>NC_062217.1:14719100-15319100 GCF_902686445.1 Sciurus carolinensis
ACAGACTTAAAGTTAAGAATCACATGATTATTTCAATAGATGCAGAAAAAGTATTTGATAAAATACAGCATCCCTTCATGCTCAAAACACTAGAAAAAATTGGGGTAGTGGGAACATTCCTTAACTTTATAAAGGCCATGTACGCTAAGCCCGTGGCCAATATCATTCTAAATGGTGAAAAACTGAAAGCATTCCCCCTAAAAACTGGAACAAGGCAGGGATGCCCTCTTTCACCACTTCTATTCAACATCGTCCTTGAGACTCTAGCCAGAGCAATCAGACAAACCAAAGAAATTAAAGGGATGCGAATAGGAAAAGAAGAACTCAAACTATCCCTGTTCGCTGATGACATGATTATATATTTAGAGGAACCTGGAAATTCCACCAGAAAACTTTTAGAACTCATAAGTGAATTCAGTAAAGTAACAGGTTACAAGATCAATGCTCATAAATCCAATGCATTTTTATACATAAGTGATGAATCTTCAGAAAGAGAAATTAGGAAAACTACCCCATTCACAATAGCATCGAAAAAAAATAAAATACTTGGGAATCAATCTAACAAAAGAGGTGGAAGACCTCTATAATGAGAACTACAGAACACTAAAGAAAGAAATTAAAGAAAACCTTAGAAGATGGAAAGATCTCCCATGTTCCTGGATAGGCAGAATTAATATCGTCAAAATGGCCATACTACCTAAAGTGCTATACAGATTCAATGCAATTCCAATTAAAATCCCAATGATGTACCTTGCAGAAATAGAGCAAGCAATTATGAAATTCATCTGGAAGAATAAAAAATCTAGAATAGCTAAAGCAGTCCTCAGTAGCAAGGGCGAAGCAGGGAGTATCGCAATACCAGATCTTTAACTATACTACAAAGCATTAGTAACAAAAACAGCATGGTATTGGTACCAAAATAGACAGGTAGATCAATGGCACAGAATAGAGGACACGGACACAAACCCAAATAAATACAATTTTCTCATACTAGACAAAGGGTCCAGGGCTGGGGAGATAGCTCAGTCGGTAAAGTGCTTGCCTTGCAAGCACAAGGCCCTGGGTTCGATCCCCAGCACCGCAAAAAAAAAAAAAAAAAAAAAAAGTACATTAGACATAGGGTCCAAAAATATGAAATGGAGAAAAGATAGCGTCTTCAACAAATGGTGCTGGGAAACTGGAAAACCATATGCAACAGAATGAAATTAAACCCCTATCTCTCACCCTACACAAAACTCAACTCAAAATGGATCAAGGACCTCAAAATCAGACCAGAGACCCTGCATCTTATAGAAGAAAAAGTAGGTCCAAATCTTCAACTTGTTGGCTTAGGATCAGACTTCCTTAACAGGACTCCCATAGCACAAGAAATAAAAGCAAGAATCAACAACTGGGACAGATTCAAACTAATAAGCTTTCTCTCAGCAAAGGAAACTATCAGCAATGTGAAGAGAGAGCCTACAGAGTGGGAGAATATCTTTGCCAACCATACTTCAGATAGAGCGCTAATTTCCAGAATCTATAAGAACTCAAAAAACTCTACACCAAGAATACAAATAATTCAATCAACAAATGGGCTAAGGAAATGAACAGACACTTCACAGAAGATGTACAAGCAATCAACAGATATATGAAAAAATGTTCAACATCTCTAGTAATAAGGGAAATGCAAATCAAAACTACCCTAAGATTTCATCTCACCCCAATTAGAATGGTGATTATCAAGAACACAAGCAACAATAGGTGTTGGCGAGGATGTGGTGAAAAAGGAACACTCATACATTGCTGGTGGGGTTGCAATTAGTGCAGCCACTCTGGAAAGCAGTATGGAGATTCCTCAGAAAGCTTGGAATGGAAACACCATTGACCCAGCTATCCCACTCCTTGGCCAATACCCAAAGGACTTAAAATCAGCATACTACAGAGATACAGCCACATCAATGTTCATTGCTGCTCAATTCACCATAGCCAGATTGTGGAACCAACCTAGTTGCCCTTCAGTTGATGAATGGATAAAGAAACTGTGGCATATATATATACAATGGAATATTACTCCACAATGAAGAATGATAAAATTATGGCATTTGTAGGCAAATGGTCGAAATTGGAGAATATCATGCTAAGTGAGATAAGCCAATCTCAAAAAACTAAAGGACGAATGATCTTGCCGATAAGCGGATGAGAACATATAATGGGGGGTGGGAGGGGTTAGCATTAGGGTTAGGGTTAGGTTTAGGGTTAGGGATAAGGAGTGTGGTAAGAATGAAGGAAAGAAGGACTGTATAGAGGGAAAAGGGGTGGAGGGGTGGGGGGGAATGAAAAAAAATAATCAAACGTCATTGCCCTATGTAAACGTATGATTACACAAATGGTATGCCTTGACTCCATGTACAAATAGAGAAACAACATATATCCCATTTTATACAATAATAAAAAAAAATCACAAATAAAAAAAATAATAATCTGGACAAGTAATGGTGTTAGAATAGAATAGTGGTAGGATGGGGTTGCGGCTCAGTGCCTGGCATGTCATATCTTTTAATCAGTGTATCAATATTGTATCATATTCAAAGCTAAGAGATTAGATGAGATTACCTAGGAAGTGAGTGGGAGGGTAAGGAAGAAAAGGATAGAGGATAGAAAACAGCCCTGAAACATTTCAGTAGTAGGTATAGATATGAAAGGGTTGTTGCAGTGAAGGAGATGGGTGGAACAGCCAATGAGTCAGGAAAATAACTAGGAGATTATGATATCCTAGAAGCCAGTTGGAGAAAGGATTTCAAGGAGGGAACGATCAACTGTCCCACGTATTCTTAAATGGAGGCCTCATATTTTCACCATTATATTTGATCATGTGGTCATGGTGTGTGATTAGAACCATTTCTGTGGAGTTATTTGTGTATAAGTTTATAACTGAATTAGATTTAAGAGGAAATAGGAAGTTAGGAAATGAAGACAGCATAGGTAGCTTTCTTTGTTGGTTCTTTTTATTTATATGTAACATTAACAATTCTTTATTAGTATATCATTTATTCAGAAAGTCATTATTATCATAGTTTATCATAAAGAATTTTTTGGCATGAGTGTATTTCAAATATTAATTTTCAGCTCTACAAAGTTTCTCATTCTAAGTTTTTTTGGAGGGGAGGCATAGCAGGGTTGAACTGAGGGGCACTTGATTACTGAGCCACACCCCCCAGCCCTATTTTGTATTTTATTTAGAGACAGGGCCTCACTGAGTTGCTTAGCACCTCGCTTTTGCTGTAGCTGGCTCTGAACTCGTGATCCTCCTACCTCACCCTCCTGAGCCACTGGGATTATAGGCATGCACCACTGCACCCAGCTTCTCATTCTAATTTTTAAAAAGGGAGATTTGAAAACATGTATGTGTTTTCCACTGTGATTTTTGCCCCCTTTAGTTTCTAATAGGTTAGTTGCTCCTTTTTGACACAGTTGTAAAAGCTGGAGGATAATTTGGTCTAATTCAGTCCCCAGTACTTCTTCTTTCTACTCCTCCTCTTTCCCCTGTTTTCTTCTCTTTTAGATAGCTCTTTTTAAGATATTTTCCTACATAGGGTAATAGAAGTAGGACTGTATTCAACTGGAACTTGAAATCAAGGGAGGTTTTCTAAATTTGGGAAATTTCATATTTT
Organism: Sciurus carolinensis; assembly: GCF_902686445.1. Lineage (NCBI taxonomy): Eukaryota > Metazoa > Chordata > Mammalia > Rodentia > Sciuridae > Sciurus > Sciurus carolinensis. The sequence continues at coordinate 14,722,754 of NC_062217.1, forward strand.
TTGTGTGCTAATTGGAGTAGTCTGTCTAAAAAATGACCAAGTGCAGTGTTCTAAAGAGCAGAAGTCATCCATTTTAACCAGAAGAAAGGTAGGACCTGTGCTTAACAAATATAGGAGGTCAGATTTATTTAGTGACAAGATGAAGTATGTCTCTTCTGATTGCTTTTCCTTTCAGTTCCTGTCATTAGCTGAATATTAGGGTAAGAGTAGTTGTTAGAGGTTTGATGGAGAGAAGAAAAAACGTCAAATTCTCTTTTCTGAAATTGAGAGAGTGAAATAGGTGCATCATTGTAGGAAGATTTCTGGTCACTGCTGGAAGTTCACTTGAGGTTGCTGACTATAAGCCGATAAGCACTGGCTGCATGTTTCTCCTCCAGGTCTGTTCCACTGTCTGCATCCAGTTGCAGAGTAAGCAGAGTTGTGTTTAACCAGAGTTTGGGGCTTTGCCAGTGAATATGACTGAAAGCATTAAAGGGAGCTAAGCATGGACAATTTTGTTGTAGTAACAGACTCTGGGATATATTTGGAAAATTATGCTATGGTAGGGTTGATGAACAATAAGTAGGAGGTAGGGTTTGTAGACTTGGTCTGGAGATTGATGACAAAGAGGAGATGATTAAAATAAGGATTTTGGAGACAAGAGTTCCTGTGACTGCACTGTCCAATGCTGTAGCTACTGATTGGATGTTTTATACTGAAATTAAATTTAATCCCTCAGTCATGACACCTTTCAAGTGCTAAATGAGTAATGGTGTCTGTGGCTCCAACTACCATATTGAACAGTGCAATGGAACATTTCCATCATCATAGGATCACCCAGGAACTTATTAAATATTCAGAATTTGAGACTCCATCCTGGTCTATTAAAGTAGTCTACATCTTAATAAGGTATACAGGTGATTTGTATGTACATTCAAGTTTGAAAAATACTGATAGAAGTGTGCCTCATGTAAAGGTGTAAAGACGTTATTTGTGGTTGATTTTATGTGACTATGCATATTATTTTTTATACTGACCAAGGATTACTCTCAGTATTTCAGTATTTACATAAACTATTACTAAATTGGTCTTCTTGGATTGGGCACAATGGAATAAGATAAGGTACTCCTATATAAAACACTTATTTTTTTTGAAAGTAAAATAAGGGGTGCTAAGTTCAGAATTTAACAGATATTTTATTTAAATTGATGTCATAAGCATTTTGTTTTAGTAACTTTCCCCCCTTATAACAAAACTTATACTATAAATGACTTTGCAAAAGGGAATTCTTTTTAAAATGTTGTCTCAGACGAAAAAAATCTTTAAAATCATAAGTTAGTACAATTTCAAATGTATACTAATATTGATAAAAGTGGGTTTTGTTAAAATGCTTATTGTCCTATTATGTTCATCATTTTTAACTTGTATTTTAGGGAATAGATAAGAATGCTTTTGAGAAAAAATACAACACCATTGGAGTGAACATTTTCCGAACTCATCAGTTGTTCTGTCAGGATGTGCTAAAATTGCGTCCTGGAGAAATAAGTATTGTCAGCAATGGGAAAGTAAGTAGAACAAGCAGTTGCTCATTTTTTTTTTTTTTAATTGACACTGAGGTATTGGATCTGAGATATTTTGATGTCACAACACACCTGAAGTAACACAGAAGGTGGCACTCCTAATGAACACATCAGTCAGGGCTCAGCTTAAGTAAAATGGATGCATGACCCCTGCCTGCTCCTGGAGTTTTTCTTACATGCATAATAATACTCCTCCATTCTTGAATGCAGATACAGGTAAGGAAATGTCCTTTATGCATCTAGCTCCTGCTTTGTTCTAGTATATTAGAAAAACAGTATGTGTTACAACATTGAGAAATTAACATTATAGTAGGTACAGTAAGTACATTGTTACATCTTTTTCTCTATCACTGTTTGTCAATTGACAATTAGATACTTTTGTATAAAGTAGTGTAAGTTGCCACATAGTCTTTATTAACCTGCTCTTTTAAAAAGCTACAGAAAAAAAATCACTCCCACCATTGTAATAAAACTATTACGAGCTTGTTTTACATTCTGGCGCTTTTTTTGCTATAGACATTTATTTCTTTTAAATACATGATTATAATCCTACTACATGTATAATCTTACACCATTTTTTTTTCTCTTAATGTATCACAGGCATTTTTTTCTGGATTTAAAGTCTTCACTGACATGCAGAATAAGTGGATAATAGCCTCTCGTTAATACATTTGAATGTGATAACTTGTTTTTTCTAAAACTATTCATAACAAACTCAATCCAGGGCTAGATTCATTAAGCAATAAACTAATTTAATATATTTGATCTATCTCTTGCTTAAATTATCAAGTTGGAAATCCCTAAATCATCCTCAAAATTCGAGTGCACTGAATGTTTTGTTTTCTGCATTTTTATAAAGTGTGTTTATCTCTGTGTTAGAATAAGATTCATCTGTGAATAGCACTATTTTTAACAATTGACATTTATTATAAAAAGTATTAATAAATTTTGATAGTGAGCTATGTAGAAGCCCAGGAATGACATTACTTTTTCTCCTTAGCAATTGATTTAGGAGGAAATAAAGCTTTTTGAAACAGTTTTTGAGAATGTGACCAACATTGGCTACCTTGTATTTTTTTTGTTGATTAATGTAGTGATATATTAATATAGTGTTAAGGTAATAACAAATATCATTATATTCAACTCAGTTCTCCAGAAACTTTATCCTTATTTTCCCTAAAATTGACAAAAAATATTCATGTTAAAAAACCTCATACCTGCTGTGAACTAAGCAGTCTTCTAGGGAGAATGCAGTTTCTATAGATCAATGTTAGGAAGACTGAAGAATGAGGGAGATTAATTAGAAGAGGAAAGATGAGGAATTCAGTCTGGACCTCAGGTAGACTTGTTGAGTAGGAATTGAATATAAGAATTTGAATTGGAGGAAAGAAATGGGACATAGATATCAAGTCAGAGTATGTTGACTTTTTGTGTTGATTAATGGAAAAATATATGTGGTTTGAATAGAAAGTATATGACTGAAAATAATGTAGTTTATGAGCTATGAGTCTATTACTATCTCAGAGTATTACTATAAAGCATAATAATCATAGCAGTTGAAGTAAATAGTTATAATTCTGAAGCAGATAATTTGATGCTTCAAATAATTATGATATTTTAGCATAGAATCTGTTCAGATGTTTACATTAGAATTTGAACATAGTCAAATTTTAAATTATTTATAAACAGTCAACTGGGGTGCAGTGATTGCATGATTTCTGAAGAATTAAAAATTCTTAATTTAATATTGAATAAAACCCCAAATAATGCTCTTGCTATAATTGTATTTTTATCATATCACATGTTCACAGATCACTGAAAGATATGGTAAGTAGGAAAAAAGAAAGCCCTTTTTGGTTTAAGCCTAAAAGGTCTGGGTTCAAATTCAATTGTACTTCTGTGAGGCTTGGTTTCCTTTTTTGTAATTTGTATTTATACATTATAATTATACTTAATAATTCATTATAATTATACTTAATAATTGGATTCATTATAACATTCATTCATGCAGTCTTCAGTTTCTTTCTTCAGTGTTCTAAAATTGAAGACTTTCATTGTAGCAGTCTTTCACCTCCTTGGTTAGATTTATTCCTAGGGTTTTTTTTTGTTTTTGTTTTTGTTTTTGGTTTTTGTTTTTTGTGGGTTGTTTTGTTTTGTTTTTGTGTGTGTGTGTGTGTGTTTGTTTTTGCTATTGTGAATGGAATTGTTTTCTGATTTCTTTTTTCAACAAATTATTGATGTATAAGAAAACTATTGTCTTTTCTGTGTTTTTTGTATTGTGGTACTTTTTTGTACATCCTTATCAGCTCTAGAAGTCTTCTGGTAAAGCTTTTTGGATCTTCTAAGTGTAGGATCATATCATCTGCAACATTGATACTTTGACATCTTTTCTGTTTGTATCCTTTTTTCTTCTTCTCCTGCCTAATGCTCTGCTACAATTTCCAGTACTGTTTTGAATAGGAGTGGTGAAAGTGGACGTCCTTGTCTTTTTCCTGATTTAGAGGAAATGCTTTCAGTTTTTCACCATTTATTATGATGTTGGCTTTGGGTTGTCATAAATAGCCTTTATGATGTTTAGGTAAATTCCTCTATTCCTAATTTCTGTAGTGTTTTTTTCCTAACATAAATGGGTGCTGGATTATATCAGTCTTTTTCTGCATCTACTGAGATGATTGTATGATTTTTTTTTTATTGATTTGTGTATGATGAACCATACTTCCATCTCTGGGATAGAACCAACTTGATCATGATGTGCAATCTTCTTAGTATGTTTTACTATTAATTATTAATATGTTCATTAAGGATTTTTGCATCTGTGTTCATCAGGGATATTGGTCTGTAGTTTTCTTTCCTTGATGTAACTTTACCTGTTTGGGGTATCAGGGTGATAGTGGCTTCGTAAAATGAATTTGGGCATGTTCCCTCTTTCTCTATCTTGGAATAATTTGTTCTTTTTTAAAGGTCTGGTAGAATTCAGCTGTGACTCCATCTGATCCTGGTCTTTTCTTTATCAGAAGACTGTTTATTAAAGCGCTTCAATCTCCTTGCATATTACTGGTCTGTTAAAAGTTTTCTGTATTCCCTTGGTTTAATTTTGGTAGGTTGTGTGTGTCAAGAAATTTTTCATGTGTTCTAGATTTTCCAATTTATTGGTTTATAAGTATTCTGAGTAATCCCTAATGATATTCTGAATTTCAGAGGTATCTGTGGTGCTACCTCCTTTTTCATTTCTAATTTTATTAATTTAGATCATATATCACCCCATTACATTGGCAGTCTTGCTTCTTTTCAAGAACCAACCTCATTGTCTCATTGATCCTTTTTTTTTTTTTTTTTTTAATTTTATCTCTTATTTCAGCCCTCACGTCCTTCCTTCTACTGATTTGGAAAAAAATTTTTTTTTGGTTTTTTTTTAGAGTTCTGAGATGTATTAGTGGGTTGTTTTTCTGGGTTCTTTCTGATTTTTATGTAGGCATTCATAAACTTTTCTCGTAGAACCACCTTCCTTCATGGTGTCCCAGAGATTCTGGTATATTGTTTCTCTATTCTTACTTGATTCTAGGAATTTTAAAATTACTCCTTTAATTGCCTCTCTTAACTATTCATCATTTAAAAGTATATTGTTCAGTATTCTTTTGTGAGTTTTTTTTTTTTTAGCTGTTGATCTTTAATATCACTCCATTATGACATAAAAGAATTATATGGACTTTTTTGTATATGCTAAGACTTTGTGCCTAAAATATGGTCTGTTTTGGAGAAGGTTTTATGAATAGCTGAGAAGAAAGTGAATTTTTCTGTTTTTGGATGAAATATTCTATAGCTATCTGTTAGGACCTTTTGATTTATAGTATTTCTTAGATCTGGAGAATCTTTACTGATCTATTGGTGAAAAAGGTGGGGTGAAATCTCCCAGTATTATTATGGTGTGGTCTGAGTCTTAATATTGAGTAGTGTATTTAAGTAGGTGCACCTATGTTTGGGGCCTAAATAATTTCTATAACTATATATTTGCATTGGATTTTTCCCTTTACCGTTATGAAGTGATGCTCTGTGTCTTCTAATTTGATTTGAAGTCTACCTTATCAGATATAAGGGTACTTATTCCTGCTTGCTTTTGGTTTCCATCTTCCATCCTTTCAGCTTCATCCTGTGGATATCTTTGCCTATGAGTCTCTTCATAATGTATAATTGGGTCTTGTTTTTAAATCCAGTCTTCCAGTTTGACTCTTTTAATTGGAGATTTTAGACCATTTATATTCAGTGTTATTAGAGAAAGATGCTTATTATTTCTGTCATGCTGATTATTTCTAATGTTTTAATTCAATCCTAATTCTCCTGTACTTGGCTACTTTTCTAATGAGACTTGTCCCTTCATGGTGTTGATGTTTTGTTAAATTTCTTCTGCATGTAGTGTATCCTTAAGTATTTTCTATAGTACTGGCTTAGTAGTTATGAAATCTTATGTTTATCTTGGACACCCAGATATGGGAGCATGCCTATTCAGAATAAAAGAAAAAAAGTAACATTGAAAGTGCTTTCAGAGTTACCGTAAAAATTAATGTCCAAATCTCAAGGACAGGAAATGTTTTTATGAGCACTTTCATATTATATTACCCTTTTAGTGTTTATAAGAGCCCGTGATTTATATTTAAGTTAAAAGTTTGATATTCAACACCTAATACAACCTTTAATGACAATTGAGGTAGGAGATTCAAGACCTATACTGCAGTAATTTTTAGACAGTATTAATTGCAGAAGCAAATACAGGAGAAGTGAGAAAATTTGAAACCATTACATTCTGGTCTTTTTATAAAAAAGAATTTTGATTGAAATATTTTCTAATTGTCATTAATATATATTTAGTTTTGTACATAAAACTGACAGTCCTCTCAGCTTCTGTACCAGGACTCTATGTACATATTATGATGATTGCTTGTAATGGATTCCTCAGAAAATGCTTATTGAAGGTTGTGATAGCATAGCCATCCAGAGAAATATGTGTTTGGTAATGAGACAGCTTCATACCTTGTAGTTAATAACTATTCTTTAGTGATTAAAACTAAACAAAATGGAATACAGAAAGATGGAAGAAGCAAGCTAGGCAACAAATCCAGATCGCCTCATAACACAAAGGAGGCAGTGAAGGAAAAACAGAATTGGAGAGGTGGGTGACAAAATAAATGTTCTAAGACTCAATAATATAAAGTTGGAGACCTGGAGAGACTAGAAGTTAGGTTACCAGAGTAGAAAATAAACTCAAGTCCCCTACCCCTAACCTGAAGCTAGAGATGAGAAGGGGATAGGGGCAATGGGAGACTGGTGGGGAGGGGTGGGAATCTTAAGCTCACACACTTAAAAACAGTTGAAAAGACAAAATTTTAAGCACTGTAGCCACAGAAGGTCCTTAAAACAGGGCAAAACAACTTAAAACCAAATTGTGCAGAGAAAACCAAGCTGGGAGTCTGCAGCCATCTTGTGAAGCTCTCAGCCAGCTAGTCATTCCCCTTAATCAGCACTGTGTCGTCTCACACCCAGACACTGCACAGAGGGAAGTACCCTGCAGTGGGACCTCTTAGGAATCCAGCCAGAAAGAACTTTTAAAAGTACCACTACCAGCCAAAAATCAGTGAAACCCCCTTTCCCTCCCTCTCACATGATTAAGGGGAAGGGCTGGTGGGGACCTGTGCTGGGAAGTGTGCCTAACTCCACTAAGGTCTGCAGGACATCCATTCACTGGATTTGGCAGTGAAGCGGTTTTGGCCCTGAACAAAAGGAAAACAGATTCACCAGGCCCTGCCAGCTAACACTGGGGGAGGCTAGAGATGGTCCCTGGGGCTGTGGGGCATACCAGAGGGAAACTGCCTGAATAATCAGGGAGAGACCCAGCAGGAAATTACCAGAGTCTTTCACAGCAGGAAGAAGCTGATCCCTTCCTTAACTGGTGACACAGCCTGAACCATGACCACAAGTGGCAAGTGACAGGGCATTCTGGATGCTTGTGGGACCAACTCCTGCAATTCACATCTGGGCAGTGGAACAGAGTCCAGGTGAACCATGTAAGATCCTTCACTACAGTAATCTCAGAAAATAGCAGTGACTTGGGGGTGGGGAATACATCTGCACCACAGAACACCATGGAGAACTGCTGGTAGAGGGAGCAGCTGTGTATTGACCACAGCCAACAGCGGGGCACTCTAAAGCCTGCATCTTGAACTGCTGCATACAATAGAAACAGCAAACCCATAACACTGCACCCTCCAAGGCAGTTAGTTGCAGGCCCAGAACTGACATACCAAAGCTGTTGGTAGGTGGTTTTAGCAACTAGGAAATTGACTCCTGTGCCCTACAACTTGGGGGGAGATCCACAGCCAAAGGACTGATGGACATCTGCTAAATGTCCAAACCCCAGTGAAATCCAAACCAAGATGCAACAAGGATTCTATCCACCTTGCCATAGTATACCATAAACAAATCACAGGGCAACTGTGATCATATAACTCTTTAACTTGAGCTATAATTGTTAATCTAATAACCAACATTGTACCTTCAACCCACTTGAATGTATTTCATTTATGATTTAAAAATTAATTGGAATCAATATTCCTATCTTTATTTTCCTAACTGTAGTTTTATACTTGCTCCTATTACCCCCTACTCTCCCTAATGCATTGTCCACTACTACTCCAGATAGCAACCATTCATTCATTTCTCTTTCTGCCTTGGTGTAAGTTAACCTTTTATAGCTTTCCTCTCTCCCTCCTCTGCCCCTCTCTTTTTCTATTTGCCCAAATTTATTCCTTACCCCTTTTAGTCCTCACTTAAGGTTATAGTAAGTTTACTAATTTTGTTTTTTACCCATTCCAGAAATTTATTATAGGTTTATAACTGAATTTGAGGAAACACAGAATAATTGCAGGCATGTTTTTGTTTCTTGTAAGATTGAATGAATGAGGCTTGTCTCTGAAGTGAGTACAGTAAATAGGGCTCAGTAGCATCTCTTAATATAGTGCTGATAATTGAATCGGCAGAGGTCCTCACACTTTACTGAAAATTTATTATCTGGATATTCAAGCCAACCCAGAGCTCTTAAGAAAAAGAAACTCACATGGTCCTTCACTTAAAAGAATTGAGAACCATACTGATAGACATATAAATAATATGAAAAAGCAAGGGAACAAACCATCCCAAACAACTTCAAATGTCTGAACAACAGACTTCATAACAGTACAGAAGAAGAATGTCAGAGAAGGACTTTAACTATGAAAGTTTGTAGTTACACTGTTCTGTGAGCTAAAAGGAGATGTAAGAAGTCAAATCAAAAGTAAAATATAAGTGAAAGATCACTTTAATAAGGGAGATATTCTGAAAAAGAACTAATCAGAAATCCTCAGTAAAAGAATCAATAAACCAAATGAAAGTTCAATGGAAATCATCACCAGTGGACTAGACCACTTTGAAAATACATCTTCAGGCCTCAAAGACAAATATATAATCTTTAAATAAAGTCAACCATAAAAAAGATGTTAAGAGACCATGAACAGACTATTCAGGAAATCTGGAATAACATTAAAAGGACAATTTTAAGATTATCAGGATCAATGAAGACTCTAAATACAACTGAAGGAATGCACAATCTTTTCAATGAAATAATATCAAAAATTTTTCCAAACATTTAGAATGAAGTAGAAATTCAAATACACATGGCATATAGGACTCTAAATTTAAAAACTCACAACAGATCCACTTCAAGACACCATTAGTATGAAAATGACTAACATACAGAATAAATAGTTTTAAAACTACAAGAGAAGAATGGTCATAATCCAGATTTCAACTGATTCTCAACCTAAACCCTGAAAGAATAATGGCTGCAAACCCAAGAGTACTGTACACAACAAAAATTAAGTTACAGAATTGAAGATGAAGTAAAAATTTTGCATGATAAACAAAAGCTAAAATTCATAACTACAAAGCATGCACTTTAAAACATACTCAATAAACTATTTCATAGAGAACGCATGAAATATAAAAATGAAAACCAGAGAGAGGAACTACACTAGAATAGTCAAAGTTGAATCAAATGTAATTTAAACACTAGAAGTAAATAAAATGACAGGAAATAAAAATTCTCTCAGTAATAACATTGAATGTAAGTGGTCTAACCTCTTAATCAAAAGACATAGTTTGGCAGATTAGATTAAGAAAACTACACCCAGTACTCAAAAATAGGCTGAAAAAGACTCTCTTCATATGCAAAGACATCCACAGACTGAAGGTGAAGGGAAAGGAAACACATACCATCACATGGGTCTTGTAAACAAGCAGGGGTTGCTATTGTCCTATCAGATGAAGTGAACTTCATGTCAGAGTTAATCAGAAGAGACAAAGAAGGGCATTTCATGCTACTTAAGGGACTTATACAAGAAGTAACAATCATTATCCCCAAGCAATGGAGCATCTACATATATTACACAAACCATTCCCAAAATTAAGAAATGGACCACAACACAATAGCACTGAGTGACTTTAATATGCCTCTTTCACTATGAAGAGTCATCCAAATCAAAAACTAAAGATGTTATAGAACTAAAAAATACAATTAATATGGACCTAACAGACGTCTGTAGAATATTCATTCATCAGTGACTGAATTTGCTTTCTTACCAGTACATGGAACATTTTCTAAAATAGACCAAATTATATGTCACAAAGCAGATCTTAGCAAATACCAAAGAATTGAGATTAATACCTTGTATTCTATCAGATTATAATGGAATGAAATTAGAAATCATTGATAATATAAACAAGAACTACTCTTAACACCTGGATATTAAATGATACACTTTTGAATGATAATACTAGAAGAAATTGGGAGAAATAAAGAATTCTTAAAAGTAAATGAGAATAGTAATGCAACATATCAAAATCTCTGGGACACTATGAGGGCAATTCTAAGAGGAAAGGTTGTAGCATTGAGTTCATACATTAAAAGAATAGAAAGATATCAAATAATCTAACCTTACATCTTCAGACCATTGAAAAGGAACAATAACCCAAAATCAGTGGAAGAAAAATAAAGTCAGAGCAAAAATCAGTGAAATTGAGATTTAAAAAAAAATCACAAGATCAATGAAACAAAAAGTTGTTTTTTTAAAGGATAAACATTGATAAACCCTTAGCCAGACCAACCACAGAAAGAGTGAAAAAAACTCAAATTATCAAAATCCAAGATGAAAAAGCAAACGTCACCACACACTACTAAAATCCAGAGTATTGGAAATTTATACTCTTGATATGCTAGAATTTGAAGATATGGAAAAATTCGTAGAGACATATGACCTATCCAGATTGAACTAGGAGGATATAGAAAACTTAAACAGTTCAATTTCCAGTATTGAAATTGAAGCAGCAATCAAAAGCCTTCCAACAAAGAAAAGGTCAGTACAGATGGGTTCTCAGCCAAGTTCTGCCAGATCTTTAAGGAAGAACTAATACTAATCCTCAAATTATTCCATGAAATAGAAAAGGATTGAACACTGCCGTACTCATTCTGTGAAGCCAGTATTCCCTGATAGCTAAACCAGAGAAAGACACATCACAGAAAACTTGAGACAAGTATTCTTGATGAACTTAGATGCAAAAATTCTTAATAAATTATTGGCCAATTGCATATAAAAACACATGAAAATGATAGTTTAATATAATCTAGTAGGTTCATCTGAGCGATGCAATTTGAGTGGTTCAACGTATAGAAATCAATAGTGTAATTCACCACATAAATAGAATTAAAGACAAGAATTACATGATTATCTCAATAGAGCAGCAAAAGCATTTGACAAAGTACAGCACCCATTTGTGTTTTAAAACATAAGAAAAAATAGGGAAAGAACTTACCTCAACATTGTAAAGCCTGTATGACAATCCCAAGACCAATATATCTGAACGCAGAAAACTAAAAACATTTCCACTAAAAAGGAATACAGAAATGCCCACTTTCACCACTCCTTGAATTGCCATAGCAATTAGGCAGAAATGGAGTTAAATGGATACAAATAGGAAAAGGACAGCTCAAATTATCTGTTTGCCAACAACATGATCGTATTTAGAAAGACCCAAAAAATTCCACCAGAAGACTTGGAGAGCTTTAAATGAATTCAGCAAGTAACAGGTAACAAGATCAATGCCCATAAATCAGTTGCATTCCTATACTCCAGTGATGAATCTGCAGAAAAAGAAATTAGGAAAATTCCCATTCACAATGACCTCAAAAAAAAAAAAAATATATATATATATTATGTGTGTGTGTGTGTGTACATATGTATACATATAAGTATATATATACAAACACATACTTGGGACTCAATCTAACAAAAGAGGTGAAGGACCTCTACAATGAAAAATACAGGACCACAAAAGAACAAAATTTTGAAGACCTTAGGAAATGGAAAGGCCACCCATGTTCTTGGATAGGCAGAATTAATATTGTCAATATGGCTGTAGTACCAAAAGTGCTATACAGATTCAGTGCAGTTCCCAACAAATTCTAATGACATTCTTTGCAGAACTAGAAAAAGCATTCATGAAATTCATTTGGAAAAATAAGAGACCTAGGACAGCCAAAGCTATCCTTAGTGAAAAAAGTGAAGCAGGAGGCATCACAATTCCAGACATTAAATTATACTATAGAGCTATAGTAACAAAAACAGCAAGGTACTGGCACCAAAGCAAGTATGAAGACCAATGGAATAGAAGGCACAGAGAAAAACCCCACATGAATATAGTTGTATCATACTTGACAAAGGTGCCAAAAACATACATTGGAGAAAGGATAGCCTTTTTAACAAGTAGGGCTGGAAAATCTTGAAATTCATATGTAGTAGAATGAAATCAAACCCATCTCTTACCCTACACAGAACTCAAAGTGAATTAAAGGCCTAGGAATTAGACCAGAATCCCTGCACATGCTAGAAGAAAATGTAGGCCTAACACTTCCAACATATTGGCTCAGGAACTGACTTCCTTACAAAGATTCCTAAAGTGTAAGAAGTAAGATCAAAAATCAATAAATGGGAATGCATCAAATTAAAAACTGCTTCACAGCAAAGGAAGCAAGTGTGAAGAGAGAACCTACAGAATGGGAGAAGATTTTTACTACCTGTACCTCACAGCATTAATCTCGAGGATATACGAAGAATTTTAAAAATTTAACACTATAAAACAACCCTGTTAATAAATGGGCAAAGGAATTGAACAGGAACTTCACAACAAACATAAAAAAAAATGTTTAACCTCTCTAGAAATTACAGAAATGCAAATTAAAACTACATTGAGATTTTCATATCACTCTGGCCAGAATAGCAAATATCAAGAATACAAGTAACGATGTTGGCAAGGATGTGGGGAAAATTGTTGGTGGGAATGCAAATTGGTTCAACCACTATGGAAAGTAATCAGGGAGATTCCTTAAAAAACTAGGAGTGGAACCACCATATGAACCAGGTATCCCACTCGTTGGTATATACCCAAAGGATTTTAAGTCGGCATGTTACAGTAATACAGTTACATCAGTGTTTATAGCTGCATAGCACATAATGGCCAAGCTGTGGAGCCAGTAGGTGCCCTTCAACTGATGAATAAAGAAAATGTGGTATATATACACAGTGGAGTTTTACTTGGCCATAAAGAAGAATGACTTAATGACATTTGTCAGTAAACGGATGAAATTGGAGATTATCGTGCCAAGTGAAGTAAGCCAGTCCCAAAAAGTCAAAGATAGAATGTTTTCTCTGATATGCAGAAGCTAATCTAAAATAAGGGGGAATAAAAATAATAAGGATAGAAGAGTATTGTGGAGTAGATAAAGGGAAGGTAGGAGGAATGGGATAGGGAAAGACAGTAGAATGAATCTGACTTCACTTTCTGTGTACATATGTGAATACACAACGGTGAATCTTGCCATCATGTGAATCCCCGAACACTAATTAAAAAAAAAAAAAAAAAACTAAATAGTCAAAATCAGCAGAGGGAAGGGAATCAGAGAAGGAAAAGGAAGGGGAAGTACTAGGGACTGAATTAGAATAAATTATATTCCATGCTTTTAGGTAAAAAAAAAATCCTTTTTCCTATGTGACTAAAAAGAACCAATAATAAGTAACCTTGCTGTGCTTGAAATCATTTTGTATAGTACTCAGTTGAAGATCAGTTGGTGTTATAATCATGATTTTCTTTTTTACTATTTTATTTCTTATATATTAACATGTACATAAGAGACTTCAATTTATAAATGAACATAAAATTGAAATTTAAGAATTTATTAAATAATGACAATTTCTTTTAAAATTTACAGTGAAAACCACACATATCTGGAAGCATTATGGTTTCAAAGTTGAACTTTCTAAAGGAATAATTTGGTACTTTATAAATATGTTGTCACTTAAATTTTGGTGTTTATGCAAATGTTACTTATAAATTCAAAGTGAAGAAATATTTTTCTCTCTTAATGTATTTAAAAATGATGTAAATAATTGGCATCATCTGTTCAGTCTAATCAGTTTTTGCTTACCAAAGAAATATCTATTTGATGAGAAAATAGTTTCCTAAACTGTTATCTTCTATAAAGATGACTGCTTTCATTTTAAGTTCTTAGGACCTTTAAATGAAGATTTCTATGTAGAAGATTTTTACTTGTTGGAGAGGATAACATTTAGTAATGTCGGAGAGAAAATTAAAGAGTTTGTTGAAAATATGAAAATCAGTTCAAAAAAGTAAGTATTTAAAATCATGAGAGTAATCATTTTGGGGTTTAGTATTTTGCATTTGATATTTTGTTTTTAAGATTAGAAAATGTTTCAGACATGTAGATAAAAGATACATAAAAAGAAATATAGCAAATATAAAGAACTAATAAAACATTCATTTATTCACCACCACCAAACTGTAGATGTTATTTTATTTGCCTTGGATCTTGCTCTTTTTTGTTTCTTACCCACCCAGCCCCATCTCCCTCCCTGGGAGTGAACCATTTTCTGAAAGGTTATGTGTGTGATTCCTATCTTTGTGTTTATACTTTTGCTTCAGATGTAAATTCTCATTATCAGAGAGGGATGGCTTGGCCATAATTGAGAAATGCTTTTATACTGTTAATGTCCTTTGTAGTATACTTCCGTAGAAGTTGTACTACATACATGTATATAGAGCCTTTCTTGAGTTGTTAATTTTAACTTGAAATATGAAACTTTCACTTCTTTAAAATTTCATACATTGTTTTGTCTTATTTGTCTAGCATGAGTGACCTTATTATGAAAGTTGATGCCCTTGTTTCCTCTTTGCCTAAGCAAGCATCTAGGTATGATGTCACATTTCTTAGAGAGGGTCACAGGTAAGAATGTAATACTGTTTTTTTTCTGTCGTGCTACTTTCAGTTATTGTTTACATTTGTTTTCATAACGTAGTAAAACAAAGTAAAATTAACAATTCTTTGTTGGAAGATAAATGTATTTGACAATGTCTGGAAAAGAAATTCCAGGTCTGGGGATGTAGCTCAGCAGTAGATCACTGTTACCTTGCACATGAAAAATGAAATTCCAGTTAGTTGTATGTTCTAGCAGACTAAGTATGATATATACAGGATACGAAATTTTAAGTAAGTTACATTAAACATATTGTCTTTTAAAATAAAATTTAGTTGTAAATGGACACAATGCCTTTATTTTTATGTGGTGCTGAGGATAGAATCCAGTGCCTTGCACTTGCTAGGCAAGCGCTCTACCACTGAGCTACAGCCCCAGCCCCATATATTGTCTATTTTCATGATCAAGATCATTTGTAATTTTTTGCAATATCTTAAAATAATCATACATAATACTTTCAATGTTACCAAAGAATTCTGGTTAAACAAATGTAGGAGTACCTTGCACAAAGTTGGCTGCATATAATCTTGTGAAATTTCAAATATTTTATAACAGCATGTCCTAGAGCGTGATCTACTGAACACTGCTCTGCAGTATTGACACATGCATTGAGGGGACAACTGTTCTGTGATCAAGTGGATTTAAGGACCACTGCCTTTAAGCATTTTTTGTTGTTGTTTTCTGTGCGTTTACCTGTGCATGATGTATTTATCTAGATTGGCTTAGGGTCATGTGGTATAACATGAGTTTTTATGTCAATAAAAGAAAAACATTTGAGTACCCGATTACCACTTAACTAGCTGTAATCTCAATCTCAATTTCTAGTCTGTAAAATGTAACCTTCAGGGGTTGTATGAAATGCAGGCCTTGTGTCTAGTAGATGCCTTATAACTATCATTTGTTACACAATTACTGAGGTATCTCTTACAACTTGGAAATTAAAAAAAAAAAAAAAAAGATCGAACTTGAAAGTTAAACCATAAAATAAGCACACATAGATCATAGGATAAATATGAGCATCTACCTGAGATGGGGAACCCAGGTCAGCAAGATGCAATGATATCATGATCTAAAGCACATTGCCCACACCCCTTATCCACAACTTTACTTTCCATGGTTCCAGTTACCCAAGGTCAAAAGTGATCCTAAAACTGATGAGGATAGTACAGTGATCCTAAAACTGATGAGTATAGTACAGTTACCACAAAATATTTTTGAGAAAAAGACCACATTCCCGTGAATTTTATTATAGTATATTATAATTGTTACAGCTTGTTATTAGATATTATTAATCTCTGTGCCTAATTTATAAATTACATTTTGTCACAGATGTGCATATCTTGAGAAACCACTCAGTTTTGGGTATCCATTAAGGTTCTTAGGACATATCCTCAATGATTAAGGAAGGATTCCTGTATTAATCTGTTGAAGAAACAATGACTTTATTGGATTTTTCTTGTTGGAAGTCTAGGAAAAGTAAAAAGTCCAGCATTTGCAATGCTAGACTATAATTAGGTTTTCAATCAGAGTAGTAGAAACACTGCGTACGTATGTTATGCATGCTTGTATATACGTGAATATGATAATTGAATAAATCAGAATTTGTTTAGGAATTATTTGTAAAACTTGGTCTTACACAGTTGTGGGATCTGGTTAAACAGTTTGTTCAAGATTGTTAATTTCTAATATGAGAGCTTGAAATTCAGAGACAGATATGAAGATGACTATAAAGAGGAGAATCAAGAGCAAGTTGAAACCCCACAAGCGTAGATGGAAACCTTTGTCAGCACTTGTTGCCTCATGACCTTATTATATAGTGGGCTTCATACCAAAGATGGGAGCCCTTTTTCACAAAGCTAAGTCCACATGCCTGACCAGGAATCAGAAGCGTGGAGGGAGAGGACAGGGAAGGTTAAACAAGTTGTACACCCAGCCGCTGCCTCATGTCTCCAGGGTGAATCTGCAGATCCAAAATAAATATGTGAGGTGCCAAGTGGCTCTTACTGCTTTTTGGCCTTCTAAATCTACTAGAATCTCTCTTGTGGCACATTCAAATCAGAAACATTCTGGGAAATATAGTTTAAACTGGTTGGCCAAGTCAAGTTGACACATGATAAAGCCACTGAGTGGACCAAGGGTCCACAGATTTGCTTTGCTAGGTTCTAGTAGTGAGATGTAAATAAAAGACAGTTTAACCATTATCACATATGATTCCTTAGTCATTTTTAAGCTCATATTTTCTGTTAGAGTGCCTGTTTAATTGTAAAAATAACTACACAGTTTTCTTTATACTATTAATGATTACCTCAGTTTACCCAAGTATCTTGAAATTATCACATTTAGTTATTTTCTCTAGAAATATTATTCTTCATCAGTGAATATGCTTTCTTTGATTTTTTTTTATTAAGGAAAATTGTAACTCTTAAGTTCAATTCTATGTTAAAAATTTTCTGTGTATTTTCTGTTAATTTTAGAAAATATTAGTGAATTTTTGGAAATCAATATTAGGGTGATATACACCAGAGATGAGCAAGTACTTTGTCACTTTTCATTTAAGTATGCATTATAAATATGATTTCTTTAGTTATGTGTGTGTATTTTAGTCAGCTTCTGAACTGCTGTGACCAAAAGGCCCAACAAGAACATTTAGAGGAAAAGTTTATTTTGGGGCCCACAGTTTTAGAGTTCTTAGTCCATAAATGGCCAACTCCATTCTTTAGGGCCCAGTGTGAGGCAGAACATCATGATGGTGGAGTGTGGTAGAAGAAAGTGACTTAGGACATCGCACCAAGAAGCAGAGAGAGAGGGCTCTCCTCACCATGACAAAATATATACCCCAAAGGCACACCCTACCAGCCTATGATTACCATTCAGCTAATTTTTTTTAAGATGTTTTCGAAACAATTAATTCTACATACATACATACTTCCTTTCCTCTTTACTCAACAGTTGCATGGGGGGTTGGGGGAGTAGGTCAGTAAAAAGGAACAGATGTTTTTCCAATAAGATTTTGCTTTAGGATTCATAAAAGTGGGTAGAAAATGGTAGGTATAGTTCTAACTGATTGGAAAATTTCCTCACTTATCCTAGATTTAAACATGTTTTTTATTAATACTTACACAAAAATTACCACTTTTACTATTTAAGTGTGTAATTCAGTGGCATTAAGTACAGATTTTTTTTTTTTGCAACCATTACTACCATCTATCTTCAGAATGTTTTCAGATTTGCAAACTGACACTCTATACCCATTAAACAATTCCTGATTGCCCCCTTCCCTATGCTTTGGCAACCACCATTCTACTCCTAGACTACTTTTAGTTTCAATCTCTCACTTAATAAGAGGGTCTACTGCTGACCAATGCATATACGTGATTTGAGTTTATTGTAGAGAAAGAGGTAGAGACAAATGATGTGGGCCTCCAATCCACGTCTCAGCAGCCCTGCCATGGATCTGCCCAATTCTTTTGCATCAAAAAGTTGATCTTTCGAGCCATTTCCGTCTTGTAGATCCACCAGCAGTTTTCATAACTTTCCCGCTGTCGTTTGCGGCAAGGTTTCTCATAGTGTCTTCGTCGTTTAATGTCCTCAGTGAGCCCATCTATGCTGAGGATTCTGTTCAGGGTCCTGTATGTACCTTCCACGTTCCCTTCCTGTACCATCACAGTCCTGGCAATGAACTTCAGGTGTTTTGCCATGACCTTGGATTTAAGTCTTTACTTTGCAGGACCCATCGCCCTCAGCACTGGACCATTCAGCTAATTTCTATCAGAGGATTAATACACTCATTAGGTTTCGTTTCTCATTACCCAACCATTTCACATCTAAACTTTGTTTCATTGTCTTACACATGAGCTTTTGGGTAACACCTAATATCTAAACCTTAATATTTTTCATGAGCTTATGTATATACTTCTATAATCACATGAAATGCACTCATTAACAGCTTTTTAAGCAGTTCACACATTTTTTTTTTAATACAGCATTGTATCTTTGCCATTCTGCTTCCATGTCTGAAAGGAGTCAGTTTATAATACTAACAAATGTTAAAACAGGTATTATAAATCTATTAGTGTGTTAACATGTCTGGTTGTTATTCCTTCCAAAAGTGTAAATTGGTTTATAAAAATATTTAAATTTTACAAGGTAACTTAAATTAGAAGGTTTGCAAATGGAAAAAGAAAAGGGTATAGGTGAATTGAAATCACAGAGTGAAAAAGGAAAAGCACAATGACATTTTTTCTTTTCTGTTAAGGATCTCTGTTACCTTATTTCCTTCCCTCCAGACTATGTGGATTTTTTATTCTTCTAACATCTTTGTCAAAAATATCAATCCTAACCTGTCACCCCATCATGCCAGGAATTCACAGTGACAAACACAGGTTGTACAAGAGTATATGTGAAACCTCTTAGAGGAGACCTTGCAGACTGCTGCAGTAATGAACTTCCTTCCATTCCAGCTGTGAGCTTACCATGAACTTAGTTCTGAGCTTGCCAGTTTACACAGTAACCAAAGTTCATGAGATGAAAACAAACTCATTGTTCAGGTAGAATGTGACTATTAGAAGGTCAAAGAAATTTCTCCCAGAACCTTCATGAGGAGGATACTTATAATGAACAGTGTCTTCAACATCATTCTTAAAATAGACTTGACCTGTTTTGTAAATAGATTGACAGCATTATAATAAATGCAGTTCAGAGCTCTCCATTGCTGTGGCCTATTTGAAATGTGTTTAGTATATCTAAAAGAGCTGATGAGTTCCACAAATACTAAATAGTTTTTTTTGTTGTTGTTGTCCACCCACAACACATAAGCTTTAATAAACTTGACATTTTTTTTCTCCTGGCCAATGGCATGAAATGTTACCAGTAGTTTCTTAGAGATCCATGACCTTAAATATATGATAAAGGTGGCATTAGCACCTTGTTAATGTTGTGTGGAAAAAAAGATATTCTGCTTCCATTCTTGTCAGTTAATCTAATATCTACTATTAGGCTCAGGATTCTGCTCATAAAATTTGTTTTAAATCCTAGATTCAAGATACACATAATTAGATGTTGAAGACTAAACAATTCTGACTCATAATCTCACATAATTAGCAGTATTCTAGAGGAAAAACTTATAGCAACAGTAAACAGATGCATACTTAAAACATAATAAATCATTTCAAAGTTTTTTGAGTGCTTCTACAAGTATAATAGTAATTTGGCAAGTTTTCAGAAGATAACTTAGCAACATTGTAGAGAGTCATTAATATTATAATGTCTGATTTATAAACCTTATTTCTAGAAATTAATATCCAGCAAGAGCTTTTGTCTGATTCCTTCACTCTTATTTTAATATAATTAAAATCATATACTACTTGTAAAATGTCTTTCAGTTCTATAACAGGAGGACCTGTATTTGAAATGAATGTTTACATTGACTTTTATTTAATTGCCGAGCAATCAGTCTTCTCACTGCAAAAAGTAATTTGTACCATAAGAGAATAATATTCCTGTAATTTCACATATGTAACTCTTGGTTTGGTAAACTTTTTCCCTCTGTAATATGTGAAATATATAATTCATTCATCCTGTATCTCAAAAAATTATTTCCTTTATGAACATGGTTTTAAAACAATACTTCTATTGGAACATTCTATACCTTAATCAAATATATACTGTTATCTTTTAATTATATTAAATGTAGAAATGATTATTACCCCTTTTCTGTACTTGTAATATTTTCTCATTTCCCTTTGAAGATTAGTCTAGCTTTTAATTTACAACTTAGATTAGAGGAAGACTGGGATCAACATAATAAGGTATAATAAACTTGAGGATGTTTGTTCCTAAAATTCCATTTTATGGAATTTGTGAATACATTGATTTTGCAAAATACATTAATATGCTGAATAGTTAATTTTATCCTCAAATCTGAGGAAATACATTCAACCAACCCAAAAGCATCTTGGCTTAATTTTTATATTAAATGATCTATGAGAATTTTAAGTATCTAAAACTATCAGAATTTTTACTGTAATGTCATTCTTTGAATGTTTTTTTTATCACATTTCCAAAATCTTACTTTGATTTTTTTGAATTCTTTCAGGTTTTATAATTTGTAGAAAACAAACTTTCCAATATGCATTTTATTGTGTGAAATAACCAGAATTTTTTAATCTAGTGAGAAAAAATAATTCATAAGACTGCACACAGCCAACATCATGATTAATGAAGTGTTTGTATAAGTTGTCTTTCATCTTACTTGTTTTTTCATTTTTCTAGCATTATAAAGATAAATCCTCAAGAGAATGATATGGTCTTTGATGTCATTGCTATTGTTGATCCCTTAACAAGAGAAGCACAGAAGATGGCACAGTTATTGACTGTAAGGAAATATAAATTAGTCTAAAAATTTTTATTTGAAATTTATCTTTTAAAGTCTGTTTTTAAGTACTTGTGCTCTTAGTTTTTTATATCACCCACCCTTTCAATAGATTATCATATTTCAGTGTAGAAAATGAAATGATAGAACTAACACAGGGTGTTACAGTAGTATGGAGGTTAAACATTGCTCTGGGTTGAATTGTGTCCCCTGTAAAATTCATATCTCAACATACAAAATTTATTTCAATTTAAAAACCTATTCTCTAGTGTGACTGAATGTGGAGAGAGGGGCTTTAGGAGGTGAAGTTAAATGAGGTCATTAAAATGGGACACTACCCTGTCACGTTGGTGTCCTCATGAGAAGAGGAAGAGAGATCTTTGTCACCTTGCACACACAAAGAGATCATTTCAGCACGATCACTGTCTAGATGTTCAGCCATCCTCGTGAAGCATCTTCTGGGTCATGGTCTAAGTCACTTCAGGCTCCTAACAATCTCTCTCTATGTTGCCAGCATGAAAGGAAGAACAAGGCACAATCACAAAGTTAGACATTCTGTCCTGTCTTTTCTCAATGACAAAACGTAGCTAGTCATCTGACTGCACTTAATGATAGGTAGGCTGAAGGTATGGCCACAAAACCTACATAAAACTGAAATTCTTGGTGAATTCTTTCACTAAGAAAGTAGGAAGAACGAATGTTAGGAGCTACTGTTCTTAAAAAGGACAAGATGCAGCTTACCGTTACACTGAATTTCAGAGGTTCAGATTATGATGCAATCTTGAGTAACTGAATTGGAATAAGCTAGTTGGATTTTAAAACTGCTTTTCTAGTGATATTCAAAAGTTTGGCTTGCTTCTATTTGAAATCACTCAACACCTTTTAAAGACACCTTTTTAAAAACTACTTTTGGAAAAATTGTCTTTTGATAGTTGGTTTTGCTTTTGGGACCAGGCAAAAGTAATTAGATATTAAATAATATATTATGACTATTGTAAGTTATCAAGCTGGATAATACTGGTATATATTTTATCAAAATTTCAAATTTTAATTTTTCTCAGAAGTTAGTTTGTATTATCAAATGATGTCAAAAAAGGTATTATATCTGTTCATTAATGTAGACAATTTTGGAAAGACTGCTGCTTTTTCTGTTCAATACATGAATAGTTAATTCCAAACTGATTTCCCCATTCTTTTAGCATTTGTATAGCTTCAAATTTTTCCTTCTTGAGCTCTGCTCTCAAGATTATTCTTTAAAGCAGCCATCAGTATTTATCTCTAAGGATGGGAACCAGTGCCATGCTTTTTAGTGTACAAATTCCATATTCCTGTGGAGGGTCATTTTTCAGAAATAAAGATTATTTATATTTAAAATGTTTTATGTAAAAGTAGAATTTAGGAATAAGAAATACAGAATTATACAGAAACAAAATGTGAAATGACACTCCAGTTTACATTATTGGTGGTAATATCATACATTATTTCTAAGCACCTTTATTTCTTTATAAAATAATTATTTATTGAAAGAAATATATGGTGTTTCATGTAACATTTGGGGAAAACAAATGACCTCCATAGTAGTAAGTGTTAGGAGTGATAGAATGGAAATTAATTTAAATTAATTTAAGCTCTTAGATCCTTAAATCTGTATATTATAATTCATTATCAAGCCTGTATCCTTTCTGTTATATATATCTGGGTTTTGGTATTTTTTCTTCTTTATCCATCCTTCATTTGTCTTTAATAGCTTTCAAATATTCAGTATTTTATTGCCTATGTAGAAATAGGATTTTTAAAATAATTCTTATCCTACTTATTATTTCAGGGAAATAAAGAGAAAATAGAGTATTTCATCTGTATAGAACTTCCTACATCTCTTATAATGTAGAGTGAAATTCCAAAAGGATTAGGAACCCTGGCCAATGTTGTGAGGTCACTAATTTGTGTTTGCAGATTAAAGTTCTAGTAATTATTTTACTTATTCTTTAATACTAAGAAAATTTAGATACTGTGAAAGAAAGTTACTTGAGACAAAAGGCAAGTGGCTTAACCCTGGGGTAAAGAAATCAATTGTTTGAGTTCAAATCTTACCTCTGCCATGACTTACTGTGACCGTTAACAAAGTATTTAGTCTTGTGCCTTAACTGTAAGTGTTACATGGAGGGGTATATGAGGATAACAAGAGATAATATAAAGTGTTAATGCAGTACCTGGTACACAGTACATACTCATTGAATGTTTACTATTAATATTTAAAATAACTATGGGAATTTTTTAAATAGGTACTTGGCAAGATTATAAATATGAAGATAAAGCTGTTGATGAACTGCAGGGGTAAGCTTTCAGAAGCCCCTTTAGAGAGGTGAGTCAGAATGAACCTAATTTTATTTTGAAAGATTTGCAAATACTAAAAAGAGAAAAGGAGGCTATTATTTACTGGGCCTGGTGTGTTTTTTTTTCCCCCCTCATTGAATGCTTCACTGATATGCATTACATAGTCAATTTATTACCCTTAATCAATATAAATTCATACAAAAGTAACCTAACTCAATAAATATATTCAGTCTTATTGCAGAATTCATACGGATTTATATTTATCCAAAGGTATTTTTATAAATGTGATCTAGGAATACCCATTTAGAAATATTTCTGTGGGAAGTAAGGTGAATTCAATCATTTTTGGTTTATTTATTTAGAGTTGAATTTCAAAGTGATCTCTTATGTCATCACATTTACTATTTGGGGGTTAAGAGGAAAGTAGTTTAGAATAATCTATCAATGGTACAGAAAATGTTTATCATTATATACAAATATTCTTCTTACTTTTGTGTTGAAATAATCTCTCAAGAGGGAACAAAAATATATCCTTCATTTTCTGGATCATAATTACTGTGATTCTAAGCCACTTACTGGTAGAAATATTTAGTATCCTTCAGGTGTCATTGGGCAGAAAAAAGGATATAAGCACCAATCAACTAGCTTTGAAAAGCTTGCTAATGTACTTTTCCTTACATATAATTATGTAACTCTAAACCAAAAATATATGCATACACAGAATTCAGTTACTCCCTTGTTTATCTGTCAAATTGTATTTGTTATAATTGACATACTGCACATTGTTGCCTTGAGTGGACATTTGAGCATGGTATGTTGTGTGGGGTTCCTTTTTGTTTGGGTTTGTTTTTACTTGGAAAGCAATAAAATGGAAGATGTGGAAAATTGGTTATTTATCTTTTATATTTCAAATGTTGTCACATACCTTTATAAATCTGAATAAAACCTATAAGTTTTTTAGCCTCTAATTAAAAGTTCTATGAGTACAGTATTTTTATTCACAGGAATGGGGATCCTCTTCAGAGTATCACTATAAAGCTTTGAACATAAAATATAGAATGGAATGTTAACTTGATAAACAAACATAATATTTTGAGGCAGAAAGAATGAACTTCTGTAAATGAAGTAATTCCTAGAGTACTAGGTAGACAGTATATATACAGTTAAGGCATCATTTTTTTTTTTTTTTTTTTTTTTTTTTTTTTTTTTTTTTTTTTTTGCGGTGCTGGGGATTAGAACCCAGGGCCTTGTGTTTGTGAGGCAAACACTCTACCAGCTGAGCTATATCCCTAGTCCAAGGTATCATTTTTAAACTGCTGATTCAATAGACTTTTACTTAGTAGTGTGTGTCAAGCAAACTGACTTACATGTATATTCCCAGTCCTTTCCTTTTGAGTAAATGCCATCTCTTTCTTCTCAGAGGAGAGAGCACAAATGAGCAGGAATTCCCTCAGCTGCCTTCTGTAACTTCTGTGCCTCTGCAGCCTTCCTGGGTTGCAGGGGAGCAGTACTATATCTGTCCCTTTTGTTAAGGTGAATATTCACCACCTGTTTTTATTCCATGGTTCCCTGTTTGCTCTTGATCCTTGATGTATCACATATTTGCTCTGTTCTGTATCTTTAACCTATCTATTGACCTTTTACTTCAGTCCTTGAAATTACTCAGTTTTATAAAATTTGCTGCCTTAATTTCTTCGAGTAGAAAGTACCAGCTTTTCTTCCTTCTCTGTTTTCCTCTCTTCCTTCCCCTTTCTCATCTAAGCCTCTTCAGAGAGTAGTTATATTCTCTATTCTTCTGTCATTCACATATTTCCACTGCAGTTCAGCTTTTAACGTCCTTGCCACAGTAATTGTTTTTACTAAATCACACACACACACACACACACAAAATGCCATTTGCAGCATGCATGGGATAATTCTTCCTTGGCATTTCTGCATTTGACAGTACTGAGTACTTGTCTGGTATCATTTATTTCATGACTGTTCTCTTTCCTGTGTCTCCACTTATGTTTTTGTTTTAAATGTGGAGCTATCTCAGTGACATGACTTCCAGTAATCACCATCACCTGGGATTCATGCTCTGTAGTTTCTTTTGGAGTGAGGGCTAGACTGATTCTCCTGAACAAAATGTGACAAAAATGATGGACTGTTTCTTGTACACTTAGTGACTTGTGTCTTGTGTTCTCTGTCTCTCTTTCTCTCTGGCTTTCCTTGTATGTTTCTCTGTGAGGCATTTTGGAGATGCCCTTGTGACAAACACCTGAAAGCACTCTCCTGCCAACCACAAGTGAGAACTACAACCCTCTCCACTGCAGTACAACAGGGACAAGACCTAGTAGTAGTAGATCCTCTCCCTGACAACACAGCTGACATCCCTGATTAGTCTTTAGCTATTCTGAACCTGTAACTAATTCGTATTATACCTCATATTAAAAGATGAGGTTAAAATACAGTGAAACTGCAGATATGTCTAAAAACTCTACTAAGCAGCTGCATTAACTCAGTCCTGTTTTTTTTTAATTCAACTTTTAAAATTGGTACCAAAACTACTTCTTGAATTTCTTTTCTGGGTATAATTTTCTCTTCATATTTGGAGTGCTAAGATTTAATAAAAAAGCCATAAAAAAAACAGACCATGGTCAAACACGAAGGATCAGTAAGTCAATTAAGACCATAAATTATTACAAATTGCATTAGTCAAATATATCTTAAAGGGACTCAGATCATGTTCATTAAGAGAAAATAAGATTATTATACTGTAATAGTCTTATAAATAATAGTGTCAAGAATAATTGTCTGTTCTTCATTAACTTCAGTACAGGGCATATTTAACCTTTTTGATTTAAGATTTTGTGACCATGTTAAGTCATTTTTAATTTCAAAATATTTTAGAATATTTTCAATTTTGATCACAGTAATTTTATGTTTTATTAACAGCTTCTACCGTTTTGTTCTGGAACCAGAACTGATGTCAGGGGCTAATGATAGCCCTCTTGGACCAGTGGCAAAATTCCTGGACATCCCTGAATCACCTCTTCTGACCCTCAACATGATTACTCCTGAAGGCTGGTTGGTTGAAACAGTACATAGCAACTGTGACCTTGACAATATTCACCTTAAAGATGTAAGTTATTAATGCAAAGTCATAGAAAGAGAAGAATAAAATGAGTTTTTAGCAGTATTACAGTTGTAGGAAGTGAACCATCATCCTACACAGATGCTCACCAGCATGTTCTTTGTGATTCTAGCTCTTTTTCTTTAAGTTTCCTTAACTTCCAAGTTCAGCCTCTCATTTTCCAGGTTCCTAGGTGCCTTCACCTTTTTTATTGTGTCATATACCACTAGCCCACAAAGACTATGCTAAGATGAACAATGTAAAAGATAAGAACACATGGCAGCTTAAGACAATACTATGAATTACCCATTTTGCCTTCAAGTTTTGTTTTTAACTTCAAGAGGGAGTCTCATTCAAAGCCTTTTGTTACTCATGGCTCACAGCCAGAGAAAGCTGTCCTTTCTAAATTAGGGTAAAAAGCAGGAAATAAAATTGATTTCAGGCTGGGTACACCTGCTTCCCATCTGTTTTAGTCAGCTTTGTGTTGCTGTGACCAAAAGACCTGACGAGGAGGAGGATGGAAAGTTTATTTGGGGCTCACAGTTTTGGAGGTTTCAGTTCACACAGGCTCATTTTATTCTTTGGGACCTGAGGTGAGACGGAATATTTTGGCATAAGGGTGTGGCAGAGGAAAGCAGCTGGGGACATAGCAACCAAGAAGTAGAGAGAGCTCTATTCCCCGAGGCCAAAATATGTACCCCCAAAGGCATACCCTCAGTGACCCACCTCCTCCAGCCACACCCTACCTGCCTACAGTTAATACCTAGTTAATCCCTGACAGGGGATTAATGCTATGACTAGGTAAAGACTCTCATAACCCAGTCATTTCACTCTGAACTTCTGCATTGTCTCACACATGAAATTTTGGGAGACACCTTATATCTAAACTATAACTCATCACCTCCAGTGCGACCTTAGTCTAATAAATATTGAGACTTCTCTTCCTGGCCTATTGTCATTCATATATAACATAAAAAAGAACATTTTAAAATATACCAAATCATTCAAAACATTGAACTCAGAATGAGAAAGAAGATTCCAAAACCACAACAAAATTTTTAGGACATCTTACCTAAAAATGATGCTCAGAAACTGAGGAGAAATGCTTCCTTCTTGTTGTTTTCCCTCAGACCTGTTTCTAGGTACTGTGATGATTTGGTTAAGATTGCTCATAATAATATTTATTATGCTTGTCATGTGTTACTTTGTGCCTAAGGCAAATTTTTTTATTTATTCATGAGTAGATTCTGTGGGTTCCTAATCATTTCCCTGTAACATACTTTCTAGTAGCCCCAAGCTGACCCATTCAGAAAATACCTAAAACTGAGTCATAGCCACCATCTGAAATTAGTTCTTCAAATCTAGGGAAAGATTAGGAAAGCAGCAAAATAATAAAATCTATGAGAAAAATTTCAAAAATGAACTTTGCAAGAGGGGGGGAAAAAAAGACAATATCTGTTTTTTTTTTTTTTTTTCCGTAATCAGTCAGATCTCTTAACAGAGTCAGTGGGATTGTTTATGAAGAGAGTACAACATTATGTATTGGTAAGATAACACTAACCAAATGTAAGAGAGGGAAAAGTTAGAAGTTTGTAGCAGGAGAAATAATATAGTTAGAAAAGGAAGTGGAGCCTCTGGTGAGTCTCAGCAGCTGTGGAATAATGGAAGTTAGCTGAACACTTCTGTTGATGAGTGGCAAACCCCATGCTGTCATTTTAGAAACTATTCAATTGAATAGTAGCCTTAACTTTAAAGTTAGAACAGTAAAATAAACAAAAATTTCCTATATCTTCACAGATTTAGGTGAATATAAAGAAGGGAATTAGAAATTCTAGCATCCATAAAAGTTTATTGCCTCTCAAGCTCTTCTGTTGTGTGCTGTAATACCTAAAATAGTATCCACAGTTATCCTAGAAAAATGTGAGGTAATAACAAAACCATTTATCAGAGTAGCGGTAGAAGTGGTTAAGGGAAGAAGTACATTCTGGCAAGAATGAGAATAACATGAGAGATTTGTCTTGTGCACTGGCCTTCACAAATGTCCCACATAACATCAAGTTTCCAAATATTGCTTAAGTACCTGGAAAATAAATTAATCCAGAAAAATCCTCCTGTAATAGGACTTTGTTCATGTGATTGTAACTACAAAGACTTTATTGCACAACCAGCATTAAGACCACAATTAAAGGAGAAGGAAGTGGTTACAGGAAAGCTAAAAGTGAGACAGTCACATTTAAAGGCCTGTTTTAAGAGGAATTTGGGTTTTTCAAAATGGCGGACTAGACGGTGACTGCCTTTTATGACGCTCCAGGACTTAGAATTCAAAAAGAGGAGGTATTGAGAGACTCGGGACCAACTCAGCTGCCAGGTGAGTCTCTCCCACTGGGCGAGGCTCCCCAGATGGGGCAATAGTCCCGGAATCAGGGAACTTTGTGGAGTAGAGTTACCCAGTGAGACTCCCCACTGGAGCGGTGAACCCGGACAGCTGGGAGCATTGTAGAGGAGGGCCGCTCAGCGAGAGGCTTTGGCGCAGAGCAAGGGTCCCAGGCCCAGGCAACAGGATTGGACCGCAGGCAGCTTCTCGGAGGAGGGCCACCCAACGAGAGACTTCAGTGCAGGGCCAGGTTCCCCGGCCCAGGCAGTAGATCTGGACCCCAGGTATCGTCGCAGAGGAGGGCTGCCCAGTGAGAGACTCACTCCCAGGGCAAGGCTCCCTGGCCCAGGAGGTAGGTCTAGACCCCTGGGAACATTGAGAGGAGGGCTGACCAGCCCAGGCAGTAGTTCTGGACCAAAGAGAACTTCTTGGAGGAGAGCTGCCCAGCGAGATGTCCCCACTGGGTGAGTCTTCCCCGCCAGGCGAGGCTTTCCCACAAGGGCGGTAGAACCAGAGACACAGGCCCAGACCAGCCATGCCCCAGCCTGCAGTCTAGTCCCCCTTTGGCTGACCATCGGTCAACAAGTGGAGGCACCTCTGCCCACTAGCAGGGAATATACCTCACCTGAAGGCCACCACCCCTAGACGGGCAGCTTCCTTGTGGAGCATCGCATTATCAAGTTCCTTCAAGACTTCAGGCTACTGAAGGCTAGGAGGTGAGTTATTGGAAACCTATAGGGACACTATAAGTCAATAGAGGAAATCTACAATATCTCAGAGTTTCACTACTAGAGGAGTAGATACCTGAGCAAATATGAGAAAACAAAGGAAGAAAATGTCCCAAACAAACCTAGACAGTACAGCAATAAAATCCAATGACACCATGGCAGAAGAAATGTCAGAAAGGGAGTTCAGAATGTACATAATTAATATGATCAGAGAAGCAAACGATGCGATGAAAGAGCAAATGCAGGCTTTGAATGATCGCACCAATCAACAGTTAATAGAGCAAATGTGGGAGGCAAAAGATCATAGAGTTAGAGATACTGAAAAAAAAAAAAAAAAAGAAATCCTTGAAATGAAGGAAACAATAAACCAAATTAAAAACTCAATAGAAAGCATAACAAATAGAACACCTGGAAGACAGAACCTCAGACATTGAAGACAAAATATTTAATCTTGAAAACAAAGTTGACCAAACAGAGAAGATGGTAAGAAATCATGAACAGAATCTACAAGAATTATGGGATATCATGAAAAGACCAAATTTCAGAATTATTGGGATTGAGGAAGGTACAGAGAAACAAACCAAAGGAATAAACAATCTATTCAATGAAATAATATCAGAAAATTTCCCAAATCTGAAGAATGAAATGGAAAATCAAGTACAAGGGCTTATAGGACTCCAAATATACAAAATTACAACAGACCCACACCAAGGCACATTATAATGAAAATACCTAACATACAAAATAAAGACAGAATTTTAAAGGCTGTGAGAGAAAAGAACCAAATTACATTCAGGGGGAAACCAATACGGATATCAGCAGATTGTTCAATCCAGACCCTAAAAGCTAGAAGGACCTGGAACAACATTTTTCAAGCTCTGAAAGAAAATGGATGCCAACCAAGAATCTTATACCCAGCAAAACTTACCTTCAGATTTGACGATGAAATAAAATCCTTCCATGATAAACAAAAGCTAAAAGAATTTACAAAAAGAAAGCCGGCACTGTAGAACATTCTCAGCAAAATATTCCATGAGGAAGAGATGAAAAACAATGATGTAAATCATCAAAGGAAGGAACTACCCTAAAGGAATAGCCAAATAAAGGAGAAACCAAGTCATGTCAAAAAAAAATAAAATGAGCCAAATGACTGGGAATACAAATCATATCTCAATAATAACCCTGGATTTTGTTTTGTTTTGTTTTTTTTGTTTTTTTCAAACTGTTTATTGTGTATGCAACCCAAACATCAGTTTATGTGCTGTTGTGATTTTATTACTAGATTCCATACCCCTACAGTTGATAAATTTATACCATTTTAGATATATAATGAAATACTTAGAAATACTAAGAAAAAAATCAGTAGTCAAAGGATTAATTTTGTTTATAATAACAACAAATTACTTCATCATCTTCTTCAGTTCAAAATCCAGTTTTGAACACGAGGAAGGCTTTCAAATCATGTTAATTAAATGGTGGTCCTTTAACCAGTAGCAGTTTGATTACCAATTACTCGGAGGATCTCTTTGTGAATGCTTCCTTCCTGTGTGTTAATATTTGCGTCTCCCACTTGACCATCTTCGTAGACAAAAAAGAACCATGTGCAGACATGATCCATATTTGGGACAACCCATATCTCCCCATGTTTGTGCAGGTCAGGTGAGGTGATCACTTCACATAAGGCTATGCATTTTAAGTTATGGCTTTGCAGGAATTGGGATTGTTGTCCTTTTTTCTGCGATTGAGAAGCACTGCTGTTTTTACTGCTCAAAGCTGACTCGTCCTTGACTGACACCTTCTGCTTGTTCATCCCTGTGTAACCAAATGATATGCTCGACATTGGACTTAGATTCTACTTCCATACATTGCACCGTGGAGCTGCAGACGTGTATTAGAAGCAACAACCAGGCCATTCCTCAGGATGGAGTGCCAGTTTTCAGTGTGTGAGCCATGAAATGCAAAGTGCTTCCAAAAAGTTTTTTAGCAGCTCTAAAATTGGATTCTTTGGCTGGTGGACTGCTGAGAAGCAGGAATTGATGTGGAGTGTGCATAAACTTCAATTGCCTGTTAACTGGCAGTTTCACAATATGTGACCTATTACTTGAAATAACCCATTGCAGTAGGGGATGAGCGAGAGGGTCCTGTTTATCCATCTGCTTCTTGGTTTCCAGATATGGTGCTTGTGTCATTTCTCTGATAGAAGTTATGCTGTCCAGTGCTTTCATTACTTGATCTTAGTTGTTCTTCTGGGGTTGAAGGCCAACATCTGAGGATCATTAGGACCCACCACAGAAGTATATGAATTGAAAATGACAACTTTTCTAGGAGATTCCAATGCAGATCTACATGTGGACACCAGCAGATCTACCACCTGAGCTCCAGTTGCTATTTCATCAGCAGCTTCATTCATTACCCCCAGGGTTTGAAAAGCAAAGACACACAGCTCTTGTTACACAGTAGACTTTTGGGGCCACCAGCATAGGTAAAAGTAAAGGTGGAGTCTGAGTATCTGAAATCTATAAACAGGCAGTCTTTCTCGGCTCTGGACTTCTGGATCACGACATCAATATCCTTCTGAATTCGCTCTTGCCTTGAAAACATCCCCATGAAATAAATCCCTCTGTCCAAGGCAGGGGCTGAAGGCGAAGTGGTTTTGGAAGTGATCCCATGTAATAGAGGATGAAGGGTGGAGGAGGAGGAGGAGAGGGAGTTCAGCTTTGCATTCCCAGATGTGACCACCCAGCTGCTGCTCTCTGCTGCTGGATTCCAGTTTTCTCCCCTTCACAATGGATGGTGATGACACCGAGTCTCACTTTCTCCCTCCCCGTCCCAGACTAACCGCTGTAGGGGACTGAGGTTGCCGGGGACGCGAGAGAGCGATCACCGGCGGGGCTGCAGGCACCGGCGAGGGGCGAGCCCCGCTCCAACTCTGAATGTTAATGGCCTGAACTCATCAATCAAAAGACATAGACTGGCAGATTGGATTAAAAAGAAAGATCCAACAATTTGCTGCCTGAAAGAGACTCATCTCATAGAAAGAGATTCCCACAGACTAAAGGTGAAAGGATGGGAAAAAACATACCATGCACTTGAACACAGCAAAAAAGCCGGAGTATCCATCCTCATATCAGATAATATGGGTTTCAAACCAAAGTTAGTCAGAAGGGATAAAGAAGGACATTTCATACTGCTTAAGGGAAGCATAAATCAGCAAGACACAACAATCATAAATATCTATGCCCCAAACAGTGGCTCATCCATGTACGTCAAACAAATCCTTCTCAATTCCAGAAATCAAATAGACTACAACACAATAATACTAGGTGATTTTAATACACCTCTCTCACCACTGGGAAGATCCTCCAAACAAAAATTAAACAAAGAAGCCATAGATCTAAATAACACAATCAATAGTTTTAGACTTAACGGACATTTATAGAATATACCATCCAACAAACAGCGGATACACTTTCTTCTCAGCAGCACATGGATCCTTCTCTAAAATAGACCATATTCTATGCCACAAAGCTAATGTTAGCAAATACAAGAAGATGGAGATACTACCTTGTATTCTATCAGATCATAATGGATTGAAATTAGAAATAAATGACATAGTAAAAACCAGAAACTACTCCAACACCTGGAGATTAAATAATACACTATTGTATGATGAATGGATAACAGAAGACATCAGAAAGGAAATTAAAAAATTCTTAGAGGTAAATGAGAACAAAGAAACATCATATCAAAATCTCTGGGACCCTATGAAAGCAGTACTTAGAGGAAAATTTATTTCATAGAGCGCATTCAGTAAAAGAAGAAAAAAATCAGCAAATTAATGACCTACCACTGCAGCTCAAAGTCCTAGAAAAAGAAGAACAGAGCAACACAAAAAGTAGTAGAAGATAGGAAATAGTTAAAATCAAAGCTGAAATCAACAAAAATGAAACAAAAGAAACAATAGAAAAAAATGACAAAATAAATAAACAAAATTGATAAACCCTTAGCCACTCTAACAAAGAGAAGGAGAGAGAAAACTCAAATTACTAAAATTCGGAATGAACAAGGAAATATCACGACAGACACAATTAAAATACAAAACATAATTAGAATCTATTTTGCAAATCTATACGCCAACAAAATAGAAAATCTCAAAGACATCAACAGGGTTCTAGAGACATATGAATTACCTAACCTTAAACAGGAGGACATACACAATTTAAATAGGTCAATTTCAAGAAATGAAGTAGAAGAAGTCATCAAAAGCCTACCAACAAAGAAATGTCCGGGACCAGATGGATTCTCAGCCAAGTTCTACGAGACCTTTAAAGAAGAGTTCATTCCAATACTCCTCAAAGTATTCCATGTAATAGAAGAGGAGGGAAACCTCCTAAACTCAATCTATGAAGCCAGTATCACCCTGATACCTAAACCAGAGAGACACATAAAGGAAAGAAAATTTCAGACCAATATCCTTAATGAACATCGACGCAAAAATTCTCAACAAAGTTTTAGCAAATCGCATACAAAAACATATTAAAAAGATAGTGCACCATGATCAAGTGGGTTTTATCCCAGGGATGCAAGGTTGGTTCAGCATTCAGAAATCAATAAATGTAATTCACCATATCAACAGACTTAAAGTCAAAAATCACATGATTATTTTGATAGATGCAGAAAAAGCATTTGATAAAATACAGCACCCCTTCATGCTCAAAACACTAGAAAAAATTGGGGTAGTGGGAACATTCCTTAACATTATAAAGGCCATGTACGCTAAGCCCGTGGCCAATATCATTCTAAATGGTGAAAAACTGAAAGCATTCCCCCTAAAAACTGGAACAAGGCAGGGATGCCCTCTTTCACCACTTCTATTCAACATCGTCCTTGAGACTCTAGCCAGAGCAATCAGACAAACCAAAGAAATTAAAGGGATACGAATAGGAAAAGAAGAACTCAAACTATCCCTGTTCGCTGATGACATGATTATATATTTAGAGGAACCTGGAAATTCCACCAGAAAACTTTTAGAACTCATAAGTGAATTCAGTAAAGTAGCAGGTTACAAGATCAATGCTCATAAATCCAATGCATTTTTATACATAAGTGATGAATCTTCAGAAAGAGAAATTAGGAAAACTACCCCATTCACAATAGCATCGAAAAAAATAAAATACTTGGGAATCAATCTAACAAAAGAGGTGGAAGACCTCTATAATGAGAACTACAGAACACTAAAGAAAGAAATTAAAGAAAACCTTAGAAGATGGAAAGATCTCCCATGTTCTTGGATAGGCAGAATTAAGATTGTCAAAATGGCCATAAGTGCTGTACAGATTCAGTGCAATTCCAATTAAAATCCCAATGACATACCTCACAAAAATAGAGCAAGCAATTATGAAATTCATCTGGAAGAATAAGAAACTCAAAATAGCTAAAGCAATCTTTAGCAGGAAGAGTGAAGCAGGGGATTTCACAATACCAAAACTTCAACTATACTACAAAGCAATAGTAACAAAAATGGCATGGTATTGGTACCAAAATAGATAGATCAATGGTACAGAATAGAGGACACGGACACAAACCCAAATAAATACAATTTTCTCATACTAGACAGAGGTGCCAAAAATATGCAATGGAGAAAAGATAGCCTCTTCAACAAATGGTGCTGGGAAAACTGGAAATCCATATGCAGTAGAATGAAACTAAACCTCTGTCTCTCACCCTGCCCAAAACTCAACTCAAAATGGATCAAGGACCTTGGAATCAAACCACCTGCATCTTAAGAAAAAGTAGGTCCAAATCTTCAACTTGTCGGCTTAGGATCAGACTTCCTTAACAGGACTCCCATAGCACAAGAAATCAATAACTGGGATAGATTGAAACTAAAAAACTTTCTCTCAGCAAAGGAAACTATCAGCAATGTGAAGAGAGAGCCTACAGTATGGGAGAAAATCTTTGCCACTCATAGTTCAGATAGAGCACTAATTTCCATAATATATAAAGAACCCAAAAAACTCTACACCAAGGATACAAATAACCCAATCAACAAATGAGCTAAGGAAATGAACAGACACTTCACAGAAGATGTACAAGCAATCAACAGATATATGAAAAAATGTTCAACATCTCTAGTAATAAGAGAAATGCAAATCAAAACTATCCTAAGATTCCATCTCACCCCAATTAGAATGGTGATTATCAAGAATACAAGCAACAGTAGGTGCTGGTGAGGATGTGGGGAAAAGGTACACTCATACATTGCTGGTGGGGCTGCAAATTAGTGCAGCCACTCTGGAAAGCAGTATGGAGATTCCTTAGAAAACTTGGAATGGACCCACCATTTGACCCAGCTATCCCACTCCTTGGCCTATACCCAAAGGACTTAAAGTCAGCATACTACAGTGATGCAGCCACATCAATGTTCATAGCTGCTCAATTTCACAATAGCCAGATTGTGGAACCAACCTAGATGCCCTTTGATTGATGAATGGATAAAGAAACTGTGGTATATATATGTATTCAAAGGAGTGTTACTCAGCCATGACGAATGATAAAATTATGGCATTTGCAGGCAAATGGATGAAGTTGGAAAATATCATGCTAAGTGAGATAAGTCAATCTCAAAAAACCAAAGTACAAATGATCTCACTGATAAGCTGATGATAATATATAATGGAGGGGTGGGAGGGAGGCAAGAATGAAGGAAGGAGGGACTTATAGTGGGAAATGAGAGGTGGGAGGGGTTGGGGGGGAAAATAGAATGAATCAAACACCATTTCCCTATGTATATATGGTTACACAAATGGTATGCCTCTACTTTGTGTACAAACAGAGAAATAAGATGTACCCCATTTGTTTATAATAAATAAAAGAAGGAATTGGTGGGACTGGGGTTATGGCTCAGTGGTAGAGTGATTGCACAGTATATGTGAGGCACTGGGTTTGATTCTTAGCACCACTTATAAATAAATGAATAAAATAAAGGTCTATCAACATCTAAAAAATATTTTAAAAAGGAATTGGTGACTAGAAAGCAGCATGGAGAGTCCTCAAAAAAATTAGGAATGGAACCACCATTTGAACCAGTTATCCACTCCTCAGCATATAGCCAAAGAATTTTAAATCAGCACACTACAGTGACACAACATCAGTGTTTACAGCACAATTCACAATAGCTGGCTATGGAACCAACCTAGATGCCCAACAACATATGAATGGATAAAGAAATTGTGTCACATATACACAATGGAATATTACTTAGCCAAAAAGAAAAGTGACTTTGGCATTTGCCAGTAAATGGATGGATCTGGAGACTATCATGCTATGTGAAATAAGCCAATCCCAAAAAAACCAAAGGTTTTTTCACTGATGTGTGGAAGCTAAACCACAATAAATGTGTGGGGGGGGGCAGGAAAGAGAATTATGATAATTAGACAAAGGGAAATGATAGGGAGGGGGATAAGAATAGGTAAGACAGTAGAATAAATCTAACATACTTTTCCTGTGTACATATGAAAATACCTAAGTCAGGCTGAGGATATAGCTCAGTTGGTAGAGTGCTTGCCTTGCATGCACAAGGTCCTGGATTCAATCCCCATCACTGCAAAAGAAAAGAAAATACCTAAGTAAATCCCACCATCATGCCCACCCACAAGAATGGGATCCTAATTAGTGTAAGATATATTCCATGTTTACATAATTTTATCAAAACGGATTCTGCCAT
Source organism: Sciurus carolinensis (assembly GCF_902686445.1). Taxonomy (NCBI): domain Eukaryota; kingdom Metazoa; phylum Chordata; class Mammalia; order Rodentia; family Sciuridae; genus Sciurus; species Sciurus carolinensis. The sequence goes on from NC_062217.1 coordinate 14,760,369, forward strand.
CATGTATAACTAAGAAGAACCAATAAAAAATTACTATAATAGTCACTCTTGCTTAAATAAACATCACAAGACAAAAAAAAGGAATTGGTAATTTTGGTATTGTAGTTTGAATAAGTCAACAGAATTTAAGTCTGTTAGTAAACCTATAAGAATGAGAGAAATTTTCACATTAATATAAAATGAAAAAGAATAGTCAAACTGGTTAAATATAGTTGGGCTCTGTCCTGATACCTAATTCATAATTAATGTTATTAAGCTTAACTTAGTCACTTTAGGGTACTGTTTTCTTATCTATAATGTGAGAGTTGAACTAGGTTATCTCTATAATCTTTTTCTAAATAATGTTTTCTTATTCTAAATCTCTTCCATGGAAATATTTCCATTCAAGCAAATTGCTATAAGGACTCTGGGTAGTTTAAGTATCTGAAGTTCATCATTAGGATAGTAATAATTAAAAACATTTAAAATCTAAAATTTTTGAAACATTATTGTCTTCAAAGATGTTCTTTAATCAGTAAAATTATAACAGAACTTAAACACTATGCATAAATACTCTTTTTCTGAGATAATTTAAGGAGAAGCATCTTTATAATATGGAATATTTCTAAATACTCCATCCTGAATAGACTGAAAATAATGTAAAAACCTCATGTTAAAATAAAATCACACTGATATCACTGTTATTGTTATTCTAACAATTCCCCAAATGTCAAAATCCCCACTTGATTATTTTCATGTTTGGTTATGTTGTTCATATGAAATAGAGAAAAGCTGTATCCCTGAAATAGTATAATGTTTGCAATACAAGAAACTCTGGAAACAGTTGGAATGTATAGCCATATAGCAAGATGTTTGTGAAGGCTGAGCTTGGCGACTTGCATCTGTAATCCCAGTTGCTTGGGAGTTGGAGGCAAGAAACTGGGAGTTCAAGGCTACCTGAGCAACATAGCAAGATCCTGTCTCAGAAAAAGGAAGATTTTTATGGAGGAGAGGGACACATTCTGAGAAACCCATGTTTAATGAAAAAGCAAGGGGGTTGGGGTTGTGACTCAGTGGTGGAGCCTAGCATGTGTGAGGCACTGGGTTCAATTTTCAGCACCACATATAAATAAATCAATAAATATCCATTGACAACTGAAAATAGATTTAAAAAAAAAAAAGCAGATCACTTTCTTAGGGAAAAGATTATAGAAAAAAATCAGTGTGTATATGCTTATACAAATATTTAGTCTGTGGGTGCTTTCTATTTTTCCTTTTTCCTTTTGAAATTTGAAATTTAATCTTAACTTTTTTTTTCATTAAAAGAAAACTGCCGGGTATGTTGATGTACACCTATAATCTTGGTTACTTGGAAAAGAGAGGCAGGAGGATAGCAAATTCAAGACCAGATTGAGCAACTTAGAGCCTGTCTCAAAATAAGAAATAACTTATTTCTTATGGGGATTTAACTCAGGTTAAACACCCTGGGTTCGGTCCCCAATAATCAGGGGAAAAAATTATGAGAAACTGAAGAGAAGATACATTGGCTTTTTTGCCCAATTCCAAGTGGGTGCCCCAGAGCAATAGCAAACTGAAGGAGATTTTTTTTTTTTTTTGAGAACTACCCCATCTAAATCTAACTCCAAAATATCCTTTGACTACTACAAATTAACAACACCCATCTGTGCCCAGTGTCTTTCCCACTTGGTGATATTGGTGCATATGTCATGAGATTGGGAAATCAGATGCTATGAGAAAAAAGTATTCATCATGAGCTTTAGTCTTGAAGAAATTGATGTTGCTAATCAGTTTACTCATGTATAAAATATGCAGAACTTAATTGACCCACTGAAATACACTGGCTAATAAAACAGTCACATTTTTAATTATGAAATTTGTATTAGGATTACTAATACCAAAAACAATGATATGCTCCCTTCACAGATTGAGGGAGCTGTTACAGCAGAATATGAACTAGAGTATCTACTACTTGAAGGACATTGTTTTGATGCAACAACAGAACAACCTCCTCGGGGTCTGCAGTTTACACTGGGCACAAAAAATAAACCTGTTGTGGTCGATACGATAGTGATGGCCAATCTGGTAAGTATCCTAAATATCTAAATTGATGATACTTAACTGAATGTTTTGGTGACATTCTCCAAGTATTCCTACCAGCAAGATGAAATGCTCTTTATTCTCCTAGGCTGAACAGCTCACAAAAAAAAAATGAATCTTTGAATAAGATAATTAACTGAAAAATAGGGAAAAAAATCATACTTTTAGAATATGCGTTTTTTGTTCCTTTTAGATATACATAACAGTAGAGTATATTTTGACATACATATGTGGAATATAACTTAATCTAATTAGGATCCCATTTTGCGGTTGTATGTGATGTGAAATTTCACTGGTTGTGTATTCATATATGTACATAGGAAAGTTATGTCCAGTTCACTGTACTGTTTTTCCTATTCCCATCTCCCCTCCCTTCCCTTCATTCTCCATTGTTTAATCCAGTGAACTTCTATTCTTACCTCTTCCTCCCTTACTGTGTGTCAGTATCCACATATCAGAGAGAATAGTCATCCTTTGGTTGGTTGGTTGGTTAGTTTGTTTTTTTCTGGATTGACTTATTTCACTTAGCATGATAGTCTTCAGTTCCATCCACTTACCAGCAAATGCCATAATTTCATTCTTATTTATGGCTGAGTAATATTTTATTGTGTATATGTGCCACATTTTCTTAATCCATTCATCTGTTCAAGGGCACCTTGATTGGTTCCATAGCTTAGCTATTGTGAATTTAGCACTGTAAACATTAATGTGGCTGTGTCACTGTAGTATGCTGATTTTAAGTTCTTTGGGTATATATCAAGGAGTGGGATAACTGGTTAAGATAGTGGTTCCATCCCATGTTTTCTTAGGATCAATTTGCATTCCTACAAGCAATGTGCGAGTGAACCTTTCTTCCCATATCCTCGCCAACATTTATTGTTACTTGTATTCTTTTTTTTTATATATTTTATTTTTAGTTGTTGATGGACTCAGTATCTTTATTTTATTTTATTTATTTTATGTGGTGCTGAGGATCGAACCCAGTGCCTCACAAGTGCAAGGTAAGCTGTCTGCCACTGAGCCACAATCCCAGCCCCACCTGTATTCTTAATGATTGGCATTCTGACTGTAGTGAGATGGAACCTCATTGTAGTTTTAATTTGCATTCCTGTAATTGTTAGAGATGTTGAACCTGTTTTCATGTATTTGTTGACCACTCATATTTCTTCTTCTGTGAAATGTCTGTTTGGTTCCTTTGCCCATTTATTGTTGGGTTATTTCTTTTTTTGTGTTAAGTATTTTGAGTTCTTAGTATATCCTAGATATTAATGCTCTGAGGTGCAGGTGGCAAAGATTTTCTCCCATTCTGTAGGCTCTCCATTCAAGTTCTTGATTGTTTCCTTTGCTATGAAGAAACTTTTTAGTTTGATACCATTCCATTTATTGATTCTTGATTTTACATCTTACACTTAAGGAATCTTGTTGAGGAAGTCAGTTCCTAAGTCAACATGATGGAGAATTGACCCTACAATTTCTTCTAGTAGGTGCAGTGTCTCTGGTCTAATACCTAGGTCCTTCATCCACTTTGAGTTTTGTGCAGAGTGAGACATAGGGGTTAAATTTTATTCTACTACATATGGATTTCCAGTTTTCCCAGCACATGTTAAAGGGGCTGTCTTTTCTCCAACGTATGTTTATGGCACCTTTGTCTAGTATGAGATAACTGCATTTATGTGGGTTCATCTTTATATCTTATATTCTGTTCCATTGGTCATTATACCTGATTTGTGCCAAAACCATGCTGTTTTTGTTACTATAGTCCTGTAGTATAATTTAATGTCTGGTATTGTGATGCCTCCTACTTCACTTTTCTCACTAAGTATTGCTTTGGCTATTCTGGGCCTCTTATTTTTCCAAATGAGTTTCATGACTGCTTTTTCTATTTCTTTGAAGAATTGGAATTTTAATAGGAATTGCATTAAATCTGTGTAGGACTTCTGGTAGTATGGTCATTTTGACAATATTAATTCTGCCTGTCCAAGAACATGAGATATCTTTTCATCTTCTCAGGTCTTCTTCAGTTTGTTTCTTTAGTGTTTTGTAGTTTTCATTGCAGAGGTCTTTTACCTCTTTTGTTAGATTGATTCCCAAGTTTTTGTTTCATTTTGTTGTTTTGTTGTTTGGGGTTTTTTTTTGTTTTGTTGTTGTTGTTGTTGTTGTTGTTTGTTTGGTTTTGAGGATTTTGTGAATGGGATAGTTTTCCTAATTTGTCTTTCAACTGATTCATCATTGGGGTATAAGAATGTAGTTAATTTTATATCCTGCTGCTTTACTCAATTTGTTTATGAGTTCTAGAAGCTTTGTGGTGGAGGTTTGTTTTGTTTTGTTTTGTTTTTTGGGTGGGGTCTTCTAAATATAGAATCATTTCCTTAGCAAATGAGAGAGCTTAAGCTCTTCTTTTCCTATTTTCATACCTTTAATTCCTGTATTTTGCCTAATTGCTCTAACTGGAGTTTCAAGGACTATGTTGATAGAAATGGTGAAAAAGAGCATCCCTGTCCTATGCCTGTTTTTAGAGGGAATGCTTTCAATTTTTCTCCATTTAGAATGATGTGGGCGTTGGGTTTAGCATATTTGACTTTTACGATGTTGAGGTATGTTCCTACTATCCCTAGTTTTTCTAGTGTTTCAACATGAATGAGTGCTGTATTTTGTCAAATGCTTTTTTGGCGTCTGTTGAGATAACCATGTGATTCTTGTCTCTAAATCTATTGATGTGATGAATTATATTTATTGATTTCTGTGTCTTGAACCAACCTTGCATCCCTGGGATGAACCCCACCTGATCATGGTGCACTATCTTTTTAGTATGTTTTTGTATGTGATTTGCCAGTATTAAGAATTTTTGCATCTTTGTTCGTTAGGGATATTTGTCTGAAGTTTTTTTCCTTAATGTGTCTTTGGTTTTGGTATTAGGGTGATACTAGCTTCATCGAATGAGTTTGAAAGGGTTCCCTCCTTTTCAATTTCATGGAAAATTTTGAAGAGTATTGGTGTAAGTTCTTCTTCGAAGGCCTGGTAGAACTTAGCTGAGAATCCTTGGTAGGCTTTTGATGTTGTGTTCAGTTTCATTGCTCGAAATTGATTTGTTTAAATTTTCTTTGTTCTCCTGATTCAGTTTTGGTAGGTCATATGTCTGTAGAAATTTGTTGATGTCTTCTTGATTTTCTATTTTGTTGGAGTTTAGATTTTCAAAATAGTTTCTGGTTGTCATCTGTATTTCAGTAGTGTCCCTCGTGATATTCTCTTTTTCATCACAAATTTTAGTAATTGGCATTTTTTTCTCTTTGTTAGCTTGGCTAAGGGTTTATCAGTTTTATTTTTTCAAAGAACCAACTTTTGGTTTCATTAATTTTTTGAATTTTTTTAAATTTCAATTTCATTGATTTTAGCTCTGATTTTAATTTTTTTCCTGTCTTCTTGTTGATCTTCTTTTTCTAAGGCTTTTAGATATAATATTAGTTCCTTGGTGACTTTCTAATCTTTTAATGAATGAGCTCTTGCAATAAACTTTCCTTTTAGAACTGCCTTCATAGTGTCCCAGAGATTTTGACATGTTCTCTCATCATTCTCATTGACATGTAAGTACTTTTTTTATTTCATCCCTGATTTCTTCAGCTCTTCATTGGTCATTCAGTAGCACATTATTTAGTCTCTAGGTGTTTGAGTCAGCTTTTTTACTGCTGTGATTAAAAGACCCAACCAGGACAATTGTAGAGGAGGAAAAGTTTGAGGGCTCACAGTTTCAAAGAAACTATAAAGGCTGTAGAAGACTGGCTCCATTCCTCAGGGCTCAAGGTGAGGCAGAACATGATGGTGGAAGAGTGTAGCAAAGGGAAGCAGCTCACATGGTGATCAGAAAGCCGAAAGAGACTCCATTTTCCAGATACAAAATAGATGCCCTATAGCCACACCCCCAGTGAACCACTTCCTCCAGCCACACCCCGCCTGCCTCAGTTACCACTCAGTTAATTCTATTAGGGATTAATTTGCTGACTAGGTTAGTGCTATAACCCAATCATTTCTCCTCCAAACCTTGCATTTTCTCACTTGAGCTTTTAGGTGATACCACATCTACACCATAACAACCAGGTGTTGGAGTAGCTTCTATTTTTTATGTCATCATTGATTTCTAATTTCATTCCATTATTATATGATAAAATGCAAGGTATTACCTCTATTTTTTTTACATTTGCTAAGGGTTGCTTTGTGGCCTAAAATATGACTATTTTAGAGAAGGATTCATGTCCTGCTGAGAAAGAAGTGTATTTGGTCATTGATGGTGAAATATTCTGTGTATATCTGTTTAAGTTTAAATTATTAATTGAATTTTTTGGTTTTATACCTTTTTTATTTAATTTTTATTTGGAGAATCTTTCCAGTGAGGATAGAGGCATTTTAAAGTCACCCAGTATTATTGTATTGAGGTCTAATTGATTTGTGAAATTGAGAAGGATTGATTTGATGTATGTAGATGCTTCATTGCTTGAGGCATAAATATTTATTATTATGTCTTTTGATGTTTAATTCCCTTAAGCAATATGAAATGGACTTCTTTGTCCTCTCTGATTAACTTTGACTTGAAGTCCACCTTATTGGGTATTAGGATAGAAACCTCTGCTTGTTTACAAGCTCCATAGGAATGATATGTTTTTTTCAGACTTTTACCTTCTGTCTGTGGATGTCATTGCCTAGGAGATGAGTCTCTTGGAGATGCCATGTTTTTGGGTCTAGTTTTTTAATCCAGTCTGTCAGTCTCTGTCTTTTGATGGATGAGTTCAGGCCCTTTAAATTCAGTGTTATTATTGAGAGATAATTTTTATTCCCTATCATCTTAAGTATTTCTGGGTTTTAATTTGAATTAGTTTCTCCTTTGATTAACTATTCTAGAGTAGTTCCTCCCTTTACTGGTTTTCACCTTTATTTTTCATTCCTTCTTCATAAAATATTTTATTGAATATGTTTTGTAGTGCAGTCTTTCTAGTTGTGAATTCTTTTAACTTTCGTTTACCATGGCAGATTTTTATTTCATTGTCAATTCTGAAGCTTAATTTTGCTGGGTATAGTATTCTTGGTTGGTATCCATTTTCTTTCAGAACTTGGTCTATAATATTGTAAGACCTCCTAGCTTTGAGGGTCTGACAAATCAGCTCTGTAAACATGACGTGTTTTTTTTTTTTTTTTTTGCATGTGCATGGCAACCTTTAAAATTCTTTCCCTAATTGTATGTTAGGCATTTTCATAATAACGTATCTTGATGTGGGTTTGTTGTAATTTTCTACATTTGGGGTTCTGTATGCCTCCTGTATTAGATTTTCCATTTCATTCTTAAGGTTTGTGAAATTTTAAGATATCATTTCATTGAAAAAATGGTACATTCCTTGGTTTATATCTCTGAACCTTCATCTATCATGATAAATCTTAGATTTGGTCTTTTCATGTCATCCCATATTTTGTGCAGTTTCTGTTCATGGTCTTTTAACATCTTTTCTCTGTGGTCAACTTCATTCTCAAGATTATATATTTTGTCTTCATTGCCTGAAACTCTGTCTAGTTTGCTGGTGATGATTTCCAGTGAATTTAAAATTGGTTTATTGATTCTTCATTTTGAGAATTTCCAACTGATTCTTCTTCTTGTATTTTTCTCTCTGATTTCATTTCTTAGGTCATCTTTTACCTCATCAATCAGTGTAACCATGAGCTTTCAGAATCTATGTGACATTTCCTCTGCTGTGGTGTCAATGGAGTCTGTTGTTGAGGTGTTCTGTGTTGTTTGAGACAGTTTGTTCCCTTGCTTTTTCATTCTGTTTGTCTGTCCATCTATCTGGATGGATCTGAAGCTGTAGAGTTTCTACCTTACAAGTTTATAGTGTCCCTCCCTCTATGTTACTAGTACCTCACAGATTGGGGGAGAGCCCAATGATAGCGACAATCTCTGCAAACAATACATAGTAGTAGACTAAGTACTTAGTTCCTAGTTTTGATATCTACAGTGTTAATTGATAGAATACACAGAAATATTAGGATCAGCAATTTCCATCCGTAAAAATAGTAAATAATCATGAATTATGTCTGGCATAAGATCAAACAATAGGTGTTGTCTATGGCTTTGTCATATTAATTACTGCTGTGGCATTGATGGTAGGGGCAGATGTTATATATCAACTAATAATTAAGATGTGTTAAGGATAGAGTTGAGTATGAGGAAAGAAGAAGAGATAGGATGGTAGAAAAGTGTTTGCAATTTCAAAGGGTGAAGAGGGCAGAGGCAGCAGTAACTTAGGATATATTGTTAATGAGGAAAAAAGGAAAGAAAAAATAGAAGTTAGAAATATAGAGAATGAAAGAGAATGGAATTTGGACTTCAGCAATAGAAAAAAGAGAAAGGGAGACAAGGGAGATAAAGAGTGGCAAAGACTACAGATTCAAAATATGCTAGTCAAAAACCCTATCCCTTAAAAAACAGCATGGGAAAATAACACCTTCAAAAAAAAGAAAGAAAGAAAAACAAGGTTAGAAATGAGGGGAGAGAAACAAATATGTATAAGTGTCTTTGAATCAATCAGTACACATTCACATAAAACAAAAACCAAACACAGAAAACTAAAACCAAAAAGCAAAACAAAACAAATCAACAGCCAAAAAAAAAAAAAAAAAAAGAAGTGAAAAAACTTGGTGTGAAAAGTTGGGAAATTAAGGAGTTATTTCCACTGTGGTGGACAGAATAGTCAGTGAGCATATGTGTTTGCTATCTGTGCCCACCTAGTTTTCATTTCTTCTTGATGGATGAACCCAGTGTAAGAGTCTGGGCTGTGGGCTGTGAGTCCTTTTTATTGTGTTGGTGACTGAGTTGAAGGTTCAGGTTTAAGTCTTCCCAACTTCCCTTCTTGGGAGATTGCAGTAGGGGGACTGGGCTGTGGCCTGGGTGGCAGAGCCACTGGCTTGGCCAGTGGTGAAGCAGCTAGTTATGTCTGGCAGGCCCAGGTGCCAGTCGGGGCCAAGCTGTGGTCTCTGTGGGCCAGCAGTGCATCTGTGGGTAGGCCTAGTGGCAGAATGGCAACCTGGCAGGCCAGGCTGTGGGCTGGCTGAGAAGTTGTGGGCCTAGTGGGCAAAGTGGTAGATCAGGTGGAAGAACTGGGGAGACCCAGGTGTGTGCCAGACTGGTGCCTGACTTGGGGGGCACCCAGGACCCAGGGATCCATTGGGTACTGGACTGGGCGGGCTACAGTGACGGGTGGGTGCTGGCAACCCAACAGGGTGCTAGTCTGGGTTAGAGCTGGACCAGTTCTGGACCAGGCAGGTGCCAGAGTAAGGAGGCCTCCAAGGACTAGGCTGGTGCTAGAACCCAGTAGATACTGACCCAGGTGGGCACCTGGACCTGGGAACCTGGTGGGTACTGGACCGGAGGTGCTAGGAACTGGGTCGATTCTAGGACTTGGCAGGGTGGGCCCTGGAAACCTGGTGGGTGCCAGGATTGGTCAGCCAGGCAAGTTGAGAGCCAAGTGCCCTCACATCCACCCTTCTAACTTCCTAATCCTCTGTAGCTGGCCTGTGAGCTGCAGGACTCATGGGGTTGGGAAGGGCTGGGTTCTCTGTAACCTCTCCAACTTATGTTTCCCCAGGTAAAACGCTCTCAGTTTTTGATTTTCTATGGATTTCTTAGGTTCATTTAAGTTTTGCTAGGCTCAGATAGATTTGCACAGACCTAGCTGTGAATTCGTGGATCTGAGTTTCCTGGTTCCATTGACGCTGCCATGCTGTAGTCCCAAGATGGCTCCTGGATTGGCTTTCCATGAACAGTTGATCAACTTGGCACCTTTTTTTTGTTTTAGATCCGTTCAAACGAGTCAAGCAATCTCTGATTTGGCTAGGGAAAACTGTGCCTCCAGTCTCAGGATTTTTCACTCTAAGCCTCAGGGAGAAACAATATTCCTGCTGTTTGAGTTCTAGGTAGCTGAGTTAGAAGAAATGCTGCCTCACTCTAATCCATCATCTTGCCACCTTCCCAGAACACACTTGTCAAGGTTATTGTAAAATATCCTTTCTTGGAACTCATTTGTAGAATTTTTTCAAATTCTACTCATTTGTAGAATTTGTAGAATTTCCACAGTTAGTAAATGCTTCCTTGAATAATTTATTTATAGCCTTTTATGAATAATTGGATGTACTTAATTATGTGAGTCAGTGTTTTTTTTTTTTTTTTTCTCATCTTAAAAGGGCTATTTTCAATTAAAAGCAAACCCAGGTGCTTGGATACTGAAATTACGCCAAGGAAAATCAGAAGATATTTATCAAATAGTTGGGTGAGTTATATTAACCTCTTTAAAATTTTTATGTGTGGATAATTGTTTAGTGCAATATAACCAATATCATCAAAACAGCAATTAAAATGTTAAGATTGGTCCAAGTCCAATTATCAGCAAGATGGCAGAATATGATTTATCGGGACTTATCTATCCTATAGAATTTGAACAACTGTTCGTGTACAAAAATCCCTGTATAAAAACTAAGGAAATCAGGTAAGATACTATAGCACCTGATTGTAGCACAGAAATAAGGAAAAATGCATTGAAGAGGATAACAAGACCAGTTTTGTTTATCTTCAGCACCTTCTTCCAACTCCTGCTAGCATAGCCTAGAGAGAGATAGATCCTTTACCAGAGAGAGAAGAAAGCGAACACTGAACTTTGTCTTGGATTCAAAACCCAGGCCCACTCTAGTAACACCCAGCACCAAGCAGGCCTCAAAGCCATTACAGCCCTAGACTCCCAGCCAATACCCACAAACTGATCCTCCAGGACCTGGTTTCAAGCAAGATTCCATAACCCCAGGCTCTAGATCTGCCTGATGGACTCAGTTTCCAGGCCTGCTCCACCGTTAGGCCTACCCCAATACTCTGGGCCAGCTCCCACAGACTTGAGTGTCTAGGTCCATCCTAGGGCCAGGCTAGCCCCTAGAGTTCAGATCTCCTAGGCCCTAGCACCAGGCCAACCCAACCTCTGCTTTTCCAGCTTCATGATGAGCCCAGAGCCTGGGCAGCTCCCATAGTTCCAGGATTCAGGCCTCCCATGGATACAGGCTCTACATCTGTTCCAGCATCTTGCTGGACCTCATGACCCAGGCTCCAGTGAACCTAGAATCTAGGCCCACCCCACTAAACTCCAGTGTCTGACTGGCCCCCACCAACTGTTGACCCTTATAGACTCAAGTTTCTAAGCAGCCCCTGTAGACTCCAAGACCCAGGCCCACTTGGACTCAAACTTTAAGGATCACCCTATATACACTGGCTCTAAGCCCATCCTAGTGGACTCAGGTGGCAGGTATGTCCTGTAGACCCACTTACCAACCCTAACCCAGGTCAGCCCCTGTGAACTCAGGCATTAGGCTAGACCCTGCAGATTTAGGTTCCACATCCTCCCTCCTATAGATCATACCACTCAGGCCACACAGAAGGCTTACTGACAAAGGGCTCTCAGAGAAAACCAGTCTGCAAATACTGGAATAAGTCCTTAAACTTCCTCAAGTGTGCTGACACCAACATAGAGCCACAAGGATCATCAACAGTCAGGGAATTGTAACATCACTAAAGGAACAATGCCTTACGATAAGGAAATTCTGCCATTTGTGGCATTGTGGATGAACCTGGGGAACATGTTAATTGAAATAAGCCATGCATGGAAAGCCATATACTGCATGATCTCACTTTATATGTGATACCTAAAAAGGTTAAATTATAGAAACCAAGTGTAGGATTGTGACCACCAGGGGTGAGGGTGGAGTGGTGAAGGGATGGAGTTGGGGAGGTATTGGTTTACCTGAACTTTCATTTAGGAGAAATGAAACAAGAGCTCTGTTGTACACCATGGTCACTGTGGTTAATAACAGTGTATTATATTCCTGAAAATCTCAAGAGTAGATTTTTAAGAGGTTTTTTTTTTCTGTAGATGCTCTCAGTGGGGTAGGGGTGGGTGGGTTGGAGGTTCACAGGCTTAGACAGGGAGGTAGGGGAGGGGGAAGGGGGATGGGAATGGGGAACGAGAATAGAATGAGTGGAACATAACTTTCCTGTATTCATATATGAAGACATGACCAGTGTAACCACATCATGTACAACCACAAGAATGGGAAGTTATACTCTGTGTATGTATTATATGTCAAAATACATTCTACTGTCATATATACCTAAAGTTTTTTAAAAAGTTTTCATCACAGAAAAATATTTGAAACAATGTCTATGTGAATTTGCTCAATTTAGCCATTTCATGATGTTTGTGTTTCAAAATAAGCATAGTAAAAATATATAATTTTTAATTGTCAATTTTAGGATATTATAAGAAAGTTCACAAATAAAAGTAAAAAATACAAACTACCTGTAAAACTGTGATGGTTGCTTGTACATTGTTTTATTTCAAGGATGGAAATTTATTTTCTCACAGTTCTGGAGGCTAGAAAGTCCATGATCAAGGGACCAGCCTCTGGCAAGAACCTTCTTGCTGTGTCATCCCATGACAGAAGGCACAAGGCGACAGTACAAGAGAGGGCCACACTCACCTTTAAAATGGCACCAAACCCTCCACAAGAGTGGAGCCCTCCTCACAGCCAAATTCCTATGGGTCTTACCTTTTTTCAAAATAGATTTTGGTTTCTTTTTCTTTTCTTTTCTTTTCTTTTTTTTTTTTTGGTAATATTCTTTTTAGTTATATATAACATTAGGATAGTTTTTGACATAATCACAAAAGCATGGAAGCTCTCAGGGTCTTACCCTTTAATAATCCATCACAATGGCAATTAAGTTTGAACATGAGTTTTAGAGGGGCAAGAATTCAAATCATAGCAGATGGTTGATTTCCCATATTATCTGAGAATTTAGCAAAAGGAACTGATGCTTTTACATTGTGTTAGGAAGAATTGAAAGAGAGTAAGTTCTCCAGGAGGGCTGGCTTGCAGAAGTGTTCTATAGTACAGAGTTGAGAAAGTGACCAAAGAGAAAGTCCTCTCCTAAGATTCCAAAAGTGAAAAAGCAAGAAGCTGCTCTCAGCTGTCTGACAGTACCCAGAAAGCTATGCATTTGACACTGGAACACTGATGTAGAAAATCTCATGTATCCATGACTGCTGGCCAAAAGAAACTAGCCAAGCATTAGCACATAGCCTCACTCACTTCTCAGGTCCAGAAGCTATCTGGTAGTAGAATCTGTCAACCAGAACCATAGCTGCAAAAAAGTCTACAGCCAGCCACCAAAAACATGTTCAATTTTCTGACTCCTGCTTTATAAGGAAGTTTCCTACCTTATCTTGGTATGCACCTCATTTCCACAAATAAGTTCTTTCCAAAAACATTAACAGTGTCATTGATCATCACTATTACCTCTGCCACCTGGTAGAGTGGGGTTGAATTAAAAAGCATCTACTAATTTGATTTCTGTTTTCTTCCCTTTGCTAAAATTTAATGAAGTTGTAAGTAGTTTCTACAACAGAATGTTTGAGTACACAGTAAAAATATCAAAAGTATTTAAGCATAACTTCATACTCAATCATTCAAGCAATTTTGAAAATTAAAGAATGATCTGCAGTATATATAATATAAAATAAAAATAATAAGGTGTTACAAACAGACATCTGTTTTGTGAGTCTTTGCATCAGTGACCAAATACCTGACAAGAACAGCTTAGAGGAGAAAATGTTTATTTTGGGGATCAAGGTTTCAGAGGTCTCAGTGCATAGATGGTTGACTCCCTTCCTCTGGGCCCAAGGTGAGGCAGCACATCATGGGAGAAGGACCCAGCTGAGGAAAGCTGCTCAACTCATGGTAGGGTCAGGAAGCAGAGAGAGATAAAGAGGAAGGAACCACAGCAAAGAACAGTCCTTCTAGCCACAGTTTTCTAGTCAGCTCGTTCAAACCTCTAAATATTCCTACATTAATAGGAGCTTTTGGGGGACACCTGATATCCAAACCATAACATCAGATACATTTTCAGTCTTGTATGTTTTACAATACCCTTCAAATTTTGGCATTTGAAAATGTTTAGTGGATATTGAAAAACTGACAATGTAGAATTCATTTAATATATTAAAAACTTACTTTAAGTCTAGAAAATGTTTCATATTTTTTAAAAATATTTTAGTTGTCAATGAATATTTTATTGTATATATAACATATATATAATACATACACATGCGTACACACACACACACACACACACACACGCACACAGTGTTGACTATTGAACCCAGGACCTCACACATGCCAAGCAAGTGCTCTACCACTGAGCCACAACTCCAGCCCCACAAAAATGCTTCAAATTTTAATTGTCATTGTAACATAACAAATTTGAAAGTTTTGAATTTTGTCATAGCCTTATTGTACAACAGCAAGGAAAGCAGTAGTTTAAACTTTCCAAGTGATACTCAGTATCAAATTTAATCAGCTATTTTTGTGCAGTTTAAATTTATATTAAACATTATTAGATGATTTTTTAAATATACTGTGTATCTTATTAACTGAGTATAGACACAGTAAATGATATACACATAAGTAATACCACACATTTATGGCAAAATGAATTGTTTGTGTCATCATGATTGTATGTATAGTCTTAAATTATGAACATCAGTGTTTAACACCTTTCTGATTTTAGGCATAGAGGAACTGACTCTGAACCAGACATTGGAGATGTCATTGTTGTATTAAATAGCTTCAAGAGCAAGATACTGGAAGTACAGGTGTGTGAGGCTGAAGCTTTTTACAGGCTTTATTCTTAATATTAACATGAATAATTTTCCTTCATTTTCATTCTACAAAGAATGTTCCAATTATACTGCCTAAAATGTTATGTTGAAACTCTTGCATCGAAAGGAAGGAAGATTAATGTCATGAAGGGAAACAGCTTGAAGAAAGAAGGAATAACTTTCTTTTTTTGGTTATGCTGTGTTACTGTAGTTGCCTTACCTATAGCCAGATAATGTTACAGATTATATTCTAGAGCTAAGATCAGGAACACAGGTTGAAAAATAAGCCCTAAAAAGAAAAGGTGATGTCTCTTTCCTCAAAGAGAGAAAAAGAATATTTTTTTTACTTTTTAAAAATGTTCATTTTTTGTCTTTTATTGCCTTTATTACAAGGGGAATATTCAGTGTTGGCTGGTATAGTTCTTTTAAATAAATCAAACTTTCTACTTAAGGCTAGTAAAAATGTTGGATAAATGTTTAAATCTAAAAAGCACTTTAGGATCTGACAATAATGAAATAGTAAGGACAGAAGGAAATAAAATGAAAGGGAAGTTGAGAACCTAGAAAATTTAAGCACAGAAGCTTCTCTTGGTCCAAGAAAGCAGCTATTCCCTGGGAACATTTGTCTTGTCACATGTGAACTGTCATTTTTATTTAATTTGCTGGGTTACAGGATCAAAAATTAAAACCTGGGACCCATGTAGAGCAGGTGATTTTTTTAGAAGACCCCCCTGCTATGATAAACTGTCGTATCTTCAGGGTAAGGACAAAACAGTAAATTATCATGTAATTTTTTAGTTCAAGTTTGTATCAACAAAATAATCCAGGAACTCTTAATCTTGAGTTGGTACTAAAATAGTTCCAGATTGATAGCATGTACAGACACCTGGCAGAAACATTCATAACTCTGGAATAAGATTAAAACAACCTAAACTGCAAATCAAATTTTCCAGATGTAGAGGACAGCACATGGCCAAAGATAAGCAAACACACAAAACCAGGAGAAGCAACAGAAAACAGACATCAAGATTCCAGACTTTATATTTGTTGACACAGACTCTGAAATAACTTTGCTTATTTTATTTAAAGACATTAAAAAATGCTTGAAAATAACTTCAGGAAATGGAAAACTATAAAAAGTGCATATCAGATTTTTTAAAAGTAGAAACCAGCACAATGCAGCACCAAAATTAAGCATTCAGTGGTTGACTTTTACGTGCCTACAGTGAGAATTAGCAAGTGCAAAGATGGATAGCAAGTATCCCAAACGCAGTAGGAACAGGAACAAAGGAAAATACAACAGACAGCATAAAAGATGCAGTGAATACAGTGAGAAAGTTTAAGATAGTAGGAGTGGGTATGATACTGGCTGTGCCACTCAGCAGCTGTCTGACCATAGACAGATTACTTAACCTCTTCTGTCTCATTTTGCTCATTTACAAAATGGGTTTTAAATAGAACTTACCTTATTAGAACTGTTAGGATAAGACAGTTTAGCTTTGTAAAGTACTTCATGAGTATTTGTTGAATGAATCAAATCAGTTTAAATGGAATTCCAGAAGATAGTGAAAAGAATGAATATAGGTAGTATTTGAAGCAATAAATGGCTAAGAATATTTGAGTCGTTGAAAAATATCAGTTAAAAATAGTCTACACTTTAATTATACCAATGTTCTTGAGATGTTTTCTAGTAATAGTTTGATCTTCTAACTCTCTGACTCTCAGAATTACAGCAATAAGGCAGGAAAAGGCAACTTAAAGGATCAGCCCTAAACACCAATAACCCACTAAGAGGAATTCCAGAAAGAACAGATAAAATGGAGGAGAGAGAGTATCTTATAGCAAAGAAGAGAAAACACATGTTCATGTCAAAAGAGAACACAAATTACCAAGTAGGATAAGAGAAAATGACTCAGAAATCCTAAGAGCTAAGAAAAAGCAGGTCACTATAATAAATACACACTGTCAGTCTTAGAATTTGCAAAATTAGTGACAAAATATAGCAAAACAAAGCCTTTAACATTCTGAGAAAATTTATTTTGAATCTAGGTTACTGCATCTAGCCAAATTCTTAATCAAATATGAAATTTTCTGAAGTGTAAAGATTTAGGAAAACTTCTCACATCCCTTCTTGAAGGTGTTTGTCAGCACAGTGAAGATGAGGACTAAGAAAGAGGATAGGTAGTTCAGGAAAAGGTGCACATAACCTGTAAACAAATGAAAACAGCATATAGTAAGAAACAGTTAATTGTGAACTCCAAGAAAAATTTCTTCAAGACAGGAATTTCAGATAGATAGCAAGAGTAATAAACTGCAAAGTGTTAGAGGTATGGGAAGGAGACATGTATGTAACTACACAAGAAAAGATAACATTCCAAGGCAAAAAAAAAAAAAAAAAAAATGCTCTCCATTGATGGAATATAAGGAGGAAGAATTCATTTGAAATAGCAAGTGTCCTATGAGTAGAACAGTTGTGGTCTTATTTTAACTGTACAAAGGAAATAGGATTTTCACTTAGCTTTTCAGCCTGCTTTGTGGATAGTATTTACTTTGTCAAAGCAAGCACTGAATACTGTTTACTAACTTGTAAGTCTTAGAATCACCATAACAAAATGCAAAGGATGCAGTTATGTTTGTCTAACAAATGTGTTACCTACATTTGCAAAATTCAGAAGTAAAGGTTTAACTATTATCAGTTGGGAGATAGAGGCAAAGGTTGGAAATATTAGTATCCTTATAAAAAGGATGCAAGAGAAACTGTTGAAGTTGCTGGAATAAATAAGTATTGTTTAAAGTTAAAAAATTCTCATTAGAAGAACTAGATGAAGATATAACTACCAAAACTTCCAGACAAAGAAGAGAAGGAAGACTAATGTGAACTGCTCATCCATAAGCACAAGAGTAAATGATGTCTCAATTCTCTGCACACAGAAATAACTACCAAATAATGTGTAAAGTTGATAAATGAGCAAACCCAGGTGTAAACACGTTATTTAATGGCATAGAAGTAACAAAAAAAAAATGAAAAACAAGAGACTGAATTGATAGTTGAAGACTAGACTTAATTTATAACCTTGTGCTTTGGTTATCTCCCGGATCCTGACCCTGTTTAACTAACCTTCATAACGTTTAAGTCTAAAATTTTTCTTTCCAATGTTATCTAGGTACAAAAAAAACCAGACAAAATTAATGAAGATATCCTTTTTGATAAGCATGAGAAAAAAGGAATGTGGGACTCCATTAAAAGGTATTTAGTATGAATAGTCTAATATATAACTAGATTAATAGAGTCAACTATGTGGAAATCCTGCATATGGTAAAAATTCAAGTGCACAGATCCTCTCCTCAAGGAGAAACTGGGGACAGCTTAAAGTATGTACTGTACAAACCAAAGGAGAAAAAGGGTATATCCAATTACAGGGAACCTCAAGAAAGACTTCTTGTGGGGGTGTATAGCGAAGATCTGCTCTAAAGGAAAAGTAGGATTCAAAAGTTGGAGATAGAGTGAAGGTACCTGATTACATGAAGGCAAAAAAACTAGATATGTTTCTCAAAGAACAGAAAGTAGCCCGGCTTAACTACAACATTGAATATAATGTGGAATATATACATTACATTTTTATTCAAAAGAGGAAAGTATTGGCTCTTGTAGAACCCAGTAAGTAGGCCTCTCTTTAGTCATTAAGGTGATATGGTCTGGAAGTTTCTCCATCTTGGTTTTTACTATTTCTTTACCACTTTCCAAATAATACCAGTAAAAGTTCCAAGGTTGACTTAGTGGTCCCAAACTGAACTAACCACCATAACTCCAGTGACCACACCTGGGTCACATGCCTATCTCTAGAGCCAGTGGTAAGGCCTGTCCCACCTAACCTTCTTAGAGTGAAGTTGGAAGAGAAATGATTCCCCCCAACCAAATCATTGTACTGCAAGGGGAACAGATGTTAGACTGGTAAAATCAAAAGCTGTCTGCTATAGAGAGAACTTTGAAAATAACGTTTTAATGATTTGGACTTATTTTGAATTATGATGGTAAAGCATTTATCAAAGGTAAGAAGTACAAACTTCAGACAAAGTAGACTCATCAACCTAAATAGATTCTGTTATACCAGTCAATTTTGAACTTTGCCCATTTTAGCTATCCTTTCCTATAATTGACTTGTTCGGTAAGAAGAATCATGTTATTCTTCCATAATTCCATTGTTTTCTTACTTGGAGGATTACAATAAAAGAGTTGAGGGCTGGGGAGATAGCTCAGTTGGTAGAGTGCTTGTATTGCAAGCACAAGGCCCTGGGTTCGATCCCCAGCACCACAAAAAAAAAAAAAAAAGAGTTGAGGGCAGGGGCCAGAGCTCAGTGGTAGAGTACTTAACCTATCATGTGTGAGGCCCTGCGTTCTAACCCAAATACCAAAAAAAAAAAAAAAAAAAAATTTAAAGAATACTTTTGTACTTGGCAAACCATCTACCAGGATGATTGTAAGTTGTTGAATTTTCCAAATTTTAGTTATTCTAAACATGTTTATATAAGTGATTATTAGTTAAATATAAATTTTATATAAGAAAAATAAAAATTATATACAATATATTTATACAATATGACTACCTCAAGTAAGAGTCAATCATTTTTGTATATACAAAAATGAGATAGGGCTTGTCTGGATCCAAAAAGTAATAGAATGACAGGTGATCCTAATTAAGCTCTGGGATGGATGTAAGCCATTGAGTGAACACAGCTCCCTAGCCTCTCTGTTAGGGTACCCAGGAAACGTAGATCTTTGTAGCCTGTGTGGTTGGAGAACATACCTAATCAGAGGAACTCCAAGTTATAGGAATATTTAAAATAACATT
This sequence comes from Sciurus carolinensis, assembly GCF_902686445.1. Lineage (NCBI taxonomy): Eukaryota > Metazoa > Chordata > Mammalia > Rodentia > Sciuridae > Sciurus > Sciurus carolinensis. The sequence continues at coordinate 14,780,044 of NC_062217.1, forward strand.
TTAGCATGGGGAAGCCTTGTTAGCAACACTCACAGACCTACTCTATTACCACATAAATCCTGGATGTTCCATAGTTACACTTCCGCATTTTATTCATTCTCTCATCATTAGCCTGCTCTTAAAGTTTCAAAAGACTGGATATGGCCATGGCAGGCTATAACCCATCACTGGTTTTTAAAACAACTTCTGCAACTCACAATGATTCAAAGATATTACCTTATTAACCTAGAGATAGTATAATGCAATCTATGTTATAAATAAAAGCTCATAAAACTTCAAGTGATATTGTCACATGTTCATAAATAATTCATTAATTGTCCTGATAAGTGTTTGCTTAAAGTTAATAACTATTTTGAAAGCCTTCAAATATTTATTGTTTATCAAATGTAGTACTTAGGCATGTAAATTTTACAAATATAATTAAGAAACTTAATTACTATTTTTATTCCAAGTTTCACAAGAAGGTTGCATAAAGATAACAAAAAGGAAAAAGATGTTCTAAACATTTTTTCAGTTGCTTCTGGACATTTGTATGAACGCTTTCTAAGGTAAGTGTAATTTTATCTAATATTTTGAAAAAGTAATACATGGCTCAGATCAGTTAAAGGATAAAGGAATGTACAGGCAGGAGAAAACTTTTCATCTCTTGTTTCCTTGATACTTAATTTCCTTTTCATACAGAAAACCAATAGTATTTTTATATCCTTCCAAATATATACTATAGGTAAGCAAATATTTTTTTTCCTTTTCTTAACCTTTTACCCAAATAGTAACAAACTGTGTACTGCTTTGTGCCTTGCTTTATTTTAAGTTAACAATTATGAGGTAAGTATATTATTTAAATACAGTAAAATTTCATGTTTGATTTGTTTCGGAGTAATCACTTTCTTTAATGCTAGAAAATATATAATTTATAACAAGATGTGATAGGGGAAAAAAACATGTACAGTGAATTTTCCTGTTTTAAAAAGAAGAGGGAGGTGGGAAAAGGAAAACACATTTACAGAGTACAAGGGGATTTTTTTTAACTGTTTCTGTAGAAGGATCACGATGCCTCAGAAAAGTTTGAATTGTAGTGTTGATATTTTAACATGGATCTTTAAGCATATTCGTACCTTCTCCATTAAGAGGTGTAGAATAGAAGCAAGAGGATCAGGCCCAGGGAGGAGCCAGTGGAACCCTGAGGCTCCAAGAAGGCTGCAGGCTTATGGGGGCTGAGGTCTCCGCTGCTCTCCTCCCTGTCTTTTCCTACCTTTCTTTTCCCTGGGCATCTCTGAAAATTTCCGTTTGGAGAATGTTGGGCCTAGATAAAAAGTGAGGCTAGGAAACTCAGAACGAGAAAGTAGGGGCCACACCTTTGGCCATAGGGCAAGAGAGGAAGAAGGTGGTAGAAGCCAGTTAGAAGCACCATGAACTCCCAAATGGGGACAAATTCCCTCAAGTTACTCTCTCAGACTTGGATGAATCTTCACCATAAACCATGGAGACAGAACTGCAAGTGAGACATGGCGGCAGTAGACCTGTAGTCCCAGCAACTCAGGAGGCTGAGGCAGAAGGATCACAAGTTCAAGGCCAACCTGGGCAACTTAACGAGATTCTTTCTCAAAATATAAATTTAAAAAAAATGTCTGGGGATGTAACTCAGCAGTAGAGCACTCCTGAGTTCAGTCCCCAGCAGGTTGGTGGGAGGGAGGGAGGGTGTCCTGCTGCTGTAGGAAAAAAAAAAAAAAAAAAAAAAAAGGATGGCGGGGGAAAAGAAAGCGGGATCTAGGATAGCAAAAGAGTGGCCTGTGCAGTGAATTTATCAGTGGAGACATGTCATTTCAGGGTTTGCAGACCTGATCCTAATTCAGCAGTAGAACCATAGTTAGGCTCTAGCTCAGCTAGGTAAGGCCATTTCAGACTCGCTTCTTTGTCAGCTAGAAGAAACATAACCAGTTTTGTCTCTGCCAAACATATAGATTTCTACCTTTACATAGCATAAATTTGATCAGACATAATAATCTTTGAAGATATTTCAGTTTGAGTCTCCACAATTCATAGTGGAAAACTACAGATTCATGTCTTTAAATATTTAAAAGTGAGGATGGACTCCTATTAAGGTTAATTTATTATATTGCATTTAATATTTTTTATACAGAATTATGATGCTTTCTGTTTTACGTAACACCAAAACACCGGTGAAATTTTGGTTCCTAAAAAATTATCTCTCACCAACATTTAAAGTAAGTACATTACTCATTTCATAGAGTGTCTAAAAATAAGTTCATATAACATTTCCTTTTTTAGAATGAGCCTTTGAAATGTATATTTACTCAAATAACAATTTTTAATGAATTTTAAAATGTGTTTATATCTAGCTGAAGAAAACTTTCATGAAATTCTTATTTAGAGCCATGTTCAAAGAAAAATGACAGCAGGAAAGTATGTTTAAGCAAGTCAAGACCAAAATGATGGGGCTGGGGAGATAGCGTTGCAAGCACAAGTCCCTGAGTTTGATCCCCAGCACCGCAAAAAAAAAAAAAAGATCAAGATGATTAGTTGGTTTTCATGATAATATAAAATTGCAATAGGAGATAAATTTTTAATTAAGAAAATTGGATTTTGTCATATTTTTACATAGACAGACAGGAATAGTGGTAGTACAGAAAAAGAAAAAGAAAATTGTACTCTAGAAAATAGTTTTATAGTACTGAGAACTGTCTTCATACAGTTCATTAATTGCTGAGTTAGCGTGGACACCACAATCTCAGGCTATCAACATCTGTTACCCTTTACTCTGCCACATACTTGTACTGCAAAGTGCACTGTTCCTCCCTAATCACAGGTTACTAGGTACTTAACCTGCATTATTCAGTTGTTCTTCGTAACAGTCCCACGTGGTAAGAAAACCAAGCCTGCACAGTTGGGAGGTACCTAAGACTACCCTTACATTCCATAATTCCCTAGGACTCTCACAAATCAGAAAAACACTTATACTCAGTTTATTACCCCAGAAGTGTGCCCAAAAAATCAGTAAGGAAGAGGTGCAGAAAGTAGAATCCATATAGTCTCCCTGCTGTCCTCTCCCAGTGCAGTTGCACCTACAGGACTTATTTCTCCTAGCAACGGTGTGACAGCGCTCATGGAATATTGCCAACCAGGGATGCTCACTTAGACTCTGATGACTGGCATTTTTATTGGGTGTCAACCATGTAGACCCAACTGACAGCCTGCCTAGGCAACCTATGCTCTTGCCTCTGCAGAAGATGTACTAATGACTTGTGGCCCAAGGTGTTAGTTAGCATTGATTTTCTACTGTGGCCTAAGGTCCCCAGAGAAAGACATTTTTATGAGGCAGTTCATTCTGTAGGTGGAGGTTATCTTATGGGAGTCAGAGCAAAGAGTCACAGCTCTGTGTGTGTGTCCTTGATAGCACAGGCCTGAAATCACTTACTAGGAACATAGCTGAGATTTGAATCCAAGCATTGTGACCTCAAAGGTCAGGTGCTTAACCCTATGGAACAGCATTTCTGTCTCCTACCACTAACAGGGCATCCTGTGCTCATCTGATAATAGACCAAAGAAAAAAAAGAAAAAAAACCAACTCTGAAAAAGAGTTACACTGTTTTGTTACTCAATATTTAACAAGTTAATTTAACCAAACACCGCGTAGTTGCTAGGTGACTACATAAACTGAGATAATACAACCTAAACATTGTCTTAGCAGAAACTTATATTACTCATTAGAAAAATAGTGCTAATTATGAATTTAAAAATTCATATGCCATTTCTCCATGGCCACAAGAATTACCCTATTTGAAATATTTTTCTTCTTCTGTAATTTGTTTCTTTCTGTTGAATTTTTTTCTTTTGAAAACTTCTTAGTGGGGCTGGAGACATAGCTTAGTTGGTAGAGTACTTGCCTTATAAGCACAAGGCCCTGGGTTCAATCCCCAATTATCGCGCTCCCTCTGGCCGCAGAGAGAGACACGACAAATGTCTGAAGCTTTGGAAGTTTATTATGCACAGTCCCTCTCCTACACTTCTCTTACTCCCAGCTTCCGCGCACTCCAGCTTCTCCTCTCTCAGCTTCTTCTTACTCCCAGCTTCCGCGCACTTCCAGCTTCCAGCTCAGCTTCAGCCTCCGCCTCCTCTACTCTCCCACCCACCAGGCTTATATACACTTCAACCAATCAGGGGAGAGTACACGAGGTAAACGCGGACAGCTGCAAGCATAGGATAGGTACACGAGGGGGGCATGCTCTAATCACATCGTTAACTAGCCAATCATTGGAATTCGCTGGTTGTTTACTGTATAGCTGGCCGCTTTTGGCTCAGTGCCAGGCGCCATCTTGACCGTGCTCAAGGCTGGGGGTCCCGGAAACCCCGACATATCCCCCTTCTTTACTATTAAACTAAGGCTCGGGACCGTGTCTGTCTTAGGCTGAGTGGTCAGCATATGTCCTTACCCGTCATCAGAGCCTGCAGAGCATGCTGCAGCTCCTGTCTTAGGTTGGTACACAGCCACCTCCTTCATTACCCGTCTTTGACTACCGGTCCAGCATCAAGAGCCATACTAATGGGGGGCTGTCGGCCTTTAGGGCGGTCATGGCCTGATGAAAGATAATTTGATCTCTCTATTGGCTAGCTCGTAGATGCATGCCAAAATGAAGAGAAGGAGAGAAGAATGAAGAGAAGGAGGCCAAGGCAGAGGAGTACCACCATAGCTCCTAAGCTTGCCCGCTGTTTGACAAATCTATAAACAGAAGAAAAACCATATAGCCATATTAAATACAGAAACAATATACATCCCAGTAGAGTTACAATATGGGCAACACAAAACAGCTCTCAGGGAATAAATGCATCCCAGTCCCAAAAGTTCTTGCAAGGTATCCACTTGTTCTTATAATGAGTCCACTCTCTGATAGAGTCTCTATGGTCTGCAAGGCTGCAGCTGTATCTTCGACCAAATGATCGTTGTTATGGTTGTGTCAATGCTGCTACTGCAAGGACTGTGGTGGCAATGATCACGGCTGTTGCAATGTCAAAGCCTCTCCTGCTTCTCGACAATAGCACTGGCAATTCTACATCTGCAACAGAAACTAGGACTGGTAGGAAGATAGAAATGTGCATCAAATTGCACGGGTGGCAAAAGAACCATTCCAGCATTGTGAGAGATAGCACACGATTAGTGAACAGTTAAGAGGTGTTATTAGAAATGTTAGTTGGTAGAAGCATAAAAGGGAGGAAATACACAAGCTGATGTGGGAGGAAAAGCAATATCACAGCTAGGGTCAGCAGAACGAGTTGCTCTACTCTGGGTCTGATTTGTAGTATGATTCCAATGGCAAAGTGCAAAAATTCCTCCTGTTAAAGCAAAGAAAGGCTAGAGATATCCTTGTCACCAAAAGCAGCACGACCTGAAAAATCATCAGTAGAATTGACAGGCTTGTAGAGGAATTGGTGAAAAACAAGAAAAGGAAGGATAAGAAATGTGTTAGTTAGAAGTAAAAAATATGGCCAGGCTAACAATGGCCCATAGGTTCCGGGTTTGCCTTTCCGTCTGAGTTTTTGTTATTGGAGGAAGGCTCAGGCTCGCCATTGCGAGGAGGAGCAGCATCACTTGCATGCTGCTTTCCCTCAACAGTAACCAATTTGCACTCGTTAGCCCAACGTGTTTCCCTTCTGCGCCTTGGGCAAAGTCCTGGGGCATAGGGTGTAACAGATTTTACTATAGTTATCTCTTATCTTTTGTTAGGGCATTATCTCCTTGCTGCCGATTTTGTGCATCTATTGAAACGTATTGGCCTTCTCATCTCAACATTTCTATCGGGAAACCTTGCCACTATGTTTCTGCAAGCAGTTTCAACAGCTATTTCTTGCCACTGAGCTCTCCAATTAGACATTGTCCTCCAGATAACACTGCTCTGCATAGCTGTATCCAATAGTCTTAACTGCCTCTTTAAAGTTTTTCTAATGGTTGATGGTATCTCCATTTGCTCCTCAAATACGGGCAGGTTCTACAAATTTTGAAGCTCTTTTTATTAGGCTTAGGTTTCTCCTACCTTTTTCCCTTTGTTCTTAAGTTTTCACTACCACTTGGTTATTCCTTTTGGGGGTTCTTTGTGTTAGACTTAGTTCCCTTTTTTCCCTTGTTCTTAGATTTTTTGAGCAATTATTTTCTAGGTCACCACCACTCAATTTTTCCTCACTTTATTCTTTTTAAGAGTTCTTTTCTGTTACTATTAGATCCTGTTCATGAAGATCCCCCTTGTGGCACACTGAGCAGCTTTTCTTACTTTAGCTGTTTTTTTATTTTAATGGCGTCCCATGGTTTTTTAATAGCTCCCTGAGGGGTTGCTGCATTCAGACCCCATTGTTACTAATTTGAATGGCTTTAGTCATGGCAGTTACAATAACAAACAGTGGCCTAGCTGCCAGGAGCAACGAGATTACTGAAAGGAAAACTATCAAGTGTGCATTAGAATTTTTATAGCGGCTTTTCACGTACTACCTACACCCTAATTGGACCGCTTCAAACGTGTTTCTACTTTCACTTTAATTAGACCGCGTTCCACGCGTCAGGACCGCTGATGGCGTATCCTGATACCTTTTAACCCGCGTTCCACGCGTCAGGACCGCTGATGGCGTATCCCGATACCTTTTAACCCGCGTTCTACGCGTCAGGACCGCTGATGGCGTATCCCGATACCTTTTAACTGGACCGCATTCCGCGTGTCCCCAGGACCGCTGATGGCGTATCCTGATACCCTTTAACCCGCGTTCCACGCGTCAGGACCGCTGATGGCGTATCCCGATACCTTTTAACTGGACCGCATTCCGCGCGTCCCCAGGACCGCCGATGGCGCATCCTGACACCCTTTAACTTTTTTATAACCGGTTCAACTTGTATATAAAAAAATTTTTTTAAATATCTTACCTTGTTTTCTTTATAAGGCCTTCATCTTCCCGGGTTTCGGCACCAGTTATCGCGCTCCCTCTGGCCGCAGAGAGAGACACGACAAATGTCTGAAGCTTTGGAAGTTTATTATGCACAGTCCCTCTCCTACACTTCTCTTACTCCCAGCTTCCGCGCACTCCAGCTTCTCCTCTCTCAGCTTCTTCTTACTCCCAGCTTCCGCGCACTTCCAGCTTCCAGCTCAGCTTCAGCCTCCGCCTCCTCTACTCTCCCACCCACCAGGCTTATATACACTTCAACCAATCAGGGGAGAGTACACGAGGTAAACGCGGACAGCTGCAAGCATAGGGATAGGTACACGAGGGGGGCATGCTCTAATCACATCGTTAACTAGCCAATCATTGGAATTCGCTGGTTGTTTACTGTATAGCTGGCCGCTTTTGGCTCAGTGCCAGGCGCCATCTTGACCGTGCTCAAGGCTGGGGGTCCCGGAAACCCCGACACCCAATACTGACAAAAAGAAAAAAGAAAACTTTTTAGTGAAATACAACTTGTATACATAAAGGTACACAAACCGCAGATACACAGCTTTCCTGAACTGGGTTGAAACACCTGTGTCTCCAGCAGCCAGATGCAGAAGTTGCCAGCACTCTGGATCTATGCCTTCCAATCTGGAAAGTCTCCCCTCTCTTCCTTCACATCTTTGCTAAAAGTACACTTCCTTTGCTATAATCTTTTTTTTGATTGCACTATGCCAACTCTAATTCCCTCTTACCTAATCACTTTATTTCCTTCCCTTTTTTTCCTCCATAGCACTATCTTCTGTAGGTAACTCAATAAATAATTTCATTTATTTTGTACCTGCTGCCTCTAAAACATAAGCGTCTCCAGGGCTATCATTTATGGTTGTGTTCACTACTATATCCTCAGGACTACAACAGTGCCGGGCACATCATTTGTATGCAGTATGTTTGTGCATAGTTGCTGAATAAAGAAGAAAGTTTTCTTTCTAATTTTTCTTAATGTTTTATTTTGAAACTAAATCAGTGACTCCCAGCAGGTATTCTAGATACAATTTTAACATTTCAATTCACAGATAAAAATCAATCTTTACAAAGTAAAAAAAAAAAAAATTAATTGATCCTTACATTATTTTAAATCTACATTGTTCTTGCAAAAACAGAGGAAAAAACTTATTGATATAACCAGAAACTCATTATGGATAAAAATTAAAGGAGAAAAAGCGGATTTTAAATTTGCTAGCCTACCTTTTCCTGCACCGTTACCATCCCTCTGTTTTTATCCTCTTGAATGAAACTGAACCAAAATTTCATTAGCTACTTCTGGGCTAAACAGGGAATAAGATGCACCCATATGCTTCATAGTGTTTCCATTTAACAACAGACCACACATATAATGATGGTCTCATATAATTATAATGGAGCAGAAAAATTTCAATAGCCTAGTGACCTCAAAGCATGGTAATGTCATGGCACAACACATTACTCACATGTTGTGACGATGCTGATATTAACAAACCAACTGTGCTGCCACACAGTTATGTATAGTACATAACACTGTGTAATGATAATAAACAATTATATTTATTATTCAGAAACAGACATTGTTCTCATAGGAGAGGACTGCTCCATTTCATGTTCAGGCTAATGTGTGTTTTTGTCTTAGTTTTTAACAAAGCAGTTTAAAAAGTAGAAAAATAAAGTGTAAAAAATAGAAAAAGACTTTCAAAGTTTATGAATTAAAACTGTTTCAGTAAGATAAGGCTAATTTATTATCGAAGAAAGAAAAGATTTATATAAATTTCATAAAGCCTAAGTATAGTGTTTATAAAGCCTACATAGTGTTCTAGGCCCTCTCATTCCCTCACTACTCACTTCACTGACTCACCCAGAGCAACTTCCAGTCCTGCAAGCCCCATTCATGGTAGATACCCTATAGAGGTTGTCAATTTTTTATCCTCTATTCCATATTTTACTGTACCTTTTCTGTTTATATAAAATGCTTATGATTGAGTTTTAGTTGCTTCTACAGCAGCAGACTGCAGGTTTGAAGGCTAGGAACAATGGACTATACCATCTAGGTATATGTAAGCAACCCTGTGAAGCTGCAGTGACAAAATCATCCAATGACACATTTCTCAGAACATATCCCAGTTGTTAGCTGACACAGAGGTGTACTGCTAATATGTGAGAATATACAGAATCAGGTATCAAATATTCAGACTGTGGTAACTATCATGTATATTTAATTCTTGAATCAGTTATAAATCTCAAACATGAAACTCCTGTACAGGATCTAATTTATCAATTTATGAATCACTTTGTGCCTTTTGTTTTGTCATTTTTCTGATCAACCAGTATGTTAGCATATTCCTAAACTCTGATACATGGGTATTTTAAGATCAAAGGCTTTTCTTTCTGAAGTCAAGTTATCTCCAAACATGAGTAGTAAAAGTATAAAAACATTTCTCTTGCTTAATTAATGGACTAGTTAACATAGTCCCCTTACTTTAATGGCAGTATATAATTTTATATACTTGTCACCATTTTCATATTTGTCATCAATAGTTGGTGTTGCTCAGCTTCCTGTTAAACTGTAACACCTGGGATAACCAACTTGGGAGGTTTATTTCAGCTCACAGATCTGGAGGTTTCAGTCCATGGTTCTTTGGACCTGTTGATTTGAGCCTGTGGTAGCACTGTACAGCATAGGAGAGCATGTGGTTGATGACACCTTTTCATTATGTCAGCTGGGAAGCAACGAGGAACCACTCGGGTCCCAGTATCCCCTTCAAGAACACCCCCTCAATGACCTAACTTCCTAGGTACTACCTCCTAAAGGTTCCACCACTTCTGAATAGTACCACAGACTAGCAACCAGGATTTCCACACATGGACTTTTGGGAGACACTTCCCATAGAATTATGTCTAGCACAGACATAATTTATAGAAGTAATATTTAGACATTTTCAAGTTTGCTTTTGTATAGAATTGAACTACTTTCTCTTCCTCAACTATATGATTTTGTATGTATGTTTTTAGGAGATAATTCCTCACATGGCTATGGAGTATGGATTCCAGTATGAACTGGTCCAATATAAGTGGCCCCATTGGCTTCATCAGCAGACTGAAAAACAACGAATTATTTGGGGTTACAAAATTCTTTTCCTTGATGTACTTTTTCCACTAGCAGTAGACAAAATCATATTTGTCGATGCTGACCAGGTAATAAGATTAATTATTGTTTTTTAATAGTAATCAAATTTCTTTTACACTTCTGCTTGAATATAAGGGGTTAATTTATGTTGCTCATGTTTGTTGTCTTTGTTGCCATGCTACATAAATATGTAAGTCAAGATTGTAATGTATCGAGCTGGGGTTGTGGCTCAGTGGTAGAGCACTCACCTAGCATGCGTGAGGCCCTGGGTTCAATCCTCAGCACCACATAAAAATAAAATAAAGGTATTGTATCCACCCTAATGTATCAACAGAGTACCTTTAATTGAAAAACAAAAGGTCAGAATTCCAGGTGAAAATTCAAGGAATTGCAAGAGTAACACTTATTATTTAGGACATAACAGTTTTATATCGGTAGTAGTTTTTTAAGTCTGGGAATAAAAATATATATGAATCATAAGAGTAATTATATGAATTTTTGCAAATATGAGCTGAAATTTTTAAATTAACTATTTCTTCTTGCTGGAGAAGTTAACAGCAATAACAACCATCCTGTCATTTTTCCATCTTCAACATCGACATTCAACTAGTAACCAAATCCTTATCACTCTACAACTTAATGAAAGTAATGCCTTAAATTTGCCCCCCCCATTAAGGTTCTCAACTTTCAAAATTTATATCTAAAAATTATGACTTTCCCCTTTACTCCTTGCATTGCCTTTGTAATCATTAATTGAAAAAAAATTTGAAAAACCTACAAAATTTCTAATAACAGTAATATGTACATGTAAATGTAACAAATGTTATTTTTATGTTTATGTATATGAATTAGGATTCATATACATAGAACAAAAGATAATATTTTCAGGTTCTGTATTAGAAGTTACTTATACTCTGTTATACTATTTTCCAAGTTGATAAATATGAACCATTGTCATAAAAACAAAAAACAGGCAAGTATAGGTGATGAAGTAGCATTTCTAAACATTAGCTGATAGTTTTTTCTCCTACCTTCCCTAACATAAAGTAAAATAAAACAAAACCTACTAACATTATCTTTAAAGCCATGCAGAATAATCAGATTTTTCTTTGATTCAAATTAATGTTTTTCAACATATGACATTTATCATAAAACTATTTTGAAATATTAATCCACACATTAAGAAACTGAGGCCTCTGTACTTGTATAATATTTAATCCTTCCCAAAATATATCTTATGTTAAAAAAAACTCACTTAGAAATGATATAACAGTGGCTGGTTGTGGCTCAGTGGTAGAGCACTTGCCTGGCATGTGTGAGGCCCTGGGTTCTATCCTCACCACCACAAATAAATAAATAAGCATAAAAGATCCATCGACAACTAAAAAATATTTTTTTAAAAAAAATGATACAGTATTCTTACTGGCAAGACCACTGTTATATAGACCGAGAATGTAAATTTCAGGTTTCTTTTAATATGTAAGGACAAGACAGTAAATTCACACCAAGTGAAAGCAACATGAGGAAAATGTAGCTCTCTCTATACCTAACCTAGGGTGAGATTTGACAAACCCATGAAGGGCATATATTATTTTACTTTCTATTTTAATTATTTAGATAGTGAGACATGACCTAAAAGAACTCCGAGATTTTGATCTGGGTGGCGCTCCTTACGGGTACACTCCATTCTGTGATAGTCGCACTGACATGGATGGATATCGTTTCTGGAAAACAGGATACTGGGCATCACATCTTGTGAGAAGGAAATACCATATCAGGTAATAAAATTTAAATAAGAAAATTAAAATAAATGATGTATTGAATTACAACATTCACTTTTCCTAGGAATTATGATAATGATAACCAGTTACATAGTGCTTATTACATGCCAGGCACTGATCGATGTCTTTACATATGTTAACTCGTAAAATCTTTGACAGCCTTTGTAACAGTTATTATCTCCATTTTATATATTTGGAAACTATAGCATTCAGCATTTGTATAACTTGCCAGGCTAACCTTGCTAGTACATGGTTGAGCCGGTTTAACTCCAGTGATAGGGCTCAAGTATAATGCTCATAACCACTACAGCAGATTTAAGCTTGGTTTGCCAAGCAATAAAATGACTGCACTATCTTCAAAGCTGTTACTCTTTTGTAGGGCCATGAATTTCATGACAACTTGAAAAACTTTGAGGTAACTCTAGAACATAGGTCTTATCAGAATTGTAACAAACTTCATACTCCATGGAAGCAGTGTTAGGTATTGAGAGCAACTTTGTGAAAGGACTTATTATTATTAGATCATAGGATGTCTGTAGTTAATAGCATCACCATAGACATTCACTGGGGCAAGTACAACTACATTAGCAACATAGGCTCTCAAGAAGTATTCACTTTTGCAGTGCCTTATACGTAGTGGATCTCAAGAAATTCAGGAGAATTGCAGCAGGTGACAGGCTCAGGGGCCAGTACCAAGCTCTCAGCCAAGATCCAAACAGCCTTTCAAACCTAGATCAGGTAAGTAAAATGTTAACAAAAATGTTTTAATACATATATATAGACTGTTTCAGTTCCCTGAATCCAGACTTCATAATCATATTTTCTGTTTCTCAAACCTCTGCCCTTTTTGTGAATATCTCTACTTACACAAGTTTTCATTTGAAACTCTCCATGAAATTCTTCATTATTGCATCTGAAACATTTTAGACAATTTAAGCAGAAGCAAAAGATCCTGTAGCTCATAATCACCACTGTTTTCCCTTATTTTTACTAAACCATACATATTCACTCATTCATTTAGCAAGTATCTGTTGCATACCTGCTAAGTGCAAGACATTCTACTAAGGCCTGAAACAACAGAAAACAAAAAGATACTTGCATTCATGGTGCTTTAATTCTAATTCATTCATTCTATTTGGAATTCATTCTAATTCATTCTAATTGGAAGATAAATTTTTAGAAAAACAATATTTAAAGGTAATCAGTATTCCAGAGGAAAAAATAAAATAGGAAATCATGATAGTTCAGAACGGTGAATAAGATTTGGGGTTTGCAATTGTATTGGGCACCCATGTGTCCCTACGAAGGTGACATTTAAGTGGATTTCAGATGGGAGCATAAAATTGACCATACAGATGTCTGTGAGGATTCTACACAGAGGGAATACCTAGTGCAAAATTCCCAAGGTGGGAGTAGATCTTACATGTTTGAGGAACAGCAAGGAGGCCAGTACAACTGAAATAAAATTAGGATGAGAGGAGTACACCATGAGGGCAAAGGGTCAGATAATGTAGAAAGCTTAGGCACATTGTTTAAATATCTAGTAAATGAAAATTTAGATCAGAATATTAATGATTTATTCAAGACCACACTGGTAAGGGACTAATTTAAACCATTCTTGAAAATTAGGAGAATTCGGAATACATATGTGAGCACATACAAAATAGGATCTTTTCAGTACTGCTAGTTAGTGAAAACTGATTTAAGGTCCTTGGTAAACTCCAATAACATGCCAAATTTAGATTTTAATGCCATGATTTTTGTAATTTTTAGTAATTTTACCAGTAGATTATTTATATGAAATGTTTAGTCTTAACATATAATTGAAAGCTTGTGAATTTGCCTTTTACCTGTCTGTACTAGAGAAAGGCCTGATTTTTCAAGTTTTCCATGAACTCTGTTCTCCTAACTTTGCAGTACCGTATTTGGGGAACCATTGCCCTTATTCTGGTGCAGTTTCCCTTTCATTCCCACCACTAATCCAGTGAACACTTCTCACTAAAGGCTATTACTTAAAATCTAGGTACAAGTGTCCTGTAAACTCTCCTTTATTCTGATGTGCTTTCTTTGCAATACGAATGCATATCACATCTTCAAGGTTCTTCCCTGACATCTGTGACTTTCCTACTGCAGTTGTGTTGGTGAACTATTTTTCCTGTGCTTTTCAAATAAATGTTGCTATTCTGTGAGTCTCACTCAGCCTTGGCCCACTTCTCATTCTGTACCAACTCTGTTAGCAGTCTTACGTTCATTCATTCATCCTTTCAGTTTCCATCTTCCTACTAACAATTCCAAATTTTATCTCTGTATCTTAGCTATTGATGAATGCCAAACTCATTTAAATCTACCAACATCACCACATTAATACCCTAAACTCTCTCAAGTTAAGAGTCAAAAACTTAAGTTCTGTTCTGCCTCCACCATTACCTACATCAGCAAATGCCTTTTAACTGCCTGTCACAGGTTGGATTTCTGAGGAAACAAACTAACTAAAATGGAAGTTGGCTTGCAAAAAAATTATTGGGAAATGCTCTCAGGACCAGGAAAATTCTACAAATTCAAGAAAGACTCAGATGAGTGATCCCCAGGAGCTCTGAAGCTGAGGTGGTCTTTCTGAGGTGATAAGGCACAAATTTGGGCACGGAACCCTGGTATTTATTCCTTCACATCAACAAATTATTGGATGTAGGCTTTCCCCGGTCAGAAGTTCTCCCCCAGTGGCAGTTCTTAATGATAACTGACAGTTGAAAGTTGTCAGGCAGCAGCACTTGCCAGCAGCTAGTAGCAGTTTTCAGACTTGAATGGAGATGTGGGTGCTGCAACACAGCATCTGTTATAGTGCGCACTGTACTACATGAATCTACCCCTTTGAATAAATTCAGAAAACTTTAAGAAGGGAGTTAGTGGGACAAACTTCAGCCTGTATATCTGGATCTGGTCTGTAGCCCATATCTACACCCATCATCTCTGCTGCCCATTGAGGATTCCCCTAACCTAGTGAACCACAAAGTGATTCTGGGTCATATCAGTTGGTTGTGGAGTTGTAGGGATAACAAGCACAACCTCCCTAAAAGAATCCCCAGGAATGATAGAAGGGTCTTATCACCTTACTTTGTGCCCTTGGACATATGTAATTCTTATGAATGGTAACAGCACTATATGATGGTTGTTGACGTAGAGTATAATGCTGCATATGAAGGATGGCACCTTACCCTTGCAGAGAATTATCGTGAAAATAGCACCTCTGCTGCCTCTGCTGTCTTCAGTAGACTCTTCAGTTGTTCTTTCGGCCAGCATCTTCTGTGTGGTATAGTACGTTGATAGGATTGTAAAATCTCATATGCCCTTTGCCATGATATCTTTGCTGTAAATTTGGTCTCTTAGTCTAATCCAGTATTATATCAAACCCTGTGTCAGTGGATAGCTCCCTAACCTCTTGGATCATGGTGCTGGCTAGGATTCTGTGAGCACAGAAAGCAAACCCATACACAAAATATGTGTGTATTCAGAAGAATCTATGCCCTTCCCAGGGTAGAAGAGGTCCAGTGTAGTTAATTTGCTACCAGACTTCTAATTGATCCTTTCAAAGTATAAATGCTGCCTCAGATTCGGTGTTTGTCTGTTCTCTTGGCAGCTGTAAGAGTTAGATCAGCCTTGGTAAGTGGGCACCTATGCTACTGGGCCCATACGCAGACTCCATCTCGCCGTCATTCTACACTCCATGTGCCCATTGTGCCATGGGAGTAACCATTGACCACGGTTAGCAGACATCAGCAGACTGTATCATTTTGTCTGGTTTATCATTTAGTGTAGCATCTCTGTTAAGTGCTTTCTGGTGGATTTTTAAGGTTTGGTACCTAAAGATTGATCCATAAACCTCCACTCCAGAATTCTTTCCCCTTAATCTTTCAATATTTCTCTTTCTGAGCCTCTTGCCCGTGACATTGTTGAATGTCACATCATTCACCACTTCTAATGAATTCTGATACATTCTAACTGTAGGATACTTTTCTTTCTGTATGAACAAAATGATGTGTATCATGTGAAGCAGTTAAAATAGTTCTTTAGATATAAACTTAAAGGTACCAGAGGTACCACTAAGTACCTCTGTTAAAAAAGAAAGAAAAAAAGTCTGAAATAAATAACCTCAGCTTCTACCCAGAAACTTAAGGGGAAAAGAGAAAATTAAAACCAGAAGAAGGTCTCTGCTAATGCAGACAAGAAAAGAATAGAAAATACAGACTAGGAAGAAAGAAATGATCATGTCTAATAAGTGACAGATTCATCTGTGTAGAAAACCCAAAAGGATCATCAACAAAAACCCCGGAGTGATAAGGAATGATAGCTCAGAAATAAAGATACTAAGTTAATATACCAAAATGAAATCACTTTTCCATATGACAGCAGCAAACAAGTGGAATTTGAAATTTAAAACCATCATTTACATTAGCATCAAAAAAGTGAAATACTTAAGTTTAAATCTAATAAAATGACATTCCATCCCTTATTACTAACAGTCTTTTCTCCAAACTTCTGGACTCCCTTGTTTCATAGAATATAATCTGAAAGTGCTGAATAATTTCAATACAATCTTGATGGCTCCTCTCCCCATTTTGTCCTTTTTTGCTGTTTTTTTGTTTGCTTGTTTGCAGTCAATATGAGCCTCTATATACAAAACCCTATGTACTAAAAAAGTTTAACAAACCAATAACTGCTTTTAATAAGACTGTAAGATAATACTGATTAATGAAAATCATTTCTATTTCAATGTACTATCAACAGACAACTGGAAATTAAAAGAACAATTTCTAATAGCATTTTTTAAATGAACAACTTGGGGATCAGACTTAAGACTTAAAGATTGAAAACTACAAAACACTGCTGAGAGATATTAAGGATTGCCTAAATAAGTGGAAAGATAGATACTTCGTTCATGGTTGGAAGACTTAATATGGATAAATATGGTGTCCCTTCAAATTGATCTCTAGATCTCTAGATTGAATGTAATTATAAAATATATATATATATATACATGTATTTATATATATATATATTCTAGTAGGTGTTCTTGCAGAAATTGATGTTAGTTTTAAAAGATCAAAGTTCAAGGAATTATCCCGAGTTTAAGGTTTAATATAAAGCTAATTAAAACAGTGCAGTGTTGGTGTAAAGACAGAACATTCAATCCGTAAGTAAAATGGTAGAATCTAGAAATAGATCTACATATATGATCAGTTCACTTTTAGCAAAGTTGCAAAGGTAATTTACTTGACAAGGGATAGCCTTTTCAACAAAAAGTGTTGGAACTGGTAAAGAACTTTATGCTAAACAAAAAACAAAACAAAAAAAGCAGAAACCCTCCAATTCATGAACAAGCACCATAAAGAAAAACTAACTCCAAACATATTATAGACCTAATAACTATAAAATTTCTAGAAGATAGAAGAAAAATCTCTATTTTTAGGTTAGATGAAGGTTTCTTTGATATGACACTGAAAAATGATTAAAGAATTGGTAAATATATAAAGAACTCTCAACTCATTTATAAGAACATTCTTTTTTAATCAAATTTTTTATTACTTTTTTAGGTATACATGATAGTAGAATTCACTTTTATATAATTATACGGCATGAAATATATTTTATTCTAGTTAGGACCCTTATGGATGTACATGATGGTGGAATTCATTATGGTGTATTCATATAAGTACATAGGAAAATTATTTCATTCTGTTGTCTTTCCTCTTCCTATCCCCCTTCCTTCCCTTCATTCCCTTTTGTCTAATCTACTGAATATCTGTTCTTCCCAATTTGATAAAGAAATTGTGATACATATACACAATGGAGTATTATTCAGCCATTAAGAAGAATGACTTTAATATTTGCGAGTACATGGATGGACCTGAAGATGATCATGCTAAGTGAAATAAGCCTGTCCCCATTTGACACAGGTCAAATGTTTTTAATCAAATTTGAATAAACCCTTCATCAAAGAATGATCAAATGGAAATAAGTCCATGGGAAGTGCAAAGTAAAACTACAAAGAATAACTCTACACACCTATTAGAACAGTTTACCACAACAAGCATTAGAGAAGCTACACAGTCAGGCAGGGTGGTACAGGCCTGTAATCCCAGCTGTCCAGAGGCTGAAAAAGGAGAATTTACCCAAGAGAGATATAACAGAGCAGCTGAAAAAACAACATAGTTTCTCTGGGTCAGGAAGCCAAGTCTGACAGTTACATACAGTGCTTCACCATCTCAAGTTTCTAGTCTTGGTGTCAGCTAAGGGACTGCCATCTGATCTGAAGACTTGACTGGGCAAGGTCATTCACGTGGTTGTGGATAGGATTTACTTCAAGAGTTATTGTACTGAAGGCTTCATTTCCTTGCTGGCTGTTGACTGTAAACAGTTTCTTGCCAAAAGGCTTTATTTATTAGGGCAAATAAGAAGATTCAAAGAAAGAATGTCAGTAAAATGGAAGTCACAGTCTGTTATAATCATTTTTTCCTTTCAATTTATGTTTTTCCTTATTAACATATTAGCTTTACATATTAATGTGGTTCAGTATGATATTTGTATACATGCTTTAATCATCCAACCACCCTTCTTCTACCTTGCACTTCCCCTCTTCACCAGCACCCTTGCCAGTCCCTAGTAGTCACTATTCTATGTTCAGGTAGACTTTTTTATATGGTAGCATATGTGATAGAGAACATGCAATATTTGTCTTTTCTGTATCTGACTTATTTCACTTAACATGGTATCCTCAAGATCCATCCATTTTGCTACAAATGACAGGGTTTCATTTTTTTTCTTTATGGCTAAGTGATACTTCATTGTGTATATATGCTATATTTCCTTTATCCAATCATCTCTTGATAGACATATAGACTGATTCTATATTTTAACTATTGTGATGTACTCTAATCACAGAATTGGCATCTGATTTCTTTTACCATATTGTTTGTTATATGGAAGTGATTAGGTCTGGCTGTGTAAGAAGGAATTGTATAAAAGAATGAATAATAGGAGTCAGGTATCCCTGGGAACCATACCAAAAACTACCTACCACAGACCCTAATAAATATCAAGAGGAAAATAGATTAAAAGATGCAGAGTATCTAGAATGTAGTATTACTCAACAACAAAAAAGGATGAACCATTCATATGCATAACAGCATGAATAAACCTGATAACAATTATGCTGATCTAAAGTAACCAAAAGAATACATATATACGGTTTTATTTATATAAAATTAGAATGCAAACTAATCCACAGTGGCAAACAGCAGTTAATGCTTACCTGAAGACTGGATTGAGTAGATGAAGTGAGAACAAAAGGGAGGTATTGCAAAAGGGCAGAGGAAACTTGAGGGTGATGAATGTTTGCAATGACCTTGACTATGGTAATGGTTTCACAGAGGTGAACATACCTTTAAATGGAATAGATAAATAATCAAAAAATAAGCAAGCTTCTGTAGCCATTCGGTTTTTGACAAGCATGCCAAGATAATTTAATGGGGAAAAATATTTTAACATGCACTAGGATAATGGGATATCCACATATGAAAAATAAAATTGGCCTGTCTCACATCATACATATAGATTAACTCAAAATGGATCAAAAACTTAAATTTTTAAGGACTAAAACTGTAAAAACCCATAGAAGAAAACATAGGTATAAATTTGTGACTTTGGGTTAGGCATTGGTTTCTTAAATATGGCAACTTAAAGCACAAAAGAAAATAAATTTGACAACATCAAAATTATAAAACTTTATCCATTAAATTCAGGATCAAGAAAGTGAAAGAAACTCATAGAATGGAATAAAATATTTACAAATTATATATCTGACAAGAGGTTCATCTACAGAACATATAAGGAACTCTTTCAAATAATATCACATTGTCTTGATTACTGTAGCTTTTATATAGTAAGCCTTTAAGAGTGGTAATGAATAAATTTCTCTTTTTGCTAATGTAAGTGGCATTGTGGGTATTTCTTATTTTAAATTCCAGTTATTCATTGCTGTTGTACATAAAGTAGTTGACTTTTATGTATTAACTTTGTGTCTTGTAACTGTATTATAATTGCTTATTGGTTTCAGGAGATTTTTTTCACTGATGCTTGAGATTTTCCGCACAAACAGTACTGTTCATTGCAAACAACAGCACTTTTATTCCTTCTTTCTAATTTGTATATCTTTTATTTCCTTTTCTTCTCTTACTGTATTTGCTACACTATATCATGTTTAATCAGAGTGTTGAAAGAGGAACCCTAAAATTGTGAACCTTAGAGTTTATTCCATTGCTCTGGAATGTAAACACCTCTGGGGATACAAGCACATGCATCTCTGCTAAAGTGTCCCTTATCTCTCCAGAGGTCTCTAACTTATTAGTCTCATTTGTCAAACATCCTTGAACCCATGTGTCAGTAGTCTTCTAAAAACTATCCTGAGCATGCAGAAATATGAATATATTTATAGAGCATTATTTCCAACAGGGAGATGAAAGGTCACCTCAGAATCAGGAGAATGTGGTAGTGACCAACATAAACATCAATAGCAGGCACATGTGAACAATTAACTCTGACATTACAAAGCAAATTAAGGTACTGAGGCTGTTCAGTGGGAGAACATGGAGTGGTGGATTTTGGGGCCTCCCTTCTGGGAGGAAGCCTAAAAGGGTGTGGGCGCAATTCCAGTGCATGAGTTCGTTCCTAGGACACGAGAATATTGGATCAAATCGGGCATTTAGGGCTTTAAAAAATGGAGATATCTCAAATTTACATGTTTTTATGATTTGTTCATAGTCAAAATGATATCTTCAGCTTCTTCTGACTCTAATTTCTATATCTCTACTTAAATCATTTTTTTCTATAGGATCTTCCTAACAATATGATTTACCAAGTTGCCATTAAGTCTCTTCCTCAAGATTGGCTGTGGTGTGAAACCTGGTGTGATGATGAATCAAAACAAAGAGCCAAAACTATAGATCTGGTGAGTGTCTGTTTTCATTTATATATAAACAGATGTGAAAATGTTCCAAAGAGAAAGATTTTGTTTTACAAAGGATGGCACATACTTTACCTCTTTCTGCTGCTTAATTTACTTTACCTTTTTCTTAGTTTAGCAAGTAGAGGGCTGTGTTGGGGGGCCCCCAAGGCCACCCTCAGATTTGCTGATTCAGAAGGAAGAACTCAGAGGATGCAAAATATACTGTACTCCTGACTGTAGGTCATTGCACTGAAAGGATACGAAGCAGAGTCAGCAAAGGGAAAAGGCACATGGGGTGAAGATAAAGTCAGGTGCAGGGTTCCCAGGGTCCTCTCTGAAGTCACACAAGACAAACTTAATTCCTCAAACTCTTAAATTCTGCAGCATGTATGAAGTGTTGTCTACCAAGAATGCTTTTTAGAAACCTAGTTCCCTTGGCTTTTCTGGGGAATTTGCATGGAAGCACCCTCTACCTGGGACACACCAAAATTCCCAAATCCCAGAAGAAAAGCAGGTGTTCTGCATAAACGAAATTTGCAGTTTAGGTACAGTGAGCCACTCTTATCACAGTATGGTGGGACCTGTTCTGAAACTTGAGTTCTCAGTTGCCAGCCAAGGAACAACTTCATGAGCAGACCTGTCTAAGAGTAGCAGTCTTGGATTTGCTGTGGTAAACCCTTTCTACTCAGGGTCTTTTGAAAGGAGGATCATGAACTGGCTGAAGGTGTTCGTAGATCAGCTAGATCATCTTAACAATCCTTGCTTCAGTTCTCTCATCAGTATTTTCCCCAAAGGAGTTAACCAAAATAATTTTGTCCACTGAGATTATCTTACTTTTCTATTTTCCTTCCTTGCTTATTTTTCGGAGATTATTTTTCTTAGATTTTCATTTTAAGCTGTTTATACTGCACAGCATAGTTATGCTTTGTGGTACACAAAATATTTTAAACCAATTTGTTTTCCAGCTGTCTAGAACTTACATTCCAATATTGTAACATAATACAATTCTTTTTCTGACTATAGTATTGTTAATGAAAGTGTTTAATTTGAGTATAAATAACCATTTACAAGTTCTCTTTAAAGAATAAACTATCAAGATGTTAGCATTTCTACTATTTTGAACAAAATAAGGGATGTCTATAAGATCCTGGGACATTTACCCAGATATATGTAGATAGGTATATTTTTTAAAAGTAGCAAACCACCATGGTCGAATGCAGCCAGAGGTGGTAGAATGTAATAGAAACAAATAAAATGGCCTTGCTAAGAGGGAAGCAAGAGAATTTTATAAAGCCAAGTCAAGAACATTAGTGAACATAACTGTTAAAATGTTAGGGTTGTATTATGAAGATAAGGTTGTGTCTGATGTGGTAGAGCCACAGGTATCCCTGGAATCTTCAGTACTTGACTTAATGTGAACTACTGTAGCCTACCCCATAACTTCTGTGGTGTCACACTCATATAGCAGACCTAAGTAAGCATTCCTGTTAGCGAGTAGCTTCCCTGTGCCATGACTCAGGGACCACTCCCCATCTACCTGTGACGTTTCATATCCTAGGGTTCTGTCACCATCTCTGAGCCTCTGAGGCCACTCCTTCCAGTACAACAGCCAGTTGCACTTATGGCTTTGGAGCACTTAATATGTCACTAGTCTGAATTGAGATAGGCTATAAAGGTGTAAATAATATGCACCAGATTTTGAAGACTCAGTGCAATAAAAAGAATATTAAAATGTGTCATCACTATTTTATATTGATTACTTGTTAACTAATTGCATTTTGGGTATATTGAGTTATAGTATTGTTTTATTTCACTCTTCCTTTTACATTTTATAAATGTCTGCTAGAAAATAATCAGGGCTTACCTGCTTTCCATCATACCTCTATTGGACAGTGCTGATCTATCAGAGAAAAGGTAAATAGGAGTGTGGAGAACACATCCTGAACACATCCTGGACTCTTAATAGGTGTTGGTCAACTTCCAAATTTTAATGTAAACTAGCTGAAAAATTTCATTCTTGGATGGATAACTACCTCCTAGCAATAGTGCTGCACAGAAAAATGAGGATGGTGTACATTTTGGTTTTCAGAAAACTACCTCTCACTCAAATACTTAAAATCATGGAGTGAGCTATTCTTGAGCAGTCTCTTAGGGGAAAAGTTAAGGGAATGCAAAAAAAATCCTAAATAATGGCCTGAAAGTGAGGAAAAGAGCATGATTAATGGTGTTGAAGATGGAAATGTGTTAGACTGCCGTCTCATTTTTGCAGTCAAGGTTTCTTTTTTTTTTTTTTTTTTTTATTTATTTTTTTTTATTTATTTTTTTTTACGTTTACATAGGGTAATGATGTTTATTATATTTTTCCCCTCCCCCCCACCCCTCCCACCCCTCCCACCCCTCTTTTCCCTCTACACAGTCCTTCTTTCCTTCATTCTTACTGCTCTCCTTAGCCTAACTCTAAACCTAACCCTAAACCTAATGCTAGCCCGTCCCACCCCCCATTATATGTCCTCATCCGCTTATCAGCGAGATCATTCGTCCTTTAGTTTTTTGAGATTGGCTTATCTCACTTAGCATGATATTCTCCAATTTCGACCATTTGCCTACAAATGCCATAATTTTATCATTCTTCATTGCGGAGTAATATTCCATTGTATAAATATGCCACAGTTTCTTTATCCATTCATCAACTGAAGGGCATCTAGGTTGGTTCCACAATCTGGCTATGGTGAATTGAGCAGCAATGAACATTGATGTGGCTGTATCTCTGTAGTATGCTGATTTTAAGTCCTTTGGGTATAGGCCAAGGAGTGGGATAGCTGGGTCAAATGGTGTTTCCATTCCAAGCTTTCTGAGGAATCTCCACACTGCTTTCCAGAGTGGTTGCACTAGAGAAAATGTCCCAAACAAACCTAGATACTACATCAATAAAACCCAATGACAGCACAGCAGAAGAAATGTCAGAAAGGGAGTTCAGAATGTACGTAATTAAAACGATCAGGGAAGCTAGTGCAGTCAAGGTTTCTTAGTCTTAGCATCTGGGGCTGGATAATTCATTCTTGCCCTGTCTGTTGTGGGATATTCAGCAGCATCCCCTGA
The DNA here is from genome assembly GCF_902686445.1 of Sciurus carolinensis. Lineage (NCBI taxonomy): Eukaryota > Metazoa > Chordata > Mammalia > Rodentia > Sciuridae > Sciurus > Sciurus carolinensis. The sequence goes on from NC_062217.1 coordinate 14,804,000, forward strand.
TGGTTACCCACTAGATGGCGGTAGCACCCCACATCACCTCAGTAATGACAACTGCAATCCCCAGACCTTGCCAAAGTTTCCTTCTGAGGGACATAATTCCCCACTAAGAACCACTGATAAAGAGCATAGAAAACACAAACACCCACCCCCACATATATTGTAGTATATGACACACACACACAACCTAAAGAAAACACTGTTTTTATTTTAGTAGTTGCTTTCACAATTAAAAAGAAAGAAAATAGTTCCATAACTTTTACTTCATAGAAAATATTGCCTGTGAAGTTATCTTCTGTGAAGAAGATCCCATTTTCCATTTACTTTTGGAATATATTACTGTAGGGGGAAAAAAAACCCACAATGGAATTAACTGAATATATTTGACAGCAAGCTTGTGGCTCATGACTAATAACTTTCCCCATGGCAGTAAGAGAAAAGCCAGTTGAGAAAGTGTCACATAGAAGCTAGCTTCAAGACACTTTCTGTATTAATGCTTTGTACATAGCAGATGGGATGCCTTTGCAACTTGGTAAAGTTCACACTCCTCTGTTGTCTCTTCTGTCTCACTAAGTGGTAGCTGCATTCTTCACAATGCTCAAGCCAAAGGTACTGGGGTCATAAGTTTGATGCCTCTTTCTTCTCACTGCTTATGTCCCGCACATGAGCATATCCTATCAGCTGTGCTTTCCGAAGTAACCAACATCAGATCCTTATCAACCTCATAACTTTTGCCTTTTAACCTTCTTTTAAATTTTCCAAAACAACTTTATAGTGGGACCAAGTAAATTAAGTTGATGATATATCAGCAAACCCTGGAGATTGTTATTTTAGTTTCTTTTGTGGGTAAAGAGACTAAGACCAACTCCTGCCACTTTCTTTTACAGAATGGTGTGTAATTAGATCTTTCATCAAGCATTAGACAGAATTGTTTGACACTCTTCTTATGAAGACCAAATTGTCTTTCAGTATTTTTCTAAGTTTCTGATTGAGGTATTTGCATTAAGCAATTATTACGTACATAGGAAAGTTGTGATTTGTCATTCCATTTGATACTACCTATATTAAACTTCTAGTATTCAAGTTTTGAGTAGGGCTCTCTTTTATAAGAAGTATTTTGTTTGCCCTAGTAATACAGAAGTGTCCTCAAGTATTTCCACAAATACATGTGCACTTCCAATACATTTTATTAAAGCATGATTTTTCACTAACAAAATCTTTTTTAAATTTTTAGTGCAATAATCCTAAACAAAAGAACCAAAATTAAAAGCTGCTGCCAGGATTGTCCCAGAATGGATAGAATATGATACAGAGATACGACGATTACTAGATAATCTTGAAAATAAGAAGAAAAGTACAAGTAAGTCATCACCTTGCAGTGATATCTGAACCATATTGCACTGACACGATCAGAATACTGAAGATTGCAGACTTAGTTCTTAATGACATTCTCAGATGATTGTCAGATTGACTTTAAAAATGTCTGTATAATGATTAAGAATTTCATTTTATCTAGAATATGGGTTTGTTATCCCCAAGGATATCTTTACCTATATCTCTATGTAGATAGTATATTAGTCTTCTGACACAGAGAGAGGTAAAAAATAAATGTTTTTAAGATTACACTGAATTTACTGCACATGGGGGCACATGCTTAATCCCAGCAGCTCGGGAGGCTGAGGCAGGAGGATTGCGAGTTCAAAGCCAGCCTCAGAAAAGTGAGGTGCTAACAACTCAGACTCTGTCTCTAAATAAAATACAACTAGGGCTGGGGATGTGGCTCAGTGGTCAAGTGCCCCTGAGCCCAATCCCTGGTAACCGCCCCCCCCCAAAAAAAATTCAGATTACACTGAATTTCCCAAATGTGAAAATTCAAAGTGATAAGAGCTTTTAGATAGCTCACTGAAAACATTACCTCTTATCTTCTAATTACTCTTAATTATGTTCCTGGTTTTAGTATGCTTAGTCGTGATCTGGAGAGTGACCTGTTTTGGATTAGATCTGCTTCCATTTCTTAATATTTGAAAAGTTGCTTTTTCTTTGACATTTCATCACCTTACAAAAACTTCCACAAATACATGTGCACTTCCAAGAATTTGTTCATTTCATCTTAAGTTATAAAAATTGTTGTCATATAATTGTTCATGATACTCTTATAATTCTTTTTTTCTATAAAATATGTAGTAATGTCCCCACTTTTGTTTCTGATTTTTAGTGATGTCTTTTTTTTCCTTAATCAGTGTAGCTAAAGGTTTGTCAATTTTGTTAATCTTTTCCAAGAATCAACATTTGATTTTGTTGGTTTTCTCTATTATTTCTGTTCTCTATTTACTTATTTGTTAAATTTATTATGGTATTGTGCTGGTGATTGAACCCAGGCCTGGTGCATGTTATGCAAGTTCTCTACCACTGAGCTATTGCTCTAGCCCTGTTATTTATCTTGATGTCAGTGTTTGGGTTTTGTGTGTGTGTATGTGTGTTTACAGAATGCATTTTGATTCATTGTACACAAATGGGGTACAACTTTTGTTTCTGTGTTTGTACATGATGTAGATGCACACCATTTAGGTAATCATACATATACATAGGGTAATGATATCTGTCCCATTCTACTGTCTTTTCTACCCCCGCCTCCTCTACCCTCTCATTTCCCTCTACACTTTCAGAAAACTTGGAATGGACCCACCATTTGACCCAGCTATCCCACTCCTTGGTCTGTACCCAAAGAACTTAAAACCAGCATACAACAGTAACACAGCCATATCAATGTTTGAAGCAGCTCACTTCACAATAGCTAGATGTGGAACCAACCTAGATGCCCTTCAGTTGATGAATGGATACAGAAACTGTGGTATATACACACAATAGAATGTTATTCAGCCACAAAGAAGAATGAAATTATGGCATTACAGGTAAATGGATGGAACTGGAGAATATCTTGCTAAGTGAGATAAGCCAATCCCAAAAAAACCAAAGGCCAATGTTTTCTCTGATAAGAAAAGAATGGATGTCAGTGTTTATAACAGTTAATTTCCCTCTACCACTACTCCTTTTGCATCTCATCAGCTTTGTCTCCTTGTATGTTTAAAGACTCATCTCTCTCTGGCTTTTGACATTTTTTTCATTGTACTTTGGGAGTTTTGAGAAAAATAATCATCCTCTTTCCATTTTTATGTTATCTCTTTTCAGAATTCTAATTAGTTGAAATTTTTTATCTCTTCAATTAATCCTTTACATTACTGATTCATTTTTATCATAGTAGAAAAACACAGAATGTAAAATTTACCATCTTAACCATTTGTAAAAAAAATACAATTCACTAGTACTAAATATGTTCACACTGTATTGAGACATATCTTCTGATATTTTTCATTTTGTAAATCAAAAACTATATCTATTTAAAATAGTTACCCTTTTCCTCCTATCCCCATCCTCTGGTAACTACCACCCTACTTTGTTCTCTATGCATTTGACTACTCTGGATACCTCATATAAGTGGCACCACACAGTGTTTGTTTTATTGTGGCTGACATTTCACTTAGCACCATGTCCATATTATAATATTTCCTTCCCTTCTAACCAGTGTGGTTCTGGGGATCCAACCCAGGGATCACACATGGCACACAAGGCATGCTCTCTCCCACTGAGCTACACCTCCAGCCCTCCTTCCATTTCAAAGGCTTAGTATCCCATTGTATATGTGTGCCGCATTGTGTTTACCCACTCAGCCATCAGCATGCATTTGGGTAGCTTCGACCTGCTAGCTTTTGTAATGCTGCAGTTGATATGAATGTGCAAGTATCTCTTAGAGACCCTGCTTCCAGTTCTTTTATACACCTACCCAGCAATGGATTGTTGAATCATATGATAGTTCAACTTTAAATTTTGATGACCCCCCCATACTGTTTTTCATAGTCGTTGCAACATTTTATGATCCTGCCAACAGTGCACTAGAGTTCCAGTTTCTCTACATGGTCACCAATAATTGTACTGTTTTTTTATAGTTGCCTTCCTAACGAATATGAGATAACAATCTCATTGTGTTTTTTATTTGCATTTTTCTAATGATCAGTGGTGTCAGACATCTTTTCATATACTTTTGACCATTTGTATATCATCTTTAAACGTCTGTTAAAATCCTTTACCCACTTTTTAATCAGGTGATTTGATTTTTTGTTGTTTTATGAGTTCTTTATATATTCTAGATATTAACCCCTAATCACGTAAGTGACTTGAAGGTATTTTTCTCCTTTGGTAGGTAGACTTTACATTCTGTTGATTGTGCCCTTTGATGCACAAAAGTTTTTAGATTTAATGTAGTCTCAACTGATTTCCTTTGTTTGCTTGGACTTTTGGTTTCATAGGCAAGATGTCATTAACACATCTAATGTCATGAAGCTTTTTCCCTGTTTTTTTCCTAGGAGCTTTATAGTTTCAGACCTTACACTTTAATCAATTAAAATTTTCTGTATATGGATAGGTTAGGGGCCAAACTTCATTGTTTTGTACATGGATATTCATTTTTTCCCACCTGCTAAAGAGACTACCATTTCCTCTTTGAGTGATCTTGGTACTTTTGTTGAAGGTAAGTTAATGATTACATGCAGGGGTTTATTTCTAGGCTCTCTTACTCATTGGTCTATATATCTTTCTGTCTTTTTGCCAGTACCACGCTGAGTTTTTTCCATATTTTTATTAGTGTATTAATAACACTGGGGTTCATTGTTACATATTCATACATTTACAGAGTATGGCAATATAATCTGGCCAACATTATTTCCCAGTATGTCTTTTTTCCTCCCCTCCTCCCTATCCTGAGTCCCCTTTCCTCTAACTCTACTGATCTCCCTTCAATTTTCAAGAGATTTTCCCCCACATATTTGTTTTTCTTCTGTAGTTCTCACATAGGAGAGAAAACATATAACCCTTGACCTTCTGAGTTTGATTTTTTTTCACTTAACATAATGTTCTCATGTTCCATCCATTTTCCTGCAAATGACAGTTTTATTCTTTTTTTAATTTTTTTTTTTTTTTTTTGGATGCTGGGGATCGAACCCAGGGCCTTGTGCTACAAGGCAAGCACTCTACCAACTGAGCTATCTCCCAGCCCTCTTTTTTTAATTTTTAAAAACATATTCTTTTTAGTTGTCAATGAACCTTTATTTATTTTTATGTGATGCTGAGAATCGAACCCAGTGCCCCACGCATGTGAGGCAAGCACTCTACCACTGAGCCACAACTCCAGCCCATTTTCATTCTTTATAACTGAATTAAACTCCATTGTATATATATACCATATTTTCTTTATTCAGTCATCCATTGACAGACATCTGATTTCATCAGACTATTGTGAATTGTGCTGCTATAAACATGTGTGTGCATGTATTGCTATAGTATGCTGACTTTAATCCTTAAGAATAAATAGTGAGGAGTATGGCTGGGTCATATGGTGGTTCCATTCCTGTTCTTTTGAGGAACTTCCATACTGATTTCCATATTGGTTGTACTAATTTACAATCTCACCAACAGTAAAAAAGTATTCCTTTTCTTCACATCCACTCCAGGGTTTATTTTTATTTATATTCTTGGTGGCTGCCATTCTGACTAGAGTAAAACTAAGTATAGTTTTGATTTGCGTTTACCTAAGTGCTAAAGATGTTGAATACTTTTTAATGTATTTGGTGGACATTTGTATTTCTTCTTTTGAGAAGTATCTGTTTAGTTAATTTGCCTACATATTAATTGGATCTTTTTTTTTTTTTTGGTGTTTTGAGTTCTTTATTCTGGACATTAATCCTCTATCAGAATAAAAGCTAGCAAAGATTTTTTCTCCCATTCTACAGGCTCTCTCTTCACATTCTTAATTGTTTCCTTTGCTATGCAGAAGCTTTTAAATTTGACGTCATCCCATTTATTAACTCTTGGTATTATTTCCTAAACTTTAGAACTCCTATTGAGAAAGTCATTGCCTGTGTCTATATGTTGGAGTGTTGACCCTACATTTTCTTTTAGAAGTTACCTAGTTTCTGGTTTATTTCGTAGGTCTTTGATCCCTTTTGGGTTGACTCTTGTGCAAGGAGAGAGAAAAGGATACCATCTCATTCTTCTACATATGGATAATCAATTTTCCCAGCACCATTTGTTTAAAAGGATGTATCTTTTTGGCACCTTTGTCAAGGATCAGATGACTCTAGATGTGTGGATTTGTTTCTTTGTCTTTTATTCTGTACCATTGATCTGTGTGTCTGTTTTTATGCCAGTACCATGAGGTTTTGTTACTATAGCTTAGTAGTGTAATTTGAAGTCAGATATTGTGATGCCTCCAGCATTGCTTTTTTGGCTTAGAAATACTTTAACTCTTCTGGGTCTTTTATTATTACAAATGAATTTAGGCTCTTTTTTCTAGTTCTGTGAAGAATGTCATGGGTATTTTGATGGGGACTGCATTGAATCTGTATATTTCTTTTGCTTTTATGGCTATTTTAACAAGATTAATTCCATCTAGCCATGCACCTGGGAGATCTTTCCATCTCCTGGCATCATCTTGAGTTTCTTTTCGGTCTTCTACAGTTTTCATTACGGGGTCTTTCACCTCCTTGGCTTGATTTATTTCTAGAGAATTTTTGGTTTTAAGGCTTATTGTGATTTCCAGTTTATTTTCAGCAGATTCATTATTGGTGTGTTGGAAAGCTATTGATTTTTGTATGTTGACTTTATATCCTGCCACTTTGCTGAATTTATTAGCTCTATCAGAATTCTGGTGGAGCTTTTGGAACTTCTAAGTGTACGACCATATCTGCAAACTGATGATTTGAGTTTTTCCTCTCCCACTTTTATCCCTTTTATTTCCTGCTCTTGTCCAATTGCTCTAGCTAGATTTTTCTAGAACCCTATTGAATAGGAGTGTAGAGAGTACCCATCCTTTGTCTTCTTCCAGAATTTAAAGGAAATGCTTTCAGTTTTTCCTTTGGTTTGTTTCCATGCGTTTATGACAGTTAAGTTCCTTCTTTAGTGTTTTTCATCATGAATGAGTGCTGAGTTTTGTCAAAGAATAATTCTGCATCTATTGAGAGGACTATAATTGTTGTCCTTAAATTCGTTTATGTGATAAATTACATTCACTGATCTCTTCATGTTGAACTATACTTGCAACCCTGCAATAAAACCAACTTGGTCATACTGTACAGTCTTCTTTTTTTTTTTTTTATTGTAAACAAATGGGATACATGTTGTTTCTCTGTTTGTACATGGAGTAAAGGCATACCATTTGTGTAATCATAATTTACATAGGGTAATGTTGGTTGATTCATTCTGTTATTTTTTTCCTTTCCCCCACCCCTCCCACCCCTCTTTTCCCTCTATAGAGTCCTTGCTTCCTCCATTCTTGCCCCCCCCATAACACTACCTCTAACCCTAAAACTAACCCCTCCCATGCCCCATTATGTGTCATCATCCACTTATCAGCGAGATCATTCTTCCTTTGGTTTTTTGAGATTGGCTTATCTCACTTAGCATGATATTCTCCAATTTCATCCATTTGCCTGCAAATGCCATAATTTTATCATTCCTTATGGCTGAGTAATATTCCATTGTATATATATACCACAGTTTCTTCATCCATTCATCAACTGAAGGGCATCTAGGTTGGTTCCACACTCTGGCTATTGTGAATTGAGCGGCTGTGAACATTGATGTGGCTGTATCTCTGTAGTATGCTGATTTTAAGTCCTTTGGGTATAGGCCAAGGAGTGGGATAGCTGGGTCAAATGGTGGTTCCATTCCAAGCTTTCTGAGGAATCTCCATACTGCTTTCCAGAGTGGCTGCACTAATTTGCAACCCCACCAGCAATGTATGAGTGTACCTTTTTCCCCACACCCTCTCCAACACCTGTTGTTGCTTGTATTCTTGATAATCGCCATTCTAATTGGGGTGAGATGAAATCTTAGGGTGGTTTTGATTTGCATTTCCCTTATTACTAGGGATGTTGAACATTTTTCATATATCTGTTGATTGCTTGTACATCTTCTGTGAAGTGTCTGTTCATTTCCTTAGCCCATTTGTTGATTGGATTATTTGTATTCTTGGTGTAGAGTTTTTTGAGTTCTTTATAGATTCTGGAAATAGGCGCTCTATCTGAGGTATGGTTGGCAAAGATATTCTCCCACTCTGTAGGCTCTCTCTTCACATTACTGATAGTTTCCTTTGCTGAGAGAAAGCTTTTTAGTTTGAATCTATCCCAGTTGTTGATTCTTGCTTTTATTTCTTGTGCTATGGGAGTCCTGTTAAGGAAGTCTGATCCTAAGCCAGCAAGTTGAAGATTTGGACCTACTTTTCTTCTATAAGATGCAGGGTCTCTGGTCTGATTCCGAGGTCCTTGATCCATTTTGAGTTGAGTTTTGTGTAGGGTGAGAGATAGGGGTTTAATTTCATTCTATTGCATATGCTTTTCCAGTTTTCCCAGCACCATTTGTTGAAGAGGCTATCTTTTCTCCATTGCATATTTTTGGCCCCTTTGTCTAGTATGAGAAAATTGTATTTATTTGGGTTTGTGTCCATGTCCTCTATTCTGTACCATTGATCTACCTGTCTATTTTGGTACCAATACCATGCTGTTTTTGTTACTATTGCTTTGTAGTAGAGTTGAAGATCTGGTATTGCAATACCCCCTGCTTCGCTCTTGCTTCTGAGGATTGCTTTAGCTATTCTAGATTTTTTATTCTTCCAGATGAATTTCATAATTGCTTGCTCTATTTCTGCAAGGTACATCATTGGGATTTTAATTGGAATTGCATTGAACCTGTGTAGCACTTTAGGTAGTATAGCCATTTTGACGATATTAATTCTGCCTATCCAGGAACATGGGAGATCTTTCCATCTTCTAAGGTTTTCTTTAATTTCTTTCTTTAGTGTTCTGTAGTTCTCATTGTAGAGGTCTTTCACCTCTTTTGTGAGATTGATTCCCAAGTATTTTATTTTTTTCGATGCTATTGTGAATGGGGTAGTTTTCCTAATTTCTCTTTCTGAAGATTCATCACTTATGTATAAAAATGCATTGGATTTATGAGCATTGATCTTTTATCCCACTACTTTACTGAATTCACTTATGAGTTCTAAAAGTTTTCTGGTGGAATTTCCAGGTTCCTCTAAATATATAATCATGTCATCAGCGAACAGGGATAGTTTGAGTTCTTCTTTTCCTATTGGTATCCCTTTAATTTCTTTGGTTTGTCTAATTGCTCTGGCTAGAGTCTCAAGGACGATGTTGAATAGAAGTGGTGAAAGAGGGCATCCGTGCCTTGTTCCAGTTTTTAGGGGGAACGCTTTCAGTTTTTCACCATTTAGAATGATATTAGCCATGAGCTTAGCCTAAATGGCCTTCATAATGTTAAGGAATGTTCCCACTACCCCAATTTTTTCTAGTGTTTTGAGCATGAAGGGATGCTGTATTTTATCGAATGCTTTTTCTGCATCTATTGAAATAATCATGTGATTCTTAACTTTAAGTCTGTTGATATGGTGAATGACATTTATTGATTTCCGAATGTTGAACCAACCTTGCATCCCTGGGATAAAACCCACTTGATCGTGGTGCACTATTTTTTTAATACATATTTGTATGCGGTTTGCTAACATTTTGTTGAGAATTTTTGCATCAATGTTTATTAAGGATATTGGTCTGAAATTTTCTTTCCTCGATGTGTCTCTGTCTGGTTTAGGTATCAGGGTGATATTGGCTTCATAGAACGAGTTTGGGAGGGTTCCCTCCTCTTCTATTTCATGGAGTACTTTGAGGAGTATTGGAATGAGCTCTTCTTTAAAGGTTTTGTAGAACTCGGCTGAGAACCCATCTGGTCCCGGACTTTTCTTTGTTGGTAGGCTTTTGATGACCTCTTCTGTTTTATTGCTTGAAATTGGTTTATTTAAGTTTGTATGTCCTCCTCGTTCAGTTTAGGTAATTCATATGTCTCTAGAAATTTGTTGATGTCTTCGAGGTTTTCTGTTTTGTTGGAGTATAGATTTTCGAAATAACTTCAAATTATGTTTTGTATTTCACTTGTGTCTGTTGTGATGTTTCCTTGTTCATTCCGAATTTTAGTAATTTGAGTTTTCTCCCTCTTTCTCTTTGTTAGTGTGGCTAAGGGTTTATCAATTTTATTTATTTCTTCAAAGAACCAACTATTTATTTTGTTAATTTTTCCAATTGTTTCTTTTGTTTCAATTTCGTTGATTTTGGCTCTGATTTTAACTATTTCCTGTCTTCTACTACTTTTGGTATTGGTCTGCTCTTCTTTTTCTAGCGCTTTGAGCTGTAGTGTTAAGTCGTTTATTTGTTGATTTCTACTTGTTTTTTTGAATGCGCCCCATGAAATGAATTTTCCTCTAAGTACTGCTTTCATAGTGTCCCAGAGATTTTGATATGATGTGTCTTTGTTCTCGTTTACTTCTAAGAATTTTTTTATTTCCCTCCTGATGTCCTCTGTTATCCATTCATCATATAATAGTGTATTATTTAATCTCCAGGTATTGGAGAAGTTTCTGTTTTTTATTCTGTCATTTATTTCTAATTTCAATCCATTATGATCTGATAGAGTACAAGGTAGTATCTCTATCTTCTTGTATTTGCTAACAGTAGCTTTGTGGCATAAAATATGGTCTATTTTAGAGAAGGATCCATGTGCTGCTGAGAAGAAAGTGTATTCATTCTTTGTTGGATGGTATATTCTACATATGTCCGTTAAGTCTAAGTTGTTGATTGTGTTGTTGAGATCTATAGTTTCTTTATTCAATTTTTGTTTGGACGATCTATCCAGTGGTGAGAGAGGTGTGTTAAAATCGCCTAGTATTATTGTGTTGTGGTCTATTTGATTTCTGGAATTGAGAAGGACTTGTTGACGTACGTGGATGAGCCAATGTTCGGGGCATAGATATTTATGATTGTTATGTCTTGCTGATTTATGCTTCCCTTAAGCAGCATGTAATGTCCTTCTTTATCCCTTCTGACTAGTTTTGGTTTGAAGTCCACATTATCTGAAATGAGGATGGATACTCCAGCTTTTTTGCTGTGTCCGTGTGTATGGTATATTTTTCCCCATCCTTTCACCTTTAGTCTATGGGTGTCTCTTTCTATGAGATGAGTCTCTTGCAGGCAGCATATTGTTGGATTTTTCTTTTTAATCCAATCTGCCAGTCTGTGTCTTTTGATTGATGAGTTCAGGCCATTAACATTCAGGGTTATTATTGTGATATGATTTGTATTCCCAGTCAATTGACTCGTATTTGTTTTTGACATGATTTGGTTTCTCCTTTATTTGGCTATTCCTTTAGGCTAGCGCCTCCTGTTGCTGATTTGCATTGTTGTTTTTCATCTCTTCCTCATGGAATATTTTGCTGAGAATGTTCTGTAATGCTGGCTTTCTTTTTGTAAATTCCTTTAGCTTTTGTTTATCATGTAAGGATCTTATTTCATCATCAAATTTGAAGGTAAGTTTTGCTGGGTATAAGATTTTTGGTTGGCATCCGTTTTCTTTCAGGGCTTGGTATATGTTGTTCCAGGCCCTTCTAGCTTTTAGGGTCTGGATTGAACAATCTGCTGATATTCTTATTGGTTTCCCTCTGAATGTAATTTGATTCTTTTCTCTCGCGGCCTTTAAAATTCTGTCTTTATTTTGTATGTTAGGTATTTTCATAATAATGTGCCTTGGTGTGGGTCTGTTGTAATTTTGTATGTTTGGAGTTCTATAAGCCTCTTGTACTTGGTTTTCTATTTCATTCTTCAGATTTGGGAAATTTCTGATATTATTTCATTGAATAGATTGTTCATTCCTTTGGTTTGTTTCTCTAAGCCTTCCTCAATCCCAATAATTCTTAAATTTGGCCTTTTCATGATATCCCATAATTCTTGTAGATTCTGTTCATGATTTCTTACCATCTTCTCTGTTTGGCCAACTTTGTTTTCAAGATTAAATAATTTGTCTTCAATGTCTGAGGTTCTGTCTTCCAGGTGTTCTATCCTATTGGTTATGCTTTCTATGGAGTTTTTAACTTAGTTTATTGTTTCCTTCATTTCAGTATTTCAGTTTGCTTTTTTTTTCAGTATCTCTAACTCTTTATTGAAATGATCTCTTGCTTCCCGTATTTGGTCTTTTAACTGTTGATTGGTGCGATCATTTAATGCCTGCATTTGCTCATTCATCTCCTCCTTCAATGCTTGCATTTGCTCTTTCATCTCCTCATTTGCTTCCCTGATCGTTTTAATTACGTACATTCTGAACTCCCTTTCTGACATTTCTTCTGCTGTGCTGTCATTGGGTTTTATTGATGTAGTATCTAGGTTTGTTTGGGACATTTTCTTCCCTTGTTTTCTCATATTGGTCAGCTGTCAGTGGGACCCTGAGATATTGCAGATCTGCTATTGGCTTATATTGTCCCAGTAGATTTCCAGTGTATCACCTCCCAGCCTTCAGTAGCCTGATGTCTTGGAGGAATTTGATAATGCAGTGCATCCAAAGAAAGCTGCCCCTAGCCCCCTACTGGTTCCAGGGTTTGGAGCTGGCTCTGTGCGGAAAGGCTCTCACTGGGGGCCTGCACCGTGCAGCTGGCCGTGTGGAAGGAGCCCACCACCGGAGTGTGGAAGGCTACCTGGGGAAGACTCTGGCTGCCCTGCCCTGCTCTGATAAGCCACCCCTATCTGTGCCTGCCACCCGGGCCGAGCTTTACCCAGTGGGCAGACTCACCTGTGGCTCTATTTCAGTCCGAGTCTCTCAATGCCTCCCCTTCTTAACTCCTGTGTTCTGGAGCGACTGGGGGTGCAGTCACCCTCTTGGCCGCCATCTTGGATTGCCCTGTGAAAAGAGCCTGCGGCTGGAGTGGGCAGAGCCGCCTGAAGAGGTCTCTGGCTGCCCTGCCCTGATCCCAGTCTATGTCTTTTGATTGATGAATTCAGGCCATTAATATTCAGGGTTATTATTGAGATATGATTTGTATTCCCGGTAATTTGACTCATTTATTTATTTATTTATTTTTGACACGACTTGGTTCCTCTTTATTTGACAGTTCCTTTAGGATAGCTCCTCCCTTTGCTGATTTGCTTCTTGTTTTTCATTTCTTCCTCATGGAATATTTTGCTGAGAATGTTCCACAGTGCTGGCTTTCTTTTTGTAAATTCTTTTAGCTTTTGTTTGTCATGGAAGGATTTATTTCATCGTCAAATCTGAAGGTAAGTTTGCTGGGTATAAGATTCTTGGTTGTCATCCATTTTCTTTCAGGGCCTGAAAAATGTTGTTCCAGGCCCTTCTAGCTTTTAAGGTCTGGATTGAAAAATCTGCTGATATCCGTATTGGTTTCCCCCTGAATGTAATTTGGTTCTTTTCTCTCACAGCCTTTAAAATTCTGTCTTTATTTTGTATGTTAGGTATTTTCATTATAATGTGCCTTGGTGTGGGTCTGTTGTAATTTTGTGTATTTGGAGTCCTATAAGCCTCTTAAACTTGATTTTCCATTTCATTCTTCAGATTTGGAAAATTTTCTGAAATTATTTCATTGAATAGATTGTTCATTCCTTTGGTTTGTTTCTCTATGCCTTCCTCAATCCCAATAATTCTTAAATTTGGCCTTTTCATGATATCCCATAGTTCTTGGAGATTCTGTTCATGATTTCTTACCATCTTCTCTGTTCAACTTTGTTTTCAAGGTTAAATATTTTGTCTTCAATATCTGAGGTTCTGTCTTCCAGGTGTTCTATCCTATTGGTTATGCTTTCTATGGAGTTCTTAATTTGGTTTATTATTTCATTCATTTCAAGGATTTCTGTTTGGTTTTTTTTCAATATCTCTAACTCTTTATTGAAATGATCTTTTGCTTCCTGTATTTTATCTTTTAACTGTCGATTGGTGTGATCATTCAATGCCTGCATTTGCTCTTTCATTTCATCGTTTGCTTCTCTTATCATGTTAATTATGTACATTCTGAACTCCCTTTCTGACATTTCTTCTGCCATGCTGTCATTGGATTTTATTGGTGTAACCTCTAGATTTGTTTGAGGCATTTTCTTCCCTTGTTTTCTCATATTGTTCAGGAATCAGTGGGTCATTAAGATATTGCAGATTTCCTCTATTGACTTATAATATCCCTGAAGATTTCTAGTATATCCCCTCTTAGCCTTTAGTAGCCTGAAGTCTTGGAGGAAGTTGATAATGCGGTGATCCCCAAGGAAGCTGCCTCTCTAGGGGTGGTGGCCTTCAGGTGGGGTATATTCCCTGCTAGAGGGCAGAGGTGCCTCTACTTGTTGACCAATGGTCATCCAAAGGGGAACTAGACTGCGGGTTGAGGCAAGGCCTGTTTGTGCCTGTGTCTCTGGTTTTACCGTCCTTGTGGGAAAACCTCACCCGGCGGGGAAGACTCACCTGGTGGGGAGGTCTCGCTGGTCAGTTCCCCTCCTGGAGGTTCCCCTCAATCCATAACTACTGCCTGGGCAGGGCAGCCTTCCCAGGCAACGTTCCCAGGGGCCCGGACCTACCTCCTGGGCCTGGGAGCCTTGCCTTTTGCAGACGAGTCTCCTTAGGCTGCCCCTCCTCAGAGAAGCTGCCCCGCAGTCCTGGAACCTTCGCTCCTCCCCTCAGCTTGTCTCTGTGCAGCTCTTCCACTGAGAAGCCGCCTAGGTCCCCGGACTGTGCTTTGCACCTAATTGCCTGGCTATGCGGCCCCTCCTCTGAGCAGCCACCTAGAGCCTCGTACAGATGCTCCGAGCCCCAGCGACCTGCCACACGCCTCTTCCTCCAGGCAGCCACCCCGTGTTCTGTGTGGTCGCTTGGAGACCAAGCAACTCACTGTGCACCTCCTCCTCCTCAGGGCAGCGCCTCCCCCGCCCCCCCCCCCCAGTTGTTCAGGAGGTTGCTCTGAGTCCAAACCTCTGGGCAGCTGCCGGAGCCCCGGTGGGTTGCTCCGAAACCAAGTGTTTTGCTGAGTGGCCTCTGCAAAGCTCCCAGTTGTCCGTGTTCGCTCCTCCAGCGGGGGGAGGGGTGTCTTGCCCCCTGGGCTGGGCTGTCTTCCTCTGCAATGTTCCCAGGAGCCCCGACCTACCTCCTGGGCCTGGGAGCCTCACCCTTCGCAGACGAGTCTCCTTAGGCTGCCTCTCCTCAGAGAAGCTGCCCGCAGTCCTGGAACCTTCGCTCCTCCCCTCAGCTTGTCTCTGCAGCTCTTCCACCGAGAAACCACCTAGGTCCTGGGACCCTGCTCTGCACCTAATCACCTGGCTATGCGGCCCCTCCTCTGGGCAGCCTCCGAAGCCTGGCGGGTTGCTCTGAAACCAAGCGCTGTGCTGAGCGGCCTCCTCTACGATGCTCCCTGTTGTCTGAGTTCACTGCTCCAGCGGGGGGAGGGGTGTCTCGTTGGGCAACTCTGCTTCACAAAGTTCCCTGCGTTCCGGGACTACTACTCCATCCGGGACGCCTCCCCAACGGGAGAGACTCACCCGGCGGCTTTGAGTTGGTCCCAAGTCTCTCAATATCTCCTCTTTTGAATCTTGAGTCCTGGAGCAACATGAAATGCAGCCACCCTCTAGTCCGCCATCTTGAAAAACCCCAGTCTTAATATATTGTTGAATATGATTTGCTAATATTTTAGTAAGGATTTTGCATTTAAATTCATCAGGAATATTGGTCTGTAGTTTTCTTTTCAGTGTCCTTATCTGGTTTTGGTATGAGTGATACTGCCTTCATAGAATGAATTTGGAAGTCTTGCATTTCTTTGTATTTCTTGGAATAATTTGAGGAGCATTAGCATTAGTTCTTCTTTAAAGATCTTGAAGAATTTGGGGAATTCATCTGTTCCTGGACTTTTCTTTGTTGGAAGGTTTTTTATTACAGCTTCTGTCTCATTTCTAATATAGGTTTGTTTGGGTTTTGTGTGTCCTCTAGATTCTGTTTTGGCAGGTCAAATGTGTCTAGAAATATATCCATTTCTTCAGGGTTTTCTAATTTATTGAAGTATAAGTTTTCAAAATGGTCCCTAATGATCCTCTGAATTTTTGTGATGTATGTGGTGATTTCTCTTTTTCAACATCTAATTTTATTAATTTGGGTCTTCTCTTTCTCTTTTGGTTAGTTTGCCTAAGGATTTACCAATCTTACTTATCTTTTCAAAGAAACCACTCTTAGTTTCACTAATTCTTTTTCTCAAATACATTGAGTTCAACCCTGATCTTAATTATTTCCTTCTATTGTCTTTGGAATTGGTTTGTTCTAGTTTTTCAAGGGCCTTGAGATGCACCACTTGATTGTTTATTTGGGATCTTTCTGGTTTTCTTACATAGGTGCTCAGCTATAAACTTGCCCCTTAGAATCACTTTTTAGTGTCCCCTAGGTTTGTGTGTGTTGTATAACTATTCTTGTTTGATTCTAATCATTTTTAAATTTCTCTAGCACCCATTCATCATCCAAAAGTGCATTATTTTAGTTTTCAAGTGTTTATATAGTTTCTGTAGGTTTTTTTTTTTTTTTTTTTGTGTGTGTGTGTGTGTGTGTGTTGATTTCTAATTTCATTCCAGTAGGATCAGAATAAGATACAAGGAATTGGGGCTGGGGTTGTGGCTCAGTGGTAGAGTGCTTGCCTAGCATGTGGGAGGCACTGGGTTTGATCCTCAGCACCACATATAAATAAATAAATACAATAAAAGACCATCCACAACTACAACTAAAAAATATTAAAACGAAAAGATACAAGGAATTGTAGCCATTTTTTGGTCTGTATTTACTAGGAGTTGCTTTGTAGCTTAAAAGAATGTTTGGAGAAGGCTGCATGAAGAGCTAGGAAAGTGAATTCAGCTGTTGTTGGATGAAGTATTCTATGGATTTCTGCTAAGTCAATTTGATTGATAATGTGTTTCAGATATAAAGAGTCCGTACTGAGTTTATTTCTAGATGACTTATATATTGGTGAGAGACATGTGTTGAAATCACCCAGTATTATTGTACTGGGTAAGCCAAGTAGTTTCTGCTTTATGTAATTAGCCACAAACATTGGGACATAAATAGGGTTTTGTGTGTCCTCTATCATTATATTTTGTGTGTTTACTATCATTATATCTTCCTCCTTGAATTTTTTTCCTGGATATAGCAATCTCAGTTGACATTTATTTTCTTTGGGGCTTGAATCACATCATTCCAAGCCTTACTGGATGTTAGAGTTTGTGCTGAGACATTGGGAGTAATTATTATTGTCTACCTTTAAACGTGACCTGACATTTTTGAGTCTTTCAAAATTCTCTCTTTAAATTATGTACATTAGGAATTTTAATTATAATATGTCATGGAGAAGTTCTTTTTTGATCTCTGTTTTGGGTTCCAAATGCCTTCTGTATCTGGATGTCCATCTCATCTCATTCTTAAGGTTTGGGAAAATTCTGTTATTTCCTTAAAGAAGTTCTCTCTGCCATTACCTTTCATCTCCCAACACTTTTTAATTCCAACTATTCTAAAATTTGATCTGAAAAGTTTTTGTATACTATCATCATGGTTACTTATTTTCTTTAATACTGTCTGAATGTTCAAGGTGAGTCACTTTGTTTTCCAGCTCTGAGATTGTCTTAGCATAGTTTATTAGACTTTGAACTGATCATTTTGATTCATTGTGTCTTTGATTTTAAAGATTTGTTCTTTTTCAGTATCTCTATCTCCTTGTTAAATTTTTCATTCATTTCTTGTACTGACTTCCTTTAATTCATTCAGTTGTTTTTCTATGTTCTCTTGGAATTAATTATTTTTAGAATCATTCTTTAGAATTATCTATCTGGTATTTCATCCACTTCACTATCTTTGGAGTTAGTTTCTGGTGAATTATGAATTTTAGGAGGTATTATTGTTACCTTGTTTTTTCATGTTTCTTATATTCCTATATTGCTTTATGCATCTGTTGAGATGAATTTCTCTTCCACTTTTTTGTGGGGGTCTTTTTAGGGCACAGCCTTCTCTTGCCAATATGTTGTGGGATATCAGGTTGTTGTGGATTTTTCGATATATTTACAAATGAGTTTTGTGTTATAGTTTTGCTGCTCATTCTTTGGTGACGATCCATGTATTTTGATACAGTGTATATTGTGTGAGAGCTTGAGGATTCCACTTTTCCGATAGGTATCAAAAGACTGAGTTCTTCCTATAGATCTGAGAATGGTGTTATATACATCAGGATATGGAATACACCCTCTGTAGTTGCTCTTAATACTCTGAATATTCTAAAGGGTATGGGCATGATCTACACTGAGACCCCTCAAATGTGGTGGTTTATAGCCTTTATGTTAATTCTCTCTGGTTTTGCTGTAGGAGTGGATGTCCATGAGTGGGAACTGAGAGTGTCCTGGAGGCATTTCTACTTTGGGTCTGGTTGTTAATTTGGGGGTTTTGTCTCTTCTACTCTTTGTATTAAAGTATTATTGAAATTTGACATGGTTAATTTGTGTGTGGATCAAGGTATACTCTCTCAGCTGAGTTTAGCTCAACACCTGAGTTACCTATTTTGTGAACTTACAATGTCCCAGTAGATTCCCAGCAATTTACAGAAAAAGGGAGAAAGAAAAACAATAGCAAGAACCAAAGCATACAATGTGTAGCATTAAAAAAAAAATGTTGACTGCCTACTATGACATCTACAACACTAATTACCACAAAAACAGGAATGGTGGAGTTAGCAATTGCCAACAGCAAAAATGATAAATAGCTGTGAACTAGAACTGTCACCAGTGCCATCTATAGTAATAATAACTGAAACAACGTAAATGGTGGGGTCATGATTTCTTTAAACCAATAGTTCTAGAAGATGGTAAAATATAGTTCATTAAGGGAAAAGAAAGTATGAAAGGGAGGGTAAAAAAGTTTAGAATGTTCAAAATCTGAATAGAGAGCAGAAAAGATGAATCAAGTGATGACTATAAAGAAGGAGAGGAGAAATAAAGAGAGAAAGAAAATAAGAGACTTTGGCAATTATAGAGTGAGAAGAAGGAGAAAAACAAGAGAAACATTCAGAAACAAAACCAAAATAAGCAATCCAAAACCCTAATCCTTAAAAGACAAGACAGAAAAGTAACAATTGTTTAAAAATGCTAAATATGAGAAAATAGAAACATATACATATATATTTTTCAAAAACCAATCATCACATCAAGAACACCAAAAATAATAATACAAAAAAGATTCTTAATGAAAAATGAATTATTTCCACTGAGGTGGTCAAAACTGTCAACAAGGATGACTGATCACTGCCTGCGACCAACTGCCTTTCTTTTTGTTTCTTCTTGGGCTATGCACCCTTTAGAGCAAGGACTGGGAGTTGTTAAAGACTTCCTCTTTTTGTGGCAGTCATCACACTACCTACTGAAGTGGTCTAAAACTAGTTGAAATAGCTCTCAACTTTCCTTCTCACCAGTATAAGGTAGAATGAAATAGGAAGTACTGTCGATTGGACATTTGTCTGCACAGACTAGATCCATGCACTTGCATGGTGGGGCTGCTGCAGAGTTCTAAGTGGGGAGTTCTAGTGCTGGGGCTTAGCTCTAATCAGAGCTAATGTGGGACTCTGCTGGGTGGTATCTGTTCTGGAAAGATTAGATCAACATATCCCTAGGACCCGGCAGATGCCAATCTCTGATGGAAGTTCAGATCTCAGGATCCTCCTGAGAATTCTGCTGGTAGGGCCAGAGAACTGTCCCTCTACAGGCCCATGGCCATGGCTTGGTGTCTTCACACCTGCATATTCAGTTTCCTGACCTGCTTCAGCTGGTAACATGAACCACCAGACTCAAAGAGAAAGCAAGTTGCATTTCCCTCCATATATCTGACTTGATTACTCCTGGATATAGTTTTCTCTGTGCCTGTTCAAGTCACATTCCTCTATAGTTGCATGGTAGGCCACCTTAAGGCTGCTTTCTGGGACAGTATGGCATAGTTTACCATGATCTTCCAGGCTCCCAAAGTAGTAAACTGCAGCATGGCCCCCTCATGATTGCTCCCCTTCTCAGCTGTCCATTTGCCAATTGAAACCCACAGCACATTTTAAACACCAGTTCTCTGCGCTGGCTCTGGATCGGCCAAGTTCAGGCTGCTTTTCTGTTCTACAGGTTTTTCCTTGCCAAATTTATACATTGTGTTTCTCTGTGTGTTGTACCAATGCAGCTGCCACACCCGACTTGGCTCCGATGTACTCCTCCTTGTTCTTTGTTCAGTGCACCCATTTTCTGAGTCTGTAAGAGACTCTGATTGTCAATACTGAATTTCAGTGAAGTCCCTCTTTTACCCACCTCACTGAGAAGCAGTACTCCTCCTGCTTGAATCCCAATCCATGGAGCAGCTAAGAATACAGCCTTCCTCTAATCCACCATCTTAAATTCTATCACACTGTTTTGATTACTCTAACTTGTAATGTAGAACTCAGGAACTATGAGTGCTTCAACTACATTTGTCTTTTTCAAATTTTTTTCAGTGTTCCAGGGACTTCATATGAATTTTAAGTTTAGTTATTTTCTTTTTTTTTTTTTTTTTTTTTTTTTTTTTTTTTGTGGTGCTGGGGATCAAACCCAAGGCCTTGTGCTTGCAAGGCAAGCACTCTACCGACTGAGCTATCTCCCCAGCCCAAGTTATTTTCAATTTCTCAGAAAATGTTATTGGGATTTTGATAGGGATTGCATTGAATCTGTAGATTGTCTTGGGTAGTATAGACATTGTGACAGTCTTTCAATCCATGAACATGGATGTCTTTCCATTTTTAATTTCTTTTAGCAATTTGTAGTTTTAAGTATGCAGATATTTTACTTCTTTGGTTAGATTTATTTTGTTCTTTTTGGTGCTGTTATAAATAGGATTATTTTCTTACTACTTTACGTTTTCTGTTTATATTATCTTGTATATTTTTTCCTTCCATCTGTTTAGGAAAATTCTTTCACTTAATCTTCAGCTTTTTAAAGTTGGGTAAATATTCCTTAATTCTTAACATCTTTCTTTTCCCTGCTTGCTTTCCTTTTAATTTCAGTTTTGTTCTAGTTTTATGGCTTCAATGACTTATCTCTTGAAAATACTAAGTAGAATTATTTCAGGTGTTGCTGGGTTCTCTAGGTTACTATGTTTCTTCAAGGTGAGCTGTTTGGTGAGTGCATCTTGGTCCTTTCTCCTGTTGTTATCTGTCTTGCTCTAATACTTGGAGATTCTTGGTTGCTTGTTTATGTTTAAGAATGAAAGATTACATTGATCAAAATAGATAGCTAGCATGATTTTCTCTGCCATGGTATAAATGTGTCTGTTTCTCCAGTAGACTTCTTTGCTAAACAGTAGTGTTAGTTGGTAGCTATAGGTGCAACTAACAGGCTTCCCTCTAGGTGTGTGGACAAGGAACATACCAAAGCCCATCCCACACCTGCCCCCCAAGAGCCCAGGTGAAGACCTTTTACTCAAGAGCATCTGCACCCACCCAGAAATACCGCTCCCTGCCTTCCTCTTCAACATCTTCTTTCAAGAATAGGCTTCCACTTTTTAATCTTGGAATAAATACCAACTCCCTTTCTCCCTGCAGTGTGGAAGAGTATGTGGGGGCTTGATGGGCACAGATTTCCTACATAGTCCTTCAGTTTGTGGCATCATTCCTTAACTCCTGACCCTGCTAGTGTGCTCTGCTAGGAGGTCTCCCAGGAAAGCAGCTCATCATCTCAGCTGTTGTGTATCAGGATGCTTCTTTATTCCATTTCTGGAAATTCATTGATAACTTTGGCACTTGTCTCCTCTCATTATTGTTATTCCCTTATATACTTATTATCTTTCCAATGGAATTCAATGTAGAGAGATATGGTCTGGCATCTTGAAATGGAGAACAAGTTGTGTTTAAATCATATTTTAATCAATTCCTGCCAGAAAATACCAGTATGCACCTGTTGTACAAGTTGAATAATCTATTAAATCTATTTATCTTAAACTGAGGTTTTAATCCTATGCTCTATTTATATTATGGATTTTCAAATGTTTCTGATTTTATTTTATAAAATAATGTTTGTGAGCATATCTAGATCTTAGAGATAACAAAGGTAAAAAGGGTATGCTCCCTGTCTCATAGACTCATGGGAGCTCAATTATAGGTGATTAAAAAGACAAATAGTTATGATATAGTATAATGAATACAAGATGTACAAAGAACAACTCTCATGTCAGTATGGTAGAATACACGTACAGATACTGAACCGAGAAAAGGATCTTTGGATAACACCTGTGCTAAATTACACACACATCTCCATCCCATTCCTTAGTGAAATTTAAGCTAATTTTCTATTTAAGGTTTCAAGAACTAAATAAACTTTCTTCCCTACAGTTTTGGCACATGATGAACTCTAGCACTGGTACATGTGAAGGAAGAGAAAAGTGTGAACAGAAATCTGCCGCTTGCTGGGGAAGTGTGGAACTACTGCTGAGACCATTGGGAAGTCTCATTGATATCAGTGACATTCTTCAGTTTTAAAAACTTTATTTAATAAATTACTTAATGTATGGAATAAGTCTAAGTTATATAAGAAATGACCATTGTATATTTAAAACTGGATTGTTCCTTTTTCCTGATGGCTAAAACACTGGGTTTCTGTTTGGTGTTTTGCCAACTAACCTGGTAGAAGATATCTGACTGGCTGGTCTTCATGGGTGTTTGTTGAACCATCAGATCCTTTTGTATTCCAGCTTTATGTGCATCTCTATTCCTTATTCACAAATACATTAAAAAAAATAACTCATGGTAATCTTTGAATAATAAAAGCAATTAAACCCTTAACTGTTTTTTAAATGGAATTTAATGTTACTCTATAATCATTTATTTATCTTAAACCTTATGAGGTTTTTATCCTAGACTTATTTATGTTGCTTTTTAATGCTTATAATTTTATTTCATAAAATGATATTCATGGGCATATATCTATGTATTCTTTTTTTAAAAAAGGACTGGATACATCTATAAAAACTAAGTTATAGATGTAAACAGTTTGTTTTCCTGTTTTAATGATAGGAAGTAGATGAATAGGAATAGTAAGTATTAAACTATCCAAATAGCCTAGAATCATAGGATCTTGGAACTAGAAGAGATTTCAGATCATTTAAATCTCATTTCCTAATGTCTGATTCAGTAGGTCTGAAGTGCATATAGGAAATCACAATTGTTTAAAAAGCTCTCCAGATGATTTTGTTGATGAATAAAGTTTGAGAAACATTAATAAAGTTTAGTGGTTGCTCAGTGTGCCAGCTACCCTTTATAGGGCTCTGTCACATAGAACCTCAGGTCATCTTGGAAACCTCCAGGGCAGAGGGGAACTCTCGTCCTCTACTCAGAGGCCATTCTGTCTTGGGACAGCTATATAGAGAGTTCCACAGTGAGCCCAGAAGCTCTCTGCTTACTCTTTTGAGCTGTTAAGAACTGGACTAATTGTAATTTGAATGCAGCCCCCTAGAGTATTTGAGAAATACCTGTTAGCTTTCTGTCACTATGACAAAATACCTGAGATAAACAGCTTCAAGAAAGAAAGGTTTATTTTAGTTCATGGTTTCAGAGGTTTCAGTCCATGGTTGCTAACTATGTTGCTTAGGGCCTGTGGCAGCATAGTACACCATAGTAGGACTACATGGTAAAGGAAGTCTGTTCACCTAATGGCTACTAGGAAGCAAAGAGAAAGAAAGGGGCCAGGACCCTACATCACCTTCAAGGACAGGCCCCCAGTGACATAACTTCCTTCCACTGGGCTCAACCTGCTAAAGGTTCCACCAGCTCCCAGTAGTGCCACAGGCTGGTGAGAAAAGTGCAAGCAGACAGCCTACTATAGAGTCTGAACTAGAACTGTGGTAACCTGTGAGGTTAAGGTTGATGGCAGACCCAGAACATAAGCTGAAGACAGCCAAGTCTTCCTAGCACTTGATGTTTGGGTATGCAAGGTTTTCTTGGGAAAGTGCTCATTGTGTGGTTCCACTTACTCAAGTTCCTAGAGTGAAAGAATTGAATGCTTCCAAAAGGCACCACAGGCCACATATGAGCTGGAGCTGATAAAATCAGACCTCATCAATCCTAAAAATGTAGCTTGACACACGAGTGGGACCCTACACAAGAAAGGTTGTTCCTAGAAGCTGTAGCAGGCCTGTGAACCCAGCATCTGAGAAGGAACAAGACAGGAAGTGGCCACCACTCAGAAGAGGTTCCAGGGACCCAGGCAGAAGAGTTGCAGAGGAGTAAGTACACAGCCAGTCAGAGCTTCCTTCTGTATGACTTCCTTCCTTAGTATGACTAAGAGAATTTTCTTCTCTAAAATGTAGCAGCAAAGAAGTTTGTGGAACATAACTGCTCACAAGTAAGATTGGGCCTCAAGGGACTAATGTATCTCAGATCTGTGGTTCCAGAGATCACATGACAGGTGCTGATGGATCCATGCTCCATAGTGGAAAAGTATAAGTTATACCCCTGATTTGCCTGATTCTTTTACTTCATAGACTCTAGGTAGTGCACAGATTTCCAAAGAACCAGGTAGTTGGTTAAAATCTCACCTTTGTGGCAAAGTGAAGAAGCAAAGGCAGAACTTTGAAGGCCACAGTTCAAATTACAGGCAACCTTGATTTAGAGGTGCTTGGTCATATATCCAAGTCTATACTGTAACCACTTTTTTCTGAGTCTTGAAATGTTGTGACAATGGAACAGCTGTTCCCCATTTTGCACCTTTATTAACCCAGTTTATCAACTGTAAACTATTTTCTTAGTAATTCTTGACTTACAACTTACTATTAAATCCTCATAAAAATTTCAGATTTGCCAGATAATCTTACCCTCCATAGTGCTTATTGTTTACTTCAGTCATGTAGATCTGACATGTCCAACAGTAGAGTTGGTATGCTTCCTGATGTCTTCTACTTTAGAAGTTTGAGGTTTTATTAGAATTGAAGGAAAATTACTAGTATTTTAAAAGAATGACTCAAAACCAAAATGGTATTTGAATGACAAAGGTCCCAAATCAACCTAATGTTTTATTTAAAATTTGGGAGAGCTGGAAGCTGTACAGCTGGAGAATGCAATCTTTCTACTTCTGCGAGGTTTTGATAACTTGGGGTTACAGAGACACTCAAGTTGCAAGGAGTTAAACATTACAATAGCTGGTGTATGGGAAGAGAAGTACTAATAAAATCTAAGAAAACTGCACCCTTCACTTGTGAGAGAAAAATAACATCCTTTTAGAGAAACCAGTATGGGGGGGAGGCTTTTTAACTATAAATGACGTACTGTGCTCAGGGAAATATGCAAATACCAAAAGACTTAAAATAGTTAAAGTCCCTCGTGCTTTGTAAAAATGTTTGATTTTTATTTTCTCAGATATACCTTGGGCACTAACAGTGCAGGTGGCCTTTCCAAGACAGGGCTGCTCATTCCCTCGGAGTGTCTCAGCCAGAGTGAAGCTAATCCCAGAAGACTGACCCCCTACCTGTGCTGGTCAAAAAACAGACCTGAATGAAAGGTGGAAGTGTGTTCAGGACAGACGCTACAACCTGAGTTGTCTCTCACTAGAAACTGTGCTGGCTGTAGAGCCGTAAATGTGTGTAGATTCTATTACACCCCATTCCCGAGGGAGGATTTGCCAGGCAGAAAAAGGTCTCTAGCATTCAAGGCCTCCTGGGTGTGAACTGTATGTCTCAAGACTAGAGTAACTGGGTTGCTTTTTTAATGCTCGTGAAGCCCGATCCAGGCTGAGAAAGGGAGGGAGTAGAGCTAGTGACTGCTGAGCAGCAGCCAGAAGCTCTGGAAAGAATCTGTTCCTCCCCTAGTCTGATGTCAGGCAGCCCTCAGCTGGCTGCTTTCGCTTACATCATCCTCACACAAGACTGACAGCTCATATGTTGACAGGATGCCAAGAAGATTATGAAGTTAGGAGACTGAGCTGCTCAAAAATTTCTACATAAATATAAGTGTTCTAGTTCTCCTTACATCTTAGGATATGCAGAATATATAACCAAGAAGAAAGCTACCTTTGTTGGTAGAAATTTAATCTAAAGGCATCCCGGCTCTCTCAGGACAATAGAAGTGAATAAACTAAGTGGAAGGGAAGGACTGCAAAGCTATCTGAGTGTTAGATATTAATATGAAAATGGAAGAATTGTCTTTTTAAGTTCTGCTGTCCTAGGACTTGGAGGTTACCAGATTCCAGCCATTCCTGCTTTTGTGCTCTGATCTTCCAGGCCAACTCATATACAAGAGAGCACTCTACTGTTGGGAGAAATCCTGGTTCTTGGCTGGCAGCAGTGAACGTCTCAAGTGTGTAAGGAAAACCTTCGCACATACAGGCCTGACAGGAAAACGCAGGGAGGAGTGTTCCGCTTGGGCCACCTAGGAAAGTACACAACTGCCCTAAATTGACTCAAATGTTACCAAGGGAACCCCTATAGGAACCTGGTGGTCTGATACCCCATGGCACACTGTGATTGGGCAAGAAACCTATAAAATGTATAGCTGCTCCTGCAATAAACGAGTTTGCAAGCTGCTCACCACAAGCCTGCTTCCACCCAACTCCAGGAGTCTGGGTCTTGACTCTGTGCCACTTACCTCGCGTCTGAGTTAGTTCGGCACAAGAAAAGCAACATCCTATCACCACAGCCACTGATTCTGTGTAAGTAAGGTTGGAAACAGATTTCTAAGATGGACTTAGAATTTTTAAACTCAAAGGCCAAACATGAATCAAAAGAAGAAAGTACTGATATGACCATAAATATTTTTATTAAATGTGAAAATACACGGGCATAAAAATAGTACCCATATTTGTAGACATGTCTGAGATCCATTTCAAATAACTTTAGATTCCTTTTTTATTAAAACACTAAATCGAGATGGATTAAGTTAGTCATTTCTCTTATTCAAAACAACCTTAGGGTAAAAGTAATAGCTTAACTTCTCCAACATCTCCAGCTTTCACCTCCCCTGTGCTCTGCTTTCCTCTACAGGTTAAGTGTTTCATCCACAGATGATACAACAAAACCTGTAACTATACACGAAGCCACGTAGTGGCTAATTTTACTCTTAAGTCATTCAGCAAATGAGATCATCTGTTAAAAAAAATCATCCCAGCTCAACATTATTTGAAATTATAGAAAAAACTCAGCCACTAACAAAAGGAATGATCTGATCTAGAATAAGGATACTGGTTGTTACTAACAAATTAGCATTTGCCTTCTTCCCCCCTTTATAAATATGGAAAAGTCAACTACATTCAACGAAGTTGCATAAATCTCTCTAGGTCATCCTGTTGATGTGTACTTAGTGAGAACATTTTGCAAGGACTGTCACCAGTGGCCTGTACATGCAAGATAGGCGGCTCCAACACAGACCTGAAGAACCATTTTGAACTTGCACTTTCTTCTTGGTAAGTGTGAAATACAACTTCTGGTCAATTTCATGCCTTTAAATTAAGGTGAAATTTGTCATTATCTCCTATGAGTAGAAAATTATGTCAGTTTCAAATTGTGATTCTACAGTTCTTTTTTCTACTTGGTTATCATTAACATTTTTCTCTTTAAAAAATCATGGGTAGTTTTTAGATTTCATTATCAGAGCTCCCACAACTTATTTTCATACTGATATTTAAAAATAGATTTTTAACACTGACTAACGAAAACACATGTTAAAATTAGTCATCACATCCAATTCATATTAGTAAACTACTGGAATTGTTTTCAACTTATCTGTATTCATGGTAAGGAAACACAAACTTTCAGAACTAAGAAATGAATTAAATGCTGTCTCCCTTTTAGAACCTTTTTAAAACATAACTAGACTGACATGTTTTAATTCCTGCTGTGGAAGGTGTTTCCAGTGTCAATAGAACAGACCAGTGACCCCCCCAGTAGCCCACCAAAAGAAAGGGAGGGGTTGAGAACAGAAGCTAGCAAAAGCTAAGGTGCCCCTTTTTGATACGGTCTTCCCAAAACAGTCACAAAGGTTACCTGCAACATCTGCAGTCCCTAAAAAGAGACGGGAATGTAGAAGTCATCCCACAGAAAAAGAAAAATGCTTTTGCAGTGATGTGTTTTTACACTGTGTAGGAGCAGTGGAAGGAGCAGCTTCTCTGTCCCTTTACACATCCAGGGTTTTTCTCAGCCACTGTTTGAGAACACACAGTGACCGTATTTCTATTTGAGTGGACACCACAAGACGACTGACAACCATCCAGGCTGACACCTCAAGATCCTTGCTTCCTTCATCAGCACAAGCAATCCCAGAGAACTCATTTCCTTATGTGGCACTGGTACTTGGCACCAAAGCTGTGCTGTTCTCTTCATTGAAAACCAGCAAGTAACTATAGATTTTGGTTAAGATGACTAAACTAAATCCACAATAATTTCAGTTGTTAAATGTGGACAAAAAATGAAATGCAAAAACCCTCTGGGCAGCAAGTTAGGAGGCAGCTAGGCCCAGCTCTGACCCCTCCTGAGTCCCTACTGGCTCCTTGCTGGCAACTTTTTATGCTCCCAAATGCAAGGTGAGTCACTATTTCTCTTGTTCTGTGTGAAAATTCTTTCTTTTGAAAGTAGAGGCCGTCATTATTTCAAAGAGGTCACAGTGATATTATTCATAAAAAGCAACCAGGTTAAAAAAATGTATTGCTGACATAACTAGTAATGAGATTACTAGGATTAAGGAACAAAAAAGAATTTACTTTGAAATTATTTTCATATTGGCTTGAATTTTGAGACATTAAAATGAAAGCTGCAAGCTGTTCACTAGTTTTCAAAAAGCACTATTAAGTTTATTAGTAAGAAATAGATTTCTAAATAGATGCACAAAGCACTTAAGTGTTGTATGATTTATGTCCTTCAGTTTAAAAAAAAAAAAAAAACTTTTTCCATGTGTTTCAGGACATGACTAAAAGAAAACGACCTGTGCTTGGCTGTTGCAGTCTTCTGTGTTTGGGATGCCCCTACAGGAACCAAAATGCTTGATGTCACAAAAGCCATGTATTAGAACCTTTAATGCTTAAAATGTTTCAAAATGCTTAAAATGTTTCAAAATGCTTCAAGGCGGAACCAAAAACCTTTCTAGAATGAAGGTAATTCTTATCTAAAGTAATCTTAGATTTTAAATGCAGCATTAACAATTCCACAAATATTCACAGTTCTTCATTTAGTAACATTTTTAGGGCAAAAATTATCCAGTATACAATGACTGATTAGTATATATCTTAAATAGTTACCTTCTTCAAAAGGAAGAGGAAGGCATCTGTGAAGGAGATGCTGCCTTGTGAAGTGAAATAATGGGTGCAGAGCCAGCAAAAAACAACCAATTTGCAAGCCTGTACATTCTTTTAGGCAGAACAAAGAGTGGCATCCAGGCCTGGTTGGTAAGGGCAGAGCTGCTGCCCAACACACGCCAGCAAACTCCTAGGGGGAGTCACTCAGAGGGTCAGTCCAGATGTGTAAGAGACACTGTCTTACTGTGTTGCTTGAAGGTAGGAGTCAAATAATACCACTGCTTTATTATGTACTCAAACATAAAATGTAAAACAGATTCCAATTGTTCTGTTTAATGTTAAGCAAAAGGGCCCATAGGTTCTTAGAATTAAATTCAAGTTGTTTTTCAGTATCCTGTAGGTACTAAAGAAAAAAACGTTTAACATCAATCCACAGTCTATGCCAGGATTTATCAACTACAATTTGGTGGCAAATTTCCTAAAAGACTCTGCCCCTTCTTCAGTGACAGCCATGTTGACGCTTGCACAGAAATAAACAGTCAGTATACATTAACGGAGGCACAGTGATCTAACATTAGCAAGTGACTGAAGTGACCAAAATCTCTAAGCATAGTTGTCCCTAAGAACAATAAAGCTCACCTGTTCATATTCTCTTTAAGAACACTGAAACACAACCCCTTCTCGTGAAGATCATAGCTCCTTCATATAAGTACTATGCAAGGCTGTGAAGAAAAGAATCTGCACGCTCCAGTGCTGAACACAGACATGTGAGCACTTCCACGGCGAGCTGCTGCAGACCACGTCTTCCAGACATTCATAAGATGAATACAGGCTCTTCTGTCAGAGATAGAACCATTCCTTGCCCGCCCCCTGCAGATCCATCAACCTTAAGTCTAGAATGGATAAGAATAGATTTTTTTTTTTTCTATTAAAACAACTCTTTGGTCATGGACAAAGACTTGAAATTTGTTTTTCATTAGGATCCCAGAACAAGATTTTTGTTTTTTATCTTTAAAAAAAATTAAGGAAGAGCAGAAAAACAGTTGGTTTAATTGAAGTGGAATTTAAATCTAAATGGTCCGCCTGAGCTGAAGGGATTGAACCCTTGCCATGAGTTCCAGCTTCTATGAAAAGGGTTTCCGCCACCTCCTTGTTGACTCTCTGCATCTAGGGGATCTTCTCCATCATCAAACTTCTTCCTCATTTCTAGAAAATAAATCAGCAACTTTAAGACCCAGGCATGTACCTTGTGGGGACAGGGGGTGGGGGGAGTCAGGGAACTACTTTTCAGTTATCAAAATGGTTGTGCCTAATACTCAAATCCACCTTCTCCCATTCCCACCCAAAATAAATGGTACTAGAGACTAAATGCCAGTAAACAAGCTACTAAAAAAGAAAAAGAAAAAAGAAGCTACTCAAGGAATTCTTTGGAGAACTTAACTACAGAGAAAGAGACTTCCAAAAGTCACACTCTTCTGATGAAATAGTCATATTAAACCCCCAAAATTAAGTGTGCCAGCAATAACCTCATCAACACACCCTTCCCCAAGGATAAAATGAACTTTCTAGAACCTCACTATCTAACCTGAATAGCACTAAGGTTCCTCGGATGCAAGGGGGAGCAAGGGCCCCTTAATGCACACTCCAGCAGGCTCACTTTCCCTCCTTTAACTAATACCCCACTACTGTGCCTCTCAGCCCTGAGCAGAGACACCAGTGTAGGCACAGTGAGGAATTACAGAGATGGGAAGAAAGTGATTAGAAAAATTGTTCATCTTGAGAATAAGAACAGGAACTAGGGAAAACACCCTGTAGTTCTTTTCTCTGTGCATGGCTCTTGACGGCAGACTGCACTCCAGAGTCCCCTCCCTAAAAAAAAGACTCCTCATTCCTGGTCTGATGGAGTTGCCCCACACTGCATGGGCTGACCATTGGAGGCATATTGTAGGCATCTGTCTGATAGCTGCCAAATAACAAAACAAACAGTATGTGTTCCTACTAAGTGAAGGGCAGTTCTTTCTCCCTTACTAGATTATAAATTACTTAGAACAAAGGATCATTTAACTTCAATTCCACAGCATACAGGTGGTGTTCAAAAAGATTTGCCAGAGTGGCAAAGCTTGAATTCCTCTTTGTTGAATCCATTTAGCTCAAATTAAGGCTTCTGCTGACAAGGAAGGCCACAAAACATTATAGCTTATCAAACTTCTGAAATGGCGATGCAGTATTCAGTATCATCTCAGTTCTTAGCCTATCTCCAGCCCATGTTAATGTATGATGAAAGAACATAGGAACCAGTAAATCCATATTTGATTTAGGATAAGACTGCTGGTGATCACACCCAAAGAGGCAAAGGATGCCTTGATCAGTTTTCTCACATTCTCCTAGGAGTTTAGTAGAATTCACACTGACCTGTGAAGATGGAGGAACCTAGGAGATAGTGTATTATGTTCAGTTTTATCACAGGTCAAAAAAAAAAAAAAAAAACAAAAACTGGGACCAAAAGTTGTAGAAAAGATTCAAGCTTAGGCCTTCTCACTCCACATTTGATCTGAGGGTCCCCAGATATAAAACAATTTCTAAAGATGTAGGACCAGTCACAGACCTCAGACCATGCTCCCCACCCTCCACTTTTGACACCGCTTTCTAAGGAATAAGAACTAATAAATCATCAAGTCTACTTTCAAGAGACTAGGATGATATTGAAGGCAAACAATACCTGGATCCGAGAGAACTTCTTTAGCAGCTGCTATATCAATGAACTTTTTCTCAGCCTTTTTCTTTTCCTCTTCATTTTGGAAGTTATCTGGGTGCCACTGCAGTGCTAATTTTCTATATGCCTTAATGATTTCTTGCTTTTTGGCATTTCTGAGGGGTGATAAAACAATCATTAGTTAAGTATCCAATCTACTGCCATAAAAATGAGATTAACTGCCAGTGTGTTTATATAGTTCCCAGCTTTGTGTGACCATTAGAACCAGCCAGGCTGCTTAGATACCTGTTCACTAAGAATCTCACTGGGAATAAAGTACTGATTTTTACAACTGTCACTTTCTAAATTTTTAAGATACCTTGATTTGATTCCTGTTTGGCATTAAAAAGGCTTTGAACCATTTGCTTTGGAATTAGTTTACTTATTAAAAACAAAGTTTTAGGCTTTGGTCTGAAGTTTGACAGTTCACTGGGTCAGAGAAGGTAGATCTTGACTCAACTTTATTTGAATTGAACAACTTTATTTTTAGGCCTAAAGGAGATATTTTTCTTTTCTTCCTCCCCTCTCTCTCTCCCACCAAAAGAAAGCTCACTCCTTTAAACCTTCCTAATAATAATAATCTAGATCTAGCACCTGGTGTGCACAGCCTTGTCACCAACTTTTAATTCTTTATTACTGGTCTCGATATCAGAGAAACCTGCCTGTAGCATATTCAAAATAGCTTTATGTTGTTCAGGGAGAGAAAAAAGAGTAATGATTAGCTTTAAAACAGCAATATAAATTTTAATAATTTCACCTTTTTACTCCCAAGATTTTATAATAATCTCGTTTCTGTGACTGTTTCAGTAGTCTCTGTGCTTTTTCTAGACCTTCCCGAATCTGCTGATCATTTTCATTGTGTTCCTGAGCAGCTTCATAATCTTGAATAGCTGTCAAAATATGTTCAAGACAGTACAGTTAGGGGGGATTGCAATTCATTGCTTTTACTTATCCTGCAGTATCCATACCCAGCCCCTTCACCATTATTGCTAAAAGCTTAAATAATAATTTTGTTCATAAGCCTTAATTCTCTTTTGTAAGTGTAAGTTAGGTAAGCCTGTTACCCCTGTTCAACAAAATCCACTGCTGTTGGTTTACTTGTCCACACTCCCACGTCATCTCCCAATGCCTCCTTCAATGTATTTTCAAATCAGTAGTCCACATTTCACATGGCAATCTTCACTAAGACTGAAAGACTGTTACATAGGAAAGTAAGACACTGGCAAAGAAAATCTGAATGGTCAGCTTCAAGGGGACAGTTCAGAAGAGAGGCACAAAAGGGAGCAGGAAGAACATCAGCAGTCAGGATGACCATGTCAGCTACAGATTTCAACACAGACTGTAACAACAGTGATTTATGGCCAAGGATTTTCAGTTTAACAAGCAAGAAAAGTTTAAAGGCAGCCATCAGGATAGTCTAAGATGAACACAAACCTGTGCAGGCTCTTGACCTGGCATATGCAGCAGCTGCCTGCAGCACTATGCCCAGCTGGGGCCCAAAATTAGACTCTAAGCAGAGTGAAAGGTGTGCATGTGGAGGAACCCTTGACATGGCAGGTATCACAGGGACATGTTTCTGTGAACAGTTCCCACCCGGGCTCCATAATACAGAAAAGAATTTGAAGAAAACACAGCTGGCAAGTGATTTTCTCTCACTCCAAAAATCCATTATTCAGTACCAAATTGGTTTTTCTTCAAACTAGAGTCAGAGCTTTCACTTCTTATCATTCCCAGCTGCCCCTGGGAAGCCTTCTCTTAAGTACAGAAAGAGATGTGCTACCAGCCCATTACCTGTTTTTGAATGAAAAGTTTTCCTGGAATACAGCCATGCCTGTTCTTTTGCATATTGCTTTTGCACAGCAACAACAGAGTTGAATAGTTGCAACAGAGATCATATGGCATGCAGATCCTGTAATATTTACTATCTAGCCCTTTATACAAAACATTTGCCAGCTTCTATTAAGCAATAAAAAGGAATGAACTGCCAAAGCATGTAACATGAATCTGAAAAACAGGCAGTGAAAGAAGTTTTATATAAAAGTGGACAGACTATATTTTTCTGTTTACATAAAGATCTAGAATTGGCATAATCTATGGAGAAAATCTGAACAACAGCTGCCTGTGGGTTGGGGAATGACTGGTAAGAGAACCAGAGGGTAATTCTGTGTTCTGCATACCGACAGAGACTATCTCCTCTAAACAAAACTTTACACAGACTCTTCTAACTAGATCCCAACCTTGGGATTCTCCATCCTGGTAGAATCCACTTTGAGCTAGAGTGCTAAATCTATTTAGAAAAATCCCCCACCTTTGGTATCTGACTACCCTCTTATCATATTCCTTGTCCCTTGGTTCTGTATCTTATCACCCTGGCTTGCTTTCAGTAACAAGTTGAGCTTGTCTAGCAAGAATCTCCCTTACCCTGATGTTCCCCATAATAATTTTCTACCCACTGACAAACCCCTACACTCTAAATCCCCATTTATCTTCATTGAAGTCAGAGACTAGCCAAGCCCCACCACCAGAATCCATTATAGTGGCCCCTATATGTACCACTATGGCCCCCCCCCTTTTTATTATAACAGATATAAAATCTTGTGCTAGAATTCAAGAGTTAAACATCAAGTATACTCAAAGCAGTAGAATAAGCTGACCTTGTTCCATGTATTTGAGATAAATTCTTGAAGCCTTTTCATCATTTGAGGTCATACTTGTTCAACAAAAGTCAAAAACATATCTATGACCTACTTCCTATATCCAAACGTATCCTCCTTATGTTCCGATTGCATACGTTTCAAACCTCACTCAAGCTTCAAGGTCTGAACGCCCCATAGACTGTCCCACAAACAGTCACCAGAGTTGTTATCACTTCCTCAAAACTGCAAGATTCTTTGCAAATTGGGGAAAGCAGGAAAAGAATGACCAGTTTGTTTTTAAAAGTGCACAAATAAACCAAATTTAACCATTCAAATCCTTCATTTAACTATAACAGAAAACATTTAAAATGCTTTACCCGATTTGAAACAAAAAATACGCAATAAGATTTATAAGGATCATCTTTAAAAAAAAAAAAAGAAATGTTCATGACATGCTGTCACACAAAGCTACAAAACCATACATATAATTGTTTCTCAAAAAAATGCATATTGCTATATGTACCTTACTTTCAGAAAATAGGATACTGCCTTTACTCAACATCCTTGTAACATCTAGCAGGAATCTCATTACTTCAAATTGAACCAAGTAGAGAAAAAGCAGTTATCCTAATTGTTACTACACTGTATGAAGGTCACAGAGGATCATTTCCTATTAGATATATGACTTATATGTATGCCTTATGTTTTATTTGTATTATACATACTGTGCATATGCACAGGATATGTATGTGTGTACATATATGAATAAAATATAGACTAACGTGCATAGACAAAAGTCTGGGAAGATGTAAATCCAAAATGAATCATCTCCAAGTTCATCTGCAAGTGTCAACTTAGGAAAAAACAAAACAAATAATTTAAATTATAGGCTATGAGATCTATAATTAGAACATAAAAGCTAAAGTTTTTATATTCTACTGAACTAGTTTTCAACAACAGAACTCTTTCCCCGATGTGCCTTTTAAATCCCTCTAAGAGAATAATTTCATATTCATTACCATTGTTCTAAAATTGTCAACATTTCCAGGTATGCTGGTAAACTTGTTCTAAAAAAAGCAACTGAACATGTATGAATTTCACATAATTAACCTTTAGATACTTCAAATTAAATTCCTCAAAGATTTACCTTCATCATACATTTCTTCTATTAAATAGGCCTCTGCACGATCTTTTAGTGCATTCACATTGTCAGGTTCCATCTGTAAAACTTCAGAACATACTCTAATAGCTTCAACGGGCTTCTCATCCTGAAAGCAAGTATGGGAAAAGAACTTATGGTTGTTATTCATCATGTTAAGTATTTACATTTCAGGGAACAAGTCAATTGTTACCTTAGAAAAGCAGTGACAAATCCTTTCTTTTGAACGAACTGTGTATTCAGCAATGCTGGGCTCTGTTTTCATGACAGATTCATATTTGCTGGTTGCATCTGTGTATCTATTAAATGAGCAAATCGTGATGATTAAAAATAAATTCTCTTTCCAAAGCTGTGAAAAGGACCTCTCCCTTCACTGTGGGTTGCTTTATCAATTAAAGTAAATGAACACCTGCTTTCAAACACTGCTTGGACCTTATTAACCTAGAGTTGCATGGAAGGTAGAGATGAGAGAAACACCTGGCCACAGGAGACATATACCCAGACAAATCAAGGCATGCCTATGAACACCAAATCCAGTGATGAAGTTCTTTATGGAACAATGCTCAGATTTTGAAACTGAGTAAAACACCTGAAGTTTGAAATGGAGCACTTTCAACAAAACAGAGATCCAGTTTTATAACATGAAAATAATAGCCCATTATGTGCCATTTTGTCAGCAAATGTCAATATTCACAAATAAATATAATGCAGTTCCTTATAGAAGGAACCTGCTTAAATTCCCAACTTTACAAGTTTTCTAAGAGCTATACGTTTAAAAGAAAAGCTAGTTTCTAGGAGAGCTGAGTAGATGTACTTAGCTGAAGGAAGTGGGGAAAGTACAACTAAAAATCCTAGATATTAAAAGCAGGGGAGAGAGGCAAACTATCTAGTGGCTTTAGGAACTGAGGAAAAACATGATGGTAAGTTCCCTGGATTTTATTTGGCTTCATATATCCCAGGTTTGGAGCTGAAGATGCCAGCAACCCCAAAATGCAAAGCAAAAATAAAAACCCAGCCAGAATCTATTCTCCCTGACCAGAAGACCTGAAGAGGGCAGCCTAGCAAAGCAGAAAGCTATTTAACAGTAACAACCTTAGTCTAGCCAAATACTTCAGATAAACCAGGCCCCGCCAGCAAAGGCCAGTGGGGAAACTAGACATCTCATTGCTGAGGCTGAATGAGGTTCCCTTCCAGCGCTACCAAGGCAGTGACAGAGAAAGCCAAAAGGGAGCCAGGACTTTCCTCCATCCTACTCCTCCAGTAGTGGTGTCAATGGAGAAGATCATGTGAGGAGCCAGAACTTTATCCTGCACCAACCTATTTTCAGTAGCAAGAATCCCTCACTACCCTCAGTTATCAACAAAGGCCAAGGGGGAAACTTCTATTTCCATCCAGCAGTACCAAGGTGTGATACCCACCCTCCACTTGGCCAAAAAAAAAAAAAAAAAAAAAAAAAAAAAAAGCCAAAAGCAAGGTTTAAATTAAAACCAGAGCCTTATAACAAAATGAAAATTAAAAGTTTCAATTATAAAAACCATTCATATCCAGAAATGGAAAGATCTCAGACCAAAAGAGAAAAGACAATACTAAATCCCAACTAGAGATGTTAGAATCATCTGATACATTTTAAAGCAGCCATGAAGAAAAAGCAACAATTACAAATAAAGCTTAAAACAAGTGAAAATCACAGGATGGCTCAGCAAAGAAAAGACCAAATGGAATTTTTAGAACTAAAAAATAAGGAAATGGAAATAAAACCCTCATTGAATGTACTCCATAGCAAACAAAGAGGACAAAGAAAAGCATTCCTTAACTGGATGGATATTATCAAATCTGAACGACAAAGAGGACACAGTCTTAAATGAATACTCTCAAGGAC
This sequence comes from Sciurus carolinensis, assembly GCF_902686445.1. Lineage (NCBI taxonomy): Eukaryota > Metazoa > Chordata > Mammalia > Rodentia > Sciuridae > Sciurus > Sciurus carolinensis. The sequence goes on from NC_062217.1 coordinate 14,841,639, forward strand.
CTGTGCGATTATAACAAAAGATCTAACATTTATGTCATTATAGTCTAAGAAGAAGAGGACAAAGAGTTAAAGAAGTACTTAAATAATGGCTAAACCTACATATACTCACACGTTGCTTAAAAATGGAGCTGCATTCTGAAAAATGTGTACTTGGGTGATTTCATCATTGCAGAAGTTTCAAAGACTACATTTTTACAAAACTAGATGGTATAGCTCAATCGCCTGATGTGGCCTCTGACACGATGTTTTAGGCTACTGCTGCATAACATTGCATACTGTTTTATAGTCAACTTTTTTAAACAAAGGAATATGTATATAAAAATAGTAATATAGTTGTGCGTTACCATTACCAACTATTATGCATTGTATATAGTTGTATGTGTTACACCTGGATACAACTGTCAAGTCTGCTGTAGTCAGCATCACCAGCAACACCTGACTGATGTGTTACAATGGCTATGATATCACTAGGCCATCATCATCGTAGGGTACCATCATTATATATGTGGTCTGTCTTGAGTAAACATTGTGATATGGCCCATTATATATTGGAGAAGCTAAGTGACTTACAAATAGAGTAACCCAAGAAATCCAGGCCAAGCAAGATACATTATAAATAAACTAATGAATATTAAAGGTGAAAGTCTCAAAAACAGAAACCTGAGACTCTAGAGGGGAAAACTATCAGAATGACATAGAATCTTTTATCAAGCATTGTGGAGGCCAAATGATAGTAGGAGAGAAATGATTATGGCTATTAAAGGGCAACATGAGAGATTCTTATGGTGAAGAATTAATATCCTAACTGTGATACTGTACTATTATAGTTTGCCAGAAGTTGGGGGAAATTGGGTACAGCATTCTCGTGTGACAGCTTCCAATGGTATTAGGAATAGGGAGATGAGAGCCAACCTTCTACTAAGCATTGTTGTGTGGCATGTCCTCCATTCTCTTCAACATCCCTGCCCCAACATACAAACCACCTATAAATAATACTTACACAGATACAACCCATATTTTTGGCAACTTCTATGTATTCTTTTTTTTTTTTTTTCAGTTGTTCATGGACCTTTATTTTATTCATTTATTTATATGCAGTGCTGAGAATCTAACGCAGTGCCTCACATATGCTAGGCAAGTGCTCCACCATTGAGCCACAACCCCAGCCTGCACTTTTATTTATTCTTTTGGCTCAGGATTACCTTTCCAGCAAGCTTCTTGCTTTAACTTCTGGCCTTCAATATCTTGGATTTCATTAAATGCCCTTCTTTGGTATTCCCATCACACTCTCTACATTCTAGCAGTTTGGTATCATATTATCTTTTAATAAGCAAACAAAGCCATAAACTTTTCCACACAAAGCTATAAATTATTTAAGACCAAAAACTATAATTGAATCATTTCTGTACTCTTAGTACATAACTCAATGCCTGAAATAAGAGACACTCAAAATTTGGCCTAACATAAATCTGCTGGTAAGAATACTATACAATTAATATTTATATTCTGCCTTATTCCCAAAATATACAGTCCTGGTGGTTTTGCTAAAGCACTGTGCCATCTAGAATGACCCTCAATGACCAGGAAATAAATGAGCTTGGTAGAGTTCAGTAGTTCATTTATGCCCACACCCTAATCTAAGAAGGAAAGTACGGGTGGTGGTTGGGATAAACAATCTTACCTGCCATCTTTGATGAGCTCTTCAGCTGATTCAATCAGCTTATTAAGTTTTTTTACTTGTTTATAGTGTGCAAAACACCTTTTATGATCCTGATCAAGTTTCAGACATTCACGAACTTCACTGCTCATGTAATTGAAAAAAGGAAACACCAAGTCAAAATAATCGGTTTCCATATTACATACAAAAAAATCACACAAAAAATTATTTGTAACAAAACATACTTAATAATTTACTATGTACTTGTATGTGTGACACAATATCATGAACATTTACTAATAATTCAAATTAAAATTACCTATATAGAATTATACATTAAACACTATTTTATTTATAGCATAAAATTAGCCCTGCTTATTTACTTTAACGAAATAAAAATGTTTCATGAAAATAAACTGTGAAACTAGAGTAACATAAGGATAATATATAAACAGTATAAAAAGTCAACCACATAATTCTAATAATTTAATATTAAAATCTTAAGACTGACCTGAGGGACAGCTCATGGTCTCCTAGTTGGTAGTACAGTGTGCTGATTTTATAAAATGCTTCAGTATTATCATTCTTCAATTTTGATGTGGCTTTTAAGTCACTTATAGCTTTCCTAGGTTCTCCTTCTTTTATAAAACATTCAGCTCGAAGTTCTCGTAGTTCTGCATCCCAAACACAAACCTTGAGAAACAAAAGAACTAGACTTTAAGAATCAATTGTGAACATTCATTCTTGTATCCCACATATTTTTATCTGTATATTTATAAACATAAAACATCCTCAATGTGATGACTTCCATATTGTAAAGAGTGTTAAAAAGTCTGATACAATTTAAATGTGATTTAAAAAAAAAAGATGTAGCGCCAAGCACTATGATGCCCACTTGTACTCCCAGCAACTTAGGAAGCTGAGATAGGAGAATTGCAAGTTATAGGGCCACCTCAGCAGCTTACCAAGACCTTGTCTCAAAACAAAACAAAACAAAACAGGGCTGGGGAGATAGCTCAGTTGGTAGAGTGCTTGCCTTGCAAGCACAAGGCCCTGGGTTCAATCCCCAGCACTGCGAAAACAAAACAAAACAAAAATGCTGGGGATATAGCTCAGAGGTAGAATGCTTCTTCTGGACCCAATCCCCAGTACTGGGAGGAAAAAAAGGTGGCAATTGCTCCAAAAATATCTTAAAGTTCTAATGGTCCTTTTCTTTCTTCCTTCAATTATATAATTCTAAAACTGAATAATAAAAAAAGGGAACACTGCATTTAATATTAACCATTGTTCCCAGTGAAGCATATTTGAAAAGAATATTCAATAATCATTTCTTTTTACTTAATCAACAATTCTAACATCTAGTCCTGAAAATAAATCTAGCAAAATACACTGCAAAATATGTATATATTCTACTAACTAAATTCTCTTTTGTAAAGTGTCATTTCCTTGAAATTAAATCCTCTTATCAAAAAAATAAAGGAAAGGAAAAAAATGTAAGAAGGTTGGAGACGGAGGCTTCACCATTTGTTTTATCAAAAGTCCATAATGTTTAAAAAATATACTGGCATTCTCAAAACATAAACCCAAAAGCCCACCAGTGTAGCATATGGAAGTATCTTTACATAATTTCTTAGAACTGTTCTAAAGTCAGCCAACTTTTCACATTTATGAAGATCAAAATCAATATCATATAAATTAAAGATCAATGAGCAATAAGGTAGGTCAAAATGGACAGTCTACTATTACAAAGTAAAAATCATAACATTTCATAATATTACAAAATACTTCAGTAAAACATGAATTCCACCAGCCCATATCACAAGATTTCCCCTATATAATTATCAAAGAAATGCCCATTCTACATACAAGTTTGCTACCAAGATTTAATGAAACTGTACATCAAAGTACTGTGAAAATGGTAATTAAATATGAATTATGACTACTTCCATTTCAATACTTTAGACTTCCTTCTGAAATAATTTGTCATTAAATCCTTCTGAGGCAAGGAAACCACAGATTTAAGTTTCCTATCTAGAACCCTCTGGGTCCTGTCAACTCTTTATCTGCCTTCTTTCCTACAACATTCCTCTTTTTTTCCAAATATCATTTTTCCTTTTTATTCAACCACTGTCATCTCCTACCCCATTATATAATCTTCAGAGTTCTCTTCTCCAAAAAATTCAAACAAAATAGCAAAGCACGCAATGTATAAAAATATGTAACTCTCACTCCACAGCACATTCACAACACTCTGAAAACATCAGTTTTCAGCACATTCTGAAAACTTCAGTTGCAAATTATGTTCCATACAAACACAATTTTCCACTTAACAGCTGAAAGTTCAAGGATCAATCTCATTTTATTCTATCTAGGTATTTTGTAGTATATTGTATGTCTAATTGTATAAACATGTCTTAACAGTTAAAATCAGTAAGTGCCACTTGTCAGCGTAGTATCTAAGAAACTTACCTCTAAAATCTTATCAAGGAAGGTTATAGCAGCAGTATAATCTGCACTTTCAAAAGCGCTGAGTGCTTGTGAACGCAAACGTTGCATTTCATCAGACTTTAGAAGTTGAGCCTGGGCTTCCTTTTCTTCATTTTCACTTGGGTTAGATTTGAGCTATAAGAATAACAAATCAAACCTTAAATACAGTACCTATAATATAAACAAAGTCTGATCATTCCAAGTAAGCTTAAGCAGATCCTGATGCAGAGGACCCCAGTTAATGCCCAGATTCTAACCACATAAATTTTGAAATAATACAAATGTGTGTTTAAGCTGTTAATTTGGATAATTTGTTATACAACCACAGAAACTGTGAGGTAGCAGTAACACAGGGTAAAAGTTTTACTATTTCTCTGTGGTCAAATTATGAATATTTCCAAAAAGATTTTGTACTATTAATGTTTTAAAATGGGCTAAGTAATTAATAAACCCAAATCATGAATTAATTATGTATCTCCATATTATTTGCATTTTCTTTGACAATAAAAGGGAGATAATAGTACTTACACCCTGTGGAGCAGTTGTTGAGAGATTAAAAAGGTACTCTACACATAGCACATAGGAAAGTACTCCAAAAACACTAGTGAAATTTCAAACTCCTTTGTGATCTTAATTTTTCTTTCTGCTTTATTTTATTTTTTTGTTGGGTGGGGGGTACAGAATTGAAACCAGGTCCTTGAGCACGCTAAGCATATGCCCTACCACTGAACTACACCCTCAACCCCTTTTGTGATCTTTGTATAAGGATAGATAGCAAAAGATACATACTTTAAAAGGATGCTCAATTTATTCCCCATCATATACACTGGCCAACTTAAACTGGGTATTCTCTGTTTTAAAATAATTAAGGTCCTAGATTAAGAGAACCTAAATTTGACTCCTTTGAGGACAAAATAAAATTAGACTATGATGTATATAGTCCCACTTATTTTTGTGCATTTGTAACATGAGCTTTTAGGAAACAGTCACAAAGTCAAAAGGCAATCTACAGATAGGGAAAAATTTTGAAAAGCATCAACCAGAGAAGGGGTTACTATTCAAGATTTATCAATAATCCATACGACTCAATAGCAGGAAAATATATAACAGACTAAAAATTGGTAAGAGACTTGAAAAGAAATTCTAGAATGTCCCCCAAAGGTCCATGTTTTAAAGGTTTTATTCTGAGAATGGAGTCTAGTGGAATATTTTAGGTCATTGGGATTGTGCCCTTGATGGGGACTGTAAAACTCTAGTCTCTTTCTCTTCTTGCATCCTGAACATAAAATGAACACGCTTTCTCCACCAACTACTCCCGATGATATACTGCCTTGATGCATACCCCAAACAAGCAAACAGATCAGGAACAGATACCTCTAAAACTGTAAACCAAAGTAAACCCTTTCTCTTTTTAAATTGATTATCTCAAATATTTTATTATGGTAACAGAAAGCTAACTAACACATCTGTTACCAAAAAGAGATGATAAGTTTTAGCAAGGGTGTGGAGAAAGGGGAATTCTTGTTTATTGGTGTGACTGTAAATTAGTACAGCCATTGTGGAAAAAAGCATGGGGGAGTCCAAAAAAATTAAAAATGGAACTACCATATGACCCAGTAATCTCTCTCCTTCGTATATACTCAAAGAAAATGAAATCACTGCCTTGTAAGTATATTTATAATTTCACGTTCATTGCAGCACTGTTTACAAAGGTCAAGATATGGAAACACCTTAGGTATCTGCCATAGCTTGGATTGGAATGTACCCCCAAAGGTCTGTGTGGTAAAGGTTTGATCTCCAGCATGATGCTGTTGGAAAGTGGGACCTTTATGAAGTGGAGTGCAGCAGAAGGTCTGCAGATCACTGGGGGCATCCTTAAAGGGGATAGTGGGATCCCAGCTCTAGTTGTGTGTTATGTTGATGCAGGCCACAAAGCAACGGATTCTGGACTAAAACTTCTAAACCTGTGAGTGAAAATAAACCTTTCCTAAGTTGTTTTCTCAGGTATTTGTTATAGTTAACAGTAAGTTATCAAACAGCATCCATCAGTGGACAAATGGATAAAGAAACTGTCACACACACACACACACACACACACACGAATATTCACCCATAAAAAGGTGGATATCCTCAGAGGATATTATGCCAGATACATATGAAATAAGTCAGATACAGAAAGCTAAATATTGTATGATTTCACTTAATGTGTAATATTTGTAAACAAAAATGTCAAATCTACATAGAGAATAAAACAGTGGTTACCAGGGTCTGGGTAAAACAGAAGAAATGGGGAGTTGTGAATCAAAGGATACATAGTAGCAAATATGCAGGATTAACAAATCTAATGATTTAATGCACAATATTAGGAATATAGTTAATAATAGTATGTGTGTGTCATATTCAGGATTTATTGCTAAATGAGTAGATTACAGCTACTCTTGCCACAGGGGAGAAAATATGGATGACTATATGATATAATGGATATGTTAATTTCTTCCAGTTTAGTAATAGTCACTTCACTATATATGTATCTTTATGCTGTCATGTTGTATCCTTAAATATGTACAATAAAATTTATTTTAAAAATTAAGATGTTAGACTTTACTAACATACATTCATTGAACTACTTATTTTTCAAAAACAAATATTTCCAAGGCTAAAAATTTCAATTATAGTTTGGGGAGTAAGTAGCACAAATTTTAAAAATTTCATACACTTGATATATATAGAAAAATACAGAATATTTGATGGATATGCAATATTCTCTAGGGACTTCTGGAATTTGCCTTTATAGTCTTTCTGCATTCTTTCTGAATGGCAAAAAAAGAAACCAAGAATCAATTTTTTAAGTGAATATTATGCAAACCAGAGGGTGGGAATTACATTCAAGCATTCTAAGGTTCTTATGTTCTCCACAATATTAAAGCTTACTATTGTTAAATTAAATAAGCATAAGGCCATATCTCCATATAGTGAGTTCTCACTTAAAGAACAGTTCTATTTAGTATGTACACTGCAGTAAGCCTCAGCCAGTTGCAGGCTGTCAACTTACAGACCATGTCCAAATAAGGCAAAGGCAACACTTTAACCAATCAAGCTGTTTCTATACCTCATTTCCATTTCCTTTCTATAAAATAATTACCTCATTGCTGGAACCCAGCTCTCTAAATCTTTTCTGGCTCTAAGTACTGTCCAATTCATAAATCCTTCTTTGCTAAAATAAACTCTGCTAAATTTAACATGCTAAAAGTTTTAATACTATTTAGCTACACTAATCAAGAGCCCAAGAATAGCAAAGGATAGACACATAGATCAATGGAACAGAACAGAGAACCCCAAAATGGACCCACACAAGTATAGCCAACTGAAAGATGTACAAAAGCAATTAAATAAAGGAAATTGCTAGAGTAATGGAATGTCCAAAGGCAAAACAGATCAAATTTGACTTTAACCTAATACATTATATAAAACAATTCAAAATAGGTTATAGACATAAATGACAAAACAGGAGAAAAGTTTTATAATTTAGAGCTTGACGACTATTTAGAAATGATACCAAAAGCACAGTCCAAGTGAAAAAAATCAATTTTATCAAAATTAAAGATTTTGTTCTGTAAAAGACAATTTGAAGACACATTTTTGCAAATATATGCACATATCTGACAAAGTAAATAAAACACAAAGAACATTCATAACACCATAGTTTAAGAAAAAGTACTCCAATAAGAATATGGCAAAAGACATTAACAGACATTTCACTGAAAAGGATTTACAGATGAAAATATGTTCAGCATCATTAACCATTAGGGAAATGCAAATTGAAACCTGATAACACTATATCAGGATGACCAAAATTAAAACTAACAATGATACCAAACCCTAGATCAAGGGGAATGTAAAATGGTATAGTCACTCTAGAAAGCAATTTGGAGATTTCTTACAAAATTAAACACAATAACTTTACAACCCAGCAATTGAACTCTTAGGCATTTACCTCAGAGAAATTAAAATTTATGTTTACACAAAGACCTTTTCAAGAATGTTCATAGTAGCTTTATTTGCAGTAGCCCAAACAACAAAAACAATCCAAATGTCCTTGAACTGATGAATGGAAAATTATGTCATATACCATGACATACCGTACCATGGAATATTGAGCAATGAAAAGGAATAAACTAAGTGATGTATGCCAAAATCTGGATGATTCTCCCAAAAATTATGCTGAATAAAAAAGTCAATTGCAAAAGCTTATAACATTTGAGTCACTGTATATAACATTTTTGAAATGTTAAAATTTGAAAAATGAATAATTAGTGGTTGCCAAGAGTTATAGATAGGGGCCCAGAAGGGGTAGAAGGGAAAATGATACGGTTATAAAAGGGCAACAGAAAGGATTCTGGTGGTAACAGGACTATTTGGTACTGTTGACTGTGGTGGTGACTACACAAACCAACATACATGATAAAGTGTACAGAAGTGAACACACACAGATATGACTAGTAAAGTGGAGAGAATCTAAATAAATTGGTAGACTGTATCAATGTCAATATCCTGGTTTTCATATTGAACTACAGTGTTACAACATACTGCCATTAGGGGAAAATGGATAAAGAATACATGGGATCTCTGTATTATATCTTTGAATTGCAATATGAATCTACAAATACCTTAGTAAATTTTTCAATTAAAAATAAAAGATTGGGGCTGGAGTTGTGGCTCCATGATAGAGTGCTTGCCTGGGTGAGGCACTGGGTTTGAGTCTCAGCACCACATATAAAGAAATGAATAAAAAATAAAATAAAAGACTATTCAGTTCAGATGCACACTCTCATAGAAGAATTCTCATGGAAGTAATAGCAAGGGCAGTTTTAAGAACACATTAGCAGAATGACAGCACAGAACGATCCAAAAGTAGAAGGTAGAAAGTCTCATGAAAGTACTGCTTCTTATTTCTGAGAGGTTTTAATATCAATCCCAGAAAAGACATTAATACAGCTGAGGTTCTAAAGATCTCACTTTTCTAAATGGTTACAACAAATGCCTACAAGAATCATTTTGTGCTAAAACTTAATCCAAAATTATTGTGTTGCATCTAAAAGCTACTATAAAAGTTGTGAATGGAAAAAATTTTAAGTTATAGATTTAATCATTTGCAAGAAACACATACACTTTCTCATCATCTATCACTTATCCATGCATTTGGCACGTTTACACAACACTGGTTAGGGAAGAGTTAGTCCAGCACTATTGCCTCCCCCTGCAACCAATCTTCGACCTGCTCTCCTGAATATTAATTCAATAAAATCATCTTCCCAAGTAGGCAGAGAGAACAGATAAATACAAAATGACAGCCAATTTAACTGAGACTACAAGTCAGCTTCTCATTCAATACAAAGAAGTCTAACGTTTTGGGGGGGGTTTATCTGCAGATGACTGAGTATTCTGACAAGGCCATGAAAATGTTATAAACTTTAGATTTGTTATCAGAGTAAGCATTTCAATAAATTGCAAAAAAAAAAATGAAAATAACAATGTCAAATACCTTTCTAAAACCAGTCCAAAAACAAATCCATATTAAACAAAAATGTAGGTCTTATGTAAAATATGGGCAAGAAATTGGCTGTCTCTCTCCTTCTAAATCATTTTCACTGACATGCAATCTATAATATCCAACCCTCCCCAACAAATCCAAAGAACTTTATGCCTGTGAAGTAGACATAATGGATGACTGCAAATCTCTGTTAAGAATCTGTTTTCACCAGGTGAGGTGGTGCACGACTGTAATCCCAGTGGTTCAGAAGGCTGGGACAGGAGGATCACAAGTTCAAAGACAACCTCAGCAACTTAGTAGGTCCTGAGCAACATAATGAAACCCTGTATCAAAATGAAAAATAAAAAGGGCTGGGGATGTGGCTCAGTGGCTAAGTGCCCCTGAGTTCAATCCCTAGTACAAAAAAAAAAAAAAAAAAAAAGTTCTATTTCATGAAAATTCCTCTCAAACAAATGAAGTATCTCTTTAAATCACTCAAACTTTAAGAATACTTCAACATCTCATTTATTAATTCTTAATTTTACTTCTTATGCTTTATGAGTCTTGTTGAGGAAGTCTATTCCTAAGTCAATATGATGGAATGTTGGGCCTAAATTTTCTTCTGGTAGGTGCAGGGTCTCTGGTCTAATGCCTAGGACCTTTATCCACTTTGAGATGATTTTTGTGCAGAGTGAGAGATAGGGGTTAAATTTCATCCCACTCCATATGAATTTCCAGTTTTCCCAGCACCATTTGTTGAAGAGGCTATCTTTTCTCCAATATACATTTATGGCACCTTTGTCTAGTATGAGATAACTGTATTCATGTGGGTTTGTCTGTATCTTCTGTTCTTTACCAGTGGCTGTCTTGTCTGTTTTGGTGCCAATACCATGCCATTTTTGATACTACAGCCCTGTAGTATAATTTAGGGTCTGGTATTATGATGCCTCCTGCTTCAGTTTTCTCCCTAAGGATTGCTTTGGCTATTCTGGGTCTCTTATTTTTCCAAATGAATTTCACGACTGCTTTTTATATTTCTATGAAGAACATCATTAGAATTGTAATAGAATCTTCATTAAATCTGTATAGCACTTTTGGTAGTATGGCCATTTCAACAATATTAATTCCGCCTGTCTAAGAACATGGGCGATCATTCCATCTTGTAAAGTGTTCTTCAATTCCTTTCTTTAGTGTTCTGCAGTTTTCACTGAGGGGTCTGGTCTCTCACCTCTTTTGTTAGACTTATTCCTAAGTTCCCAAGTGTTTTATTTTTTTGAGGCTATGGGACAGTTTTCCTAATTTCTCTTTCAGCTGATTCATCATTGGTGTACAGGAATACAACAGATTTATGAGTATTAATTTTATATCCTGGTACTTTCCTGAATTCATTTATGAGTTCTAGGAGCTTTCTGGTGGAGTTTTTTGGGGCCTTCTAAATATAGATTTTTTTTTTTTTTTTTTTTTTTTTTTTTTTGCAGTGCTGGGGATTGAACCCAGGGCCTTATGCTTGCAAGGAAAGCACTCTACCCACTGTGCTATATCTCCAGCCCCCTAAATATAGAATTATGTCATTGGCAAACAGGTAGTTTTAGCTCTTCTTTTTCTATTTGTATCCCTTTAATTTCTGTCTTTTACCTAATGGCTCTGGCTAGAGTTTTAAGGACTATGTTGAACAGAAGTGGTGAAAAGGCACCCCTATCTTATTCCTGTTTTTAAAGGGAATGCTTTTAATTTTTCTCCATTTAGGCTTTGGGTTTAGCATATTTGACTTTTACAATATTGAGGTACATTCTTACTATCCCTAGTTTTTCTAGTGTTTTGAATATGAAGGAATGCTATATTTTGTCAAATGTTTTTTCTACATTTATTGAGATAATCATGTGATTCTTGTCTTTAAAGTCTATTGATGTGGGCTGGGGAGATAGCCCAGTCGGTACAGTAGTTGCCTTGCCAGCACAAGGCCATGGGTTCGATCCCCAGCACCAAAAAAAAAAAAGTCTATTGATGTGATTTTATTTATTGACTTCCATATGTTGAACCAACCTTGCATCCCTGGGATGAACCCCACCTGATCACAGTGCAGTATCTTTTTAATTTTCTTTTAATGTGATTGGCCAGTATTTAGGCTTCCCCACAACAAAGGAAAAAATCAAGAGTGGGAAGACAGAACCTACAAAATGGGAGAAAATCATTGCCACCTGCACCTCAGATAGAGCATTAATCTCCATGATTTACAAAGAACTCAAAAAACTTAACACACAAAAAAAGTCAAATTTCCCAATCAATAAATGGGCAAAGGAACTGAACAGATGCTTCACAGAAGAGGAAATATAATCAACAAATATATGAAAAAATGTTCAACATCTCTAGCAATTAGAGAAATGCAAATTAAAACTACACTGAGATTCAATCTCACTGATCAAAACAGCAATTATCAAGAATACAAGTAGCAATAAATGTTGGCAAGGATGTGGGGGAAAAGGTTGACTCACAAATTGCTGGTGGCAATGCAAATTGGTGCAACCACTATGGAAAGCAGTATGGAGATTCCTCAGAAAACGTGGAATGGAACCACCATTTGACCCAGTTATCCCACTCCTCAGCTACACTCAAAGTACTTAAAATCAGCATACTATAGTGACTCTGCCAAACTAATGTTTACAGTAGTTCAATTCACAATAGTTAAACTATGATATCAATCTAGGTGCCCTTCACCAGATGAATGGACTAAGAAAATGTGGTATATATACACAATGGAATGTCACCAAACCATAAAGAATGAAATTATGCTTTTGCTGGTAAATGGATGGAACTGAAGATTACCATGCTGTTACGGTTTGGATGTGAGGTGTTCCCCAAAAGCTCACGTGGGAGATAATGCAGGAAGGTTCAGAGAAGTGATTGGGCTATAAAAATCTTAGCCCGATCAGCAAATTAATCCCTGATGGGATTAACTGAAGTGACAGGGTATAACTGGAGGAGGTGGGAATTGGGGCGTGGCTATGGGGTATATATTTTATATCTGGAGAGTGGCATCTCTCTCTACTTCCTGAGTGCAACGTGAGCTGTTTCCCTTTACCATTCTCTTCCACCATGATGTTCAGCTTCACCTCAAACCACAGGGAATGAAGCCAGCCTTCTATGAACTAAGACTTCAGAAACAGCCCTCAAACTTTTCCTCCTCTATAATTATTCTGGTTGGATCATTTAGTCACAGCAGTAGAAAAGCTGATAATACACATGCTAAGTGAAATAAGCCAATTCAAAAGAAGCAAAGCCAAATGTTCTCTCTGATATGTGGATGCACACACAAAAAGCGGGGGGAGAGGGAAGAATATACTCATTCTTTCTTAATTTACTGTATTAGACAAAGGGGAATGAAAGGAGGGGAAGAGAAGCATGGCAGGCTGCTGGCAGAAAGGGCCACAGGGAAGCAGACCTGCCACCAAGCCAGCAGAGACTTACCAACCTTCGGTTAAAAGAGTAGGGCCAGGGCACACTCTTGGCACCATGTCCCAGACACTTCTTGCCTCTGACAAGCCCAAAGTGGAATTGCATGTCTACCTTGATGGAGACATCAAGCCTGAAACCATCTCATACTACAGCAAGAAGCAAGGGATCCCCTCCCAGCTGACACGGCAGAGGAGCTGCAGAACATCATTGGCACAGATAAGTCACAGTCTCTGTCTGACTTCTTGGCCAAGTTTGAGTACTACATGCCTGCTATCACAGGCTCCAGAAAGGCCATCAAAAGAATTGCCAATGAGTTTGTCGAGATGAATGCCAAAGAGGGCATGGTATAAGTGGAGATGCACTATAGACCACACCTGCTGGCCAACTCCAAAGTGGAACCGATCCCCTGGAACCAGGCTGAAAGGGACCTCACCCCAATGAGATGGTGGACATAGAGAACCAGGGGCTGAAGGAAGGGGAGCAGGCCCTCAGAGTCAAAGTGCAGTTAATCCTGTGCTACATGCGCCATCAGTGGTGCAGCTATATAAGAAGTACCAGCAGCATACTGTGATGGCCATCGACCTGGATGGTGATAAGACTATCAAAGGAAGCAGCCTCTTCCCACAGTGCATGGAGGTCTACAGGGAGGTGGTGAGGAGTGGCATCCACCACACTGCCCATGCTGGTGAGGTGGGCTCTGCAGAGATGGTACAAGAGGCCCTGGACACACTCAAGACCAAGAGGCTGGGACATGACTACCACACTCTGGCAGACAAGGCCCTTTATAATGTGGCACTCTGAGGTCTGCCCTTGGTCTATGTACCTCACAGGCACCTGGGAAGCCAGAAACAGAGTACACAGTCATTCGGTACAAGAAGGACTAGGTTGACTACTCTCTCAACATGGTCATCTTCAAGTCCACCCTGGACACTGACTACCAGATGACCAAACAGAACATGGGCTTTGCCAAGGAGGAGTTTAAGCGACTGAACATCAATGCAAAAAAGTCCAGCTTCCTCCCAGAAGATGAGAAGAAGGAGCTCCTTGACCAGCTCTACAGAGCCTACAATATGCTGCCAGATGCTTCTGGGCGGGACCCCTGGAGATGGCATGGCCCCATCTCTGAGCCCTCGCCCTGTGGATGGAGTCTTCACAACTCTGGGATCAAGTGACACTCTTACCTGTATTCCTCCCAAGAAGACTAAAATTTTAAGAGCTACTGATGCTCTCGAGTCTGTGTAAATACAGACGTTGGCATGGCCACATCTCTCTAATCATGTGCCCTGGCCAGGGACCAGGGCCCTTGCCAATGGCACAGATAATTCTGAAACCCTCCCACTAAGGCAGTACTTGCTGAAAAATGTGGTGCTCAATAAAGCAGCTGGTGGCTGGTTAAAAAAGAAAAAAGAAAAAAAAGAAAGGAAGGAAGGGAGGAGGAATAAGAATTAGGAAAGACAGTAATAAATCAGACATAACTGTCCTATGTACATACAGGAATATATAACCAGTGAAACACCAAATCATGTACAAGTGCAAAAATGAGATACTAATTAGAATAAGTTATACTCCATATGTGTATAGTATGTCAAAATATACTCTACCATTATCTATATCTAAAAAGAACAAATAAAAGTAAGTTTTTAAAAAAAAGAATAGCTCAGCAGATATCTTTAGAGTCTCAGGTAGGATAAAGCAGAGTTCGGTGAGCTGTACAAACTGAATTAGGATCATATATTGATTGTATGTAGTTTGCCCTCTAGCTGTTAATGTTTTTCTTTGATGTCAGTCACCAAATATTAATTCAGAAATCTGTGATTCTTATATATATAAATCAGACAATTTTCCTTTTTAGTTATAGAATTACTATTAAATGTCTTAATACAAAGAAAAAAAAAAAGCCCAATATGTTCTCTCAAAATAACATATTTCTTTGAGTCAGGTACAAATTGAACTTACCACTTTTTTAAAATCATCTTCTGCTTCATCAAGTTTTCCTTGTTTAAGTAATAAGTGACCTCTCTGTAATCTTGCCTGAGGGGGAAAAAAAAGGATGGCTGTCCTGAGTACTACTCATTTCTAAATTTTATTTAAACACAAAGAACAAAACTCAGTAGACAATGATGTAATAATACTTTTCCAATGCTTATTTGACTTGGCACTGAAAATAATTCCTGGAATCAATGAATATATAAAACTTTTTTGAAAGTATACTTCCTTAAAAATACATTTTTCTAGCTAGGTGCAGTGGTGCACGCCTGTAATCCCAGCAGCTCAAGAGGCTGAGGCAGGAGGATCAAAGGTTCAAAGCCAGCCTCAGCAAAAGCAAGGCACTAAGCAACTCAGTGAGATCCTGTCTCTAAATAAAATACAAAATAGTGCTGGGGATGTGGCTCAGTCTTCGAGTGCCCCCAAGTTCAATCCCCAGTACCCAAAAAAAAAAAAAAAAAAAAGTACATTTTTTTTCACATTGGGTGCAATAACACAAACCTGTAATCCCAGCTACTTGGGAGGTTGAGATAGAAAAGACCACAAGTTCAAGGCTAGTCTGCACAACTTAGTGAGACCCTGTCTCAAAATAAAGAGGGCAGGAGATATAACTCTGGTAGAGTGCCGCTGGGTTCAATTCCCAATACCACAAAAAATTATACATTTTGCTCTATGCAAGAAAATTGAAAACATGTCCACACAAAAACTTGTACAAGAATGTTCATAGATATAAACTCGTTTCCATCAGCTAATAAATCAATAAATAAACTTGATATATCCAAGCAATGAATTATTTATTACTCATAAAAAGGAATGCAGTGTTGATACATACAACAACATGAAAGAACTTTGAAAACATGCTCAGTGAAAGAAGTCAGACACAAAAGATCATTTTTATGAAATAGCCAAAATTAGCCAAATCCATAATTGGCTAGGGACTAAGGTTGAAATGGGGAGTGATTGCAAATCAGTAGAGTTTCTTTTGAGGGTGATAACAACATCCTGGAATTAGATAATGGTGATGATTACACAACTTTGTGAATATACTAAGAACCACTGAATACTTTAAACCATTGACTTTTGATGATATGTGAATTATATTTGTTTTTTTTTAAATACTTTTTGCCACTAATATAAAGTTTTATTATTTGAGACTTTATCAAAGATCCAGAAACAAGTTTGCTGTATTAACCCTCAATGCAAATAGTTACTCTGCTATAACAAGAATAATCTTTCTCTCCTCTTTCATCTGATATTCCTCTTCTAATGTGCATAATCTCATCTCTTCCAATATCAACTCTCTGATGACCAATGTCTACCAGAAAACAGAAATCACCTTGATAGTCCACTTATTATTTTTATAGTACATAAAATTTCCCTAATCCTCTGTTAAATACATTGATATACATAAAAAGCAAGATTATGGCAATATTTCAAACATTCACTTCATATCTAATAGTTATCTCAAATCCTTTTTGGAATATGGCAGGATATGAATACTAAATAGTCACCATATTAATTCTGAAACCATCTAATTGGTCATTGGTTCTATCTGTTCTGCCTCTGAAAGCCCAATTCTGTTCCACCCAATGAGTGTCCTGTGCACACGTCACAGTCCTTACAGTGACTTGACAATCTTCACAATATCACATTAGACTGTAAGTTCTACAACCTCTAAAGCTTGTGCCTTGGTTCCAGGGACAGTCCTGCTAATTCATCATGGTATCCTTACCAAAAACCACCACTTAACTGAGCTTCCTCTTTATTCTTCCTGCTACAGTCTTAACTGAAACTTGTCAGACAGCTGACAGCCTCTTAATTCAGCCCCTTATTTCATGTCTCACTCACATCTTCCCCTACATTCCATCTCTACACAAATTTTCTTTCTAAACCACAAAGCTAATATCATTGTCAGGCCTCTGTTCCAGGCCTTTACTGGGGATTGAACACAGAGGTGCTCTACCACTGAACTATATCCCCAGTCCTTTTTATTTTATATTTTATTTTAAGACAGAGTCTCACTAAGTAACCCAGGCTGATCTCAAACTTGCAATCCTTTTGCCTCAATCTCCTTAGTAGCTGGGATTACAGGTGTACACCACCATGCCCAGTGGGACTTTTTATTTTTGTTGTTATTACTATTTGTTTTGAGACAGGGTCTCCCTATGTTGCCCAGGCTGCCTTTCAACTCAGGGATCAAGAGATCCTCCTGCCTCAGCCTCCCAAATAGTCAGGACTAAAGGTACATCACACTGTACCCAGAAATTCTAGAGACTGAATTTCTCTTTGTCCCCAGTCCACTATGTCATGGTAGCTTTGCTATCCTCTAGTTGGGCCTAATTTGCCAATTCTCACAATAAGAAACAATGACCCCTTCAAGTTCCTTAAGCTCCCCTTTAAACAAAGTGTAGATACACTTACTGCAGTGAAATCCATCTTCAGTTCAATCACTTTAGTTAAATCAGGAAGTGCTGCTTTTGATTTTCCCATAGCTAAAAACACAGTAGCTCTCCGATAGTATGCAATATAGTTATCAGGGTCACCATCTGAAAATTAATATAATAAACATTAGCTCTCAGCAATCTATCTAAAAAAATCAAATCACCTGAACAGTATTAGAGTTTATAATCCTATTAAGAAAGGCATTACGAAAAGAATTTTTTCATCAAAAATGAGTCATGAAGGGGCTGGGGGTGTAGCTTAGTGGTACAGCACATGCAAGGCCCTAGATTCCATCCACAGCACCACCCCTCCACTCGAGAGAAAAAATTCCTACAGGTTCCACCCCTGAAAGACTTACCATCTAGGAAATAGTGCATTAGGGGAACATATGTGGCATTTAAAATTATGGTTCTGGGCTGGGGGTTGTGGCTTAATGGTAGAATGCTTGCCTGGCATGCATGAGGCACTGGGCTCAATCCTCAGCACCACATAAAAATGTGGTGAATAAAATAAAAATGTGGTGATGAGAGAATAAGCTATAAACACAACCAAACATGAAAGAAGATATATAAATAGCTAGTATGCACAGGAAAAGATACTCACTATCACTAATCATTAAACAGTACTACTTTACAACCATTAGGATGGTTGTTATTTAAAAAAAATATATATACAGAACAAGTTTTGCCAAGGATATGACACTGTGGGTGGAAATAAAAATGGTACACCTGTACACATGTGGGAAACAGGTGATTTCTCAAAAAATTAAACACTGGATTACCATATGATCCAGCAATTCTACTCCTGCATATATCCCAGAACAACTGAAAGCAGGATTCAAACATATATTTGTATACCCATGTTCACAGCAGTATTATTACAATAGCCCAAAGTTGGAAACAACCCAAATGTCCATCAATGAATGAATAAACAAAATGTGGTATATACATACAATGGAATATTATTTAGTTTTACAGAGAAATGAAATTCTGATGCATGCTACAACATGAATGAACTTTGAAAACATGCTAAATGAAGTAAGTCAAGGCAAAAAAGGTCAAATATTTTATGATTCCACCTATATGTGAGACCTACATTACTCAGATTCATAGAAAGTTGAATGACAGTTGACAAGGAATGGTGAAAGGGTCAGAAACGGGAAATTACTATTTAATGGGTACAGAGTTTCAGTGTGGGATGACAAAAAAATCCTGGCAATGGATGGTGATAGTTGTGCAACAATGTGAACACATAATGCCACTGACCTATACAATTAAAAATCACTAAATGTTAAATCTTGTTACATACATTTCACAGATTAAAAAAGTAAAAGGAATAAGATGTCTTTTTTGAAAAAAAGAGTTTAGGCATTTTTTTCTTAAATCTAAAAACAAATTCCATATATAACACTAGCTAAGTGTCCCTGAAATTTCTTTCCTGATCAGTTTCCCCTGAAAACAGAAGAGCAGAACCAGCAGCCTGTATATAGGGTATTTCTTACAACATAAGAAATTGGCTTGAGGAAAGCATAAGAAACAAAGTTACCATACTTAGAGCATGTTTGATAAAGAATATTTTCAGGGGCTTGGGATGTGGCTCAGTGGTAGAGTGCTTGCCTAGCATGCGTGAGGCACTGGGTTCGCTTTTTAGCACCACATAAAAATGAATAAATAAAATAAAGATACATAAAAAAATTGTTCAATTCAGTTTATATTTTATTTGTAATGTACAATAAGTCACAATGTTATGGCCCAGATCAGCATAACTGTCCGTAATTGCACCTGAGAACTACATGTCAATATCTAGGCAGCTATCTAGGCCATTGGGTTTTCTTCTACTGTCCATATATTCCAAAATGAACACAATGAACACAGGTTACTTTTATATTCATTAACTATAAAAAACTTAAGTTCTCCATGGCTTATATATACTCAAAGAAAAACAAATACTGGAAATAACATGATTCAAGACCAATAGTCTATACACACACACACACACACACACACACACACACTCTTCATATTTCTAAATTCTACTCAATCTTGGAAGCACAGCTTAAATGATTTACTTGATTACACATGTGAAAATAACCACTCCATTCTCTTGATTTCCTTAATAATCTGTTTCACATTTATTTATAGACATATATATGCACACATATATACGGGTATCTTACTGCATCTGGCACTTATAACTGTTATCAATTATATACATACACACTCCAGGCAGACAGTATCAAAAGTGAATTGAATGAGAGGACGCCTAATTGGTGTCTGTGGAGAATACTAGGATTATTTAGTGGGAAGAAATCACCATACATTTTGGAGATTCCACAGAAGTACTCTGTGTGTTGACAGTACAATGCAGAAACTGAATTTCTTTTTACCTATATCTTTGCAGAACCAAATGACAATCAACATATGAATTGAATATCAGTTTGTGTCAGCCCATAGTCATGGCACAGGCCTGTAATTCCAGTACTCAGGAGACAGAGGCAGGAGGATCACATGTTCAAGGCCAGCCTGGGCAATTTACTGAGACCCTATCTAAAAAATAAGAAGGGTTGGGGATGTAGCTCAGTGGTAGAATATCATTGGCTTCAATCCCTAGTACTGAATGAATGGATGAATATCAATTTGTTTTGAGGTATGGGGTCACTTGACTAATAAATCAAGATACCTTCCTTCCCTGTTTCTTCATCTTAAAATACCAACAATTCCTAGACCTGAGGTCCACTTCACCATCATTGTACACAAAGGACCAACTAAAACAAAAACTGGTTTAAGTATCTCACACTGAGTTTCTCAGAATATGAGATCTGACAACCTTGAAAATAATCACTTTATTTAGTACTCATCTAATACACAGTACATGTAGTTCATTATGTAAATTATTTGTAAGCCTACATATGGAAATACTATTTCATTTAAAAGTACATTTTTCAAATTGTTATAAAAGTTTACTGGAAATTTGAACATGACAAATGAACTTAAACTATCAAACAATTACTCCTTAAACTATCAAACAATTCACATGCCTGTGATCCCAACAATTTGGGAGGTTAAGGCAGGAGGATCACAAATTCAAGGCCAGACTGGGCAACTTAGCAAGATCTTGTCTCAAAATTTTAAAAAATTCTTTAAAGGATTGGAGATGTAGCTCAGTGGTAAAATGCCCTGACAAAGATACACTAGAAAGCCAATTATGAATGATGCTATAAATATTGGTGGTAGGAAATAGATGAAATAATTCCACTGCCTAGATACAGAAAACTTTTATTCTTGCTCCTAGCTTCCCAACTCTACTCCTTCATTCATTCAAACATTTATACCTATACTCAAGAAATTCATAATCTGGAACTAGAACATGATTTTTAGAAAGCAACTGCAGCACTCTTCTTTTTCCTTCTACCAAATGTGAATAGTAATGTCTGTCTCCCTAGCTCACAAGGGAGACTCCAATATTATAAGAAAGTACATGACATGTTTAATGACATATAAAACTATTAAGAGCAATACTGGTTTTCTTAACAAGAAAATGAAAAAATCTTTTTTGCTTCTCATTTCACACATCCTTACCTTTTAGTTTACCACTTTAGACATTTGTTCATGCCATATATATCTAAGGACACTCTTTAAGATCTATCGAAGAAATAATTTCAGACCCTAGGATTCATTATCCTCTTAAGACCATGCAACAGAAATAAGATGTAGGGCATCCTTCATAACTGCATTGTACTTTTTTCTAATGATAAATCTAAACAAAATTTGTGTCTACATCCTGACAATGAAATAGAACTGTATCAGGAGACTATCTGAAGTGTGATAACCCTCACTGCTGCAAGTCTGTTTCCAACAGAAAAAGAATATTTCTCAGTTCCAAACCTTAAATCTCCTGCCAAAAAGTCATTTATATGCCAGATACAAAAAATACAAAACAAATTTAAACTCAAATCAATAGATTTGTACAATATGGAAATAAATATTTATGTTGCATTTAGTTTTAATACATAAAACTGTGTAATAATGTAATCATAAAAAGTACCATGCCCACAATTTTTAAACCATACCAAGCAATTTTATGAAAATGGAGAAAAGTGTTACAATCTTAAATGAATGCCAAGGGTGGCATTATAATAAAAAATAACCCATACACTACTATTAGCCAAATTCTATTACAAACTAACAGCAATTTCCAAATCACAAAAGTTAAAAGAAATAAAGAATATCCCCATATTCAGAAGTTGAAAAGTATAAACATTTAGTGAATGAATAAACATCTAATGAACCTTTTTGTAGTGAAGCAATGCACTAAAACATGGATGATATCACAAATAATCGACTTATATTTTCAAAGTTCTGAAAAAGTGCTTTCCTGATAAACACACACACCTCAAAAGAGATCCAAAAGATTCAGTATATACTTAATATGCTGAATATTCCCATCATATAAAGTTTGAATTTTATTTCCTATATTTTACTATGAACAATCCACATTTTACATAAACAAAAATGATAAATGTTCTTGAACTACACCAGTCTTCCTCAGAAATACTGTGTACCCCATTTGAGAATCACTGCTATTTGACAAATCGTGATGACATAATACTCAAATTTGTAATGTACTAACAGTATTTCAATTCCTCCTTTTACTCAATTTCACCAATCAATTACCATGATTCACCTTTACTGTTTACATCTTTCAGTAAGTGATATTTTATTGGGTATTTTGGGGAAAAGTCATCTCAAGAAGTCTTACATTGCATTATTTGTAAATCAAAAATAGTCATTTTGAATTACTTTAACAATATGCCATAGCTCCTGATGTTTCTGCTAAATGTGAGACTTAAAAAGCATACTTTAAACAAAGGTGAATGAAGGGAAGGGAGAGTGAATGGGAATAAGAAAGACAGTAGAATGAATCAAACATTACTTTCTTATGTGCACATATGAATACACTACCAGTGTAATTCCTATCAAATACAACAGAAGAATGGTACGTTATACTCCTTATATGTATACTATGTCAACATACATCCTACTGTCATATATAACTAATAAGAATAAAAATTAAATTAAAAAAATCAAAGTACATAATAGGTAAAAAGCAAAAATTTCTGCAAATAAACTAACAGTAATACTTCAGGATTTTAAAAAATGCTTTTCTGAAGACAATAACTGAAAAAATTTTAAATTACCATACTGCAGCACTGATGACAGTGAATCACAATAAATAGTGCAGACTTAGTAATGATGTGGTCATATAGTAAATGGCCATTAGAGAAAAGTAACTTGTGCAAATTGTTGTGCCAAGTAACTACTACCGCTCCAAGTAAATTAATCACTGAAATTCAAAATTCCTAGTGGAAACTCAACATAGTTAAGAAAACTCTTCTGTACATATCAAGTCCATTTTTAGAAAAGTCAATCTCTAGAGACAAAAAAATTAGATTTATTGCTATATACTTTATTTGTATGATTATACCCTACTTCCAAAAAAAACTTTATATTCATTATTCTCACCTAATCTTCACAAAAATTCCTTTGGGTGGTGCAGTGAACACCATTAGTAATCTGCAGGTAATTTATTTAAGTCTACATTTTCTTACATACTGGACCAATGTCACAGTATTATCAAATGATAAAGAAAAAGATTAAATTGTATGTTTTCTATTATTCCAGAGAGCTAATATCTTCAATAAAAATATAAGTTGAAGAAAATTATTGCCAGACCAAAACCTACCTGCTTTTTGTTTTTATAGTAAAACAACAATGGATGATAATTCCTCTGGAAGCACAACTGTAACTTATTAAAAATAAACCACCATCTTATCTATCAAGTTGTTGACTGGTCTCTCTTAAACTATCACAAATCAAGATGAAATGTATGAGAAAATAAAAAAGGCTTTGAGGAAAGCCAATATCAAAAAATCCTAACATAAAAGTTTATGTAGTGACTTATAAGAAAACCCTTCAAACCCTCACTTTGAACCAATTATAATCATCTCATTCTCAGTCCTAACAGATTAAAAGCTGATGCTACAGACACACACAAGAAAGCAAAAAGAAGTAACAGCATCAAGAGTGGTTGGAATTTGACCAATACTGAAGAGTCAATGAACCTCAGAATCTTCCAAAGGCATCAAAGTAATTACCACACTGATAGCCCAAGTCATCAAGAAAATTAAACTGCATTAGGTAAAGTCTGCATAAGAAAGCAGAAAACTATTTAATACATTAAGTTTTCTGTCAAAATGTTGAGTTATTCTTGGTACTTATAGTAAGTCTCATTACCTCTTATGCATCCAAGAATTACACATTTAATCTATTTCATCCAGAATCCTGCAAATAGTTTTAATGTTTTCTTTAAAATGAAATAATCCTTACTTAAAATGTTATCCATAAAAAGACCTATTAATTAGGTTCACTATAACAACCACTCAGTGATTTGGTTTATAATACAAACCTACTGCAGCATGAAATTGAGATAAAGCATCAGCTAGCTGTCCAGCTGCAAGTAATTTCTTGCCCAATTCAAGATGTTTCTCAACATCTGCATTTACTCCACATTCAGCACCTAAAAATAAATAAATGATTGGTTAATTTTCCATGAATCAAATTTAATTCTCAAAAACAAAAACAGTTTTCTGGCTCAGTCATCTACTGATATGAGAAAAGTCACAGAAGCTAAAAATCCTAGAGAAAGTAAGCCTTAAACCCAACCATTCCTTCATTTTATAGAGTAAAAGAAGTCCCAAAATATATCAACCTAATCAGTCAAAAGAATATAACCAGTGCACAAACTGAAAGAATAATTGCCTATCACCCATAGTGAAAATATTTTGAACAATAAAAAAAGAACTACTTTGTTAAGCTAGAATCTCATCTTAATATTCAAGTTACTGAGCATCTACAATGCTCCCAGCATTGTTCTAGGTATTTGGGATAAGTATACCTGACATTATGGTGGGAGAAGAAGGACACAATTAATAAGTCAATTATGTCAGGTGAAAAGTACTATGGAAAAAGTCAAGTGACCTGAGAGGATTAGGAGTGTAGGGTGGTGAGACCAGAGTAAATAAGGGGGTCAAGAGAAGGCATCCTTGAGAAGCTGACATCAAAGCAACTTAAAGGAAGTGAGGAACTCATCATACAAAGACCTAGGAGAAAAGCTTTCAAGAGGACCAGCCAGTGTAAGGGCCCTAAGCCAGGAGTGTACAGTTATATACCAGAAACAGCAGAGGCCTGGACGACTGCAGAAAAGCCAACAGAGAGGGCTGCGAGGTCACAGAAATAGGAGGGATAGTGATGTAGAGTTTTGGATTTTTCTGTTGGTAGATGCTGAGGCATCTTAAGTAGAATAACATGATCTGACTGACCAGGCCAATTATCAACAACTTGCCTCTCAACTCTGAATTCCTCCTTCAGTGGCTGCACTACAATAATGGACTGGAGTTTTTAAGCATTTCTTCTTTTACACTGAGCACAATGTTATGTTCTGTCAGTAAAGGGCACTGAAGAGACTGGCAGGAAGGACACTTCCTGGTTCTGCTTGTTGTTGTTGTTGTTGTTGTTTTTTCCCTGGTTCCTGCTGCATGGTCTGTTACACCACTTATGCTACATGGTATGTATGGGGAGGACATCCACTGGAGCTCTGCCCTAGCAATATGTCCAGAGGCCCAGCCCCTCAGGAACCTGCCAGACTTGGACACCACACATTCCAGCTACATATACCCACAGCAGTGCCCAACCACCTCTACATATAAGCCAATCAGCTTTGACTTACCTATACCAGAGAGGGTTGTTTCCTATCTGCCCAGCTACTGTGGCAGCGACTCAGCAAATTTTACCATTAGGAAACTCGGGCTGCAACTATATCTTATCCAATGAGACCTCAACCCCAGTCTTGAGAAAGGGGCCCCTCTTCCAAGTTGGTTCTTCCTGAGGTCTCTTAATTCTGGAATATCTTTTAGCATTCTCTTTGCAGCCTGAGTCACTCTCCTATCATATCTTAATTTTTTACACTAAGCCTTCCATTTTATATTATTGTGTGCTTTGGCTTCTGAATGGACCCAAACTAATACATAATTGGTATTGGTGTTCCCAGGAGACAGACCCAAAAAAGGGGACTCGAGGACTGGGTTGGCAGTATCCTTGGAGTTTGAGTGTAGTTCTGAGCTCCTTGACAATGGAAAATGAGATGCTGGTAATCCATTGCAATATCAGAATCATAATTAAGCTACCACTTGTGGGTTGATCATAACAAAAGTGCTGAGACAGATGTCTTAGAAGGGCTAGTACATGCCATACCTAACCATAATGACAGAAATAGTGAAAAGAAGGACTGTGATATGAGGTTGATTCTTCTGAACACACTAAAACAGAGGAAAATAACAAATACCAAGTCCTTATCAGTCTCTCTTCCTTTTCTGAGGACACTAGCTTCTCACTATTACTAAAAAATTCTAAGACAATCTTACATAAGGAAAAAGGCTTGAAAAAGGAACACATATTCTCAAAACTCACCATAACCACTCCTATTATCCATTAGAGTCAAATCTCAGCACTCTCAGGAGACAGATACACACTATGCACCAAAGGACATAGCAAAAGAACTGTAAGCTTTGCTGATAAACAAGCAGAACCCTACAGAACATGTATGAGAATGGATCCTAAAGGTGCTAGATCAAGGAAAGTGAAATGAAACACTGTATCAGGTCTAACTCACTGATAAGTGCACACTTACTAGAACTGAGGTCAGAAACTATTTTTTGTAAATAAAATTTTACTGGAACACAATCATACCCATTAATGAATGGGCCATATTGTCTATGGCTGCTTTCATGCCACAACAGCAGAGTTAGTTGTGACAAAACCCACATGGCCTGTAAAACCTAAAATATTTATGTTCTCATCTTAAACTAAAGATCCTAAATGGAACATGTTAATTCATGCAGCTGGAGATGGCTCTAACAATTTACTTGGTCAGCTGACAGAAATTTGGATGAACAATGGTCTACATTTAATAAGGCTGAGATTACAGATTTGCCTAGCAGGGAGGGATCCAAATGCTGAGAAAGATAGGAATGTTGGACTAGATATATCATTTGTCACCTACACACCAACCTCCCACCTTTGTTCCATGAAACAGTTCCGAAGACACTCCCTTTATTAAAGCATTGAAAAATGTCTTGCTCAGGAACCATCTGCAACCTTTTCAAAGCTCTGTGGTCACTCCCCTTTGTAGGATAGCTATGACTATGGGGGGATGCCATCACTGAGATGGGCTCCTTGATTTCAATGGGATGATGGGATCCTGGAGTAGGAGAAGCTTAAGTACCAGTATTTAACTATCAGAGACTAAGTGGAATACATCAACCATATTTAGGTAGATAAAATGACATGGTCGGTGCATAGCACTCAATTTCCTTCCTCACTGTGCAAGTACTTGTGCAAAAGACCCATGCACAAAATGGCCATGATGGCAAAGATGGAGGCTTTGAATAGGTTCAAAATCATAAACTAGTTCTTACCAAAGCTGACCTGATTAAACTTACCACTAGTATCTAATCTGCCAACACCAGAGCACAACACTGGGTTCCCAATACAGCATCTCTGGTAGAAGGGGGACATCCAGACACCTGGTGACAGACTGATTTTATCTAGTTCCCTTCCATAATAGAGTCCCATCTCAGATTCTGGATATGAATTTGCCTATAATGCTTCTGCTAGCACACCATTCAAAGACACAATGCATTATCCACTATCACAGCATTTCACACAGCATTGTCTCATCAAGGAGCTCATTTCACACCAAAGGAGGTATGCAGTATGCACAGACCCGTGGGATTAACTGGTTTTACCACATACACACATTTCCAATGAACTGGAAGGTGAGACTGCTGCCTGGCCATTTTGTATTCCCCATGCCACTGAAACCAAAAGAAAAAAAAAAAAAAACTGGCCAATTCTACTGGTTTGAAAAATTGGTCCAAATACTAAGGAGAAATGATGTTGCTGGTAAAAAAAATGGAGGGAAAGGCGGCTAAGTGGAACTCAAGGGATTCTCTAGGGCACATCTTAGTACATCCATGCCCAACACTAAAGATCAATTTAAAAAATTACAGCAACCAAAAATCAGTCAGAACAATTAAGACTTCAGGAAGGGAAGTTTGTGAAAAAGCCAGAGAAGCAGAGATTCTAGCTAAAGGCAAAAGGACAAAACAGATAGTTCATGAAGGAAACCACATGTATTAACTATGACTTTGTGACAATTTAGTAAGTATAGTAGCTTTCCATATTTTCTCATTTGTTATATATGTGTGTTTATTTGCACAGTCATGCCTCAACATTCAAAAGGAATTGGTTTCTGGACAACTCTACCACTACTAGTACACCACCTCTGTGGATACCAAAATCCATACATAACTTAGTCCCTTATATAAAATGCCATGGTAGTTGCATATAACTTACAAATATTCTCTGGTATATTTTAAATCATCTTTACATCTGTAATTATAGATCTCTAGATCTATAATCCCTAATACAATGTAAATGCTGTTAATTGCTATACTTTTTCATTCAGGGAGTAATGACAAGGAAAAAGGTCTATAAATTTTCAGTACAAATGGTATCTTTTTCCTGAAGTTTTTTATTTATGGTTGGCAGAAACCACAGGTACAGAGCCCATGGTACACTGACTGTATATATACAGGCAGTCCTCATAATTCAGATTCTGTGTGAATTCGCCCACTTAATAAAAATTCATTTATACTCACAGCACCTTACAGCCATTTGGGAAGGGGTACACATGCAGGCAGCAAAAATCTTGAGCCAGCTACTCCCAGCTTAAGTCAAACAAGCAGCACTGCCTTGTTTCAGCTTTCCTATTATAAATAAGGGTCCTTTCCATGGTACATTTAGTGTCATATTTTGTGCTTCATCTCGGTAATTTCACCATTTTTAAAAGGCTCCCAAGCATAGTACTGAAGTGCAGTCTGGTATTTCAAAGCACATGAAAGCTGTAATGTGCCTTACAGAGAAAATGTGTGTAAGTGTTCTTTGGGTATGAATGATGAATGCTGATGGCTGGGGGGATCAATGTTAATGATTCAACATTATATCTGAAATAAGGTTTCTTAAACAGAAAACAAGGTTGTCTTGATCTGTTGACAAAAATGTTGTGACCTGAGGCTTGCAAGAACTTAACCATGTTATTTTCCCCAAAAGCCATGCATAGTTCAATATTTATTTATTATTTGCAATGACTTCATAGAATATAATTTCCTGAATCCACTGTATTAAATACATTATTCTAATTCATTTTTATTTTAAATGAGTTGTTGAAAGTAACTTTACAATTTAGTCTTTTTAACTGAATACTGAGTAAAACACTGATAGAATAAGAGTAGTAATTAATATAGCCAGTGATAGATGTATGACTATTTAAACTATATTGTCTTCTCAACTAGGATATAGATGAGAACTTCTTTACTTATAAGAAAGAGAGCTATATCTTGCCATGCAGAAAATTGTTTTGGTTGCTGTAACAAAAATACCATAAACTGGATGACTAATAAACAACATTTATTTCCCATAGTTCTAGAGTCTGGGAAGCCAACATCAAGATGCCAACAGATTCAGTGTCTGAAAAGCACCCATTCTTTCTGGATGTTCCTTCTCACTGGATCCTCACATGTCAGAGAGAGCAAAGCTTCCTTAGGCCCCTTTTATAGGTACTTTAATTCCATTCATGAGAGTTCAGCCATCCCCTTAAGGCCCTACTTATTTTTTTTTAAGATGTTGACAGACCTTTATATTATTCATTTATTTATGTGTGGTACTGAGATTCTAACCCAGTGCATCACACATGCTAGGCAAGCGCTCTATCACTGAGCCACAACCCCAGCCCCAAGGCCTTACTGCTTAAGACTATCACACTGACTTAGCAACATATTAATAACATTTAGACCACAGCAAACATAGGAGTTGTTTTGTTGTACTGGAATTGAAATATGTTACTAGTCCATTTTTCTGTGGCTGTAATAGAATACCTGAGAGTGGGAAATTAATTTTTTTTAAAAAGGGAATTATTTTGGCTCAAAGTTCTAAAATCTAGAAAGCCCAAAAACAAAGGCTACATCTGTGAGTGAGGGCCCTGTCCTATTTCCAAAAAAGGCAGAAATTGAAAGGGCAAGCAAGCACATGTAAAACAGGCAAAATACAAGGAGCAGCCTGATTTTATAAGAACCAGCTCTCAGTAAATAATCCAGTCTTGAAGAGTCAAAATTCACTTATTTCTGAGAGATAGCATTAATCCAATCATGGAGGCTCCACTCCCATGGCCCAAACACTTTACATGAAACTCTACCTCCTTTCCAACACTGCCACGTTGAGGAATTAAGGCTCCAAACACATAAACTTCTAGGGGACACACTCAAACCACAGCAGATACATATGGAAACTAAGTAGTCAAAGCACTTTTCCTTTACAATGAGCATGATGTTAAGGAAAAAATGACAGACCATGAAGAGACAACAGGGAACTTTGGAAGGTGCTGATAAAACTCTAATATTGACAAAGATATGAGTTACACAGATATATGCAGCTATAAAATTTCAGCAAATGTATATATTTAAAATGTGCACATTTCATTGTATGTTAGTTTTTATACAAAAAAGTTGGTGATGTACATGCTGAAGTCTGTAGGGATATGCATACTGATGTTTTGAAAACATTTATTAGAAAAGGATTAATGAGCAGTAATCCCAGCAGCTCAGGAGGCCGAGACAGGAGGACTGCAAATTCAAAGCTAGCCTCAGCAATGGCAAGGCACTAAGCAACTCAGTGAGACCCTGTCTCTAAATAAGATACAATATAGGGTTGGGGATGTGGCTCAGTGGTCAAGTGCCCCTGAGTTCAATCCCCAGTACAAAATAAAAAGAATTAATGGATGGATAGTGAAATGCCCAGATGAACATGTGTTTAAAAAACAAGTATAATGAAACATTAATGGTAGAATCTCGGTGATAGTTATTAGGGCTGAACACTGTAAAATTCTTCCTACTTTGCAATATGTTTAATAACATATTGGAGCTATGTGCAGTGGCACCTGCCTGTAATCCCATTACTTGGGAGGCAGAAAAGGCAGAAGGATCACAAGTTCTAGGCCAGCCTAAGCAACTTAGAAAGTCCCTGTCTCAAAAATTTAAAAAGGCTGGGGACATGTAGCTCAGTGGTAGATCACTCATGCCACAAATTAATAATAACAGTAACAACAACGACAACAATGGACATTCATTATGGGAGAATACTCAGCGGGAACAAGCTAAGGCACCTAAAACCTATGGTTAAAATTAAGTGAATTTAAAATTCAGTTAATCAAACTAACCATAGTTTAAGTGCCCAGTAGTGGCTAGTGTAGGGGTGAAAAAAAAATAATTCAAAAGACAAATTAACTAGAGAAAAATAAAAAGAAGTCTATTAGCATGTATACTTCAAATATTCATGGGAGGAAACTCAAAGAACTGAGTAAATCTCTACAGTAGATCTCAAAGAGTTTATAACTTCAGGCATTATATACCATCATTTCCTGGGCTGATCCCCAGGACCCTAAAAAAGAAAAAAATGCAAACACAATTGTTATTCTACCTATTTTTTACTCAAATAAGTTTGTTATTTTTAATTCCTGCCTAAATTAAGTGTTACACTTGGTTCCATCAAATTGGAGCCAAGGCACCAAATTCTTAACAAGAACGGTAAAGCTCAAATAATAAAACCAGAATCAATAAGTGGGGCATCGTCAAATTAAAAAGCTTCTGCACAGCAAAGGACACTATTAATAGTGTGAACAAAGAGCATACAAAATGGGAGAAAATCTCTACCCGCTACTCCTCTGACAAGGGATTAATATACAGAATATGTAAAGAACTCAAAAAACAAATAACCCAGTCAATAAATGGGCAGAAAGAACTAAACAGACATTTCTCAAAAGAATAAACACAGGGGCTGAGGTTGTGGCTCAATGGTAGAGTGCTTGCCTAGCATATGTGAGGCACTGGGTTTGACTCTCAGCATCACATAAAAATGAATAAATAAAGGTATTGTGCCCATCTACAACTAAATTTTTTTTCAGAAAGAATAAACACAGATGGCCAAAAATATAAGAAAAATGCTCAACATCTATAGCAATCATTTGCATTTTGCAAATCAAAACAAACACTAAGATTTCATCTGACTCCAATCAGAATAGCAACTATCAAGAATACAAATATAATAAATGCTGGCAAGGATGTGGAGGAAAAGTTAAGACTCCTACATTGTCGGTGGAACTGCAGATTAGTACAACCACTCTGGAAAGCAGTATGGAGATTCCTCAAAAAAGTCTAAGAATGGAATCACCATATGACCCAGTTTAGTATTTATCTCAAAGAACTAAAATCAGCATACTATAGTGTTACAGTCACATTAATGTTTACAGCAGCACAATTCACAATAGCAAAATTAAGGAATCAGTCCAGATGTTCATCAATAGATATGTAAATTAAGAGAATGTAGAGCTGGGGATATAGCTTAGTTGGCAGAGTGCTTGTCTCACATGCACAAGGCCTGGGTTCAATGCCCAGAACCACCAAAAAAACCCAAAAAAGATAATAAGATAATGTGGCATATATACACAATGGAGTTTTACTCAGCCATAAAGAAGAATGAAATTATGGCATTTGCTCATGAGTGAATGGAACCAGAGAACATCATGCTAAGTGAAATAAGCCAAACTCAGAAAATCAAGGATCAAATATTTTCTCTCATATGCTGAAGCTAGAGCAAAATAAGGGGAAAGAAAGGGATATCAGATATCATAAAGATATAGGGAAGACCAACAGGGAGGAGGAAGGACAAGAAGGGGAGGAAATGTGGAATAAATTTAACAAAATCACAATATGTGCATATGTAAATATACCACAAGAAATTATACATTTATGTATAAGTAGAAAGTAATAATCAAAAATAAATAACAAAGAAAAGGAAGAACAGTAGAATAGAGCAAGGAGAACAGGGAAAAGGAGGAGGGGAGGGAAAGTGGGGACCAGGACTGAAATGGAGTAAATCAAATCACATGCATATATGATTTTGTCAAAATGAACCCAACTACTATGTATAATTACAAAGCACTAAGAAAAAAAAGTTGTGCTTAGATGGATTACCAAGGAAAATTTCATGAGGTGTTAAAGCTACTGATTATCTAAGTTATTTCCATATTAACTGTTTTTACAGCATGTGCACGTTAGGCAGTCATGCTGTAAAAAGCAAGAATCTAACAAAAGCAAGAATCTAAAGTTAAATATGTGATTTTGTTTTGTTTTTCTACTGTGCTTGGTATATATGGAGTAATGGATACTGTACTTCTACTTGCACATTGTTCTTAGATTGAACTACAGTTTTATAATACATGCTCTAGATGACAAAGACCCCATTCAGCACATAGTCTTCCTGCCCACTGCACCTCTATAAAAATCCCTTAGTGTACCTGAGTTCCCTCAGATGGAGCTTTGAGGACCGGAGTCCCTCCATCTTCTTAGCCAGTCAGTTTTAACTGATTTCTTTCCCAACAACTTTCAACTTCCAAGTACTGGCTTTCAAGCAGTAAGCAGATGGACCTGGTGTCCAGTAACAAATTGAAATATATTTCAGACATTATGAAATGATGTATTCATAAAATATTGATAGGTGACAGACTTCATCATTCCTTTCCTACTTTTTCCATTGGAAATTAGAGTAAGAGTTAAAAATGTAATGTATGTAATTAAAACTATTATAAAAAATAAGGGAAACAACTTTGCAAAGTAAGTAAGTAATGGGCTGGGGTTGTGGCTCAGTGGTAGAGTGCTTGCCTAGCATATGAGAGGCACTGGGTTCTATCCTCAGCAACACCATATAAATAAATAAAAGGTACTATGTCCATCTACAACTAAAAATATTTTTAAAAATAAAGTATATAAGGAAAATAAGATATTTTCAGTAAGGAACATTTTAAGGATTGAGAATTTTTTTCATAAAGGAAAGGAATAATTTTTGTGTAGGTTAATAATTTTGGAGGTTATCTCAAGGTTTCATAATGAATGAAGGAAAGTCAAAACTATATAGAAAGTGAGAAAGAAAACCATATGTGGTCAAACTGACTAAAACTAAACAACAAAATGAATGATAGGGTTTTAAAAATAAACGAATATTAAAACTATACTGATGCAAAACAAGAACTTGGTCTTTTCTTAAATGAC
The DNA here is from genome assembly GCF_902686445.1 of Sciurus carolinensis. Classification (NCBI taxonomy): domain Eukaryota; kingdom Metazoa; phylum Chordata; class Mammalia; order Rodentia; family Sciuridae; genus Sciurus; species Sciurus carolinensis. The sequence continues at coordinate 14,875,470 of NC_062217.1, forward strand.
AATGTTTTCTTCAATTATTGGTCTCCTGACAATTTTTGGTTTTTAAATTAATTTGCTAGAAACCAAAAACTGTTTTAAATCAAACAATTTCCTGTGCTTCACATTCTCTTTATGAGGTTTGAAACTGAGTCATTTCAATATTAAAAGAACTAAGATATTTTTCAAACTATGTAACTTTTAGTATTTGCCTTCAAAATCTTTTGGTCCCTCCAATATTGTTTTATAGTGCCCTGTGATCCTATTTAACCAAATGTTTAAATCTTGGATATTTTAGACAAATCAAATCTAAGTATTTTTTTGATCTCAAACTAACTTAGAGATTTTCCACAGGGCCCTTTGAGCATATCTCAAAAGAATCTGTGCTCTCTTCTCATGAAGAGATTTGTAAACCAATTAAGTAAATTGATATGTTAATTATAGGAAAGTACTATGGAATAATGAAAGATGCTAAACCTTCTTTAAGTTACTTTATGGATATATGTCATTAAAATTGTTTCAGAAATTTTATGAAATATTTTAAATGTCCTATATAAGGTGTTGAGTCTATAAGGTTTTGTCAATTCTAGTTGTTATAAAAAAAGTTATATGTCATAGAAATAACCAAAATTGTCAAAGGCATTTATAATGAACTTTCAACATATCTGTAAGACCATGGGCCTTTCCTCATCCACAGAAAATTAACTATTTCATTTGCATGCCACCCTGAAAGTTTTTGAAGCAATATATTCCTAAAATGTTTGATGTTCAAGGAATTCATAGAATGGACTCTGGAAAGTTCAAGTTTTGGATAACCATAAGGTAACCTTAGTTGGGTAAGAACCTCCAGAACTCTAATAAAGAACTCATTAGTTCATAAAACTGCTAATTAAAGATCAAGCAGAACAAGAAGTACATGAAACTGAATGAATTGGTAAAAAGAAATTATGGGGGTTTTCATGACTTTGCTGTTTGATGCCCTGCTTGTTGTTTAATGTTTTGTTTTTCATATCTAAAGCTTACAGAAATCCAATAAAATTAGTGGGTATTCTAGTTTTTTATGGCATAAGGTTGATAAGAATCTGTTCTTTTAACAGGATTCAATTTGAAGCACTGTTTTATACTACCAATTTGACTGGAATGTCATATTTGAGTATGTGTATATGAGAGTTTAAGGAACTAAGGTTAACTTTATGAAAACAATAAAGCCCCTTGGGGTTTGGGGGAGAACTGGCATGGCACCTGGAACATATGTGGTTCCCTTACCTGGTTACATGTGAGCAAGAAATTTCGTATCCTGGCAGGCTAGATAATTTGGAGACTTGAGAAAAAAGAATTCATCCAAATCTATAGGTATTGCAGGCCAAGTCTGATGGTAAGTCTTTGGCTTCCTAGCCATGAGAGGTTTTGTTTTTCTTTTTAATTTTTAGTTGTAGATGGACACAATACCTTTATTTATTTATTTTTATGTAGTGCTGAGGATTGAACCCAGTGCCTCATGCATGCTAGGCAAGTGGTCTACCACTGAGCTATAGCTCCAGCCCCATGAGAGGCTTTTAAAAGCCCAATCTGAGTTTCCCTATTAAAAAGTCCAACAAAGCACACTTTAAAAGTATACTCATTATTAGATTCTGGTCCTGTTCAAACTAGCATTTCAAATTTCTTACACTCTCTTGATATGGATTCACTAAGAAGAAAATCTGCCCTTTTCCCAAAGCCCTGCTAGCTGAAGCTGAGTGATCTAACATAAACTTCAAAAAAAAAAAAAAAAAAGGATCACCACAAAAGCACAAAAGCTCATATCTGGATAACCTCTGTGCCTACTGCCCTGTGAGTCATTCAGACATACTCAAATGGCAAAAGATGATTCAAGCCCAACATCTGGAAATCTTCTCCACTGGTTGCTCTCTAAATTCAAGAATCTGGTTTCTAGTCTGTTCTAATCATTAACTTCTGTTTTTGTTTCCATAGAAGTACTTCTTCAGTGGGCCACAGTACAATCTATATCAATCATTTCTAATCATCTGGCCCTTTTCTGACTCTCATGCACAGGAGATGTATATAATATACTGTATATGTGGCCATGTAATTTTTCCCTATAATTCTGTCTTATAATTCATAAGAATTATTAGATAATAATTTGTAATTATTAGTCATTCATAATGTATAATTCATGTTAGACATTACTGTCAATGTAATTCATAACACAGTCAAAGAACATAGAAGGATAGAGGAAAATCACTTTTCCCTTGCCAAAAAAGGGAAAGAAATCTTTAACTTAGCAGCACCACAAACTTAGGGTTAATCAAGACCTGTATGAGGCAACAATTTGAAAACATCTGATGTATTTATGAATTTGTTGGTTAACATTTGGAGAAGTTAGTTGGGGGTTTTCAGTAGTCTGGGAATGCACTATTATTTGTCTAATTTAAATTAATGAGGGGAGTTAAATTCAATCTTTGCTCCTACAAAACCCTACTGCAGTGATCCTGAGACCTCTCTGTGGCTACCTTTGAATAAAGTTTGCCTTACAATCTTTGAAAATAAAACCAAAATAAAGAGGATATACGTTGCAACTATGAAAATTCACTACGTAATACAGACTTAGAAATTGATTATATTTAGCCAGATATAGTAGCCCACATCTGTAATCCACATTACTCAGAAAACTGAAACAGGAAGACTGCAAGTTCAAGGCCCGATTGGTTTAGTTGAGACTCTATCTCAAAATAAAATTTAAAAGGGGCTGGGGATGTAGCTCAGTGGTAGAGCCCTTGCCTAGCATGTGTGAGGTCCTTGGTTCAATTTCCAGTACCATAAAAAAAGAAAGAAAGAGTACTTAATTATATTCAGATAGGTAGGTGTGCCTCCTATAGATCCAGCCAATTCCTTGCTATATCCAAAAATACAACCTGTTTTGTTTTTGTTTTTGTTTTTGTTTTTTTGTACTGGGAATTGAACCTAGTAGTGCTCTACCATTGAGCCCTTTATATTTTTTATTCTGAGACACAGTCTCACAAAATTGCTGAGGCTGGCCTCAAACTTAAAAATCTCCTGCCTCAGCCTCCAGAGTCACTGCAATTATAGGAATATGGCACTGCTCCTGGTCATGTAACCTACTTTATACAATGAAGAATATAAAAACTAAAATGTTTCATTAACAAATATTACTGAACATATATTCTGCATAAAACTGTTGAGTTTAAAAAAAAGATGAGTAAGGAAGTCACCTTCCAAAGAAATGGGATAATCTTCAGTGTCTTTTGAGAGAGATAGCCTGTTTTCTACAGCATTATATTTGAGTTCCTACCAACATGATAATATATTTATAGAACAGTAGGATGAATGAGACTGACTTCAAAATCATCTTAGACAAGGGAATGAGAGAATAAATAAGTTTGGTTGTGGGTTAGTAACTTTTGAAGCTATGCTAGTAAAAAGTGGTTCTCTCTACTATTCCATTATGGTATATTTTAATATTTTCTAAAATCTGCAAGTTTTTGTTTTTTTTTTAATGAATCCCTTCAACTAAGGGAAAACTGGCCAATAAAATTGGCTATTTATGCTAAGCCCATGGCCAACATCATTCTTAATGGAGAAAAACTGAAACCATTCCCTTTAAAAACGGGAACAAGACAGGGATGTCCTCTTTCACCACTTCTATTCAACGTCCTCGAAACTCTAGCCAGAGCAATTAGACAGACTAAAGAAATTAAAGGGATATGAATAGGAAAACAGGAACTTAAGCTGTCACTATTTGCTGATGACATGATTCTATATTTACAGGATCCAAAAAACTCCTCCAGAAAACTTCTAGACCTCATCAATGAATTCAGCAAAATAGCAAGCTATACTATAAACACACGGGCTGGGGATATAGCTCAGTTGGTAGAGTACTTGCCTTGCAAGCACTAAGGCCCTGGGTTCAAATCCCCAGCACTGCAAAAGAAAAAAAAATCAACACGCATAAATCTAAAGCATTTTTATACTCGAACAATGAAACCCCTGAAAGGGAAATGAGGAAAACAACTCCATTTGCAATAGCCTCAAAAAAAAAAAAATACTTGGGAATCAATCTCACAAAAGAGGGAAAAGATCTCTACAATGAAAACTACAAAACATTGAAGAAAGAAATTGAGGAAGACCTTAGAAGATGGAAAGATCTCCCATGTTCTTGGATAGGCAGAATTAATATTGTCAAAATGGCCATACTACCAAAAGTGCTATACAGATTCAATGCAATTCCAATTAAAATCCCAATGATATACATTACAGAAATAGAGCAAGCAATCATGAAATTCATCTGGAAAATAAGAAACCCAGAATAGCTAAAGCAATCCTTAGCAGGAAGAATGAAACAGGGGGTATCGCAATACCAGAACTTCAACTATACTACAAAGCAATAGTAACAAAAATGGCATAGTATTGGCACCAAAATAGACAGGTAGATCAATGGTACAGAATAGAGGACACGGATACAAACCCAAATAAATATAATTTTCTCATACTAGACAAAGGGGCCAAAAATATGCAATGGAGAAAAGATAGCCTCTTCAACAAATGGTGCTGGGAAAACTGGAAATCCATATGCAACAGAATGAAACTAAACCCCTATCTCTCACCCTGTACAAAAATCAACTCACAATGGATCAAGGACCTTGGAATCAGACCAGAGACCCTGCATCTTATAGAAGAAAAAGTAGGTTCAAATCTTCAACTTGGCTTAGGATCAGACTTTCTTAACAGGACTCCCATAGCACAAGAAATAAAAGAAGAATCAACAACTGGGATAGATTCAAACTAAAAAGCTTTCTCTCAGCAAAGGAAACTATCAGCAATGCGAAGAGAGAGCCTACAGAGTGGGAGAATATCTTTGCCACTCATACTTCAGATAGAGCACTAATTTCCAGAATATATAAAGAACTCAAAAAACTCTACACTAAGAATACAAATAATCCAATCAACAAATGGGCTAAGGATATGAACAGACACTTCACAGAAGAAGATCTACAAGCAATCAACAAACATGAAAAAATGTTCAACATCTTTAGTAATAAGGGAAATGCAAATCAAAACTACCCTAAGATTCCATCTCACCCCAATTAGAATGGCGATTATCAAGAATACAAGCAACAATAGGTGTTGGAGAGGGTGTGGGGAAAAAGGTACACTCATACATTGCTGGTGGGGTTGCAAATTAGTGCAGCCACTTTGGAAAGCAGTGTGGAGATTCCTTAGAAAACTTGGAATGGAACTACCATTTGACCCAGCTATCCCACTCCTCGGCCTATACCCAAAGGACTTAAAATCAGCATACTACAGAGATACAGCCACATCAATGTTCATAGCTGCTCAATTCACAATAGCCAAACTGTGGAACCAACCTAGATGTCCTTCAATTGATGAATGGATAAAGAAACTGTGATATATATATATACACACACACATATACATATATACATATATATATATATATATACACACACACACAATGGAATATTACTCAGCTATAAAGAATAATAAAATTAGGGCATTTTCAGGAAAATGGATGAAATTGGAGAATATCATGCTAAGTGAGATAAGACAATCTCAAAAATCCAAAAGACAAATGATCTCACTGATAAGTGAATGACAACACATAGTGGAAGGTAGGAGGGGGGCAAGAATGGAGGAAGGAGGAACTGTATAAAGGGAAAAGAGGGGTGGGAAGGAAAAAATAACAGAATGAATCAAACATCATTACCCTATGTAAATGTATGATTACGCAAATGGTATGCTGTTACTCCATGTACAAACAGAAACAACATGTATCCCACTTGTTTACAATAAAAATAAATTAAAATAAAAAAAATTCTCTTACATAAAAAAAAGTTCTAAAGAATGTGGACCACAGGAACTAGATTAAGACAGCTAACTAAGTCCCAATATCTTATGACAGAAGTTATTTACACAGATAATACATAAACTTGCTGGGAGAAAAATTTTAAAGAAAAGGTCCATTTAAAAAAATTTTAGAAAAAGCCTCAAAATATATAAAAGACAGGATTGCAGTGGTAGGCAAAATGACATTCAGTCACGCTCCCAGAACTGTGCCAGGGAGTGGCTCCAAGTTCTCTAAATGCCCCAAACTCAGAGGCGAAGAGGAAAGGACCCTATAGATTCCTCAGCCTCCAGTCAATAAATCACCCTTCTCCCATAATCAGCAAAGATTTCTGAAACACAAAGATGTTCATAAAACCAGTTCTTAAAGACACCAACACTAAATAAGAGAATTAGGGAACAAAAATAACAGTGCAAATAAATATCTAAAAAGGAATATAACTGATATTCTTATAAATTCAAAAGGACACGACATCCACTAAAAAACAGTTACCTATGCACTCACATCTCTAACTGTAGGGATACACTGGAGAACAACACATAAACAAGAAAATTTCTTAAGTGTCATGATGCTAAGGTGACAGAATGCCTAAGGAAAGGACAAGATGTACTTAATATGGATAGAGAGAGGAGGCAAATAAAGCCTCCCTGAGAAGATAATGTTTGAGTTAAAACATAAACAACAAGGGGGTAAATCCTGAATGACAATAAAAAATTCTCATGCCCAGACAAGGAGAAGAAAACCAAAGCAAAAGGCCTGGGGAGGACCAAGCTCAACTTCAAGGAAACTAAAGGAAGCTCCAGCATGGTAAGAAAGGGGGAGATGCACATAGGATATAGACAAGATGGATCACAAAGGGCCTTGCAGGCCACAGTAACAAATTTAGATTTTATTCCAAATAAAAAAGGAAATAATTAGAATGGATTTTAGCAAGAAACTGAAGATCTGATTCATATTTTAATTTAATTTAATTTATTTATTTTTGGTACTGGGGAATGAATCCAGGAGCTTTACCACTGAGCTTTAAGCCCTTTTTTATTTAGTGACAGGGTTTTGATACCTCAGCCTCCTGAACTACTGAGATTTCAGACACACACCACCACTCCTGTCTTTTACTTATATTTTTAAAAGATGGCTTTGCCTGAAGTACATTCTGATTTCACTTGTGCCCAAAAGAAGATAGGATATGTATTGCTGTGGTGATCAACTTTTTCCAGCAAGAATGTATTCGTGTACTATTTACTTTTAAAAAATCAACAGACTGAGAAATGTGTTTTTTAAGATATTACTGATCCAGTCATCATTTATAATTGAAAACTCTTATTTTAGAGAATATTTTGAAACACTACTGACCTATCACATTTTATAAGTACATAATTAACTCAGGAAAGAAAAGCAAAATAACGCTGCTTCAAATTATTTTGTTAAACTGTGGTTCAAATGTTTAGCATTATAATCAGATACTACAGGACATGTGGGTAATATAGAGTCTAAAATTTAAAAGTCTTTATCTTTTATACAAAGACAAATGTTTATAAATGAAATGATGGAATGTCTGATATGTTTCAAAATAATCTATAGGTACAGATGAAGTAAGATCAGTCATGGAATGGGAACTGTTGAAGCTGGGAGATGGATACAGAGGGGTCCATTAGACCATTCCCCACTTTTATGATTGAAATTTTCAATATGGTTTTATTCTAAATCCTGTAAGAGATTAGGATTGGTGAAATGAGAATAGGAACAGTCAGTGTATTTTGATTTTTTTTTTACAGATCATCTCTAATGTAAGTTATATACCCATAAACATTTATAGTTCCTAGTATAAAATCTAAAAGATTGCACATTAATTATGTAGAAAGATGTTACAGAAATTATGATAAAATTATACTAGAGAATGAACTAGGGAGCAAATAATGGTGAAAGTACTGTGTGTAGGCTGTGGAATGACCCAGCTTTTAGGTTCCAAATTAGACCACTGATATGACAACAAAGATAATAACAGGCATACTGATGGGTGCTTGTGTTTTCTAGAGAGAGAGGAAGAGTTTTTGAAACAGCACGAAAATTTCAAAATCTTCCTATTACATTTTCTCAAAGGAACAACTATATCAATGTACTGAATAGAGGATTACTTGAAGAGGAAAGAAATTTGAGTATGAGATAAACCCTTAGTCAAAAAAAGGAAAATGCTTTCTTACCCATTCATGAAAGTATTTAACAAGAAAGATGAAACTGGAAAGAATAACCTTCTGTGTGCTGGATACTTCTATATCTACGTTAAATTAAGTTCACCTAATTTTCCCAGTCCTAGAAATCTTTCATATTTTTATAACTAAGGAAACAGGCTCAAAGAAGTTACCTATTCTGCCCAAGGACTCACAATGACTATTCAAGATCCACTTTCAAAGCCTATTTTCTTTTCAGCACCATTCATGATCCTCTTCCCCAAGTAAACCAAGCTTTACTCACCCACTCAGCCCATCATTGAGCCATAACCATTTCCAGTCCCACAGACTGAACATCAAGTCTAACAGGAGATGAGTGTATTTGCAAAGCTCACTGAACTGCTATGTCAAGACATGTCACTCTCTCACCTAGATGCCAAGTAACTCTTCAAAGGAAATTTCCTGCCTTCTAGGATTAAAAAATATATTAAGAATTTCTGTCTCTTCAGATCTTTATTATGACACAATTTTATCCAATATAATTTCCACCTAATTAGAAAAGTAAATGCCACTTCCCTATTAAAATTTCCATGGCCTACCCTAACCATCCAGAGAAAAGCATTACTCTTTTGGTGCACTTTGATCACATTTCCATAACAGAAACTGCCACAGTCTAAGAGTTGGTTGTGAAAACCCTTTTGTTCCCCTCAAGAAATGTTGTGCTTCTTAACTGAGATGTTCCCAACTCTCATCCTAACTTCTGCCAAATCCAGTGCCTATACTGCTGCCAGAGTAACCCTTCCAAAATTCATTCTGCTAAAATTCTGCAGTACTTTCATATTTCTGACTAGACTCAATCTAAATCCCTCAGGACTAAAGGAAAATAGCACCCTGATGTGAATCTAAGCTCATCATCATTCACTTCTCCACTACTTACTTATATTCCTGTAACAACAAATGAACTGGTTGTTCTTCCTGGAGCCTCCAGTATTCTCATTCATGTCTCATGATTTTTACATTCACTGCTCCATGAAATGGCCTTCCTCACTTGCCCACCTAGAAAATTCCTACTCATCTATCAAGATTCTGCACTCCAATGCTGACTCCTTTATGAACCACTCCCCCCCACCCCCCGCCATCTAATTTGGGGCAAGGGTTAGGGACAAGGATATGGGTCCTTCCCTATGCCTACCGTACTTTGTGTCCCACACTCACAAATGTATGACTTCACTTTGGAATACCACTCTATCAATATACTGCTTTTCACAGTTTGCCTGTCTCTTACAACCTTGACACACAGCCCACCAAAACTGACCAAAACTGATCAAAATTAAGTTTGAAAGCAGAAACTGTTATTTTTTCCTTTATATCACCTAGTTCAGTACTTTACATGGTGGGCACTCAATACTTGTTATATAAATTACTTAAATATATTATAGTTTTTCAGAATATTAGAACCTGAGATACATAACAGTCATCAAATCAAATTTAACAATGTCATAAAGACACCAATACTGGGAGAAAAATTTATAGACTGTTGACTGATTTTGCAATATATCAACTCTCTTTTGAACCAAAAATAACTTGTATTCCTGTGCTATACAAACTGTGAGGCAATCAAATATCATGCCACTTCCTAAACACCATTAGAAATACATTTCTCCTGGGCTGGAGATACAGCTCAGTGGTAGAACACTTGCCTACCACAGGTGAGGCTTCAACTGCCAGTGCTACAAAAAGTAGCTTCTCCTTCGACAAGCATTAATCACATGTCAACAAAGGAAACAGGAAGAATAGGAAAAAAGGGCTAACCATGTTAGCTCAATGAAGTTAGTATTAGAATCTGTTATATTTTAGCAGGCAGGAGTTAAAAGTATGATGGGGTAAAAATCACAATCAATATTGGAAGAACCAGTTCAAGCCTGGAACATGGACAAGGTAGCAATTCCAGAGATAGGTAGTCAGACTGGAGCACTTAGAAATGTGAGGAATAACAAAAATTCTACAAGAGTACATAGGACTGAATCCAAGACTTTAGTAAGGTAAGAAAGTAAAGATGAAGTCTCACGGCAGAAACACAGAAGACAAGTGGAATCTAGCTACCAAAAAACAGACAGGAAATTCGGTACCTTGGTAATTCCATAGTCAAACATGATAAAGTTTCACTTAAAATATACTTAGCTGGAGAAGAGACCTTAGACCTTGCAAGCCTCTCTCTCCAATCAAACTGACCTAAAAAATGGTTTAGTCTACAAAGTCAAACCAAAAGAAAGAAAAGGTTAAGTAGTTACATAATAGATTTTAACAATATCTGCACCAAAATCTTAAGTGAATAAGAAAATAAAATCTATTGTAAATAGGTATCTTAGTCCACTCAGGGCACTATAACAAAATACCTTAGAGTGGGTAATTTATAAACCACATAAATTTGTTATTCACAACTCTGGAAGCAGGGAAGTCCAAGAACAACGCATCAACAGAATCCATGTCTGATGAAGGATAGTTCTCTGCTTCATAGATGGCACCTTGTTGCTGCATCCTCACAAGGTAGGAGGGCACAAAAGTAAAGTCCTCATAACTTCATCACTTCCCGATGGCTCCAAGTCCCCATTACCATCACATTGTTAGATTCCAATTACTTGAAGTAGGGGGGGGACACACCAACATTCAAAACATAGCACTAGGTTTGCACAGTTTCAATGAACATTACTTGCCTGCTTCAATTAACTGAAAGTCTAACATTGTAATAGGATTCTTCCTTTCTCAAGGAATTAAAATTTGGAAAATAAGTTTCATGTCAAAAAAAAAAAAACTCAAAGAATCAAATTCACTCAGACATTTAAAAAATACTTATTGCATGTAAACACGTTTTAGATACAGAGCCCTTTCCGTAAAATGTATTCTAAAGGGAACAGACCAACAAGAAAAATAATGAGATAATTCAGATAGATTTTTATGAAAAAAAAAAAAAAAATACAAGTCAGTTAAGGGACAATATTAACTGAAGAGATTGCTCTTTACATAGCATGTCAGGAAGGACTCTATGAAACATGAATGTTCATTTGAAGAATTTAGAGAAAACAGCTTTCCAAACTCTGGGAACAGCAATAATAAAGACACTTCCTAAGAAATGGACCTGACGTTTAGAAAAGAAGTTGATGCAATAGGAATGTGGTGATAGAGGAGAAGACTATTATGAAAAGAGTGAAGAAATAAATAAATATGTAGGGCTTGCCAGGTTCGTGCCTATAATCCCAGTGGCTCAGGAGGCTGAGACGGGAGGATCTTGAGTTCAAAGCCATCCTCAGCAACAATGAAACACTAAGCAACACAACGAGACCATCTCTAAATAATATACAAAACAGGGCTGGGGATGTGGCTCAGTGGTTGAGTGCCCCCGAGTTCAAACCCAGTACCAAAAAAAAAAAAAAAAAAAAAAGATAAGTAGGGCTTTCCAATCACTAATGAATAATATATGAGGAAAAGAACAGAAGAAAAAGACTAGAGACTACAAGCAACTCTTTAAAATTCTGCTCTTGCAGCACAGTAACACATGTCTGTTAATTCTAGCAGCTCCAGAGGTTGAAACAAGAGGATCACCAAGCTCAAAGGCAGTCTCAGCAACTTAGCGAGGCCCTAAGCAACTTAGCAAGAATTCGTTTCAAAATTTAAAATTTTTAAAAAGGGTTGAGGATATAGCTCAGTTGTTAAGCACCCCTGGATTCAGTCTCTGGTACCTAAAAAAATTAAGTAAATAAAATAAAATAAAATCCAGTTCTCAAGAGAAGCAAAAAATGTAGTTCAGTAGCTTCAAGGACAATCAACATCAGCAAAAAGACTAAGATGGAAAGGCTACAGCATGTTGGGTTGCTAATGGCAATGTCCAGTAAAAGGGAAGGAAATGATGACACAGTACAGAAACAATCTGCTACAGTCTAAATATCCTCTAAAATTCATGTGTTGAAACTTAATCCATTATGGCAGTTTTAAGAGGTTTGGGAAGTGATTAAGACATAAGAACTATGCCCTCATGAATGGATTAGTGTCTTATAAAAAGGCTGCAGAGGACAACCTGATCCTTTTTGTTCTTCCATCTTCTACCACATGAGATCATAAAATTTGCTCCTTCTGCAATGTGAGGACACAAGAAGGCCTTCATCCAACATTAACAGATCTTGGACTTCCCAGACAAGAAGGCAACAACTGTTAGTCAAAGTTAAGGCTCAAAGCAACAACAGGTGTTGACCAGGATGTGGGGAAAAAGGTATACTCATACATTGCTGGTAGGATTGCAAATTGGTGCAGCCACTCTGGAAAGCAGTATGGAGATTCCTTAGAAAACCTGGTCTATACCCAAATCAGCATCCTATAGTGACACAGCCACATCAATGTTTACAGCACCTCAATTCATAATAGCTAGATTGTGGAACCAACCTAGATGCCCTTCAATTGATGAATGGATAAAGAAACCGTGGTATATACACACAATGGAATGTTATTCAGCCACAAAGAAGAATGAAATTATGGCATTTGTAGGTAAATGGATGGAATTGGAGAATATCATGCTAAGTGAGATAAGCCAATCCCAAAAACCCAAAGGCTGAATGTTTTCTCTGATAAGTGGACTGATACCTAAAGGGGAGGTGTGGCGGGGTGTTAAGAGAAGAATGGAGGAACTTTGGATTGTGTAGAGGGAAATGAGGGGAGGGGAAAGGAAAGATGATGGAATGAGACAAACATCATTACCCTATGTACATGTATGATTACACGAAGTGGTCTACATCGTGTATAACCAGAGAACTGAAAAGTTGTACTGCATTTGTGTACAATGAATCAAAATGCATTCTGCTGTCATATATAACTAAATAGAACAATTAAAAAAATAAAAGAAATCTTTAAAAAAAAAAAAAAAAAGATAAGGTTCAAGCCAAGCAGACTCAGACCAGGTAACAAGTTGAGAGGTGGTTAATCTAAATTTATATATAAATTGTTATAGCTTATAAATTACTCAGTCTAAAGCATTTTGTTACAGCAGCACAAAATGGATTAAGGCAACCATAGTAGTAACATTTTCAGGAGTTAAGAACATAAGTATAGAAATAGAATTTAGTCAGGAACAGAAATATTTTATGCATTTTAATATGAGAAATGGTAGTGAAGTGGGTACAGATGTAACTAAGTGAATTTCATGATAGAAAGCAGAGGAAGTTGTCCTGTGATGGCTTTCATTTTCTCAATAAAGAGAAGGTCTAGCTGGGGCAGTGGCTCAGTGGTAGGTCAATTGCCTAGCATGTGTGAGACACTGGGTTCAATCCTCAGTACCACATAAATAAAGGTACTGTGTCCATCTGCAACTAAAAGAACACATAAAATAAAAAGAAACAAACTTATTCTAAAAGGAAAGGGAAGAGAGGAAAAGGAGTTTTAAATTGGAGGTTTAAAAAAAGATTAAAAGGTTTAAAATACTGATTTTCAAGAAGAGACCTACCAGGGAATTGTAGGAACATTAGCAGTATTCAGAGTACATTTGAGACAGATTGTGTGCTGAAAATGAGACTAATGAAAAAGTTATTTTGCTCCATCTATATTCGGATCTGACTACAACAAATTGGACAACTTGGATTTAATCAGTTTTGGGATTTTCTAGGTGAGCAAAGTCAAACAATAAATTAAGGGCAGGAATAAAGTGCAATAAAGTGACTACAATGATGGACTACTAAGTTCAAACTAAGAAAGGAGACGAAGAGAATATGAATGCTTCAAAATGCATGCCTTATATTCCCAAATAGTCTATAAACTCCAGGTCAAAACCATTACCTTTATAATATTTATACCTCACAAAAGTGCAAACCTTGGCTGACGGATGAATATTCTCTATATTCCAGAACTCCATGTGACTGAATAAGACTATTAAAAAATTGATTTCTAAAGATATGAAAAGTAAATTTATGGTTGAAATGTTTGAATTCTAAAGAGTAAGTGAGGGCTGGGGTTGTGGCTCAGTGGTAGAGTGCTAGCCTAGCATGTGTGAGTTAGGTCCTGGGTTCAATCCTCAGCACTGCATAAAAATAAAGGTAGATATAAAATTTAAATAATTTTTTTTAAAAAGTAGATGACTGGGCTCCCATGATATTTCCTTATACACAAAAGTGAACTGTTGATTAATTAACCAAAGGAAGACCATGACAATAGACTAAGCAATTAAACTTCACATGTGAAGTTAAAACCTAATTTCTATAGAGCATCTCATCTCAAAACTCCTCCTAACCCACAGAATGAAAATTACTGCATTCTCAGCAAATGTCAACTAGTCTGATGAAGTGGAACTTTGATACTACTTCTAATTATAGTCTAACTTACTATGAAATTTAAAATAATTCTAGAAGTTATCTGACCATCTGCTATAATACTTAATTCATATAAATTGCTTAAAGTCTTTCATTTTCACTACTTGATTTACTCTCTCCATATTTAACTATGTCAAAAAGTCCCAAGAAAGACAATATATACTTTTAGCAGGTTAAGTTCAAATAAAAATTATCACCATCTTGTATACATACAGACTTTCAACTATTCTTTTTATTATGACCAAAATATATGGCTTAATCAGCTCAAATCAGTAAAATAAAGAATCCACATAACATGCTAAGAAAGAAAAATAACTTTGAAAATGGAAAAAATGATTTGGTTTTTAGTCTGTGTTCCTACTCAAGTCACTAAACAGAATAAGCAAATAATTAGCAAAGAAATGAAATACCTTCCTTAGCTGTAATATGAGAATACTAAAGTAAATAATGCTAAAGTTTCTTTTTACTCCAAAAATTCCATTTCTATTCTAGTGCTCTGGATTTCTTTCAAAGACCTTTGTAAAAGGGATGCTAAGAGTCAATTTTTCAATTCATGATATATCCCTTCCTTCTATTACAATTAACAGAAAAGTCTAGTAAAAGCAAAGGCAAATGGGCCATCTAAATTTATTACTGTTAACATACTCCATGGTATGAAACTATTTCACATCCACTTTTCCCATACCTTTCTCCTTTTTTTCTTTTTTTCCTCTCCAAGCCTCAGGCCTAGCAGTAGCACTATCTGACTTTCATGCCTCCCTGAAAATTGTGAGGCTGGTGAACCCAGACACAGAACTTACTTGCAAAAACAGAAACTAAGTGCGCTAATTCAAGTCAGAGGTTTTTTTCTTATCTTTATATCAATATCACCAAGTCTAGGGACTAATGCATAGCAGATCCCTAATGTAATTCCTCTAAAAAAATGTATTAACCAGTGGCTGCTAAAATGTGGTCACCTGGGATCTTAGAAATGCAGAATTTCAGGCCCCATCAAGACCTACTAAATCAAAAACTCTGGAAGTGGTACCCAGAACTCTGTGCTTTTTAAAGAGTTGTGAGATTCTGATATATGCTTTTTGAGAATCGCTGTATTAAACTTGCCAGGAAACCACCTTCCTGTTAATTACTGCTGGTGGCTAACAACAACAACAACAAAAAAGATAAAGCTGATTTGCTTAACTGCCACCACTTAGAAATACTTGAAGCCACATGAGGTTGTCAACAATTTAATTTTTGTAAGGTAGGAATAATACCATGCACCTCACTGAATAAGAGAGCTTAGAGAAAGGTTCCTTTCCTTTCTTCTCTATCTTGCCTGTACCAAGTCTCTGCTAGTTTACAAAGGCAATGTTTCTAAAAAAGAGCGCTCTGGCACTCTTCTGAGAAATGTCACCAATACTTCCTACACAGAAAAGCTCTCTAATGAGGTTTTCTTTTGGAAAATACCACAGAAGGGAAAAGAAGTGCTAAGAGTCTTACAGGATCATACAAGGTACAGAAATACTAAAAAAGGTGGTCCACAACTAGGGAAAAAAGCAAATCGTACAAAAGTGTGCACCTCTGTAACTGAAAATTTTAAAAACTGACATTAAATAGAGGATAGGTATCTTTCTCTTAGGTGTTCAAAACAATCATTAATAACTGGACATAAAAAAATATGGAAGGGAAAAATAAATGCAAGAGAAACTGAAATATACAACCCAAATTAAAGAGGTCCAGGCCTTCAAATTCCAATTCCCTAGATTTTCTGGAGCAGCCTCTGTCAAACTCTTTGTCACCTTACATATTCTGATTTGAGGCTCAAAAAAATATATATATATATATATATACACACATACATATATATATATAAAATATATATATATGGTCACCAGCAAAACAAAAAAGACTACCATGAATGAGACCTAAAAACTGAATGGGATTACTTTTTTAAAAAGTTGAGAACTTTGATAGACTTTCTCCATGAATAATTCCCATCTTCAGTTCTTTACGCCCTCTGCATGTAATGTTCAAATGTTTAACTTGACCTCCTTGACAACTATATCCTTTTATTGGGATGAAAACAGACGGGTGCAAGAGACGAATATCATTATATTCGAATATTTAGCACAGTAGTCAAGCTAGGGGCATCCGTTATGGTACTTTCAGCTTTAATTCTTACTCCTCGATGTTGACACCCAAGATGGGACAGCCCTCTATTTTTGCTACTCTGTTGGAACAGACAACATTCCAACTGAAGGGAAATTTAAGCGCTCCTATCTTTCCCAAGGGACCTTTTTCAGAGAACTCGGAAAAGTAATGCCAGCCACCAGCTGAAGGACACCGTGCTGGTGGATACGAAACCACAAACGTGGTGCCCTGCCCTCCGGGAGCTCGAATCCCAGCACCGACTCCTGATGCACTAACCTAGCAACTTCGAAGCCCGACACACTGTGTCCTAACGTGACGGTCACTCACTTTTTAAACAGTCCACGCCGTCCGCTTCGCGTCGAACCTAACACCCCGCCCCCGCCACCTGGGAACTCCAAAGCCAGAGAAGCCTCCCATTTTGGCCACTGACCAACAGGGTCCCCAGGCGCCAAGCGAGGCCAGGACCCGCCGGCAGCGCGGGTCCCCGCGCCCCAGGACGCTCCTGAGGTCGCTGCCCGGTGCCCCGCTCCGTGCCGCGCTGCCCGCGCTGCCCCGGCGGCCCAACTCCTCACTCCGCACCCGCTGTCCCGGCCTCGCGGCCCCCAGCGCCCTCACCTCTTCCCCCAGACAAACCCGGAACAGGGTGCCGGCCCCCACCCAAGCCCGGCTCAGGCCCAGGCCGGGCCGCGGAGCCCCGGCTCCCGCCCGTCGCCCCGAAACTCGCGGCGGGCCAGCCACGGGAGCCCTGGCCCCGGAGCCCCTGCCCCGGCGGGGCAGAGCGGGACTCACCTTCGTACTGCAGGTCCACCAAGACCAGCAGGAAGGGGAACACCGCGCCCAGCCGGCTGGTCACAGAGCCGGGGGCCACCATGTCCGAGGGCGCGGCGGGCGAGGAGCAGGAAGGGTGCGGGGCCCACCAGCCCGCGCCGGCGCCCAGGCAGCAGCTACGCCCGCCGCCCGCGGTCGGATCTCAGTCAGGCCTCAGAGGCGACTGGCGCCCACCAGAGGAAGGCAGCGGTGGGCGGGGCTCCGGCGACGCTACGCCCCGAGCGCCGCCGCGTCCAATCGCCTTCCGGCAGGTCGCTGTCCTACTGGGCTCGCCTGGGTCGTGGGTGGCGCTGATAGGCTGCAGAGGCGGCCGCCCCGCCCCGGCTCTGATAGGGTAACGTGGAAGCACGAGACGAAGCTGCGTCCTCCGGTAGTGGAACTGTCAGCCGGCCCCAAACCGCTGCGGCCGGCAGGAGAGAGGCGGCCGGGGAGTCTGGGCTGCGGCCGCCGACTCCGCATGCGCGGGCCGCGAGAGCGCTTTCGGGCCGCTCCCGGCCTGCCCGGCTAGGTTGGCAGGCGGAGGACTTGAGCAGTCGGAGGGGGAAGGTGCAACTGCGCGCCCGTGGTCCCAGGAAGTCTGATGGGAGATGTGCGGCACCTGGAACTGAGGTCTTGGCAGCAACACTTAACTGCCACCTCCCTGGGCGTCGCGGAACCAGCAGAGGCTCAAGAGTAAGAAAGAAGCAAACAGAAGCTGGGGGCTGTTGAGCAGGGTGGTCTAATGGGGAGAAATACACAAGTGACCTAAGGCAGGTAAGTGATGATGGCCTGGGACCCTCTCCTCGACTGTCCAGAAGAAGGGAGCAGTGCGGAAGCTTCTGTGATGAAGAGAACAGGGACAGTGAGTGGCCTTAAGGGGACAAGGGGCTCTTGAGAGCGCTGCCGACGTCGACTGTAAGAAATAAAGAACCTGTCAGAACGGATGTTGCATATTTCTTGCTCACTGGAGGAAACTCATAAGAGGTAGGAACTTGAACAAAATAAAGCTCAAGTTATTCCGTTTGTCATTAAGCTTGTTCATGGCTATTTCCTCTGGCATGAATACACACAGTATTACACCTGCGATGATTTACACAGAACAAAGTTTTTAGTGTCACCCACCAAGTGCCGACTTAACCAATAGTGTATATTTGCTACTATAGTGTTACTTCATGCCATCGATGAACTCATGAATTATACATAGGACAGTGAATTTATGATTCCCTGGAGATACACTAGGACAAAAAGGAGAATGACTTCTGTTTCAAAGGAAGCTAATATGAAGAAAGTGGTTTCAAGAAAAAAAAAAAAAACTGAGTCCTTGATTATTTGTAGGGAAGGCAGCATAAAGCAGAGGATTCCAACCCAGGAAGTGCGTGACTATTGTGTAAGTATCTTCATCCGTGAAGTGGATATGATCCTAAATGCCTCAAAAGTTCATACTGAGGTTTCATGAAGAAGGTAAAAAGGATCCAGTAAGTTGTATAGTGTTATACAACTGTTACTCATTATTCTTGCCAAAGCAAAATAATAAAGGACTATTCAAGAACTTCTTGGGTATTTTTTTTCTTGCTTCACCCTTTTTCTTGATATCACAAGACAATGTGAGTAAACAATGGAGATTTCAATGAACACAAGTATGCTAATGAAGGTAATGCAGATGAGGGACCTTGGCCAAGGAAGCCAAAAGAATGCTATAAATAGGAAAGAATTTTATAAACAAAATACAATACTCCTAGGCCAGGCTATGAATTATCACCAGCATACTGTCTGAGATTCTGGTCTTGAGGAAAAAGCAGTAAAACTAAAGAAGTCCTAAGGAGAGGAATTAAAAATCATTAAGGAGATGATGATAGACTTTGTAAAATAGGAAATTAAAATATCAAGGGTCTTCAGTGTTCAGTGATTTAAACATTTACAGATCAATTACATGACTATTAATCCCATGATATTAGAACTACACTTTACAAAGTATCCCTTGAAAGAGGTGATTTTAAAACAATAAAGTAACATTAAACAGAATAAGTGTACAGAGCTAAAATTATGTGTAAAATGCTTGGGAATATTTCCACCAATGTTCCACCAGCATTGTTTTCACTTGGTTACTCTTGCCAATAAAACCAAGAACCAAAGTAATCCAGTGATTGTAGGAAAAATTACAGCCTTTTTAAAAAATATATTTCTATGCCAACACATACTACCTATTCATTGTAATAGCAAAAGACTTAAAAGAGTGGTAGCATATTTAGAAAAATTATGGTATGTCCAAAATTAAGAATATTATACAATTTTTAAAGGTTAAACTATGTTTATTGACCATATTGATGTCTATTTAAAGACAGTGCTATGTTTTCTGATTTTGCATGAAATTAATGATAATATAATATTGTATTTTATATACAGTGAGTAAATTTAAAATTTTAATTAAGTGACATAATGACAGGTGTCCTTAGAAAGGTTTGATCTTACAAAATTTCTATAATTACACAAATCATAAGTACTTATTATTTTCCAGATCCTTATATCTAAAGCCAAACATTAAATATAAATGTTACAAACACAATAATTAAAAGAAAGAGACTGTTAAAATAGATTTTTAAAAATTACATGATTATAAACTTTGGTAAGAAAGGGATGAAGCTTTACATTCTGGTCAATTGATTTCAACAAGGGTACAAGGCAGTACAATGGAGAGAAACAGTAGTCTTTTAAACAGATGATGCTGGGACAAATGGATATTGGTTACTGTTGGTTTGTTCCAGACACACAGAAGAAACAGTACAGATTTATTGAAGGTAAGATAGTACTCCATTAGGTAGAAGGGAGTGGGCCAAGCAAGAGAGAGAGAGGGAGAGAGGTTCAGGATCCCAGTGTCTGGAAATTAGGGCCTTATATCCTGAACTGTGGGGCATTCTCTTCCCTATATGCACCTGATTAAAGACCTTTCCTCATTTTCTCCCATTGGTTACCTTATGACACCTGATTAGAATATGTTCCAATTTCCTCCCCATTGTTACTTTAGAAAACCTAATTAGGATACTGCCCACTTTACTTCCATTGGTCCTTTTAAAATTTGAACCTGTGGCAGGAGTTGTCGTGATAAATCCTTAGTGAAGGGAGTTGTAATGTTATGAGATTTGTTGTAAACAGGGACAGGACTCTTTTTCTCATCTTGTCCTCCAGTGGCTTCTTTCTAACACCCTATCTCTGTCATTTTAGTGTCCTTGAACTCCTACCTAACATATCCACATTCAAAAGAATGCATTTGAACCCTTTCCTTACATTCTACACAAAAACTAACTCAATAGGATCATAGAACTAGGTGTAAAACCTAAAATTATAAAACTCTTAAAATAGGAGTAAATATTTGTAATCTTCAGTTGAGTAAAGCCTTAGATACCACAACAAAATAACAAGCATATGGGAAAAAAAATAGACAAATTCTTTAATAAAAATCTAAACTTTTGGACTTCAAAGGTCAACATCAAGAAAATGAATAAAATCACAAATAGAAAAAATGCAAATCATATATTTGGTCTACAATATATAGAACTCTCATAACTCAAGAATAAAAAGACAACACAATTTAAAAATGAGCAGAGTATCTGACTAGACATTTCTTAAAGAAGATATACAAATTCTAGTAAGTACATAAAAAGATGCTCCACCAGTTCATTAGCCGTTAGAGAAATGTAAATCAAAACTACAGTAAGATACCATTTCATACCCATAGAACAGTTATTGTCAAGATGAACAAGAGCAAGAGTTGGTGAGGATTTGGAGAAATGGAAACTCATTTTGCTGTGGGGATTATAATTTGGAGCAGCCACTTTAGAAAACAGTTAAATATCAAAATATTAAACAAAGTTGCAATTCCACTCCTAGGAATACAGTCAAGAAAATTGAAAATATGTTCATATACAAAATAACAAAATCTTGTACATGAAGTTCATAGCTATATGTTCAACAAAACTGGAAACAGCTGAGTTGTGGTGAATCCATGCAGTAAAATACTATTTTCTTATGAAAAGGAATGAAATATGATAAATGCTACAACATGGCTAAATCTTGAAAAAGATTATGCTGGGTGAAATATTCTAGTTACAAAAAGTTAGAAATCATATGCTTCTACTTATATAAATTGGCCAAGATAGGCAAATCCATAGAGACAGAACAAAAATTAATGGTGTCCAGAGTTTGGGAGTAAGGAGGAACAGGGAGTGACTACTACAAAAAGAAGAGTTTTTTTTGAGGTGTTGAAAACTTCTGTAAGTGGTGGGTAATGGTTGCACATGTCTGTGAATATACTAAAGAGCCTTGAATTCTATACTTTTAAAGAGTGACTTGTATCATGAATTATAAATCAAAAATCTTCAGATGAAAAGGTAGAAAAATAAATAACATGCAAGCACTATCAGAAAGCTGGAGTAAATGTCAAAAGTAGTCAAACTCAGAGAAAGTAGAATGGAGGTGACTGGGGAATGACTTGTTCAATGGATATGAGTTTTAGTTTTTCAAGATGGAAGAAAGTTCTAGAGATCTTGTTTTAGTCAACTTTTTCATTGCAGTGACCAAAAGAACTGACAAGAACAACATAGAAGAGGGAAAGTTTATTTGGGGCTCACAGAGATTTCAGTCCATAGATGGCCAACTCCATACCTGTGGGTTCAAGCTGGGGAGAACATCATGACAGAAGGGCAAGGCAGAGGAAAGCTACTCTGGACATGGCAACAAGGAAGCAGAGAGCTCACTCACAGTGACCTACCTCCTCCAGCCACACCCTACCTGCCTACAGTTACCATCCAGTTAATCCTTATCAGTGGATTAACTTCTCATAACCTAATCATCTTACCTCTGAACATGCTCGCATTATCTCACATATGAGCTTTTAGGAAATACCTTGAACCTAAACCATAACATCTATTGCACAATAATTTGAATATACTTAATGTTACTGAGCTATACACTTTAAAATGACCTAAAAAACAAATATTATATATTTTTTCCACAGTTCAAAAAAGTCTCAGCACAACCATGGAAAAAGGCATAAAAATAAATATTTTTAAAATAAAACTTAAGTGACTGATTATATTAATACCAGAGTATGATTCTGAGCAAAGAAAATTAACAGTGATAAAGAAGGACTTTACGAAGTAATTAAAAAAAATTAATTTGCTGAGAAGACAGCAATCCTAGTGAGATGTACAATTATAGTTGGAGACATCAACACTACTCTCAATAAGATGAATAGACAAAAAATCAGCAAGAAAAATCAGAACTGATCATTAACCCGCTAAATCTAATTGACACTTACAGAACACTACACCCAACAAGAAAAGAATATATTTTTGTTTTAAGTGCACATGGAACATTCACCAAGAGAGATCTTATCCTAGATCATAAAGCAAATCTCAACCAAGTTAAAGAATTGAAATCATAAAACAATATGCTCTGATCATAATGCATTTAACCTAGAAATCAATACAATAAGATAATAGGAAAATCTCCAAACACTTGTTAACAATACACTTCTAAATAATACATTGGTCAAGAAGTTGCAGGAGAATTGGAAAATATTTTGAACAGAACAAAAATTAAAATATGAAGAGCAGAAAAAATATAGAAGCGCTCAAAGTCCAGGGCAGCTCCCAAGACATTCCAGAATAGCTCCCTACAAATGGTGAACAATGTCTCCAAGCTGTCATGGCTCTGTCATCTCCATACCAGGTTTTACAGTTACCCAGGCCTGGAAAGTAAAGATCCTGGATTCAGAAGGGATATGTATCCTTTACATTTACATGGGCTATAACTAGAGACATGGCTCCACATAACTTCAGAGAAACTGGTAAGTGTGTTGGGGCATACAGTCAGTGAGCCCTGATATACCCACTGCAGTTAAAAGATTATCCTGGATCACAGCAGCAATAGTAAAGACAATTTGTAGGATTTGGGATCTATTCTGGGGGCAGATTCAACAGGACTGCTAATAAATGGGGTTGAGGATGAATGGTGGTGAATGAGACCTGACTTATTAAAAGGATTCAGTCACTTTAGGAACCTGACAGAAAATAGCAAGTACAAAGGCTTTGAAATGGAAACAACTTTAGTGTGTTTTAGGAATGGTGTGTTGCAGTGTACTGGAACTGAAGGTCAGTGGTATGACATAGTATCTGAGTTAGGAAAGATGCTCCTTGATTAATGATGGAATGACGTCCAATGTGTAAACAGTGGCCAGAACACAGCACTGGGACACCATACATTTAAAATACACTAAAGGAGGAGGAGTCTGCAAAGCTGACAGAGATGTTGGAGGGAAACAGAAGAGTATAGCACCATAGAACATAAGAAGGAAAGCATTTCAAGGAGAAGTAAGTGAATGCTACTGAAAGGCTAAGTAAGATGATAATAAACAGGTAGTGACTTGGACAAAGGGGTCTGAGTAAATAATTGAGAACAAAAGTCAATAGTAGGTTGGAGACTAAACAGGAAGTGATGAAGTGAATCTGACAAATACGACTCTTTCAAGAAACATTTGAACTTTGGCAAAATAATTGTGTATTTGAAAATGTCCATAATGATTCTTTTTGCTTTTATTGCTGTTTTAAAAGAGTATTACTTGAAAGACAACAAAGCTGTGAGGCTTTACTTGAGGGAGGGTGAGGTTCAAAGAAAACAATGTAATTACTTATGGTACAAGATTTTGTAGTATGTATACCAATGGCCAGGATCTATCTAACAGCAGTCCCCTGTGATGCAGGATGATGATCAAAGAATCAATTCTTGAGAAATCGAGGAAAGATATTATAATCCAGAGCAAAATTATTGGGGCTCACCTTTCATAATTATCCACTTAATCCCAAAGGAATGATTCCTGGCCTCTTCTTCAGGTTATTTCTACAGCTATATAGCACAAAAGGAAAAAAAAAAAAAAAAAGGTACTTGGAAAGCACAAAATGCATTCCTATAACCACCAGAGGTCACTAAAGGCCAATTCTATCTTTTGATTAGAAAAAAAAAAAATCAGTCTTTAGATTCGAAATGTGATGATTATTTTCACAAAATTAGTGAACCTATGTTATATATTTCATTGCCTTGTTTCCAAATGATCTCACAATTAAATGTATAAGGAAATATGAGGAAAATATACTTTAAGAGGGAAAAAAATTCTTTTGTTGTCAATTGGCAAACAACTAAGAACCTAAGCTGGAAATCAGCAAACATGATACACCTTTTGCTACCACTACCTTGTACTGTAACCTTGGCATGTAAGTTTTCTCTAATCTGTGATTCTGTGTCCTCATATTTCAAATACAGCAAGTGAGACTGAAGACACTAAAGCTAGAAAATAATAAAAAAAAATTAAAGTTTTGTATTCTCTGATGGAAAAAAAATAAAGCTATTGAAAAATTGGATTTCTCCAGGGATTACGTTGCTTTTCCTAGTAGAATGAGTGATGCTTCATTTGATCTGATTAACTTCATTCTGCTGAATTACTGCTTAATTGCAACATAAAAATATATATATTAAAGTATATTTATAGCTATTTAGGCTCTGAAAGGACCACTTGCTCACAAGCAAATATTTATGACCTTGAGTACATACACTGAATCAGGGTGTTTTTAACCTTGGCTACATACTAAAAACATAGCCAATTGGAAACTCTGGCAAGGGAACCTAACTACAGCCATCTTGGGTTTTCCCTACACCCCCTTTTGCCAATACCAACACTATGGGGGTTCATTATATCATCTCTCACGGCAATTCAAATCTTGTGCTAAAGTTGAAAGATCCAAGGGTGAATGGGGCTGGATTATCCGAGAGTTATAGAGAATTCTAAAGTTTACCTGGCTACTGTCTTTCATGAGGACAGTCTGGTTGTTCAGTTTTTTCCTTTGATAATGTATGCTGTCCACCATCCTGTCAGCAACCCTACCCTCCTTAATTAGCAGTTAGTTTCTGTTACTGATAAGCAAAGAACAATAATAACAAAACCAGCTGATACAGAAATCGGTATAGGCACCATGAGGGATAGTGGCATCTGAGGAATTAGTTATTGGGCTGATATCTAAAACTTCCAATGAGCATAAAATCAAATCTCAAAAATTTACTTCAGTGATATTCTCGTGCTTTCAAGTGACTTTGATGGGGAAAAAAATCAACTCCTATCTAAAATTCTTAGAAAGAGGACACATAAAACCAAACAGAAACTTTAGTGAATTGAGTTCTAAATCTTTCCTATAAAAGTTGGAGAGTCAATCAGAAGACAATGGATCCCAACTAATGGAAATAGCAACATCTAAGAGATTTCTGAAGACTTAGCACCGTGCTTTATACGTGATCTCTAGATCAATAATATCGACATTGCCTGGGAACTTGTAAAAATGCAGATGTTCTGGTCCTCACCCAGACCTACTGAATCAGAAATTTTAGGGGGCGGGCCCTCTGTAATTTACAATTCTTCCAAGTACAAAAGTGAAAGCACCCAGAAAACCACTGGACACGGGAACTCACACAAGAGATTTTAATAACCAGACGAACAGAGTGTCTGCCCTGAAGGGCGAAAGAGAGAGAAGGAGCGCTAATAGCAGGGGAACTACCCTTAAGTCGTGGCACCAGTGACTAAGGAGGAAGTTAACGATCTAGATTGTTAAAATGGTGTGTGGAGGGGGCAGAATCGGGAGAAATTGCTTCAGCCTGGTTCCTTTCACTAAGGAAGGCTTATAACTAATTGATTTGAAGGATCTGAAGACCTCAAACTCTCCTGACTTTCTATCCTTATTCTAACTTCATCTGTGAAGAAACTTTCCCACCTTCGCATGTGAGAACTAATAATTCCCCTCTCAGGAGACAAGCCTCAATCTTCCTAGGGCAACCAGAATACAAATACTCCTGATCAGATGGAGTGGGTTGGTGTGTTGGTTGAATATTGCTACAGAAGAGTTAGGAATCGGGGGTGGGAGGGTTAGTGTTAGGGTTAGAGTTAGGGTTAGGGAGGGGGCAGAATGTGAGGAAGGAAGGACTGTATAGAGGGAAAAGAGGGGTGGGAGGGTGGGGGGAGAGGGGGAAAAATAACAGAATGAATCAAACAACATTACCCCTATGTAAATTTATGATTACACAAATGGTATGCCTTTACGCCATGTACAAACAGAGAAACACATTTGTTTACAATTTAAAAAAAGAGGAATCTAGAAGAGGGTTAGGTATTTGCTAATTTATATCTTTAACTTTTTGAAAGAATGTTAGAACAGATTTTGAGGCTGTTAGATCAAGAAGCACGGTCACATATTTTGATTCAGGTAAATGTATAGATATGGTACTTCCCAGAGACTCTGCGCTAACAATTTGGAGGAAATACTATTCAATGCAAATATTCACTAAAATTAGTTTCAAAACAAATTATGTCAAAGTTAAAAATCCCTTAAGTATACAGAAGGAATTTAAAACTTTATGAAAACAGAATAAAGATTGGCTATATTATGCATTCCAGGCACCTCCTCACAGCTTTAATAGAAACTTTTATATCTATTGAAGGAGTGTCAGTATAGTTTTCACCATACTGAGGCAATAGCAGGAAGCAGCTGACTGCACACACTTGGATACTTAATGAACACAATTATGGACAAAATTTAACTTGGCAAACTTTCTATGACCTGTCCCATGTGTTTCTTATTTAAAATTTCCCCCCATGGAAACACTCGCTGTTGACTATATCTAGAGCGCTTAGCTGTTTAAGGGCAGAATGTGGTGTTTCAGGCCAGAATGGCATTAGGACTAGTTTTATTACCAGGTTACCTAGAATCCTGTTGGAAGGTCCAATTCCTGCTGTGGCTTGCAGCCTGGACCCATGAACCCTGTTGTAAAGAGTAAATGGTATCTTAGGAAACCAATGTCACCTTTTCCCCCACCTTTTAATTTTGTATTGTGTCATACATTTCCTGTAATGGAAGTGTAATTTACTATACTTTTGGGAAATCTAATGTAAGGTATATTACACATGTCCTAATTTTGCCATGACCTAGATATTGAAGCTATCCAACCTTTTGAATAAAAATTTTAAATTCCTCACAAATTAAAAAATCATATTATTTTCAGTAGTGGGGAAGAGATCCCAGGGCCTGGCACATAATAGGTAAGACATCTACCACCGAGTCATAGCACCTGCCCCTGTTTAACTTTTATTTTGAAACAGGGTCCATAAGTGTTCAGGTTGGCCTTAAATTTGCATTCTCTGCCTCAGTATCACAAGCAGGTGGGATTACAGGCATGAGTCTGATTATTTTGTATTCTTTTTTTATTTCTTAAAGTATGTTTGATGACCCACAGTATGTTCTCTCATGGTGAATATTCCACATGTGTTTGAGAACAGGTATTCTGCTGTTATGGATGGACAGTATTCTATAAATGTCAACTAGATCAAGTTGGTCAATAGTGCCATTCAGATCAATGATGTGCTAACTGGTTTTCTTGCTACTTGACTTAGGTGTTAAAAGAAGGATCTTGAAGTATCCAACTATCATAGTGGATTTCTTTGTATCATATATTTTGATACCTATTTGATCATTTTATTTAAATAAATTTTTTTTATTTGTTTATTTTGGGTTTTGTGGTACTAGGGATTAAACCCAAGAGTCATCTCCTACTAAGCTACACACCTGGCCCTTTTTATTTATTTTGAGACAGGATCTCACTAAGTTGTCCAGGGTGGTCTCAAACTTTCTATTCTGTCTCAGCCTTCTGAGTTGCTGGAATTTACAGGCATGCGCCATGGCACTCAGCTAATGTGGGTTTCTTTTTTTTTTAATTTTTTCAGATTTTGATAGACCTTCATTTTATTCATTTATTTACATGTGGTGCTGAGAATCGAACCCAGTGCTTCACGCATGCTAAGCACGCGCTCTACCACTGAGCCACAACCCCAGCCCACAGAGTGGTTTTCTTATTGATGTCACATGATGGGTTTAGGTTTTTTTATCCACTCTGAAAATCTCTGCTTTTAATTTATTTAGATAATTCATATGTGAATGATTATTGATATAATTGTGCTGATATTTTCTAAGGTTGTAACTGTTTCTTTTTCTTCAAATTGGATTAATAAAATAGTTTGCCATCTCACTTAGCTGGAAGTCCAGATGTAGGACAGACCTAAGATACAATATGATTTTCTGTTCAATTATGTCTTTAAAGACCTAAGTGTTTTTCATCTTTCTGCTCTATAATTCTTGCTGTTAGTTTACTAATTCAGCACATGTCAACAATGAATAACATCCCCTTAGATGTGGGCTTCTATATGATGCACTATCTGAACATTTGTGGGTCCATGTTCTCTGGCCATCTGAATTGCTACAGCTACATTGATTTCTTAATGGGTCATGAAATAATAAAAATAATTTCCCCATCTTTTCCTTCTCCCTTTCTGTTCTTTTTAAGGGTTAGTAATGAAGTTAAATTTATCTCTGAAAAAAAAATTTATCTCTGAGACCACAAATTAAAGAAACAAGACAGAATTTAAAGGAGTGGGGTTAAAAATCGACATAATTCAGAATTGCCCAACTCATGGGTCATCTGACATGACAGTGGAGGTGCTGTTCAGTGGCCTCCCAGTTTGGAGTAGGATAAGTTTGTATGAGGTACTTACTTTCTATTAGCAAGAGATTTTTTAAAAATTAGCCATATGCTTTGTTTGGATGTGTCCCCTCCATTTTAAGAGGTGACTGGGACATGAAGTCTCTTGCTCTGGGAATGGGATTAAGGCACTTCAAAAAGCCTACACAAAGCATCTGGTTCTCCTGCCCTATCCCTTCACCATGTGAGAACAGAACATTCTCCTTTCTGGAGGATGCAGCATCAAGGTACCATCTTGGAAGCAGAGACAGGCCTTTCACTAGATAACCAAACCTGTTGGAGCCTTGATCTTATATTCCCAGCCTCCAGTAACTGTGAGAAAATAAATTTTTGTTCTTTTAAATTACCAGTCTCAAGTGTTTTGGTTGTAGCAGCACAAAATGGACTAAAACGTAAGTATAGAGGGGAATATGGTGTG
The DNA here is from genome assembly GCF_902686445.1 of Sciurus carolinensis. NCBI lineage: Eukaryota > Metazoa > Chordata > Mammalia > Rodentia > Sciuridae > Sciurus > Sciurus carolinensis. The sequence continues at coordinate 14,904,822 of NC_062217.1, forward strand.
TACATGTGTCAAGGAGTAGAATGTAATGGACATTACATTCTCTTTTTAATTTTATTTATTTTCTTTTTACTTTTTTTCTCTAAGCAGGTCTCTTCATTTGAAGACTGCTGTCCTGTTCTTCATATAATTCTGGTGGAACATGTCATTTGTATGCTGCTTTTAACCAAACTATTTGGTTAGGCACGTTACTCATTCAATTAGAATCTCTCTTCCAAGAATTTAATTCTTGAGTGGCAATGAAAACAACTGGAGTTGATTACCCCAAGAGGACCCTGTGATCACCCAGAATAATCATGGGATGTGAGAGGTCTAATTCACAGTTCAAATTAGATTTATTATTTATTTATTTAGTTATTTATTTTTGGTACTGGGATTAAACCCAGGGGTGCTTAACCACTAAGCCAGATCCCCAAAAAAATTTTTAATTTTTTTAAATTTTAAGACAGGAACTGCTAAGTTGCTTAGGGCCTTGCCGAGTTGCTGAGGCTAGCTTGAACTTGCAGACCTCCTGCCCCTGCCTCTTGAGCAGCTGGGAGTGCATGTTGGGCCATTGCTCCAGCTAAATTTGATTTTATACATAAAAGAGAACACCATTAAGTATCTTGCGAAACAGTAAGTTTTATCACCTGGCAAAGATGTGTAGAGGCAGGAAGTTCAAAGACTGATATGGCACCCTTTACAACATGGTTCTGCCCTACCAGTCTTAGCCTGTGGCTCTCACATTCAGGTTCCAAGTTATGATGTATATTGCACACAGTCATCTAATGTGCCCCCTGTGGAAACACCTCTAAACTATAGGAAAACGATTTCTTTTTTATAGAAAAAAGACAGATTAAACAGGTGTGGGAAACAATCACAACAAAATTTTGGAAATATCTGTCATCAAAAACCAATATAACTTTTAGGATTTACTACATCTTCAATATTACAGAACATGTGAGGTTCTCATAGAGAAAAATACCTCAGTTTTTTTTTTAAGTTTAACAATTAGCAAAAGGAAAAAAAATAAGAATGTATGGCACTGAAGTTAATTTGTTCCTCTTATTATCCTAATTCTACACCTGTGGGATAATATATGGACAGTGGGGAATGGGGAATTCATGTAACTCAATTGTTATTTTATCAAATAATATTAATAAAGCACCAGTCAACACACACACACACACACACACACACACACACACACCACTATAGATTTTAGATTTTGCAAAGCAGCTGCCCTATCTGCCTCATATTGCCTGAAATTTCTACCTGAAATCTTTACCCATAGTACTTAGGAATTTTGATAGGAATCTTGAAAGTTCTTTCAAATTCAAAGCATTTTAAAATTAAACAGATTTAAAATTCCATCACCGCTGTCCTAAGCCTTGTGATGATTTCAATTCAATTAAATCAATGAATTCAATATACATATTTATTACAATGTTTGAGGACTTGTGCATGGTACAACTGATCCAGTCAGGAAGAAAGAAACACAGGGGCAGTCACCTTTACATACTGTCCAGTAAAAAAAATCTGCAGCTACTCCATTCTAAAGAACTTTTCCCTCACTACTCTAGACACTAAGATTTTGCAAAAAGAGTAACTCAATTTCTCAATCTGGGTCAACCTCATGATTGTTTAAAATGCCAATATGTATGCTTCCTGGATATTATTATTTTAAAATACTGAATTTTGCTCCATTGCCAGATCATGTGTTCCAATGTTAGGTTAAAGAAATAGTCTCTTCCTTAATAAGACCCTTAAAGGCAAGAAGTTAAATCAATAATCAATGAATGGAATAGATTCAAACTAAAAGCTTCTTCTCTGAAAAGAAACAATGAAATGTGAATAGAGAGCCTACAGGTTGGAAGAAAAACTTTACCACATGCACCTCAGATAAAGTATTAATTTCTAAGATATATAAAGAACTCAAAAAACAGCACCAAAAACAAAAAACCCAATCGATAAATGGGTTAAGGAACTGAACACACACTTCACAGAAGATATACAATTGATCAACAAATCTATGATAAAGTGTTTCAACATCTCTAGCAATTAGAGAAATACAAACCAAAACTAAGATTTCATCTCACTTCAATTCAGAATGACAATTATCAAGAATACAAGCAACCAATGTTGGTGAGTGTGGGGAAAAGGGCACACTTATACAGTGCTGGTGGAATGCAAAATGGTGCAACCCATTATGGAAAGCCGTGTGGAGATTCCTCAGAAAACTTGGAATGAACCCACCTTTTGACCCAGTTATCCCACTCCTCAGTTTATATCCAAAGAACTTAAAATCAACACACTACAGTGACCCAGACAGATCAATGTTTATAGCAGCTCAACTCACAATAGCTAAACTATGGAACCAACCTAGGTGCCCCTTCAACAGACGAATGGATAAAGAAAATGTGATATATATATATATATATATATATATATATATATATATATAGAGAGAGAGAGAGAGAGAGATCTATAGATATATAGATATATGATGGAATATTTTTCAGCTTTACAGAAGAATGAAATTATGGCATTTGCTGGTAAATGGATGGAGTTGGAGAATATCATGCTTAAGCAAAATAAGTCAAACCCAAAAAACCAAAGGCTGAATGTTTTCTCTGATATGTGGATGCTAATTCACAATAAGGGTGGGGGGCACAGGGAAGAATAGAGTTACTTTATATTAGGTAGAGGGGAGTGAAGGGAGGGAAAAGGGTATTGGGGTAGGAAGGAAAATAGAGTGAAACAGACACTATTACCTCATGTACATATATGATTGCATGACTGATGTGATCCTACAATATACACAACCAGAAAAATGAGAAATTACACTCTATATATGATCAAATGTATAAATGCATTCTACTGTCATGTACAACAAATTAGAAAAAATTAAAAATTATCTTACAACTAAAACCTTTGATAGTCTCTGATACTTATTCAAATAGCTCCAGTATTTGCAATCCTGGCTGCACATCAGGAGCACCTGGGTAAATGGATGGAGTTGGAGAATATCATGCTAAGTGAAATAAGCCAAAGCCAGAAAACAAAGGCTGAATGTGTTCTCAGATATGTGGATGCTAATTCACATAAGGGCGGGGGTTATAAGGAAGAATAGAATTACTTTATATTAGGTAGAGGGGAGTGAGGAAGGGGAAAGGTTATGGGGGTAGGAAGGAGAGTAACGTGAAACAGACATTATCTCATGAACATATATGACTGCATGACAATATGTACAATCAGAAAAATGAGAAATCACACTCCATTTTTGTATGATCTATCAAAATGTATAAATGTATTCTACTGTCAAGTACAACTAATTAGAACAAATTTAAAAAAATAGTCTCACTACTCCTGACCCAGGGCAGCTTCCCCATTTACTCCGCCTAAACTTTCTACCAAGAGAGATACAGGAGTCTCATCCAAAAAGTGGGCAGAGCCGCAAGACACGCGGAAACCGACCTGGGTTTAAATCCTGGAGTGCTCTGGCACCCGCCTCGTTTTCTACATCATTCAGTACGTACAGTCTCTTCAAGGCTCTTATCATCTGCAGATTTATGTGGTTAAATGCATCTCCTCTCGGATGAAAATTCACATTTCCCTTCGGAAATTAGCTAGCTGGGCACCACTAACTATAGGGTAGGAGTGAATCTGGTTTCTGTTTGAAAAGCCTTCCCGGGGATAGAATCCCACGCCAGCAACACAGCGCGCCCAGCACCACGTGTCTGCCCCCAGCTGCCGGATTGGAGGAGCGAATTTTAGCGCTGCGGTCTAGACGCGCGCAGTCCCGCCCAGCAGCCAGAGGAGCCGGGCAGCGGAGGAAGAGGCCAGAAGCAGAACGCAGAGGGGTTGGGGGCGGGAGGGGGGTGGGGGATTCTGAGTCGCCGGTGGCCTGGAGTCTGGGAGGGCCCCGAGCGGCGCCAGGCGACCCGCCTCGCAGGACTTGCCCAGACGAGACACGCTTCATCTTGCAACCTGGAAGAAGGAGCCCGCCCGCTTGCTCCTCGGCCTCCACGGTCCCGCCTGAGCCGGGATCTGGGTCCTGTTTAACTCTCCGCCAGTCTGCAGCGCCCGGTACCCTCCCAGGAGCGCGCAGCGGGGGTGAGCCGATGCCCGGGATGCGCCAAGGCGCCCGCGGGGGTCCCGCCTTGGACAAGGGCATCTTGGAGCTTTTGACGGCAGGGCCTCTCCCAGCAGCGTTCCGCGCCTCTGCGGATCCCGCTGACTGGGCCGCCGCATCCCCAATCCCCACTTGCTTTCCAAGGAGGGGCACCGAGGCCCCACTCGACCCAGCATCCTCAGCCTTTGTCTTTGCGGGTTCAGCAGGCCCGCGGTGCGGTGCGCCGGGGAAGCAAGACGAGGTGCAGGGCTGGGGGGCCTGCCTGGGGCGGCGGGGGAGATAGGCGGAGGAAACAGGAAAGCATGCCCCCTTCTTTCCTGTTTCCGGCCATCTTGTGACCAGGCTTTCACCAAGGGGGCAAGGGTGGCGAACCGCAGATGCCCTAGACTAGAGTGGTTGGCAGCGAACTGAGATGGATGCGTCGGGCCTGCGCCGCTCCTCGCCGCAGAGGCGGCGCGTGGGCCGCTCCACTTAGGGCCCTTGGTCCAGAACAGGGGGTTGATCCCTCTAATAGACCTGAGGCAAAAACAAAATAGGGACAGGAGCCCGGGGAGCTGACATCTCCCCTAACTAAGCACCTGATTCATGGTTCTTTATTCACATGCCCAATTCTGAACGTCCCTCTCCGTGCCAACCCTGCGCTAGGTGTTGGAGATACATCGGTGAGCAAGTGAGACCACAGCCCTTGTTCCTGCTGATCCTGCAGCCAGTGGATGGAGCCCACAGTCTACAGACCTGCCAGGTCGGTATCGGATGTCCTTCAACAGATGGGGAAACTGGGCCTAGGGCTAACAGATTTATTCTAAGTTAGGCAGCAAGGAAAAGGAAGAATCAAATTTTGAAACCTAGCTATGTCTTTTAGGAATTTTAAGCTAGGCTGCAGTGAGTCGTCAATAGTTCTTTTTCTCCAAAACCTAATTTCTAATTAGGTTGTGTGGTTTATACAAATGCATGTTTGTTTCCTGGTTGCTTTTCTGTAGATTTATTTCTAGTTGACAACATCTGGAAAGTGCTAAAAATATTTGATATATGACTTTACTTTCAGTTACTCTGAATTGTATTTTCCTTTCTTCTGTTCACATATTTGGCTGTTAGGAAAGAAAAAATTTTCCTGGTGGTTGGTCCAAGCAGGACTCCCCGGTGGATTGAGGAATGTCTGGCTTTTCCTCAGCTCATTGATCTCTGTGGTAACCACTGGCAGCCCTCAGAGGGACCCCCAAAATGAGAGGCCTGAAGTCTGCAAGTCGCTGCTAGAAATATTTAGCCTCTCCAGAAAATAATGCAACCCCCCACACAAGTTTGTAAGGTAAATACCATGCCTTGTAAAAATTGGATGGAAACTTGATGGCTGAAGTACACCTCCATCTGTTTTTACCTTTCAGCATTTTGTCAGTGCTATCTTTTTCGAAAGACAAGTAAACTTGGGGAGTTTTTTGGTTTGTACCTTTCTCAAAGTGTTATGTTTAGGCTTCCAACCCATAGAGGAAGAAAAATTCCTTTAAAAATATATCTTGGATATAAGAAATTTTAAAAGCCTGCCAACAGATATGATTAATTACAAGTTTTAATTTTTAAAACAAATTTATTGTAGTGTAACACATAAAATGCAACCTTAATTTTAAGTGTAATTCCATAAATTCCGACGAATGTGTATTCCGTTGCAATCAACCATAGTCAAGGTAAATATTTCGACTCCAGATTTTCCTCTTGCCCTTTTCCCGCCATTTAATTTCACATAATTTGTTGCTGCACGTCCTCGAGGTTGTGCGTAAAAGATGAGGATGAATAGATATTTCTAATCTCAAAACAAGCTAAGACAGGAGTGGATGGATGACCAGAGAATGGCAGTTAGGGCCAAAAGTTTCGGGATGTGACTCCCTACACCTGTCTTAGGGACAAGGAGTGTCCAGCCCCAAAGACCAGGGCGGATGGTGCCCTGGGGAGCCCGCGACTAGGAAGGCCCTCTCAGGGTGGACCAGTGTTCTCCACTCGACTTTTCCATGAGGTTTTTTCTGATCCCGCAGGGCGCTAGGCGCACGCTGACCGCGCGCTGCTGGAAGGCGCGCCCCTTGCTCCGGGTCCGGCAGGGCGCTGCCATAGCAACGTCCTGGACGCCCAGACCTTGGCCGCCGCCGCCGCCGCCCCCGCCGCCGCCGCCGCCGCGGGGGACCTGGTCTTCTCCGGCTCCCGAGGGTGTGGCGGCGGCGGCCCCGGAGGCGGCTCTGGCCAGGTAGGCGAGGCCGATTCGCTCCTCTGATACGAGCCTAAGCGGCGGACTGGCTCGCAAGCATGGTAAGAGGCGGGAAGCCTGAGGTACTGGGATTCCGGGTTGGGGGCAACGGGGACTTTCCTGGACTCCCACCTCCCCTGTACGCCCGCCTCCCACTCCTGCCTTCGCTGCACTGTCTCTTCCTTCGCAGCCCTTCCAGAAGCACGTCTACTACCCTCTGGCCAGCGGCCCCGAGGGGCCCGACGCCTCTGCCTCTGCAGCTGCGGGCGCGGCCTCCATGGCCTGTATGCCCCCTAGCGCGGCATCCGGCCCCATGCCCTTCTTCCAGTTCCGGCCGCGACTGGAGAGCGTGGACTGGCGGCGGCTGAGCGCCATCGACGTGGACAAGGTGGCAGGGGCCGTGGACGTGCTAACGCTGCAGGAGAACATCATGAACATAACTTTCTGCAAACTGGAGGACGAGAAATGCCCACACTGCCAGTCGGGGGTGGACCCGGGTGCTGCTGAAGCTCATCCGCCTGGCGCAGCTCACCATTGAGTACCTGATGCACTCGCAGGAGTTCCTCACCTCGCAGTTGCACAGCCTGGAGGAGCGGCTGCACCAGAGCCTGGGTGACTGTGAGCAGAGCAAGCAGCTGCTCACCAAGCAGGCAGGCGAGATCAAGCTTCTGAAGGAGGAGTGTAAACGCAGGAAGAAGATGATCTCCACTCAGCAGCTGATGATCGAGGCCAAAGCCAGCTATTACCAGGTGGGAAGCTGTGCTGTGGTCACAGTCATAACCTAAAACAACCCGGTCCCCATTTAAGAGCTCTGTCCTATGGAACCCTTCTTTCTTTTTAAAGATTTGTACCATAACTCAGAAGACAGCATATTTAAGCCAAAAGCAGGCATTTAAACCAATAGAGAACATGGTTTGTTACCTTCTGCAGCCGGCCAGGGAATTAATTAAATAACTAGCGTCTGCAGTGCTTTATTGAAATCATCTAATTGCTGGTTGTTGAACCTGTTTCTTCCTATCATGTCAAGAAAAATCAACCATGCACAAATTGCTGTTGAGGTCAGTCCCCAAATTGGCCTGGAATTGGACCATTTATGATATTTTTTCTTATTAAAATTTTTTTGAAATATTCTCAAATTGACAGAATAATACAAAGAACTTTGATATACACTTCACCCAGTCACCAGTTATTAACATTTTTCCATATTTGCTATATTTTCTCATCTCTTTCTATATTATTACTTTTGAACTGTTCACAATAAGTTGTAGACTCCTAAATTTTTCAGAACAAGAACATTCACTGACATAATTCACAGTATTTAAGAATTAAACATTTATATACTTCTAATCTCAATCTCCAACAGTTAAGGGTTAGATATTGAGCCCAAAGTAAATATTGCCATTTTGAGTGTAACAGAAATCTTTGTACAGGTTGAACATCACTTCTCTGAAATGCTTAAGACCAGAAATTTGTTTTTGTTTTCTGAATTCTGGAATATGTACATATACATACTGACCTATCTCGAGGATGAGACTCAGGTCTAAATACAAAATTAATTTATGTTTCCTGGATAGTTTATATGTGTAGGCTGAAAGTAATTTTATACAGTATTTTTAGTGTGCCTGCATTTTGACTGCAACCTGTCACATGGAGTTCAGGTGTGGAATTTTCTACTTGTAGAGTCATGTCCACACACAAAATTTTCAGATTTGGAGCATTTCAGGTTTTTGGATTAGGGATGCTCAGCCTGAACCCTGGTTGAAGGTTGTTGTTTGATAAAGGTATCAAAATAAGCAACATAAACAAGATTGATTTCATACCTACTGTCTAGTGATTTTGGCTAAATATGCTTTAAAAGGCTTCAGTGGATTTAGAAATGGAGCTGAAACAGGTGAATGTTGGATCACTGGATGCAGGGCAGAGAACATGGTGTATTTAGTATTGCTTAGGTATATATCAAGTCGTTTAACTTCTAAACCTCATTCTCATCTGGAAACTGAGGCCATCAGTAGTAGCTACCTTTTAGGGCTGTTCTGCATGAGATGAAGCATGTGGAGCATGAGGGGCATCTGAAGTGTGGATGGCACTCTCTGCCTAGCTTCCGCAGCACTGAACTGTGATTATGTGTGGTCTCTGAATCCTCAGATCTCTTTTAGGAGCTTAGTGATTAGTGGGGGCCAAGAAGACAGAAGCTACAGAGCAGGTACTACAGGAGTCAGTGATTCAGGATGGGGTGGTAGAGGACTTGGAATAGTGGGCATATAAGCTGGCTGGGGTCTCCCAGTGGTATAATCATTGTAACTCCAGGTTCTTAAGGTAGGAATATTTGACTGGTAATAAAATTAGAGAAAGACATTGATTTTGCTTAGTTATTTGTCTACTATGCACTTATGAATTTGTATTTATTTATTTTTATTTTTAATTTTGCAGTGCTGAGGGCTGAGGCTAGGATTTCATGCAAGCTAGGCAAGCACTCTACCACTGAGCTATTTCCCCATGCATGAATTGTATTTAATAGAGACCTTCCAACAACTGGGAAAGTTAACTATGGTAAAGGCTAGTGTGTACACTGATCTATCAAATTATTTCTTCAAATTTAAAAATGACAGATTTAAAGACTTTTTGCTGATTGCTCTCCATGTCAACAGCAACTGAAGCGGGTATCTGTCAGCGAGTTTGTGTCCCTGCTTCCAATTATACAACCCCTTGGAATGGAGATGAGTGTTGGGAAGTAGAAAAAGCATATAATTTATAGTGAAAGGGACATGAATTAAAATGGAAATTGATAGTACTGCAACTTAATGTGTCTGAGCTTTGATTTCTTCATGGGTAAAGTGGTAGCCTTGGAAATTAAATAAGAGAAGGATGTAATAGGGTCTATCTCTGGATAGGCACAGGTGGAAATATTGGTTCTTTTATCCACTATGCCCAGCCATTAATTTAGAGAAGCACCCCCAAAAAATTAAGAATAGAGAGTGTCCATCCTACTTTTAGTAAAATGAGTTCTCATGTTAATTCCTTTACACAAAATGTTTTTCATTTTTTAAATCATTTTGGAGAGAATTTTTTTTACAGTACTGGGGATTGAACCCAGTGGCATTCTGCCACTGAGCTATATCCTCAGCCATTTTTAAAATTTTGAAATATACTCTTATTTTTAGCCTAAATTCCTAAGTTGCCTAAGCTGGCCTTGAATTTGTGATCCTCCTGCTGCAGCCACCTAAGTAGCTGGGATTACAGGTGTGGGCCACCACACCCACCTATTGGATGGAATTTTTTAAAAGACACTTAGGTGTTTTACATAATAAACTACATTCTTAAACTAAGTGTACTGAACATAATTCAATATATTCTAATCTTGGTGTTGTTAAGGAAAGAGTATTAGATTTCTGTCTAGGAATAGTACATAGCCCTTTGGTTTTCTTAATTCATCGTGTTACTTTTTTTTTTTTTTCCTGAAGGAGACTCCTTCCAAATAGAAGCTTATATAATTTATCTACATATCAAATTCACATATGCATATACATATATAAATACACATATCACATAGACACATAACTGTCTTTTTAGGAAAATTCAAATGGTTTTAGAGGATAAAAACTTAAATCATTTACAAAAAAATCTTATAATTGTTTGTTTAATGGGGAAATTTGACTCTAGGTTATGTAGCATTCTTTTATGCCTTCTTAGCTTTAAAGGGACCCTAATTACTTCTAAGCAAAGTCTTTGTGCAATAAATAGGACTCCTTGACCTCCTACTTCTTCATTCTAAGAAATAATCTATTAAGTTTCTAATTTTAAAATCCTAGTCCTGTAGATTAAATAGCCTTGGTTTTGGGGGCTGACAGATCTGTTGTTTGAATCCTGACTCACTCCCCAACCACTCTCAGCAGTGTATTATAATGGTATAAAGAAGCAGGCATGTATTGGGCACCATAATCAGGAACCATTTATGCTGCTGTTATCTGAAATGTGAGCATCAGCCATGCCTCCAAGCACTAACCTGGAGTTATCTGGCGATAGCAAACATATTTTAATTAGGACCAAATAAGTGTGTGTGTGTGTGTATCACACTATATGTATTACTAAGTATATATATATATATATACATATATATATGTATATATATACACACTAAGTATATATATATTACTAAGTATTACTAATATATATTACACACACACACACACACACACATATATATATATATATATGTCTTTTATTTTTAACCATTTTGAGCATGAAAATGATAATCTTTTAAAGCTGCAGTTGCAGACTGTCACCTCATAGGTTGAATTTGGCCTGCATACCCTTTTGGTTTGGTGTCTGTAGCATTTAGCTTTCCTTGGAAGATGTGGTTTGGTGACCTTGTACTTTCCAATTCACCCTACTCTCTTCCCATGGTCTTAGACTTACCTGTCAGGCCCTACCTTAGATATTCTGATTCCAGAGGTGTGGAGTGAGGAATCCTCCTTGTTAGGGAGACAGATCGCACCTTTCTGATGCCTGTTGTCAGGGAAGTTGCACAGAGAAACAATGTTCTACAGGAAAATGAGAGGTGAATGGGTCTGTCCATGCACAGACTGTGCATCCCCAGGCCTCAAGAAGAAATGTAGGTCCAGATAGATTTGGCAGCTTTTATTTTCTTTCAGGTGCTGGGGATCAAACTCAGAACCATGGGCCTGTTAGGCGAACACTGAGCTACATCCCAAACCCCAGTGAGAGTTGTCGAAGGCCCCAGTACGTAGTTTCAGACTGTAAAGCATTCCTTAAGTTAGGCGTCCACCAGGCATTAGAGAGATGAAAGAGCGGGTGTGGATAGTGTTTTACTGGTGGACAGATTCCATCCTGCGGCCTGGTTCACGTGACCTGGCACGTGAACGACTCGAACGTGAACCCGGAAGTGTGCAGCTGCTCTTCCGGGTCAGGCTGCCCAATGGCTGCAGCGCTCCTGCCTGTGCAGACGGTGACTGGGAGGAAGCCGTCTGGGGTTTAAGTGGATTCACATCCCATCTCTACTCCTCGTTCAGTTGCTAGGCCCTGACTAGTTGCTTAACTTCCGTGTGCCTTGGTCTCTAGTCCATTGAGTGGGAACAGCTACGGAACCTCACAAGGCTTATTAATGGGGCTCGGATGACGGTGCCTGGCCTATAGTCACGTGTTACTATTTTAGTTAAAACCTGGGGTCGTTGGGAAAAGTGTTCTGGTGCAAAACAGTTACCAGAATTGATTTTTACAAAATGTGAAAAATCAGGGCTGCCAGTTGTCTTCATCCCCTTAGGCAGACAATCCAGTGTCTGAACTCAGTCCTGACAAAGGCATGGAGCGAACTCTGTTGTCAGTTTCACGTCTCGGAAAGTGTGATCTCATTCTCATATCACTTGTCCTTGTCTCCATTTCTCTTTGCTTCAAGAAATCACACGAATCAGTAGTAAAGGCTGGAAAAATTTAAGGATGTCTGTTTTTGTTGTTGTTTTAAGTTGTAGATGGACACAATATTTTATGTGGGCTGAGACTCAAACCCAGTGCCTCACATGTGCTGGGCAAGGGCTCTATCACTGAGTTACAACCCCAGCCCCAGGACCTCTGCTTTTTGAAGGTTTAACTTTTCCGATTGTGTTGTATGTGGCTTAAAGGTAATAAGGGGGTCAATAATAGCAATGTGTAGGATCTTTTTCCCTCAACATTTTATTATAAAAAATAATGCTTGCTTAGCATGTGTGAGGCACTGTTTGAGCCTCAGCACCACATTAAATAATTAAAAAAAAAAAAAAAGTATTGTGTCCGTCTACAACTAAAAAAGAATATTTAAAAAAAAAAATACCACAGATTAGGTGGCTTAAACAACAAAAATATACAAAGTTTGGGAAGTCGAAAGCCCAAGATCAAGATCAAGGTCTCAGTGGGGTTGGTTCTGGTAATACCTCTCTTCCTGGCTCGCACATGGCCACCTTCTCACTGTGTCCTCACACAGCCTTTTGTGTATGTATGGAGATCTCTGCCGTCCCTTCCTCTTAGAAAGACACCAGTCCTGTCTTACCAGGGCCCCACCCACCCTATGTCCTTATTTAACCTTAATCATTTCCTTAAAGGGCTGATCTCCAAATAGTCACACTGTTGGTTAGTTCTTCTCTCCTGATTTTGAGTTACACTTTCCAAGTTGTAACATTCCCATTTCTCACTCAACTGTACTTTCGTACTATTTTTTTTAGTAAACACTTCCATTCTTGAATTCTTTAGTTTGATCCCTTTCTTCATGGATAGGACCGTCCAAATGGTTTTTCTTACCCAAGGATCTATGAGTGCTGAATTCCCTCAATTCTTCCAAAATTGAAAGATATATTCTTGACTGGGTGGAATATTCTTAGGTTACACTTTCCGTCTGAACTTTGTAGATGTGGTTCCTTTGTCTCCTGGCAGTAGACAGAGCTGTGAGAAAATGGACTGGCCTCCATTTTCCCTTCTTGCGACTGATTTGCTTTTTCTGCCTGAGAACTGACAAATTCCTTCTTTCTATCAAAGCCTAGTAATAAGGTATATCTTGGTACTGAGCATTCTGTCTGCAAATTTTGGCCTTTATTTTATTTCAGGGACATTCTCTTGCATTCGTCTTTGAATTTTGTTTCATTTTTGGGTCCTCTATTTCTGGAAAATCAGTTATTGAGGTCGTATTGGCTTTGTCAGTTCTTTTGTCTGAAGTTAACTTCTGTCTGATTGGTTTAGTCTCTGTCCTTTGATCTGCATTTGCCATGATTACTGATCCCAGCCTTTCCTTCAGTGAGCAATTCTATTTCAACAATGTCATTATTCCCTTTTTTTTTTTTTTTTTCTATAATGATGTTTTGGTTCTGATTTTGCTTTTTGTATGTTTTTATCTTTCTTTTTTCAACTTATTCTATTTTATCAAATGTCATCTTGTTTTTATAGTATGTATGCTCCCCCCTTGTGTTCTGTGTCCTGTGGTGGGAATGAAGAAATTTCAAAGAATGTCTTTTGGTTCCTCCTGGGGTTTATAACCCTCCCCCACCAGAAATCTTTTTCTTTGCATTCCATGTTTTTTCTTGGTTCTCTTTCTTGTCCTCCTTCCCTCCCATACCTCCTTCCTTCTCCTTCATCCCTACTCCTTTTGTTGGGGTGGTGTGTTAGTCTCCTCCCCAACATTACTATACCATTTCTTTTGTCTTACCCATGCTTGGCAACCCTGCTGAAACGTTCTGTGAGTGCACATGGAGTGGCATTGATGGAATATTCCATGTCCTGGTTTTCTGTTGCCTAAGGGAATAGGGTGGGGGAGTTGGAAAGACTGTGGTACGGTTAGGACACCTTCTGGCAGGCATGTCAAGAGAGTGAGGGAGGCATGGCTTCCTTCTCTTTTCCTTTGTCTAGTGTAGTGTGCAGGCCTAGAGCCAGTATTTACATTGTAGTCTATGTGAACAGTCCCTCAAGTCCTGTGGGTGAACTACAGCACTTATCATGAGTAGAGAAGTCTGAAAAAGATGCTTTAAAGGTTCTCAGCAATGCTGAGATATATACCAGAATGATAGTGTTTTGGAAAACCAAACTCTGAAGTCCAGATGCAGCTGGACTAATTAAGAGTAAGGTGACCTAGTGAACAGAACAACATGTTACGTGGCACAACAGGGAGGAAAACAGCAAAGTCCAGATGGAGAGGAACTCTGCAGGACCACTGTTTGGTTGCTTTAGCAAAAGAATAGCAGCGAAAAAGGGAGAGAGGGAGGGGAGCCTGTAGACTAAAAGACAGTCAAGAAGCATGATAACCAATTGCAGGAATGGACCTTATTTGGATCCTACTTCAAAATAAACTAAGATTTTTTTTCTCAGACAATATGTGAAGTGGGGGGGGTGTTGGGTATTTATTGATATTAAGTCCTTTGTTTTCACATTTTGAAAGGTGGAGTAATGGTATTATAATTGCCATTATGATATTAGAATGATGGTATTATGATTAAAAGAAAGTCCACATCTTTTAAAGACATATTCTGAAATATTCACAAATGATATTTGTGAATTTCATAATTCACTTCAGTGTAATCCAGGGATGAGGATATAAATGAAACAAGCTAAATTTTTGCCTAAAATGTGAATCAGTGTAAAAATAGAAAATTGGAGATTATTGGTGGAATTGACTTTTTTCCCCTTAGGAAATTCATTTTAATAGATCAAACATTTCCAAACATTGTTCGATTGTGTTAATGCTGCACTCAGAGGATAAAGCCATGAATAAGAAAGACTTGATCTGGGAAGCTACATTCTAGAACCTGGAGGGAATGAACAGGAAACAAGCCACAGCGAAATAAATAAAGGTGAAAATATTAACTGGTGAGATGTATGGTGATGAAAACAAGACAATTCAGGGTGACAGAGACTGGCAAGAGGATCTTCAGGGAAGGCCTTGTTGAGGATGAGATGTTCCCAGGGTAGAAAATGCTCAAGGAGTGACATCTTAAGTGTCAAGAAGGCACCAGCCATAGGAAGTCCAGGAGAAGGCAGGACAGGGGGAACAGTGAATGCAAAGGCTCTGAGTTGGCATGCTTGAGGGACAGAAAGGAGGCCACCATGACTGGCATGTCATGAACAAGTTGGTGACAACTGGGTGGAAACCATTATGCTAATGGGAACTTCATCAGGAGTTCCATAAAGCTCCAAAAGAACAATTTTAACTGTCAAGAGATAGTCTTCACTAACTAGTGTTCAGTTTGGGAAGGATGCACTGGTATTTACATTTGTCTTTTTACATGCTTTTAGTGTACTTGCCAGGATGGTGTTTCTGGGAGAAAGCCCCCAAGAGCTTTGGATCTGAATTTTAACTGCAATTAGGTGAAAAGACTGGTTACAGACATATGGACTTGTGCTTTCTCCTTTTCAGTGCCATTTCTGTGACAAGGCCTTCATGAACCAAGCTTATCTACAAAGTCACATTCAACGCCGCCACCCTGAGGAATCTCACCTTGGTAAGGAGTGAGCGCTATTTCACAGCTATTTTCTTTCTGCTCCTCCCCGTTTTCTTTCCTCAGTGAGACATGGTCCAGCACATTTCTTGATCCTTTAAAAAGAAAAACTCATCATCTTTGTTGATTCAGTAAGTAAATATTGAGCCCCTGCTGTATGCGTGCAGTACCCTAGGTGCTGAGAATACAACCAGAAGCCCAACAGAGGAGTCCTGCTCTCTTGAATCTGTGTTCTAAAGGAGGGGCTGAGGAATCAAATAAAAGAGGAAATTCTTTTCAAGTGATGACAAGTGAAATGAGGGTAATAAACCAGGAGCATGGGGGAGAGAGTGGCCGGGTGGTCAGCAAAGGCCTTGCTGAGGAGGCCATATCTAATCAGGGACCAGAATGATGAAGAGGTTCCAGACACCTGGTGAGAATCAGAGGAGAGTATCCCAGGCATAGGGAACACTGAACGTAAGGGGCAGGAGTGTGTTTGAGGAACAGAAAGGAGGCTGGAGGAGTGAGAAAGGTAGCAGCATGTGGTGAACCTGGAGGGGCAGAGGCCAGACCTCAGGAGGCTGTGAAGGCCCTGTTTGGAATGTGGATGTCTTTATAAGTGTAGTGGGAAGCCACTGGAGGATTTTAAGGAGGGAAGGGTCATAATCTCATTTGTACCTTAAAGTGACGCCTCTATCTGTGGATAGAGGATAGTTTGTAGGAGCAACAGTGGAAGCAGAAAGCAGGAGTGCACAACTGCCCAGGTGGGATGTCCCAGGGCAGAAGAAGAGATAAAAACATAAAGGAAATGTTTGGACACAGAAGCTACAGAGCTGTGACTCAGCATGAGAGCAAGAGAAGAAGGAAAGATGATCCTGTTTTTTTGTCCTCATGTTTGGGTAAACAGTGATGATATGTACTGTGATGGAGTTCTGGAGGTAGGAAGTGTTCTGAGACCAGGGGAAGAGACTGGAAAGTTTGTGTTGTCTGTGAGTATGTTTATATCACACAGGCAGTGGACATGCAGATGGTATTCTGAAGATCTGCATGTCCAGGTAGAGAAAGACCCAGACTGGACATAGGACTCTGGGAGTCACTGGAGACTTGGCTGGCTAACATCATCTAGATAGAGATCAGAAGACCCAGGCCAGCCCCCAAGTAGGAAGAACAGGTGGAGAATGAGAAATAGCACCTACGGGCAGGAGGGAAACCTGGGTGGTATTATGGAAACCAAAGGAAAAAGTATTTCAAGAAGGAGGCAATGGTCAGGTATATCGAAAGTTCTCAAGGCACAGAGTAAGATACAGATGGAAAATGGACCATTGTTGTCAAGACAGTTGTTGGTGACCTTGAATTGGTGGACACAAAAGCCAGAGATCAGTGAACTGAACTGAGAGTCGTGAAGTGGTCCTATTGAATACAGGGGTTGATTTCAATATCATTTGCTGAGAGGAACACATGAAGCATCATCTGGACCAACATTTGGGACCAAGGTGAAGATTTTGTTTCATTAGGTGTGGGAGGTACTGTGTTTGGGTGCTGATGGGAACTAACTAGAATGTAGAGGGGGAGATGAGGATGCAGGAGAGAGGAAGGATTCTATGACTTACCAAGAACCCAGGTTTCCTACAATTTAAATGTTCTCGAAAGCAAAGAATGTAGGGTCTCTTTCTCCATGAGCAGACCAAAGCGTTCTGCTGCAGTAACCCACAGAAATGCTTACTACAATCTTAAGTGTTTTCAGTATCTAGATATGTTACTTAACCTTGTTACTCCTTCATTTTGGGCCAATCTGTTTCCATTTCTGCCCACAGCAGGTAAATAGATTTGTTTAGGAAATAGCTAAGCTTTACAGAAACAAAATAAAATTCCATTTATAAGATAAAGAGACCACTGATAGGATATAACAGTATATTGGAAAAATGGGAAAGATGAAATATTTTAATTAACCTACCATTCTTCAGTGTGAAACTGACCTTCTTTCTCTTCTGTTTCAGTATCTTACTCTATCTTATACTCGTTTCAGAGTGTATTTCAGCCTCTGCAATGAGTATTATTTCTTCAGGTCATCTTTGAGATTCTGACTTTCTACTTTGGTTTCCATACCTTTCATGTCTACACTCACAGACACATGTATATCCATTCAGTCATGTGTACATCTTCATGTAAGTACATGTACATAAGTATTCTTCCCTTCACTTGTTACTTCTTTTTACAACTTTTCAGTTTCTCGCTTCTGCCCTAGTGACAGGGTGCTGCCTGAGTTTGCATTCTGAATGCCAGCCCTCTGCTTATATTAGCACTGATGGGTCTTCAGGAGAGTTCAGTGGGAGCTGGAAGGACAGTGGCCATAGTGACTTCAGCATGGTGGCACTTGCAGGGAAAGCCCTTGTTTTCCTTTGATTGAGACAGGCATCTTTAAGAGGAGCCCAGAGTGCCATTGGGTCAAAGTGGCTGGGATTATTCCTTGTCAGCTTTACTGCTCCATGAACAGGGCTCTCGCACTGTCTCTGTAGGATAATCCAACCTCAGTGTGGTGGCTGAAAGAATCTGCTAAAAATAACTCTTTGTCCAATCATATGAAGGGCTCCAAATAAACACTAAGGAGCAAAACTGAGCTCACAGCATGCAACAAGTAATAAAATCCCAAGTAAGAGCAGTTTCCTTTGTTATATCTGTAGGACTGTGCCCTATAAGTTTTCAGATGAGTTTTATAAGAGATGGTGTTTTAACAAGATTTTCCATTGCAACAGAGTATAAAACAAAGGTGCAGACCGACAAGCTCCAGAAGGAGGT
The DNA here is from genome assembly GCF_902686445.1 of Sciurus carolinensis. NCBI lineage: Eukaryota > Metazoa > Chordata > Mammalia > Rodentia > Sciuridae > Sciurus > Sciurus carolinensis. Next base: position 14,922,907 of record NC_062217.1, read on the forward strand.
GGACATGTTGAAGGAGCAGCTGCAGCTTACCAAGTCTCAGTTGGAGACTGCCCAGCATGCCCATGCTATCAGATTCTCTAAGGTAGGCTCCAGAATTCTTTTAATTATAATTAACTTTATGTAATTCAGTTGTGCCATGGACTCTAATATAAACACAAGACACTTGGGAGTTTATAGGACACAATAAAATGTGATTTTTTTTTGGTATTGTTAAGCTACTCTTTAGTATCTTACTACAAAGCACATTGCTAGCAATATAGTTCCCTATTTTTTGAAAAAAATTCAATCATTACCTTTTGTGCATGTATGATCACATGAATGCTATGAATCTACATTGTGTACAGCCATAGAAACATTTGTGTTCAATGAATCAAAATGCAGTCTGTAAAAAATTTCAGGTGAAATTCACACAGCATACAATTAATAGTTTGGTGTTTAAAAACCCATGTTATATTTCTGTGAGTTGGAAATCTGATAAGAGTCTCACTGGCTAAAAAATCAAGGGTTCAGCAGGGCCATGTTTCTTACTGGAGACCATAGGAGGATACTACTTTTTGCTTATTTGGATTTTTGGCAGAATTTGGTTTCTTGTGGTTGTGAAATGGAGATTACTACTTTCTTGCTGGCTGTGCACTGAGGGAAGCACCTAATTTCCCTGTGAAGCTACCTGTATTTCTTGGCCCCATGACCCTCTACCTGCATATTCAGAGCCACCACCATTGGGTCAAGTTCCTCTTGTACATCAGATCCCTTTTCTGCCTTCTCGTCCATGTGTCAACCCTGGTGGTTGCTTGGAATGTCCTGTTCATAGTTGCTCAGGGTTTCCTGTGGGGGAAAGAGGGCTGTAATGTGTTAGTTCTGACTGCTGTGTGTTCGAGTAGATATACTGTGGGTACCAAGTATATAATCTCTGATCCAACAGAGGATTGGCCTTAGTCCATGTGGTGGAAAGAGGGACATCACAAAAGAGCATTTCTTTTCTTGTCACTGTTCAAATAAATAGTATACACTGTTTTTGTTTTCTGCATGACGATAGGGAGTATGACTTTTCTAGGGGAAACAGCAAGTGATTTCACAGAATAAACACTGTTTTCCACATATGCTATCTTATTTTTAAAAAATGATGAATTCACACAACATGAAATTTACCAACCTAATATTTAAAAAAAAATTATTGGTGCATTATAATCATACATTATAGTGGGATTCATTGTGATATATTTGAACATACACATAGCATAAATTGGTCTGTTTCATTCTCTTGAACTTCTCCTTTCCCTCACCACCTCCACCAGTTCTCTTTCTCTACTCTACTGGTCTCTTTTTTTATTTCCAGAGGTCCCATTTCTTTCCTTTTTTTCTCTCAAGTTTCTGCATGGGAGAGAAAGTTATGACCCTTGGCTTTCTGAGTCTGGCTTATCTCACTTAGCATGATGTTCTATCCATCACAACATCATTTCCTTTTTCTTTATGGTTGCAGAAAACCCCATCATGTATATATGTACCTTATTTATTCATCTGTTGACAGACACCTACATTGGTTTCATAACTTGGCTATTGTGAATTATAGTAATATAAACATGGGTATGCATGTTATCACTATAGGATGCTGACTTCAGTTCTTGGGGTAAGTACCAAAGAGTGATAGCTGAGTCATAATCGTGGCTCCATTCCAAGTCTTTTGAGGAACTTCCATACTTATCTCCATAGTGGTTATACTAATTTACAATCCAACCAACAGTGTAAAAGTGTTCCTTCCCCACCCCATATCCTTATGAGCATTTATTTATTTTTTATGTATTTATTGTATTCTTGATTGCCATCTAACTGGAGTGAGATAAAATCTCAGTGTAGTTTTGATTTGCATTTCCTGAATGGCTAAAGATGTTGAACATTTTTGCATGTATTTGTTGGCCATTGGTATTTTTTTCTTTTAAGAAGTGTCTGTTTAACTCATTTGCCCACTCATTGATTGGGTTATCTGACTTTTTAATGTTTTTGTGTTCTTTATATATTCTGGATATTAATCCTTTGCCAAAAGAGTAGCTGGAAAGGATTTTCTCCCATTCTGTAGGGTCTCTCTTCATGCTACGTTTCCTTTGATGTGCAACTTTTTAATTTGATGCCATTCCATTGTTAACTCTTGGTCTTGTTTCCTGAGTTTTAGAAGTCTGACTGAGGAAGATGATTCCTGTACCTGCTGGAATGTTGACTCTGCTTCCTTCTAGCAGTTGCAGAGTTTCTGGTCAGATTGCTAAGTCTTTGAGTTTGGCCTTTGTAGAGGGTGAAAGATAAAAACCAAGATGTATGCAATTGTAATAGAATTGTTTACTTAATTTCCATTGCTGATATATAGAAAGAAATGATGTTTACTTCTTGATTTGTGCTCTGCAACTTTGCTGAATTTGTTACAGTAGCTTTTTGTGTATATTCTGTGTGATTGCCTTTGTAAGAGAATCATGTCATCTTCAAACAGAGGTGGGTTTGTTTCTGCCTTTCCAAGTTGGACACAATTTATTACTTTTTCATGCCTAATTGCTCTGACTAGGATCTCCAGTACAGTGTTGAGTAGTGGTAAAAGCAGTGAAAGCAGCGCAACAATACCTTGTTTTGTTGCTGGTCATGCGGGGGAAAGGTTTCAGTTTTCTACCAGTGATTGTAATGTTGGCTGTGGGTTTTTTGTAAGTGCCTTTTATTGTGTTAAAAGAACTTGCCTTCTGTTCCTGTTTTACTGAATACTTTTCATGTAACGGTGTTGAATTTTATCAAATGCTTTTTGTGTCTGTTGAGATGATTGTGTGTGTTATTGTTTCCTTCTTTTTGTTAGTGTAGTGTGTTACATGGATTGACTTTGTTCCGTCAAACTAATATTGCTCTCCTGGCATACAGCCCCCTTGGTCATGGTGTGTGATCCTTCCCATGTGCTCTTGGATTTGGATTGCTAGTATTTTTCTGAGAACTTTTGCATCTGTTCTCATAAGTTATTGTCATGTGATTTTCTTGTCTTGTGGTACCTTTGTCTACCTCTAGTATTAGGAAAATATAGTCCAGATTGAATGTTTTAGGAAATAATCCCTTCTCTTCTACTCTTTTGAAAACTTTGAGTAGCATGGTTTGGTTTATTTATTTATTTATTTTCATGTTTGGTAGACTTTACCACTGAAACCTTCTGGTTCTAGACTTTCCTTTGGGAGGCTTTTGATTACTGATTCATTCTTTTTACTTGTGCAAAGTCTGTTGGAATTTTCCTTTTCTTCTTGTGTCACTTTTGTTAATTTGTGATTCATCCCTCTTCTCCTTACTGGGAATTGAATCCAGGGCCTCATGTATGCTAGGCAAATATTTTATCCCTGAGCTACATCCCCAGCCCTAATTTGTGTTTTTCTCCATTTTATCTAGTTTATCTAGTGTGTTGTTGTACAAGTGTTCATCATATTCTCTTATAGTCTTTTTAATTTCTCTAAGTCATTTCTTAGACTAAGTATAGATGTGCCAATTGTGTTGATCTTTTTGAGGAAAGAAAATTTGGTTTCATTCATTCTCGCTATTGCTTTTCTGTTCTCTTATTTTGTTTATCATTTGTTGTGATCTTCAGTATTTACTCCCTTCAGCCGGTTTTGGATTTAGTTTGCTCATCTTTTTCTAATTTATTAAGGTTTAAAATTAAGTTGTTCACTTGAGATATTCTTTTTAAGCATAGGCTTTTGTAGCTAAGTCTTACCCTGTGAGCATGGGTTTGGCCTGCATCCTATGTTTTGGTATTTTTAAATTTTTAGCTACCTTAAAGTATTTTCTAATTTCTCTAGTGAGATTTTTTCTCCCTTATTGGTTATTTAGGAATATGTTATTTAATTTCCACACATTTACTAATTTTCCTTCTGTTATTGATTTTTGGCTTTATTCTTTTGTGATTGGAGAATGTTATTTGCAGAAATTAATTCTTTTTAAATTTGAGGAACATTTTATGACCTGATATACAGTCTCTCCTGGTGAATATTGCTTGTGTATTTGAGAAGACTGTATACTCTGCTGTTGTTGAATGCAGTGTTCCGTATGTGTCTATTGGGTCTTATTGGTTTATAGTGTTGTCCGAGTCCCGAATTTAGTTTAAAAATCCTGAAGTGTTTTGAGAAATCCAGTGCTGATGGGCTAGTCCTTGAATATAGCTCCTATAAACCTGTGAATATTATATATATATTATATATATATATATGTTTTGGGGGAATGCTCTACTGATACTGATATTTATAAGTGTCAAGGTGTCAATTTTTTTCTATTCTTTAATAGAATTATTCTTTTAAGCTGGGCAAGGTGGCACACGCCTATAATCCCAGCAGCTCGGGAGACTGAGGCACAAGGATTGCAAGTTCAAAACCAGCCTCAGCAAAAGTGAGGCACTAAGCAACTCAGTGAAACCCTGTTTCTAAAAATATTACAAATTAGGGCTGGAGATGTGGCTCAGTGGTTGAGTGCCCCTGAGTTCAATTCTTGGTATCCAAACCGCCCACCAGCAAAAAAAAAAATTATTCTTTCAAAATACGTTGACATTTTATGTATTCCTACATGTCTATAGTGGAGATTCACAGAATGCAGAGAGGAGGCCTCTGGCCTCTGTGTAGGTATTTGAAGGGATGTGATGACAGGGTTGCTGTGTGCTGCTGTAATCTGGAAGAATCATTGCACACAGACCTGCCATTATGGAAAGCATCGTTATAAGCATAACTGAAACTAGCTAACACATTTGAGGTGACGCTGTGACCATTTAAAATTTAGCGTGTTTACTTCATAGCGGAACTTTTAAAGCCTTGTATTAAAATACTTTCAGGAATATGAAATACAGAAAACAAAAGAGGAAGACTTTCTGAAGTTATTTGATAGATGGAAAGCAGAAGAAAAAGAGAGACTAGTTGATGAAATGGAAAAAGTCAAGGAGATGTTTATGAAGGAGTTTAAAGAACTAACTTCTAAGAATTCAGCATTAGAATATGTAAGTACTAAACCTGTAAGTTCTTATATTATTAGTTGTCTTGAAAGGTACATTAGAGTGGCATTATGGGTAGAGGATCTGGACGACCTTTTTCATGTCCTGCTGCAGACCGCCTCCTCCCCGGAGAGTCCTAAGGAGCTTGAGGCCTGTCATGGCTGGAAGGGTTAACATGGATCACTGGTGTGGAAGAAGGAAGCTGTCCAGAAAGACTGAGCAGGAACCTTGCCTAGCCTCCTCCTCACCACAGGCCTATCCAGCGAAGGGTCTCTAAAGCAAGCAGGATCCCCTGTCCTGTGAGAACAACTCTGGTCTAAACTTCCCTGCTCACAACCATGGACAATAGACAGGGCTTAGCTGGGTTGGACCTTTATCTTCTGTGCCAGTCAGGGTCCTCCTGCTAAGAATTCTGAGTTTTCTGGGCCTTCTGTATCTTAGACATCACTGAGGAAAGGAAGGAGGAAGCTGAGGGACGATCCTTGAGCTCCCTCTAGGGGCCAGCAAGTTTTAGATACAAGGATGGAGGCCGTTTTTTGGAACACAGTGCTAAAGGCCCTTCTCCAAACTCTCATTTTCCCCTAATGTCCTTTTTCTGCTCCAGGTTCCTGTCCAGGATACATGTTACATTTACTTGTCATATCTCCTTAGACTCCTCTTGTTTGTAACAGTTTGTCAGTCCTGTCTTTGATGACCTTAACATTTTTAAGGAGTACTGGTGGGATATGTAGGATGCCCTGCTGTTGGGATTTGTCTGATGTTTTTTTGTGGTTAGACTGGGTTTTAAAATTTATTTCATTTATGTATGTGGTGCTGAGGATCGAACCCAGTGCCCCATGCATGCAAGGCAAGCACTCTATCCCTGAGCCACAACCCCAGCCCTAGACTGGGTGTGTAGGTTTATTTTGGAGGGAGGACCTTGGTAATAAAGTGCCATTTCATATCACATCAAGGATACATACTATCTCTGTGATTTAGGACTGGTGATTTTGTCTTGGTTACCTGACTGAGGGGGTGTTGTCAGAGTAGGTTTCTCTACTGAAAAGTCACTCTCTTCCCTTTCTTTGAAATGAAGTCACTGTGAGCAGTCCACATGTAAGGAGTAGGACGTCTGCTTCATCATCCTTCATTTTTGAAGTTAACATATCACCTCCTGTGGTTTTCTGAGGGTTTTTTGCCCCCAGATAACTTTGGGAACAATATAAGCAAAGGGTACAAAGAAGATATTGCATCCCTAATGGATTTACTGATACGGCCTCTAGACAGAATCAACCTTTTGTCAAATTATCTGAAGAACCACCTGCACCCCTTTCTCTGTTTCTGGTAACTGATTTGTGTCAGTTACTTTTTAAAAAAACCCATTGTCTAAGGTGAAAAAGTTAGGTTTTCTGTGTTCTGGGAAGTCCAGAAAACAGTAGAAACAAGACAGTAATGCTGCAGGGAGGGGGGAAATGAGAGAAACACAAGGAGCCTCCCAGAGGTTAGTCACATTTAAGAGGTGACTTTGGTTCCCTGGTTTTAGTTATATTTCAGTCTCATTAAAATGTGTGACACTCGTGTGCTAATTTTTGAATTTTATTTTATAGCAATTGTCAGAAATCCAGAAGTCCAATATGCAAATTAAGTCCAACATAGGCACATTAAAAGATGCGCATGAGTTTAAAGAAGACCGTCCTCCACATCCCCAGGATTTCCAAAATGTGATGCAGCTTCTTGATAACCAGGTATGTGCAGAGGGTGGCAACTGCAATACCACCTTGGCTTTTCTTAGTGAATTTATTTCCAATTAGTGTCATCTGCAGAGAGTATGTTTGTCTCTTTCAGTGACCATGAATATGACCAGTTCTTTTTTTTCTTGCCTCCTAACACATGCCTGAATCACAGTATGTGTTCAGTAATTCTTGTTTTTGACTAATGGATGTAGATTAAAAAAAAGTAGGCAAAATTATTTTAGTTCTTCCCTCGCATAATATCAGTTTGAACTACATTTTCATGGCCAAAAGCATATGGAAGAACTGAATTTATTTTGAGAGCTTAAATATACCACCACATTGGTGAAATGATGATCTTTTACATTTTTTGACATAATTAAAATCATTTGAAAATGAACCTCCATAATTAGTGTAATCTTCCTTGTGACTATTTTGGTCACAATGGTTTAAGGGAGCAATTTTCTTTAAATCAGGAAACAAACAGCAGCTAGAGTTGATGAATTTGAGATTATTTTAAAAATAAGACTGTTATGTTTTAAAAGTTAAGTGTAATTTTGAAATAATGGACTTCTGCTTCTTGTTTAGTGCTCATGTCTTGCCAGCTTCCCCCAAGTCTACCTTCTCCATTGCAACCAAGTTGGCCATGTCACTGACCTGTCTAAAATCCGTCAGTGATTTTAGTTTTCACAAAAATGAGGTCCAGAATCTATAACTGGCCTAGTGGGTCTTCTGGACCCGCACCTTGTCCTGTCTCCCACCAGGCCTCACTTTACCTGATGCTCCAGTGGCTGGGCCCAGCAGCTTCTGTTCTAGAATGCAGCATCCTGTCCCTGCCTCGCTCCTGCTGCTTCTCTGCCTATCAGTCACCTTCCTGTTTTCAGGACCTCTTACTCAGTTTTCCAGTAACAGCTGACAGCATTGCTCTGTTCACTCCCCCAACTAAGCAGGACCTGATCACCTACATGTTATACAGAAATTTCCATCCTTTTCCCACTTTTTTCCTTGTACAGAGCAGAGTATTCTCCTAATCCTCTCAGCCTACAGCTGCCTGTTGAGGCACCTAGTGTGAGATAGGAGACCAGGAGTTGGGGACTGAACTGAACTGTTGACACTGCTTCTAGCAGGCTGGAGACCACAGTATGTCTCCTATGAATTGAAGGACACAGTTATGAAATCCTGAGGTCCTACCTGAATTTTTTCTGTTTCTTTCCTGTGAGCTGTGTTAGTTCAGAACCCATAGATCCAGAAATGTTGGTTTTTTCCTTTTGGCCCCATAGATTGGCAAACTAACACTTATTTTTGCAAATAAAATTGTACTGGAACACAACCACACCCATTCATTCACATCTTATGGTGACTGTTGTCCAACTACCCACAGTGGTGACCGACTCCTTCAACCCCCCTCAACTCAAAATAGTTACCATTAACTCTGTAATAGAAATCTTTGCTGACTCTGCCTCCAGTATATGATTAAAATCAGGGGCAGTGGGTTTAACCATTTTCAACTATATATATTCTAAAACATGCCAGTAAAAATTTTATGAGGGCTGGGGAGACAGCTCAGTCGGTAGAGTGCTTGCCTCGCAAGTACAAGGCCTTGGGTTCGATTCCAGCACCGCAAAAAAAAAAAAAAAAAAAAAAATTTATCAGATTGTTGAGTTTTGTGGGTACTCACTGAAAAGCAAGCTCCCATTTCCAGCAGGTTTCAGTATTACCAATACAAACAAATCTCATTTTACTCCTGTAGGAAAGCAAGTGGACAGCTCGGGTTCAAGCTCTCCATCAGGAACACAAGAAAGAGAAGAGCCGGGTAAGAGCAAGAAACCAGGACCTCTAAGTGGGTCTCCTTTGTTTGTTTGTGTATTTGATCCAGTGCTGGAGATAGAACTCAGGGCCTTGCACATGCTAGGCAAGTGCTCTATCACTGAACCATACCCCCAACCCCAAATGGACCATTTTTGGAAAGAATAGGTACTTCTTTATAAGAAGGTAATATTCATCCACTTGTGCAGAAATGAGTAACAAAATTAAAATGACTTATAATCCTAATACCAGGGATAACCATAGCTACTAATTTATTACAATTTCTTTACATTCTTCTTAAGTATAGACCCCCATATATACTAAAGTCAAACTAAAGCAAAGCAAACAAGAATTTTTTAAAAAGACATTTTATAAAATAGAACTTTTATAAAGTAGAACTTCAGTGGGAGGAACTTCAGTGGGAAAGTTAGTTGTGTCTAACTTAAAAATTGTATCATTGCTCAAATAGGAAATAGGAACCATGATTTTTCCTGTTCTATTTGTGATACCAGTTAGTCATGTGTATAACCCATAGTGTTCACATTCATATGAACATGTTCACATGCACTCATACAATGGTCTTTATAGTCTGAAAATTGTAAGAGCAATTACCGTGATTCAATTCAGGAGATGTTCAGGAGATATTTCCTGAGTATCTTCTACAGACTGCACTTCATAGGGCTGAAAGAGGTAGGAAATCATCTCTGCCCTCAGGAATTACTACTTGGCTGTACAAAGAGCTGAGGGGTCCTGAGGAGATGGATGTGGAGAGCCCTAGGGATTGATCGGTTTGCTAATGTGGGGATGGTTCTGCCTTGTGGGCAGTGCCCTGGTATTCTCCCTTCTGGGCTTCAGGTAAGCAGCTGGTTAGTACTGATGTGTCCACAGATTTCTTAGATGCAACAGGTCTCAATGAACTTCTTGGGCTTGTACCCTAGTCCCCCCAGACTAACAACTATTCCTTCTCTCTGTCTCAGTCCCCAGTTGCAGACCATCAGCAGGCCCTGACGTGTGCCTTGCCTCCCTGTTCATAGCTTCTGCCTTTAACCCAGTCTCCATCATTCCTAGAGCCCCAAAACTGGTCTCCCCAGTTCCAACTTTCCCCTCTCTTCATATGCTCCTCATAGAGCAGGCAAAATAATCTGGCTGCTGGCCACCACTGTAGCTTTATCCTGGTTGCTTCTTTCTTTAAACCTGTTCTTTCTATCTCTGATGACCTGATAATTTCTAGAACATTCTAGTCTTTTTCTAACACATGGAAAGCCCTTCCACCTGCTCTTCACCTGGCTGGTTCCTTTCCCTTCAGATTTGTTTTTTGTTCTTTTTGGCAAATTACTACAAATTCAGCAGTCTGAAATGACCCATTTATCATCTCTCAGTTTCCATGGTAGAAGAGACGAGGCATGATTGGTTGGGTCCACTGCTCAGGGACATTGAATGGCAACTGGGCTGTATTCTCCTCTATGGCCCATTGTGGCAACTGCTCCTAGAGGCCGCCACTGTCTACAGCAGTTTTCAATATGGCTGACAACCTCTTGAAGCCTGGCTGGACAGTCTCATGCTTTCATTCACCTCTCAGGAGAGACCTGGACTTTCTATTAAAGGATTCCCTAAGTAAAACACACAGGAAAGTCTTCCTTTCCTTTAGCTTGAAGTCAGCAAGATTGAGATTTTTAACTGTATCTGCAAATAACCCTCATCTCTACTGTTTTGTTAGGAGCACAAGGTCAGTTCCATCCAACCCAAGGGACAGGGATCAGTCAAAGCATGTATAGCCTTGAGGGCCCTGTTTGAATCCTGCCTGCCACACCCTCCTTGGCCTCCATGTTCAGGTCACCTGATGTCACTTCACTCCATCATAGATCCTTTCCTTGGTTATTGTCTTGACTTCACAAATGTAATTCTGATCACTATTTTAAATGTTTTTTTTTTTTTTAATTAACTTGTTTATTGTCTGTCTCTTCTTACTCTGAGCCAACAATTCTATCTACTAAGCTCTCCCTTGTCTTCCCAACATCCACTAATGTGCTCAAAATGTGGATGGCACTCACTCAGTACTTGCTGAAGGAAGGTCGTAGCTGGGCGCCTACAAAGGGGATCATGCAGCCCTGTTTCTGTAGATGGAGAGATGCTAATTGTAGGGTTCCGAAGAGCTGGGTCAAAGATGTCGCCTGTAAGTGTGGTTGCTGCTGAGGGGAGGACACAAGGCTGGCTTTCAGACCTGGGCCCAGGGAGGCATTGCTCCTGGTAGAGACCATGTGGTCAGGATGACAGGGCCGACCTGCCGCTTTCATCTGTGAACCTCAACTGGCCGTTGTCATAGGAACCTCAAGTGGCCGTTGTCATAGGTCCTGTGGTGGTGGAGCTGGCCTATACCAGCTTGCTCACAAGTGTGCACATCTTCTTGATCAGGGTTTTGTTTGTGTTTTGAGAGTTGGTTGACCAGCACTGCACTGGAAAATAGATTGGTGTTTATGGTTACCACATATTTAATTCAGCATCCTCTGAAGTTGGTGCTGTTGTTACCCATTTTACAGATGAGTAAAATGGTTACAAAAGTAAAATGGATGGTTACAAAGGCACTGCCTTGCCCAACTTTGCTGGTTTCTGAATCCAGGACTTGTGTACTCCAGGGCCTGCGCTGTGACTCCACACGTTCTGGCTCACCTGCCATGTTTCAGGGACTTAACCAATGGGTACAGAACAGGCAGAGGTGTGGGGAGTGGTTGTAAGGAAAAGGATGTGTCCTCCACAGTGCTGAGGTCACAGTTCCTAACCAAGGGTGCCCTTCAGAGCAACCTAAGAATCTTCTAAAACACCCATGTCTGGCTCCACTCATTAGACTCTGGTTAAGTAGGTAAGTCTGGGAGTGTGTACTTCAGAAAACAATAAAACCCAAACAACCCAGGCTATTCTGTTTTGGATAATTAAAGTTCCTATTCTTTAAGATACCACTGGTATTTAGGGACCAGTCAATTCAGGTTTCCTTGTGAGTAGAGGGGCATTTTTAAATCCTTGCTCATTTTGAGCCTGCTGTGTTCCAGGCAGTTGTGAGTCTCGGTGGCCTTCAGCCTGGGCTGCATGTGAGCTGCAGGTTCAACCTCTTTCTCACTGCAAGCCGTGATGGCTGTTGGTGCGGGAAGGGAGGCCAGGCCTTCCTTGGCTCCGAGAGAGTTGTGTGACCTCAGGGCCGCCAGGCTGCGCTGTCTCCTATCTTCTGGTCCGGCTGTTCAGAAGTTGTTTCTCTTCCTTCTCTTTTAAACCTTGACAAAGAGGCAAATTCAATCAGGTTCAGCAATCTCCGCCTGAGACCTGACTATTAATTATTCCACATGATTGGTGCCTCCTGTTCTCACAATGCACATATTGTGTTTCTCTGTTTAGGGGAAGTTGCCTTTGCCAGCTTTTTATTGCTTTACCTAGATTCTTGGCAGTCTTTTTTTCTAAATAACAGTGGTGAGAGTTCAAAGGCAGTCACAGATAAGCGATGGCATACACTTTTGACCCAGTAGGAGACACCTGAAAGCTTGAGAGGTTGCAGAATGATCCTGCCATGAAAGGGAAGGAGGATGGGGTGATGCACAGAGCGAGGGAGAAAAGTACAGTGCTCAGAATAGTAGCTCACGGAAAAAGGGCTCCCAGGGGCCACATGCTTCTTGAAATAGCATCTGACTCAGCCTCTCCACATTCCTCCATCAGTCCATTCTAGTCCATTCTCAATTCCAGAATCAAAATGATGTCATCCTTTGGTTTCTTCTGTGTGCCCTTGCTTCTTGGGGCTTAGAATGACTCCCCAAATTGTTGTTCTAGGTCCAAGATCCTAAACCTTCACCCAGAGCTCTGACCATTTTCATTGGCTTTTCTTCTTGATTTCTAGCTCAGCCTTTCCCAGACTGCTTTTGGGGGTGCACTACCAGAGGTCTATAAAAGCACAGTGAAAGTGAAAGTCCCTGATGGTGTTCTCCTTGGAGGAATTCTTCGGAGCCATTAGGATATGAAAGGTTCTTTTCCAGCTTCCCTCAGAAAATCTTCCCGGCATGCTTTGTGTGTTTGTCCAGGCTCAGAGGAGCACAGAGCATGTCAGGGGTGAGACCATACCCTGTAGGGAGGGAGAGCATTGACCCTGGAGCCAGACCTGGAAGTTCAAGGTCTGGGCTCCGCCCCCTCCTGCTGTCTGAATCTGGACCAGTTCTTCTACTTTTTGGCTTCAAATTTCCCCATTTGTACAAGGAGGCCAGAACACATATCTATAACATTGTGGTGTGAGAGAAGCAAGATGAAGTGCTTAACACAGTGTTTAGCACAAACTGAGTGTTGATTTTTTTAAAAAATAAGTTAGGAAATGCTGATCTGGAAGCTCTTGTATCCACAAATCAGACCCAGAAACTGCCAGTCCTATTGGTTGGCACACCCCAGCTCCATGTCTGCACCTCAGACTAGGAATATCCTCAGCCCCAGTCACCAGACTTCTGTTTTCACTCCTCTGCTTAAACAACTATTGAAATTGCTTTAAGACCCCTCCCCTAAATTATCAAAAAGAAATTCTTGAATTCTTTGTGCTCAGTATGATCTTCCTTGGCATCGAGTGTCTAAAGATAAACCTACTGGTACATCTTCCATCTCCTTTTCTTTCCCTCCCCTCATCCATATCTTCCTCCTTCCTTCTTTTACTCAACTCCTAACACCCACTCCCATTTCTCAGGAAGTATTATTGAGAGCATGGATTGTGTTGGTTACTAGTAGGGAATATAAGAATAATTCAGATGCACTCTGGCCCAGGAAATACCTGTTTTTAAGCTGGGATGGCACATGGGGACTTGGGGAGATCGGCGGTGCTCTGGGAGAGAAGCCTTCTCCTTGTCCCTGTGCCTGTATCTGCTCTTTTATGTTCTAGACTCAAGTTGGCTTAGCTGCTCCCATTATCAGTTCTGTCTGTCTAGGATCTTTTCTCTGGGAAAAGATAAAGCACTTGGTATGCAGTGCTGGAAGATTTATTCAGTGACTTGATGTGCACAGATAGGCAGGCCAGTTACAAGTCAAGGGTGCACATCACATCTATGGGAAGAAGACTATATATAAGCAGCTTGCAGACGGATGACCTTAATTTTTTTTTTCAGCTACTGTCACATATAGAGAAACTCCGAACCTCCATGATAGATGATCTAAATACAAGTAATGTTTTCTACAAGAAAAGAATAGAAGAGCTAGGCCAGAGACTCCAGGAGCAGAATGAGCTGATTATCACTCAGAGGCAGCAGGTATGCGGCAATAATCTGGCATCAGGCTTCTTCGAGCAACATGATTTACCCTAAGAACATGAGTTTTTAGTTTAGAGCATTTTTAAGTTGTATATGGTAATTAAGATGGAATATTTTCTCCTTATGATTGCTTGTAACACAATATAAAACATTTTAAAGATATTTAAAATCACTAAGAGCAGATTTATTCAGTTAGAATTCAGAATCAGTTTGAAGGTAGATAAGCATTTCTTTTGGTAATTACTTCAAAAAGCAACCAAATCCAAATACGCTGTTTTGATAACACTTTTGCCTTGGTGCTTTTAATAAAGGTTCATGTGCCCTGTGTCTTTGGATGATTTAGCAAAAAGTTAATGTACTAACAACCACATCTATGCATTATCCCATCTGTCCCTATCAAGTTTCAAACATGCATCACCGAAAGACTATTTTTCTTTGCAGATTAAAGAGTTTACCAGTAAACCATTAAGCAGTGTCAGTGAACCCAAAGGTAAGTGAACGGGATCCCAGTGCTACAGGCGAGGTGGCCTTCCTGTGCTTTGGGCACCAGAGCATGTGGGCCCTGCTGGGTCATGGGTGCTGAGGTGGCATTCTTCTTGCTGTTTGGGATATCTGTCTTCTTGTGTTCATATCTGGGAGATCTGTTAGCACAACCCCGAAAGTTGAAGAATTATAGAAATCATTGAATGGTTTCACTTCTTTTAAATCAGAATACAATTATGCACATAATAACCTGCTCAGTAACCATTGTATACCATAGAACAAAGTTGTGATTGAAAGCATAGAGTCTGGAGGTGGTTTGGGTTCCACTCCATGTCTGACACTTTGTAGCTGTGTGCTTCTCTGCTTGGTTTCTTCAGTGCTAATGTAGGAATATTAATAATGACCATACCATATGCTTATTATGATTAAATGGGATAGCACATGTGAACATGTGTAAGTGCACTTGTTGCACTCCTCAGTGCTAACTGCTAGGATTGATATTAAACACCCAATTATTCTCAAGTACTCTAAAGCCTTGCTGCATTATTCCCAATTGTGGCAGTTTGGGGTTAAAGGTTGGTTCTAAACCTGGTTGGGTTTTATATCACAATGTAACAGTAATAGCCCGTACATCTCATGTCAGCCTAGAGCTAGACCAGAAGGGAGACTGGAGCCCTGAGTGTAGGGTCTGACCATGAAGCCTAAAAACTTGCTTTCTGCCTGGTTTCCTTCCCCAAGATTCCAGTTCTGCTCCCTTCATGTCTAGGGTTGTTAAGGTATCTTTGCCTCCCTAAGGGACATCAGTTGGGGTTTGGTACTGTGGTGTATTAGTGGGGCTTCCTTCCCTCTTGTTTTAAGATAAAGGGTTGAAGGGGAAAAGGTTATGGTTTCCTATAACTTCTCTTAAAAGAGTGAGAGCTCAGGTAGTGAGGGATACCCATGTAATTGCTTAGATATCATAACTGTTTGAAAGTAATTCGAGATAAAATATCACTTTTAAAACATTCATATTAAATATATTAATTCTGTTCGGTGAGGTGTTTGATAAATTTCATTTATTGTTCACCTGGGGAGGAAAAACTAGTTAAGGGCTGCCAGAATTTATTCCCTCGCGTGTGATTTTTGTTACTAACCTTTTTTTTTTTTTTTTTTTTTTTTTGGTCATTTCAGGGAATTCTTTAACTTGGCAAACTTTTGAATCTAAGCCAGTTGCCCCAGCTGTACCTAGTAAGTGTCTATAATGGCCCAGATCTCTAAAATGCTATCAAAATATAATTTTTACTTGTTATTTGTAGAGAATTTTCTTTGAAAACAGTGCATTTGGAGATTACCTAATGATTTCTTTTAATTCTTGGCTTTGACCTCGTTCTGAAACCTAAGATGTAAATGTCATGTCATTTTGGTAAGGATTTTGGTTAGTTATACCATTATTTTGTAATTTGTCTTATAAAGGAATGATTAAAACTCCTTGGCATCACTGTGGATTTCCCACAGTGATCTGTTCTGTGACTGTGACTATGTGACCGTGTGTGGTGCCCGCCACCTTTTGGTGTGGCCAAGACTCTCACGGCTGCCCCCTTTGAACAGGTGTCCTCTGGTCCTTACTTGTGGTCAGCATGGCCATCTTGTCTGTCTCCTGGAACTCTCAAAATTCGGCAGTACACCAAAAAGATACAATCTTGAAATTTAGAACAAACTTTTTAAAAAATAATGTTAAATAGTTGAAATATTTTTATTTCTGTTTAGGAAATTAAGGGGGGAAAAAAGAGCTACTGGTGGAGGAAGTAAGGGAGCAGATGATATGGGCAAGAAGACAGGGGTCTGGTACACTGGAGGGGCCAGGAATGAGGCTGGCACTGCACCCTCCTGGGCCCAGGACTCTCGAGGGCTGCGTCATGACCAGAGAATATTAATGAGTAGGTTTTGAAAGTTGGTACGATTGAGTGGAAAATACAAATGGTTTCAACCACTCAGTTTTCTCAGGCTCATCTTGAAGTTGAAGAGGTTGGGAGGTGGTGGGAGGAGGAAGGCCTAGTGCCAAGAGTAGGGCTGGGGAGAGGAAAACTAGACTTGTCTCTTGGTAAATAGCACACACTCGCACACACACGCACACACACACACTGATCAGGAAGAATGGAAAGGTTAAAAGAGAATTATTAAAAATTTTACACTAGCTGACTACACTCAAGCATACAAGCAGGAAGAAAACAAAACAAAACAATGCTGTATTTAGTTTGAGTGACTTTCTCTAAATGGTGTGTTCAGACCTTCTGGGTTATACAACATGATCTACTGGGATGTGGGGAACAAGTTATTAGAACTTCATTTTATATATTCACAAACTCATCCTTTTAATTTTTTTCAAATATGTTTGTTTTAAAATATATATACTTATAGTACATGTGTAAAATATATTTAAATAAATATGTATATCAGAGAGTAATTTTTATTGATGGGGCATTTGATCAAAAGTGTGGATGCTACTGAGCTCTAGAATTCCAGAAAAAAGAAAAAATTGGCCTGTAGAACATATGTAAGGATCTCTTCCTGAGTGAAGCCTTTGTGCTTCATGATAAGGAGGCAAGAGGGGTTGCTAGTCCCCAGTCCCCCTCCCAGCATGGAGGAAGACCTGAAAGCTGAGGCTCTGTTGATGGTGGGGAAGTTCTCTTTACCTAGAGAACTCTTCACTAAGAGAACACATACTCCAAAGCTTGAGAGCAGAAAATCCAGATCATAAAGTGAAAGACAGCTTAAGAGGTATACAACAAGTAAATCAGATCTATACCCCCAAAAAGGAAGGATTTCTAACGTCTAATGTAAGTTGGGCCTCACCAGGGTGCACTTCACCAGTCAAACCTGTGGGCCTTGTCAGTGCACACTTGCAGTGATTTAGACCCTAGAGAAGCATTTCAGACCTGATTTACCTTCCTCCCATCATAAGGGACTGAATTCCAATACTAGGAAGAAGACCCAGATGTGATCAATTATAATAAGATCAGCCCTTTTGATTCTGTAAGCTGAGATAATATCTAGATCAGAAAGAGACAATGCTCTGTTTTTTTCTTTTCCCGTACAGGGCTAGATATCGATCATTTTGGGCTTCATGGGATAGATGATCTCTTTCTGCATCTTCTCAGCTCTGGTGTTACAGTACAAAACCAGCCACAGGCAATACTTACATGAATGAATCTGACTGTGTTTTAATAAAACTTTATTTACAAAAACAGGCAGTAGGCTACATATGCACCATAGGCTGTAGTTTACCAAACCATGATGTAGATGATGCACATTGAAAGTGGGTTTGAAGGCCATATTTCCAGAGTATCTAGCAATTCACAGATAGTTAGGAGAGGAACACTTTCCCCAGTAACCATTGTTAAGACAAAAATATATATAAGCCTTTGGAGGTAACCAAAGTCATTGCCAATATTTTTCAGGATAAGATTAGAATTAAACATCTATCTTAATAATAGAGAAAGAGCTAATACACTAATAGGAAAGTTTTTTAGTGAAAGCACACTGCAGAATTAAAATAGTTCGGAGAGGACCCTTAGGTAAGAATTGTCAAATATTGGAAGGGAGACTGAGAAATTTAATTTTCCAGAGACATTTAAAATAGAGAGCTTTTGGTCTTCCTTGAATGGGGTGTACCCCTTCTAAAGACTGTGACTGCGTTGATGCCTCCAGGTGGTGTCTTCTAGCCCAGTGCTTGGAGAATTTTTTTTTCTTTTTCTTTTTTATTTGTTTTTTTTAGTTACATGTGACAGTAGAATGTATTTGGACATATCATACGTACATGGAATACAACTTTCCATTCTTGTGGTTGTACAAGATGTGGAGTTACACTCGTCATGTATTCATATATGAACATGGGAAAATTATGTCTGATTCATTTTACTGTCTTTCCCCAGAGGGGGCCTTTCCCCCCACTCTCCGCATCCAATCTGGTGAACCTCCATTCCCTCCACCCATTGTGAGTCAGCATCTGCATATCAGAGAACATTCAGCCTTTTGGGATTGACTTACTTCACTTATCATGATAGCCTCCAGTTCCATCCATTTACTGGCAAATGCCATAATTTCATTTAAAAAAAAATTTTTTTAGTTGTAGATCGACCTTTATTTTATTTATTTATATATGGTGCTGAGAATCAAACCCAGTGCCTCACACATGCTAGGCAAGCACTCTGCTGCTTAGCTACAACCCCATTCCAATTTCATTCTTCTTTATGACTAATATTCCATTGCGTATATGTGCATTTTCTTTATCCATTCATCTGTTAAAGGGCACCTAGCTTGGTTCCATAATTTAGCTATTATGAATAGAGCTGCTGTGAACATTGATGTGGCCGCATCACCACCGTATGCCGATTTTAAGTCCTTTGGGTATAAACCGAGGAGTGGGATAGCTGGGTCAAATGATAGTTCCATTCCAGGTTTTCTGAGGAATTGGAGGATTTTTTTAATTGGCTTATTGTACCTGAATATTCATTACAGATTGTTCTGATAGTTGCAAACTGAAAGCAACCTAAATCTCCATCAGCTAATGAATAAATAAAATTTTGGTATATCCATATAATGGAATGTCATTTGGCCATAAAAGTTCATGCTAATATTGACACATGCTACACAGATGAACCTGAAAACATGATGCTAAGTTAAAGAAGCTAGACACAAAAGACTATTGTATGATTCTATGTACAGGAATTGTCCAGAAAGGTCAATTTTTGCCAGAGGCTGGGGATGAGGGTAGAAATGATTTATGAGGGTCAATGGGTACAGGTATTTGGTGGTGAGGTGATGAAAACGTTCTAAAATGAGATGGTGATTATGATTGCACAGCCCTGTGAATATACTAAAAGCCACTGAACTGTGTATTACAAAAAAGAGGGGTTAAATCTTAATAAATCTGTATTAAAAATTAGTTTGTGCAATGTCTGTCACTTGAAACACTTGTCCCTTGTGGTCTTGTGTGTGTCTTAACTGGTTTGAGAAGAATTTGGTCATCGTCATGTTCAAGTGGTTATGCTGTATTTATGAAGCCAGTGAGCTTTCTTCTTATCCCGTTTCAGTGAATACCTCAGCCTGTCAGACTTCGGAAGCTAAGTCAAGTCTAACAACAGCACATGGTAAGTCTCAGCATTTTATGTGTGGGTTCCACCATGAGTTAGGTAACTTATTAACCCAAAGTGCCAGGGAGGTGGAAATTATGCAGAACATTTTTGGGATTACAGAATAGTTCTGCAGTCTTCATATGTCATGTTATTGCAAACTGATCATACCTAGCATAAAGTATTGTGTGTGTTGCCGGACTTGCAAAAGCAATTTTAACTTTGGTACTTAGACTATTTATGATTTTTGCAGAAAGTAGCAGGTATTGAGTAAGAGTGAGGGTGACTTGGTCCTAGAGCAGCCAACCAGCACATGCCACAGGGTATATGTGATTGTTTTTATAACTTTCAGTGTGGCAGCAACTCACCTTTTTTAAACCAACAGTTTCAGCAATTGGTTAGGAAAATCTAGAAAAGACATGTGATAGAAATCAAAGGAAATGAGTGAGATGAAATTTCATTGAATGGAATTACTGCCAGGATTCATTTCTTGGATCAGGCCCAAAGAGTGCTAATTGTTATTAATAGGATCAGTAGATGGGGCAAATATTTGTAGCTAAATTTCACTTTTTATACCATTAAGATGCTTACAGTTTTCAGAGTATGTTCTCTGTCTAGTATGTTTCTTTCCTATGACTGACTCTGTATCACAAATGAATCAAAATGGAAGGACTGTCTTTTTCCTGTCTTACCTACATATTGCTCTAAATCTAATGATTACTCCACTGTACTTTGGGTTTTGGCCTTTTAAAAGATGAGATTTAAATCTATGCTCTAACTGGGATTTTTGTCTTAATAAATATTCCAGTTCAAATGTATTGGTCCTTACTAATGATCCTTTTTACCCATGACTCACACATGGAGTATGTATTGATTTCACCTGATTTTTTTCTAAGATCATTTCAGGTGGATCAGTTATCTCAATCATGGTATGTAATGTATAAATTCTCCACATAATAGATCACATTATGTAAAAGTGTTTAGAACATGTAGGTATTTTCATTTGGATTAGTAGTGGATAAAATGCATGTTGGATATAAAATAAATTTGCTTTAATATTGAATGTACAAGAGAGTTATCTCTGGCATTCATTTTCTGTTCATATTATTTTATGTTAGGCCTACAGTTTCTCTGGTGCCACCTTTTTCAGGGTGGATTTTGGAAAGGCATGACTGCCATTTCTCTTTGGAACTTAGTGTGCTTTAGACCCTTATTCTTTTTTTCTTGTTATTGTTGGCCTTCTGAGTGGCATTATACAAGGTCCATATGTTCTTTGTTGCTCAGTAAAGGGCACATGGAAAAAGTATGTTAAACTGTCTGGGGTTTATTGAAGGGTCCTGAGGAGGCTATCAGTTCTAAAGCACATACATACTCTGTGTGGACCATACCTTGATTGACCCAAGGCTGCACGAATCAGTCACTGCTTCTTCTGGCATCTGCTGGAATTGAATCACTGGTTTTAAGTGCTACCAGTCCTGGCAAGGGGCCACAGTCCTTGGCTTGGGATCAAAGTGGATTTGTGAGCATCTCAATGGGTGGGAAATAGGAGGTGACTTGGCCAGGGCCCAGTGACATCCCCCACTGGGCCACCGCGGCTTTCCCAATGCGGGCAAGGGGAGGTTACTCATGTATTGCATAACATTAATTAGCCCATTTACCCTCCATCTTTTGTTCCACCTCGAACATTGAGGAGTTTCTTCACCATGAAAAATGTCATGATTACTAACCATCTTAGAATGGATCCTGGGAACAGGCTCCATGGTGGAGGTTTACACGATGGAGACAGGATTGGGTGAGGGGATATGGAGCCCACATGCCGCAGCAGTGGAGACCTCAGTGATCCCGCTGTAGAGCTGGGACGGGCGCTCCAGAATGGGCCTGCACTGAGGTAAGGGGATGGCAAGTGACTTGTGCCCCTGCACTGATCTGTCACCAGACACCAGCTGCCTTGAGGAGAGGGTAGGCTGCTTTCTCCAGCTGAGGGTGATTCATGTAAGAGACCCACTGCAGTCTGCCATGAGCCAATGGTGCCAGGGTTAGGTGTCCTGAATGGGGAGTCTAAATGAAAATGCGAGCTTTGCAAATTCCCCTGCTTTCTAATTTGCTACACAAGCTGAACAATATGGGCAGTAAGTTCTGATTCTAAGACAGTCAATAGGGTGAAACGTGAATTCTGGAGAAAATAAATATCATGTACGATTGCCATTCATTACTGTTTTTACTGGGGAAAAAGTCTCAAATTTTTATTAGTATTTTTTTTTTAACCACTGGAGACACATTGCTTATGGAGTTGTAATTAAATTGTGGTATTACAATGCCCAGAAAATAAAGTATACTTTGTTTTTAAATTGACCCATATACCAGTTGCTTAGATTGGCTTGATAATGTGGGCCCTTTTTAGAGTGACCAGGCAAAATGTACCTCTTCTTTTAGCAGTGAGGATAATCACTTTTTCCAAAGCCTATTGGCATCTGCTAGTTGTTACCTACATGTAAAGGTCTCCTTTAATTTGGTGTATAGATTATAAGGGGTTTATATGTGCCCAACTTTTGTGGTATAGCTAGAACAAGGGCCACAAAAACAAGTTAAAGATGGGGAAGCTGACCTAAGCCTTTAAGTATCTCATAAATGATTTTCAAAAGGCATGAAGCATTTTTATTAGACTTTACAATTACTGTCATAGTTTTCTCTTGGTAAATTGTTTACATCTTGAGATACTGAAACCTAACACAACACTGGTTCAAGCAATAGTTTGTTGTCCAATATGTGACAGGTAGAATATTCTAGAGCTCTGGTGGCCTGTGACTCTTATTGGGAAGAAAGATGGCTTCCTGAGAGCACCATTGGCCCAAACAGTGTTGCAGAAACAGCACCACTGAAGGGAATTCTCATTTCAGCAGGATTGGATCCTCTAAATCATGATGGGTCTGATCCCTGCTGGGTGAGGTGATCATGGTTGTGTGTAATTATAAGGGGAAGTATTTGCATGTGGCTGACCTCCTAGATGGACAAAAGGATCATTAATGAGCTCCCCCCTTATAGAAGAGTTTAACATGTCACTTTATAAGGATGCCTTTACTCCAGCAATGTCCCATGCCATTCCTGCCTTCCTTCCCATCACAGACCAGTGAGCAATGACAGATAGTTATGGGCTGTCCCTCTGTGCAAGCCTAAGGCTAGGCACAACAGAGATACAGATATGCATGCATCAGAAACAGGCCACCCCCAGGAACTTACAGTGTATTAAAGAGACCAAATGCTCATAATTATGGTACCAGGTGAGAACCATTGGTAAAACTAAATGGGTGCCCAGGCAAGGAGGAGATTTTCTTCATTTGGGGAACCCTGGAAAGTCTTCCTGACGTTTGGTCATTTGAATTGTGAATTTGAACATGAACATATTGGGATGGCACCCTAGACAGGGAAAACAGTAGGCGGGGAAGGTAGCAGGAAAGCACTAGATGTAACAGAGGTGCAGAGTAGTTATTTGGCCAAGCAGAGAATGCAGAAGAGACTTGAGGGAAATCAGGTTGTTTGAGACTCTCATGGTGGCCTGCAGGTGGTTCTTTGGGGAATGTGTGTCTGCTGAATGTGCCTGAGGTTGGGCATACAGAACTGGGGAGCTGGGCTATGGGAAGCTGGGCCTGACCAGAGCATGATCAGAGAATCAGACCAGCTTGGGATGTTGATGATCTTGGATGTGACCTTCCTCCTCTAGGAATCAGGGCCAGTGATGAGACTAGAGAGAGTGAACATAGCAGTCATTTTTTGTTTTGCTTTGTTTTGTTTTTAGATGTTGATAGACCTTTATTTTATTCATTTATTTATATATGGTACTGAGAATTGAACCTAGTGCCTCACACATGCTAGGCAAGTGCTCCATCACTGAGCCACAACCCCAGCCCCAACATAGCATCAGTTTAGTGGAACTGGCAAAAAAGCAAAGCCAAATATTGGGGGCCAGGGCAAGGGAATGGTCAGAGTGTGGTGAGCTTTGAAAATGGCTGGAGAGCAGTGCCATTTGGAGAAGTCAGGGAGATGCATGGAGTGAGCACCAGCTAGGAGGCATTGTAGCTGCATGGCTGAGACTGAACTAGGTAAACAGAGTCTAGATTCACAGCCATTTTGTTAAACTGTGGGCTTAGGTTTACTTGCCTACCAGATGGAGAAAATAGTAATGGCTCTCAGAGGATCGAATGAGGCATGAGCTACCAAGTCAGCACTGGATAAATGGTAGTTTCTAATGTAAGGATGAGGAAGTCCAGCCAGAAGTAAGCCAGTGGAACAAAGGGCAGGACAAGAAGTCTGGGAACCATTCTTCTGGGGGTAATAGTAGGAAACTGATAGAGGAAAAATCCTTCTAAGTATTTCAGCTCTCAACCTAGAGGTCTCAGCTTAGGACAGGAACTGAGGCAATCAGAGACAGACCAGTGGCTTGCACAGCATCAGAATGACAGCCCTTCCTCCCTGACAGCAACCTGGGCCCATTTGACTTGGGAGCTGGGTTTTGGTCACCGTCACATCCCCAGCCCTGTTGTAGCAATCTAGCATTCTTCCAGAGCTACCCCTGGCTCCACAGAAAGGACCAGGTTTTGACTTTGGCAGTTTATCCTGTCCCTAGAGAAACAAGTCATAGGAGTGTCCTACTAATGTGATGACAGTAAATACATGTATACTGATTTTGTGAAGATTTTACCCAGATTTTCGTCAACTAATTTTTGTCATTTTCATGAAGTACAGTAAAATATAAACTATGTGATTTTTTAAAAACTGAAGTTAGTTGTCCTCTGTAAAACTCTGTTCTCAGCTGTTCAAACTCATAAAGTAGCCTGTTTGCACAATTTTAATATCTAGATGCTGAATAACAAATTTGAAAGACACATTACTGGTGGTCAGCAAGTATGGCTCCTAGATGAAATTAAATGTATGCTTCTTCAAGGGGCTGTGTCTGTGTTTCAGAATCACATTATCTCCTGTTTAGTAGGAGACCGTGTTCCAAACGTTCATTTGAATGTGGTTTAAAGGGGCTGGGGTTGTGGCTCAGTGGTAGAGTACTTACCTAGCACATGTGAGGCACTGGGTTTGATCCTCAGCAACACATAAAAAAATAAACAACAAAACAGAGCTTAAAAAAAATATATATATATATATTTATATTTTATATTTTATATATATATTTTATATATATATAATATATATATATATATATTTTTTTTTTTAAAGAGGTTTAAAATGCATTTCTTCCATACTGCCAATTTAGGTATGTTGACTGGGTTGCTGGCAAAATCATAGGAGCCCATTTATATATACCTAAATCTACCCATCTGTCTGTCCATCCATTCATACATCCATCCACCCATCTGAAATAAGAGTACCAGGAAAACATTTAAATAAACTAAAAATCAAACCCTCCAAGTAGGAGGATTAGATCTGTGATATCTTAGGTCCATCATGCCTAACCACCTGGGCAGCACTCAGTAACTGTTGGTCATTGTCCTCTGACCCATGCCCTCTCTGGTGCTTGGGGTCGAATGAAATGACCTTCCCTTGGGGATGAAGGTGGAACGCTAGATGGGGAGGAGCTCTGTGTCAAGCTGAAGGCAAGGGAGCCATGCACCACATAAGCCAGACTGTCCCGCACCGTGCGCCTTTGGCCAAAACCTGACCTTGCCCATGAAGGAAAGGTCTCTCCATTTCTAGGGTGGGGCACCCGCTGCTGGCAGGTTTCTTTGTGTATGCTTGCAGCATTCCCCTAGGAAAAGTAACCCAGAGAGCTAAACCTCCCCAACTGCAATTGAAATACTGGTGAGATTGGGAGCAGCCTTTCTTAACCTGCCCAGCCAGTGAAATATTTTCATTCATTTTCTTTTATTTCTAAACTTTCTTTTATGTGTATGTGTATATATATTTGTTGTTGTTGTTATAGATGGACATGATATCTTTTATTTATTTATTTATTTATTTTTATGTGGTGCTGAGGATTATTTATTTTTATGAACCCGGTACTCTATACATGTAAGGCAAGCGCTCTACCTCTGAGCTACAGCCCCAGCTATTTCTAAGTTTTCTATTCAGATATCCAAAACATTTTATAAATAATCAAACATTATTTATAAATCAAACATTTTATAAATAATGAAGAGGTTTTTGCATTTTTACCCTTTTGTCTTCAAAAGGCACCAGCTTGATGAGTGAGAAACTTTAACTTATTTCAAAATAAAATTTCCTTAGGGTGGAGTTAATGGAAGATACACAGAAATAGAAGATGCCATGAAAAAGTGACCAGTTTTAACTGACTTGATATTTTTTCCCAGTAAATTCTTGGCATTTAGGCATGACTAAAGCATCATGGAATTCTATCTTTTGAAATGGTTTGAAAGGAAACTAATGTGACTGCTGTTGTCCTATTTGTACTATTCTTGTTTTTCCTTATTAATAGAACAGGCATATTCGTCGCACATACTGGAACCCATAGAAGAACTTTCAGAAGAAGAAAAAGGTAACCAAGGACTTGATCAGGGTTTATCTGCATAGATTGTATGTATGTACTAAAACCCAAGCCTTGAGGATATGTGCCAGTGGTTTATATTTGCATGAACATCCTAATTTCTAACTGTATCAAAATCAGGAAGGACATTTAGGTTCGAATTATATTTTCAACTTACATATAGTATGCTGTTACCTTATTCTCCCAATGTTCTATTATATTTTCCCCTGCTCTGGAAGGGGAAAATCTTATGCAAGCAGATGAATAAGAAGTTTCCTGTGTTGGGACTTCGAAATAAAAATTTAGGTCTTTATTTCAATACAGGTATTTTCTGAACAGATGACAAGCTGACACACATGCTGTACACCAGATGATAGTAAAATATTTGTGCCAGAGTGATAATTTCTGATACCATGAATCTGAAGTGACTGGATAAAGTACCCATTTCCAAATTATTTTAAATATCAAAACAAATTATTTTAAATATCAAAATATTTTAAATATCTGGATGTAGAATATTTATGTGTAAAATAATATCTTCTTGGTAGAATTTGGGAGCTATCACAGGTTTGGGAAGATAATTAAAATTACTACTGCTTACTCAAATTTATTTGGCAGTTGTCAAAATTATTTTCTATGAATTAATTTTTGAAGCTCATGAAAAATTGTGTAAATTACACTGAGTATTTTCTTAATGTTAGACTTGTAGATCCTGAAAACTCTATGTTGAATCAGTTTATCGTAATTTTTTTCCTTATTAACAATACTTTACCAAATATCACTTCTTTAGGAGAAAGCAAGTTGATAACACATATACAGGTTCTGGTTTATCATTTTTTGTTCAGGAAGAAAAGTTAAATTGTATATTCTAATATAATTAAATTCAGTATTGCTTATTAACTTTTATGTTCTCTAGGATTTTATAAAAATAACTTTTAACAAGGCTACACACAATCTAAACACTAAATTGGGTGTATTCATAAAATCCACATAATGTATATTTTCAGGTCTTGGTCGTGCCATGTTAACCATCAGTTCTTTTTAAAAGTATTTTAATGGCATTTGTTTACATTGCTTCTGTGTGTCTTTGCAATTTGTCTTGACTTTCTATATGTTAGAATGGTTTAGGATTTCATATCTTCCTAAGTAATG
The DNA here is from genome assembly GCF_902686445.1 of Sciurus carolinensis. Taxonomy (NCBI): domain Eukaryota; kingdom Metazoa; phylum Chordata; class Mammalia; order Rodentia; family Sciuridae; genus Sciurus; species Sciurus carolinensis. Next base: position 14,949,894 of record NC_062217.1, read on the forward strand.
GCTCACAGTTGGCACTTATTTTGAAAAGCATTATTTTAGTTGCTTTGTTTCTTTAAAATTTCTTTGTCATTGCTGTTGCAGTGTTTAGAAACCTGATTAGATACAGTAGATATCTACTAGAGTATAGATACAGTAAAGTGTAATAAAGCCATACAAAGTTGTTGAGGGGATTTGTGGATATTCTAATGAGCATAAATTTGAAATATATATTGTTGCCTTCTTAGGGGATGTTTGCCTTGTTGCATTGTCAGAAAAAGAAGGGGGTTGTCAATAGCAATTATTTTGAGCAGCCTGAGGATGTCCACAGCCCAGATGTTGAAGGGGAAGCCTGCAAGGCTAAGTTCATTACAGAGACTGAGATTTGAGCTACACTATTGGAAACAATTTTGTAATATGTTGCAATATTTTGCATGAATATCCTAATTTCTGACATCTCTTGAAAAAAATGGAAACCTTGGGGTACATGATCCACTTGGCAACATTTAGCAAGACTGAGTAGCAGTCACTGGCTCTACAGGTGAAGAAAACAGTGCTTTAAAACATTGTCTTTAAGCAATTTTCAACCATCCTTGCTGGCTTCCTGGAAACAGGATGAACAAACCGTATCCTATTTGAGTTCTGAATAATGATGCATCATTTACTTGTAAGTAACATATTTCTTCTGTTCTACTTGTATATTGTTACATGTCCAAGACATAAAATCCCTTCTTCTCTGAAGATTTTGGGAAATGTATCAGGAGGTTCACAGAAAGGGTCACATGATTTCAAAACCAGAACTTGGTCATACGATTAACACATTTAAAAACCAAGTGAGTGAGGTCTTGGAGAGGAATTGGGGTTTCTCACAATCACCTGGATGGCTCTCGACTTGCAGCTCCAGGTTCCACCCATGGCACCATCTTGCCTAGGTCTTAGAGTTCTTCTGCCCCATACAAGTTTCAGATCATTGCTCATCGATATCATCACTGGTCATTATCATGTGATTGGCAATCATGGCAGGTTGCCATGTGGGCATCAGTGCTACCATCACTGGTTGTTGGGGAACTGGACTGGGAAAGAGTCCAGTTTGCCACTCCCTATGTGTTCAGACACCGCTCTGGTGGGAGACAGGAGAGCGCTTAGGACCTCAGAAAACACCCAAGTCCAAGTGCTGCAGAAACCAGTGACTGCATCCTTCTGGCGCCTCTGTGGTGTCTGCATGCCGGCAGCAGATTAATTGCCAACAATCAATTCCTCAACCTGTGCTAACATTTGCAGGTAAACGCTGGTGGAGCTAGATTTTGACAGTAGTTTGCAAAAAATGCAATGACTGTTAATAAAAAGTAATTTAACACATGCACATTTCTTTGTACTTGCTTTTTGACAGCTGTTTACAGGCATATTCAGCCTTGCTGTTTTGTAGGATATTGGAGTGTGAAGGCTAGAAGGGATCTTTAAAGGTCATTTTATTTTTCAAAAACTTGAAAAACAGGAGAGTTAGAAGGCTGCCCCAAGTTTTTGAGTTTAGTGACTGGGCTAGAACTAAAATCCAGATTTTCTGCTTTCTATAGTTTAAAGCAAAGAACAAATAAAGGCAAGGTGGTATGGCTCAGCAGGATTAGCTAGGTGGCCTTTGGGGAAGTCTGGTCTCCTTGTGAAAAATAGGGGAGTTTGTTGCTGGATGGTAGATAAAGCCCCTTGCAACTAGAAAATTCTACATTGCACTATAATTACTTCCTTATCATGAATGGTCTGTTGCATGTATGGTGTAACTAATGACATGTATGGGCTATTGTGCATGAGCCTGGCCATCTGCTTGCGTGTTTTAAAATTTTATATTGGAGGAAATGCCAATCTCTAGAGTTTTGTCTTTTTGAGCAGTATATGCTCTAACTAAAATCTCCACCTGTGTTGATTTTTTAAAGTGATTAATTCTACATCTATCTAACTGCTTTATTTTTTCCCCTGTCCGCTCTATATTCTTTCTCTTGCTTCTGTCACCTGTCTCATCCTTGAAAAATTCCCTACAAAGGGCTTCCCAGTAATTCAGGAATGGCTTCCCAAAGCAATCACCAATATATAAATTGGGTTTGAGGACAAAGGGAAAAGTTTGTTTAATGTGCCTTACATCATTAAAATGAACTTGTCATCAGGTTTGAGGGTGACCCCAGACACATTAGCAAATGAATACAACTGGTAACAAAGGCTATGAGACTACAACTGAATGTCTTCCGTTGTAGAGCCATGTTTTTCCTTTTACATCTGAGACACTGGCCAAAAAATTATTCTTGCAAATTGGGTCAGGTGTATATCTATTTCAGTGACCCCAGTCTCTTTCTAGGTACCTCTTTTTATTTTTAGCTCTAGATGGTTGCAGACTCAATAACCAACTAAAAGTCAGAGTCAGTAACATGGTAGCTGCAGCTCAGCTATTTAGATTTTGATGATTGTTTGTTTTTAGGACAGAAGTGCTTGCTTTTTTTTGGGGGGGGGGTTCAGAATATTTTTTGAAACCTTGGTGGTTAGTTGGCAGCATGAATGCTAACAATATAAGAATTAAGATGACTTCTGATTTTTAAATCCTGTAATTATTTAATTGCAGTTTAGCAGGCTGGAATAGCAAAGTATAGAAAAGTATCTTCATGCAGAAATTTTTTTCCCTCCTATTGAATGTACAAATAGTAATTTGATGAATTTTGCTTTCAATAAAACTATACTAATTTATCAGAAATTCTTCAGTACTGGAATTGAGTGGATATCTAGAAAACATCTTAAACAAAAGGCATTTTGTTTAAGATCTTCTGCAAATCAGAGTGCTGTAGTTACCAGAAATCCCATCTACTGAGGTGACTGAGGCAGTGGAAGAGTTTCTCAGGGCTGGGCTATGGCCCCATACCTAGGGATGGCTTTCGTGACCCTTGTTGGATAAATGCCCTTGCTTGGAGATTAGACTCCAGAATGATAGTATAGTCAACACATTTCTCCCATATCTGGCTTTGGACATTCATGTGGGGTCTGAACTGCCAAACATCAGATCTCCTTAGTTAAGTCTTCAGTCAAGATCTCCTTAATCAAGCCTCGGATGGGGGCACTCAGACCTGCAAAGGTCTCCTTCTCTAAACTCTCTTGAACTGTGTGGGAGTAAAGGTGGAGTAGGATGGACCGGGTCTGTAGCTTAGGGGTAGGGCGTCTGCTTAGCATGTGCAGGGCCCTGGGTTCAACCCCAGCACCATGAAAAGAAGAAGAAAAAAGGGAAAGAAAGGAAAAACTGAAGAGAATGTGGCCTATTGTTGGTTTCTTGGGTTTTACTTATGGGTTGTTTGAAACAAAAAAATATTTGCCTGAGATTTTGTTAATCTCTTTTTCATTTTGGCAGCTATCTTAGGGGTATAATAATTGCCACATTTTGAAATTTTGTATGAACATAACTTCTACTAAATTTATTACTTTAACATTTTTACTTATTTAAAGAAATTGGACTTTTTCTTTATATGATGATATATCAATTCTAACTAAACTTAGAGATTAACTTTTCAGGAAATAGTGAAATAGTTCTGATAAAACATTAAACTTCTAAACAAAAATTTTCCACTGTGCTTCTGTAGGTGCACATATATTCCTTATATTATTTAGCTTTAATTTGGTTAAGCAGTTAAGAGTCTTTAAAAACAATGATGTTTTGAAGTAGACTTAAATTATTTTAGGAGCTGCAACACTTAAGCATTATTGATATGTTTTGCTGCAAGACTAAAATGTCCAAAAACCTGGAAACATCACAAATGCTTACTTGCTGTTTTAAGTGATTCTTTGCCATTTTCTGCTTGGAGATTGAATGTATTTGTTTAATTCCTTTTTAACCCATTTAACAAACAAAAAACTTTATTTCAGGAAGGGAAAATGAACAGAAATTAAATAACAAGGCACATTTAAAGAAAGCTTTGAAGACTCACCCCTCCCTCACGAAGGAGATAAGAACTGTCTTGGAGCAGAGCTTGGTGGAGAAACTGGAAACCCTGGGAATTAATGCCTGTATGTTTGTTCATTTTTGGAGTACTTACGGGTTTGTTATATTTTGGTTTCTTAGTTAGGAAGAATCAAAGAACAGAAGGCATGTCAGTTCTGTCCACATTTGGAGACCAGAGGCTAATACAACCGCTCCGTGGACACCTGGGTGGCATTCCTAGGCCTGACACTTTCTTAAAACCTTAACAGATCTTACTCATTTAATCAGAGAAACAAATCTCTGAAATAAGTGACATTATTTTCTTCATTTTACAGAAATGTTATTAAGTAACCAGTAATGTGGTATAACTAGTAAGAAAGATGCAAGGGTTTGTATGTGAACAAGTCACTTACGGCCTATGTTCTGATATTAACCCCCCAAATCATTGCCTATTACAAAATCAGCACTTAGTAAATACGCGCTGGGTGGGTGGATGAATTGTATTTCATGGTGTTGCCACATTGAATAATTTCGTTACATCATATTACCTATAAACTCCTTTTGCTTTTTACATTTGTATTGACATATATAAAATGCACAAATCTTAAGTGAATAACAGTGAATCTTAAGTGAATAACATACACATATACACCTATATGTGTATGTTCCTACGTATACATGAATATACAGCATGTTTATGCATATGCAAAAGTGTAAGGCCACATAAGCATGCACACAGCACATATGTGTTCACATGTGCATTGTGCATGTGCACTTGTTTTATACATGGATTGTGTAGTGTACATGCAGTGTTCCATGTAGATATTTGTATGCAGATATATGTGTGTATATACGTGGCTGTATGTGTACGGGTATGAATGCATACATATGGGTATGTGCATTTGTGTATACATGTATGTGTATATAGATATATATGAAGAAACAAATGTATGTATGTGAATGTATTTGTGTTTACAGGCTTTTGTATCTGTGTTATATATGGGTTTGTATGCATGTGGGTATGTGTATATACATGTATATATACATGGGTAAGGTCTGTAACCAGCATCCAGATGAGGAGACGAAACATTTAAACACTGGAGAAGACTCCCTTACCTTTTCCTAATCAGTATCATCTACTCTGTAAACCAAGGTGATAGGTATTCTTAATTTTGCTTGTTCCTACATCTCATATAGGTGGAATCCTATAGTGTTTAGTATTTTTTATCTTTTCCTTATGATTCGTCTGATTCCTATCTTTTGTTTCAGTAGCAGTAGTTTGTTCTTTATTGTATTGTAGTGTTCTATTATATGAATATACTGTCATTTATCTCTTGCTTTGCTGATGGACTTGTAGGCTTCCAGTTTGGGGCTCTTCTTGGCTATTAATTTTTGTACATGTCTTATGGTGAACATAAACCATTAAAATATTTCTATTTCTTGGATATATGTCTAGGAATGAAACTGCTGGGTCAAAGGGCGAGCGTAAGTATAGTATAATAGATACTGTCAAATAGTTTTCTAATCCATACTGTCCCTAACTGTGCACAGGAGCTCAGTTGCTCCACATCTCTCACCTACTCTTAGATCTACCACCCCATTTCATTTCCACAAAGTCTTTTAGGTGAGTTTTGACCACACTTAGGGTGTTGGAATCAAGGACATGCGTGGAAAGTCTCTAGCTCCTATGCAAATTGTTTCTGGAAATAATTTTTCATGTTGGTTGTCTGCAATATGGTTTGGGGGTTTTAATTTTAGTTGATACATTTCCTTTTATCATAAGATGAATTTTTTAAAAAAATCTGTTTCTTCCCTAATGCTTAGAGAGGGTTTTGTTTTGTTTTGTTTTGTTTTTTTGGTGCTGGGAATCGAACCCAGGGTACCTCTACCAACTGAGCTATCTCCCCAGTCTGAGAGGGCTTTTAATTTGTTTTGTTTTGCTTTTCTTTTATCTGGTCTTTAAGAATTAGATTGGGAAAAAGTGATTTGGAAATCTAATTTTATTTCCAGTTGGATCAGTTGTCCCAGTATCATCTGTTGAATAATCCCTCCATTCTCCACTTATTTGAAATGACACTTTTACCAAATAGGAAATTTCTTTACATGTTTGTATTTGATTTTGAACTTTAAGTTGTCCCTGCGGCACCCCCCCCCCACTTTTTTCTTTTGTCAAAACCATACTGATTTAATTGAGCAACTTTGTCATGTATTAATATCTTATAGAGGCCATGGCTGCTTCATTAGTTATCTTATAGAGGCCATGGCTGCTTCATTAGTCCTCTTATTACAAAAAATTTCATAGCAGTTGTTTCGTTTTTCATTTTCCAGTGAAATATCTCCTTTTCCAGACTAAGCCCTGTTGGGATTCTGATTGAAATTGCTTTAAATTTTGTATATTAGGAAGTAGTGACACTTACAGCATTAGGTCCTTCCATTCAGTCACAGGGTGTAGAAGACAGACAGACATGTGGTAGGGCTCTGATGACAGACAGTACAGAGAGAAGTGAGGAAAAGTTGGTAGGGTTGATTGAATAACTGAGATCAGAGAAAATTTCTTCTTGGAAAAATTTTGGCACTTAATCTGATGACAGATTTTTTCTGCCTTGGGCAAGGGTGAGTGGAGGGGCCCCTCAGGATGGGGAAGGCTGCAGGGCTTTAGAGGAGGTATTGGGGCGGGGTGAAGATGGGAGATGGGTGTGTGTGTGAGACACTGTTATTAAATAATTAGTTTTCTTCTAAATTCCCATCAAATCCAGATTAATTTTCTCAGCTTACCTCTTTAATTATGCTAGTTCCATAACTGAAAGCTACCTTTGAGTCTTTCTCTTTCCTGTGGAATAACCTTTAAGCTTTCACGTTGGTATTCAGCCTCCTTTTCTGTCCTCCTCACCCAGGCCTTTGTAACATTAGTCTGTGGAATATGCTTTGGATGTTTTTGTCCCAGCAACCTGTCTACCTCATGAGGTGTCCCTACCCCCATGTTTACCCATCTGGAAATTCCTTCTAGTTTCTACTTATTTGACTCCACCTCTCCATAAGGGCGCAGCTCGGCCTCCTCTTCAGCCTTCTCTGGCTGCTGGGGCCTCTGATGGCTTCCCTGGGATTCTTCCCGCCTTGGCGGGCTCTTTCATCCTTCTCACATGGCCTTGCCTCACAGTCAACCAGTCAACAATAGTCTTACACAGATCTGACATTCCCAAATGCAGTGGGAGTTCCTTTTGGGGCCAGGACAGTGTTACATTTTGGGGCACCCATGCACACACCCCTCCCCGCACACACACATACCGTATATGCAGCTGGAGCCCAGGAAGAATGGACTGAAACGGTGGTGGTGTGGTTAGTGCTGACATACGCCCGTGCAAGGAGAACGTCACAGCATAACAGGTAAACCTTATTCCTTCAGGATATACGTGGTATTCCAAGTGAGCACTTGAATAGAGTGCTGAAAACTGTGCATTCAGCAAGGCATGAGAGAGAAAGAAAAATACCCAACATTCAGGAAATTCGAGAACTTCTTGAACATCAGGTCAGCTGTAAAATCGAGGAGAGAGGATTACTCTCTGCAGGTGAGTCTTACCGACTACCATTTCATGGCCACATTTGGGAGCTTAATTTAACCACCTTCTACAGTTCTAAATGGTTTACAAATGTTGGTGCTTTATGGACAACTCTCTTACTGTTTGTGCTGTTGAGTGCCCTGTCTTGAGTTTTGTTTTCACATTTAAAAAACAAAGCCCTTGAGTCTGGACGGCAGACTCTGGAGACAGGCTTGTTTCTTCCCTCAGTACCACAGTGTTGCACTATGACGTTTTGCTTTTCACTTACTGACTATAAAGGAAACAGAGACTCATGAATGACACTGCTCTTCCAGATAAGCCCAGTGTTTCTCAAATGGAAACCCTTTCAACTGGAGAAGTACCCAAAGCAATCCAGCTTCCTCCCAAAAGCAGAATATTGGTTAGACAAAGGCCTGTTTATACTGATAAGACTGCTGCTGTTCCAAAGTGAGTATTTTCAACCATCACAGATGTTTATTTATTTATCATTATTATTTTTAATTGTTCGCCCTAGGCAGCTGGGGCAAGCTCTCTCCCTCTTTGAGCAGTAAGCCCATCATGGGGGCCCGGCTCTACCACCTCATTTAAGCCTAATTACCCCAAAGTCCCTACCTCCAGATACCATCACACTGGGGATCAGGTGTTCAGCACGTGAATTTGAGTCCCTAACAGTGAATCACATTTGCAATAGTTGCTCTCCTTTGTTCATATAAGTAAAACACAACAAATCCCCAATTCCATAGAAACTTGTTTATACTATAGTGTTCACTCATGCACTTTAGAAACATTTTTCTACTATTTCTTAGAATTAAGAAAAATGTCATAGAAGATCCTTTTCCCAGAAAGTCATCATCTGTTACGTGAGTACTGGGACAGGTGGGGGGCATTTTAACAATTTTACTGGGCTTCCTTTCATTATAAATGACTATCTTTCAGTTAATTGAGCATTGTTGTTGATTTGTGCTTCCTTTGTGATGTGTTGTGTGACGTGTCTTTATCGGTTATTGCCTAGGTCCACAGCACCTGCCACATTGTGGTCTCCATGATTAGGGGCCACACCTGTCATTCCCATGTTCTCCCCCTCCTCCCAGCTGGAGTGGAGTAATTTCTGCACAAGCAGATTTAAATCTAATGATGGTGTTGAGTTTTAATGGCCAGATCTTTGACGGCATAAGTTTCAGAAGTTATTTTCATGTCCTATCTCTTATTTGATGACCCTAGACCTTATTTAGGTTCTCTAAGGATACTAGGAATTCTTGGTTCATCATCTATCAGTTGTGTGCCATGGATTCAGTTGACCTCTGTTTTAAGCCTCAGTTTTCTTAAAAATTTTCTGTGATATGGGATAATGCTGCCTTTTTCACAGGATAATTTTACAAAATAAAACTGGGGCGGGAACTGTGGTATATATATATATATATATATATATAATGGAATATTACTCTGCCATGAAGAAGGATAAAATTATGGCATTTGCAGGCAAATGGATGAAATTGGAGAATATCATGCTAAGTGAGATAAGTCAATCTCAAAAAACTAAAGGACGAATGATCTCATTGATAAGCGGATGAGGACATATAATGGGGGGTGGGAGGTGTTAGCGTTAGTGTTAGGGTTAGGTTTAGGGTTAGGGATAAGGAGGGTGGTAAGAATGGAGGAAGGAAGGACTGTATAGAAGGAAAAGAGGGATGGGAGGGGTGGGGGGAAGGGAAAAAATAACAGAATGAATCAAACAACATTGCCCTATGAAAATTTATGATTACACAAATGGTATGCCTTGACTCCATGTACAAATAGAGAAACAACATGTATCCCATTTGTTTACAATAAAAAAAAAAAAAAAAAAAAACTGGGGCTGGGTGCAGCGGTGCACACCTGCATCAGAAGGCTGAGGCAGGAGAATAGTAAGTTTGAGGCCAGCCTGGGCAACTTAGTGTGAGAACCTGTCTCAAAATAAAAGTAAAAAGGGCTAAAGATGCAGCTGCATGGTAGAGCACTTGCCCAGCATCCATGAAGCCCTGCGTTCAAGCTCCAGTACCACAGAAATAAATAGTTAAATAAATAAAAAGGACTTGGCTCAGTGCTTGGCATTGGTGGGTACTCAGTAAATGGTAGGTATGTTACTGTTAGTAATTGTGAATTAGACTAATTTATTGTGATTGAATCTCATCATTATTGCTTTATTCTGGAGATACTGTTGTCATAAAGGCGCTGAGGCACTGAACAATAGAGACAATAAATAATGGTTCATCTTTCCAAAGCACTTTTCATGAACATAATTCCATGGGATGAGTTTTTTTCATGACTAAATCAACATTACAAGACCAATGTGTTGTCTGGAATTTAGGAACTTACAGATATTCTTTAAATGAATAAACACTGCTCAGAACTTCTATTTCACTTTAGAATTGGGATATTTCATAAATGAGATTGTGTATGTAAATGACATTTTTAAAGATGGTTTTCTGGTGGGAAATGGTTTTCCTTTGCTGAGAAATGTTTTTCTTAAGCATATAAAAACTAAGAATGTTAAGAATGCACATATTTGGGTTTAGAGGAGAAAGACTGTACCTTCAGTGCACTCTGATGACCGAGCCACGTGGTTGGCGAGTGTGGGTCTGGAGTGACCTGCACGTGGCTCCTGGTCCTCCCGGCAGTCTTGTCTGTGGCCATGTGGGGTTAGTTTGTTGCCCCTGGGAGTGACCTGCGGAGGTTCCCACCACTTTAAGAGGCGTATGATTTGTAAATCCTGACATTTAGAAAACAGCGCCGTGCTTTGGTTTCGCTTTGTGTAGGACACCTCCCTTCAGTTCAGAGGAAGAGCTGGATGAGGACGACTTCATCCAGGCATATGTGTCCCCAGACTTACTTGTGCAGTCCTCCAAAAGCAACAAGACTAGCTACGGCAAGAGCAGCATCAAAAGCGACACTGACTGGACTGAGGGAAGTGAGATGGAGGACTCTGATATTTCTCCCAAGCCCACAGGTGAGCTTGTATCACTGGAAAAACCTTCTGGAAGTTATCTAGGACAGCGGTTCCCAGCTGGGTCACCATGTGCTGGGAGTCTGAGCTGGGAGGGTACGCCAGGCAAGGCTGGGGCTCATTCAGAATGTGCTGCCTAAGGAGGGTGGATGCACTTACTGGCTAAGCCATCTTCTAGTTGAAGGACAGGAAGGAACTGGGGATCCCTGGCTGCATGGGTTTCCCAGCACTCCTATAACACAGTACCACAAACTGGGCGGCTTAAACTATAGAAATGTCTTGTGTCACCATTCTGCAGGTTGCAAACCAAAATCTAAGTATTGGCAAGTTCAGTCTTTGTGAGGGCTGTGAGGGAAGGATCTGTTCTGCACCTCTGTCCTTGGCTTATAGATGGCCACCTTCTCCCTGTGTGTCTTCACATCTCTTCCCCCATGCATGCCCTCTGTCTCAATTTCCCACTTTTATAAGGATGGTGGTCACAAAGAGCAGGGCCCAGAGCTGGGGTGGTGGCTCAGTGGTAGACTGCTTGTCTAGCATATGTGAGACACTTATATATTATTTATATGTGGCACTCAGCACCACATATAAATAATAAATTAAAGGTCCATCAACATCTAAAAGAAATATATTAAAAAAAAAAAAAGACTAGGACCCACTCTTAGCGACCTCCCTCATTTAATGACCTTGCCTCTAAATAAAGTCACACATTCTAAGGTACTGGGGGTGAGGGCTTCAACCTATGAGCTGGTGGAGACAGAATTCAACCCATTAATACTGTTCTAATGCATTGTACTGACTTTTGGAGATGGGATGATTTTAAAGACAGACAAGGTCCCAGTCTGTGACTGCTGATAACATGCTAGAGAAATAGAGTTCTGTTTAATATAACTTAAGAACTATATATTTTAAATCTATTGCTATTATTATTATTTGTATGTACCCTTTAGTTATATAATTATGTAAACTCTAACCAGTGCACTTGAAAGTAACTCATATTGTTTTGGAAAATACCATTTAAATACTCAATTCACACAGATTACATCACTGAAATAAGTTTCTGACCACATAATTACATGAGATCGTTCTTGGTTAAAATGAAAACTTTTGTAGCTTCTTTGGAGGATCATGATTATTTTTTAAAGGACTTATAAGAGTTTTAACTTTTTAAAAAAATCTCAATGTATCAGTTAATTTTATTTTAATAATATATAAGCTCTTTGAAAGTTGCTTGTAAGGTTATTTTGGAACTGGAGAGAGATGCAATTTTTAACAACTTTTCTGACTAATTTCTGTTGCTCACATAGTAACCTCCATTAAAACACTGACTGAAAAAGTTGAAAAGATGGTTTCACAGCAAAAAAATGTGAATAAGCCTGTTGGTGGGATTAACGTGACTGAGGCATTTATCGGGAAAGAAGGATTACAAGAAGAACTAAAGGTGAAGTCACTTTTACTTATTAAACATACATTAATTTATCTCATTAAAATATAATTATTTAATAGAGTTTGAGATTTTCACCTCAGTATTACATTTTTCCTCTCCATAGAGAATCAGATATTAGAGTCATAATCTGAAAAGTTCAAAATCTGCAATGTTTCCAAGTATTATTATTATTATTATTATTATTGGTATTGGGGATTGAACTCAGGTGCCCTTTACCACTACATCCCCAACCCTTTTTATTTCTTTTGAGACAGTGTCTCGCTAAGTTGCTGAGGCTGGCCTCAAACTTGGAATCCTCCTGCCTCATTTTACCAAGTCACCAGGATTACAGGGAGCCACCACACTTGGCTCAAAATATTAAACTTTTTGAACATGAACTTGACACTCGAAAAGTTTCAGACTTGGTCTGAGGAAGTAGCTCAGTGGTGGAGCCTCTGCTTAGTATACTCAAGACCCTGGGTTCAGTCCCACAAAGAAGTTTCAGATTTTAGATTGTTTTGAATTTCTGATTTTAGGGTTAGGGATGCTCACACTTGGTAAAATCTATGCAAATGTTCCAAAATCTGAAAAACTGTATAATCCGAAACACTTTTGTAAGCAGTGTAGGGGATATCCAACCTGTGATAATGCATCATATGTTTATCACAATATCAAAATTCTGTCATGGTATTATTTGATGCTTGCAGATATTACATGACTTGAACAAAGAAACTTGTGAATGGTTAGATTTTGGGGCCTCCATATCCAAGTCCAGGAAATTTCCTCCTGCCTTTGTGTGACAGGTATAAAATTAGGGACTTTTCAGGAATTAGTTCTTTCTGGGAGCTGGAGTCAGTGGAGAGATGCTTTAAAGATGTATGTGAATCCAGAGTCAAGGGCAGGCCCTTGCTTCCAGTTCTAACAGCCTGGACGCCAGAGAGTCTGTGGCTGGAGCTCTCCTGTTATATTTTTGGAAAGCCTGTGTTGCTTGGGTCTTCCAGTAGTAGTCATTCTTTTTTAAATTTTTCACTAAAATTAGATTTAATTCCTATCCTGTTCTTCTGTGGAATCCAGAGCATTCTGTCAAACTACTTTTATTAGTTTGTGTTTCACAAGCTGAAAGTGACAAAAAGCCATGTGTCATCAAAAGAGAGCTAAGTGCCTTCCTTTGGGAAGGGCAAGCTGCAAACATACTCCTTTCAGGGAGGAGCCATTCCTGCAGGCTCTCTGTGATGTGTGCCACCCTGACCTTTAGAATTTCTTGCCCCTTCAAAGTAGTTTCTGAAATTTTCTAAATTCTTAATTCATAAAGAAGAAAAATATACTTCTGTGGCATGAAACAAGAAAGACAATTCCTTCGGCTTTTAAAACATAAACTTCCAAATCCAGTTCCTTGCCCTGCAGAAATCCTAGATTTGGAACCTGTGATTCCCAGCTTTTCTTACTCAGTGTCAGCCGCTCAGTGATTGAGAAGCACTGACTGTTTCTTGAAGAAACATGAATTCTTCTCCATGCATTTCTTTCAGTGTGCAGATGTGGATGACGACGACTGGGACATATCATCCTTAGAGGAAGAAAACCCCTTCGGGAGAAAAACAGGGAAAGAACAGAAGGAACCAGTGAAGAGTGAATTTAGTTCTCCTGTGCCAAGTGCCTGGGTCACTTCTAAACCTCGGGGATCCAAAGGAGAAGGTTTGCTGCTTTCTTCTTCAGTCCATTTTTCTGATAGTTTCATCTCTATAAGTATCTACTTTAGATGTCATCAGACAACCAAGACCAAGACCTTGATGCTTTATGTCATTTGAATAAGGACCATGTATAACTTACTGATTTGTATATACTTAGCAATCAATTTTATTTCATAATTTTACTGATAAAAAATTGAGTATATTATAAAATATCTATAGAGATATTCTCTTCATGAAGATAGAAGGGAAGGAGAGAAGTAGGATGTGGTACCCATTGCCCAGGACTTGTAGGAAACAGGGCAGAAGCTCACATGCCCAGATCCTATAGGAGACCCAGTCTGTGGCTAGATTTTATCTTTTTTTAAATCTGAATTTTGAATGACAATTGTTTTTATTTGTTCCTGTTTATTTGTTATACATGACAGCAAAATGTATTTTGATATATCATGCACACCTGGAGTATAACTTCCCATTCTAGTGGTTGTACATGATATGCAGTTACACTGGTCACGTATTCATATATGAACATAGGAAGGTTAGGTCTGATTCATTCTACTGTCTTTCCTATTTCAATCCCCCCACTTCCTTTATTCCCCTTTGTCTACTCCAATGAATTTCTACTCTTCCCTACCCTGCTTACTGTGTATTAGCATCCACATATCAGAGAGAACATGTGGCCTTTGGTTTTTTAGGATTGGCTTATTTCACTTAGCATGTCTCCATTTCCACCCATTTACAGGCAAATGCCAGAATTTCATTTTTCTTTATGGCTGAGTAATATTTCATTGTGCATATATACCACATTTTCTTTATCCATTTGTCTGTTGGACAGCACCTAGTTGGTTCCATAGCTTAGCTATTGTGAGTTGAACTGTTTTAAACATTTATGTGGCCAGATCACTACGTATGCTGATTTCAAGTCTTTTGGGTATGTGTCAATGAGTGGGTAACTGGGTAAAATGATGGTTCCATCCCAAGTTTTCTGAGGAATCTCCATACTGCTTTCCAGAGTGTTTGCATGAATTTGTAGTCCCACCAGCAATGTACGCATGTACCTTTTTCCCTACATCCTTGCCAACATTTATCGTTACTTATATTCTTGATAATTGCCATTCTGACTGGAGTAAGATCTCAAAGTAGTTTTAATTCGCATTTCTCTAATTGCTAGAGATGTTGAACATTTTTTCATTATATTTGTTGACTGATCATATTTCTTCTTCTGTGAAGTGTCTGTTCTGTTCCTTTCTGTGGCTGGATTTTATAGGAGCTTCTACATAGCTCCTGGGAACCAGGGGCAGAGGTTCCTGATCAGATTCAGACACTGAGTGATAAATGACAGAGTGAAATTATGGACTTTCTCAGGCTTACCAGTGTGCCTGTTTAACCAGTGGGACCTCTTTCTCCTCCCACAGGACGTCAGGAAAATGAATCGAGCACACTAAAAAGCGGCTTTGTAACTCTGGCTGACTGGGGTGACCCTTCTCGAATGGAGCACATTAAAAAGCAGCTTAGTAACTGTGACTGACTGGAGTGACCCTGCAGAGACATAACTGCAGAAGCCAACAGGAGTCCAGTAGTGGCTACATGATTCCCAAGCTCCTGCCTTACAGTGCTTCCCACAATTACTGGGAAGCTGGTTCAGAGGACAAGGGTCTCTTTAATGGTACTTGGTACAGTAATGACAAACAAATTGTCCACAGTATTTGGAAGCATATAAAGGTGTTTGGCTTCTTAAGAATAACATGTCACTGAAGTCATAAAGCATTTTCTTTAGAATGGTACTGTAGTGTTAAGTGTATTTTTTTCAACTAATTTTTAAGTGAAAAAATTTTCAACTTATCACAGGTTTTAGTTTGAATTATTACCACTTTTTAAATATATCTTAGGTATATTGTCACATTGAAAGTGTTTATATTATAAATTCTCTTACTATCTTTAAAATTGAATTAGTAGAATCTGCAAAATATTGAGTTAGATGGATTATTTTTCATATATAAGTTTAGAATAATATAGCCAGGCCCATGTTAAATACATTTTTCTAAATTACTTGGATCGTATTCTGATTTGAGTCATTGTAAGCATGTTGCTACGTTATTTTCTGCAGTGTAGTCTTTATCTTGGATATTTCATGAATAAAATGTAGCTATTTTAAATACCAGTTAATTTATCATAATATGGAAAGACTGAGTCATCACTGAATCATAGGTGTATGTAGATTTTTTGTTTGCTTTTTTAAAAAATACCCAATCCATATTATAAAATACCTCAGAACTGATTGTTATATTCTTGAACAATGACATTGTCAAAGACCAGATTTTTTTGCATTTTTTTTATGCTTGTGGTACTGTCTGTACTTTGTCCCCTCACCCCAAAAGTAGCATTTTAACTAAATGATTTGTTGGGTTTTGGATCTTTTTGTCAACCTTTCCAGTAAAGCCCTTTGCACATCATTGTGACTGCAGCTGATTCTTAAAAATGATTCCAGACTTAATCTGAGGGTGCTTACAAGGGAGAAGCTTGCCCTGGTAGCTATGCCACATAATATCCTAACCTCTAAAAACTGTTTGCACCTTCCCCAGGTAAAATAAAAACTTATACCCATTTCAAACCTTTAAAAAATTCCTGCAACTTCTCATAGGAAGCATTTTATGCAAATATACTCACTTTACATGGATGTTTATAAAAGCTCTTCTGAAATATGAATCAAATTTTCATGTGGTAGGACACAAATAAGCAGCTTGCAAAAATACTGTGCCTGTGCCTGAGCCAGTCCCTGGGTCACTTGGTTTCTCCAGTCATTTTTCAGCAGATACTTATTTAGGTACTTGGTTCTGGTTTTAACATGCATCAGGATGTTCATTAGAAGAACTCTGAGACCACTGTAATTTTCCTCATCCTAAAGATGTGAGAAACAGGTACCTGCCAAAGGCCATACAACTAGGAAGTGACAAGAACCCCTTTAAACCAGGCCTCTGTTCCAAATTGTCTGCCAGAGGAGTGTGACAAACTTCTCCCAAGTAAACCCAACATTTAAGTCCATATGTTGGTGTCATAAAAGCCTATTCTTTAACTCACCTGTTAAATCATTTTCTTCTACCAGATTTGGTCTGTTCCTTTTTCCTTGAACTGTTACCTTGTGGTGTCATTCCCTGGTGCCCTGCTAACGTGCTTCTAGTTACTAAGAGAACTTCTCTGTCCCTCTGTCCCCTGCCCTCCCTAAATTCTTCAGTACAAACTAAACATCTTCACCAGCTCCAATTTCAATTAAAAAAATGTGTTTTAAATGTACACCCACACAACCCTGTCCCCACACTGGCCTGAAGCACCTACTTTATTGCCTTTATATTTTTCCATTAATTAGTATCTCTGGAAAAAGATATTTCAAGTACTCACATGGTATGGAATTTTTTATTTTTATTAACAAACTGTTGGCTTGCTTTTCTTTCCATTGAGCACCTCCAAACACTGACTTTTAAATCTTTCATACATCTTTCCCTCATGTTGTGATTCCTTATGGATAGTTTCTCAAGAGATATAAGGTACCAGTTCTTATCCACAGCTTGAAACTGTATATTTTACCCCAGAATGTCCCAGTTCAAAGCCCTGATTCTGTTACTATCATGGCCAGTTAAACTCTGCTTTAATTCCCTTTTCTGTAAATGCAGAATAATGGAAATACATGCCTCGGGGTGGCTGTGAGGGTGAGTGATTTAGCAAGTGTGAGTCGTGATAACCATCGCATCATGGGCATGTTATACAAGGACTAGACTAGGAATAAATCTGTGTTCAGAAATCACTGGAGCACCTTACATGTCACAAAAAATGGCAAGTCCCTCTAACCCTGCTCGTTCCATAAACAGCACCTGGAGACACAGGGAATCTCAGCCCACCAGTTCTAAGCGAGGCAGGTACCACTGGGGATCTGGGACTTCCTTCTTGGCTCCAGAGTCAACCACAAGCCATGTCAGTAGCTCAGCTCATGCTGATACCCCACTTCCTGGGTCAGAGACGTCTAAGCAGTTGCTTACCATGGATGTGTCACATAAAGGGCAGTGGCATCTTGACCTCGGTAGCCCTTCCTTGAGCCATCATAATGAATGACAGTAGTGACAGATGGGTGAAAGAAACTAGAAGTTGACCCTATGCAGCAACCAATAACACGCCTATTTAACTTGGATCCCTTTTGAGAACTGTCTCAGATTGTCCCCATACTGTTGAAAAGAAACCATTCCTTGAGTGCCTTCTCTTTAGTATATGAATGAAATGAGGAATGGGGTCAGACCTTACTGAATGACCAGAAAGGCTAAATGACAAATACTTCTTGCATCTTTGGTATTAAATGCTTTTCATGTTCTCTAAAGGTATAAAATGTACAAATCCTGTAAATAACCTGTTTATTTTTTTTTATAGAAAGCCACAACAGGAAATGATTATTATATAACTATGCAAGAACATTTACATCCACACAATCAACAAGTTCTTCAAATTCGTATTTTAAAAATAGTTTGAGAGTTAATTATAGGAGGCCTTGACAGGATCATTTTGTGAACAGTCCACTTTATAACAAACTCAAGGTACAACTTGCCAGCAAGAGATCTTTCAGACGTAAGCATTTTTATCAAACTGTTTTGAAGGGTTTGTGGTCTTAAAATCTCCTCCTCCATGGTACTTTGTCCGAGAAGACATGACAGATGTGGCCCCGTTGTATGTATATCCCATTCTGAAAGGCAAAACACAGGTTGGTGGATTGTGTTCTACACGTGGGGCAAACAAAAATCAGATAATAGCTAAGTTTAAGGCTTCCTCTTTCATGTTAGTCTTCTTCCCTCCTTTGGCCTTCAGTGTTGTTTTTGAGTAGTCTGCCCAACAAACAGTCTCTGTGAAAGAAGCTCATGACTTATTCATTTGTTTGGTTTTCTTTTTTTTTTTTTTTTTTAGTTTTTAGTCTATTTCCCATTCCCTATTGGAGGAAATGTTTTTAGGAAAATTGTGTGGCATAATGTTTATATATATTTTAAATGCATCTTGGTAGTTTAATTGTTTTCCCATAATTTTTATTGGTGCATTATAGTTGTACATAGTGATGAGATCCATTGTTACATATTTGCACATGCATGCAGTATAACAATATAATTTGGTCAATATCACTCCCTAGCACTTTCCCCTCCCTCCCCAGTTCCCACTCCCTCATCCCTTTTCTCTCGTTTGATCTTCAGGAGATCACACTACCACCTTTCTTTTTCTTTTTCCTCTCTAGCTTCTGCTAGAGAAAATATATGACCCTTGACCTTCTGAGCTTGACTTATTTTGGCTTAACATAATGATCTCAAGTTTCATCTATTTTCCTGCAAATGACATTTCATTTTTACTTATGGCTGAATAAAACTCCATTGTGTATATATACCACATTTTCTTTATCCATTCATCCATTGGTGGACACCTAGGCTGGTTCCATAGTTTGACTATTATGAATTGTGCTGCTATAAACGTGGGTATGCTCCTTATCACTGTAATATGAGGACTTGAATTCTTTGGGATAAATACCAAGTGGTTATTCTTTTTCAAAACTATATTTTAAAACTTTTCTGGAATCTGGGACACTTAACGGTGACCTTCATCAACAATCCCTGCCTATATGAAAATTATGAGGAGGCTGACATGAAGATCATGCCCTCATATTTAGGATCTCATTCCTAAGTTCAGAAACAGCGATGGAATATAATAATGAAGACCTCTTTTTTTAAAAAAGAAACTATATTTTTACCCTTTCCAATTCTGGGTCTTTGAAGTTTCTCAGAGTCACATGAACTATGTGTGATTTGTCCCACATGTAATGAACTAGAATAGCATAGTGCTGTGTAACAGGTCATGGTCATCTCTTTTTCATACCTGGGTGTTTTGCTGTTGTCAGATATTGAAAAGCAAAATATGACACCACCAATTATGCAGAGGGAGGCTCCTGCCCATCCAATAAACAGAGCAGCTCCTAATTCATACCTGTGAGAAAGCATTACACAAGGATTACAGCGAACTTATTTGGGGGTAAACAGTGTTTAACACTGCTAGTCAACATTTACTAAATGCTTGTCATACTGGAACCTGTAAAGGAAACAGTAGTACCTTTGTCTATAGAATGCTTTAAACTCAATGTTCTCGGAGTCACAACTTTTGTACCTCCCCAGCATCCTGAAAGGAAGTGAGGGTGTCCAGAGAGGGGAGGTCAGAGCCTGGGTCTCCTGACTCATCCAGCATCTTTTTTCTGAGCTCTGTCAAACCCTCACCAAACCCTCCATCCATTTATTTGCTCCGCAGGGTAAATTAGTTAGGCATACTGTGGTTAGAAAAGGGAAGGCCGCGTTTGCTGTCATTTCAGGTCATTTGCTAAATTTTTATCAAGCGTTTGCTATGTGCAAATAAATCATGGTGCAAGGTGTCCATAAAGAGTCAGGTTAAAAATAGCCGGTCTTAGTTATCACCACAGTCTGGTGAGGAGATGAGCACCCAACAGCTGTCACTTAGTGATAAGGTGTTACCAGGCATCTCCTAGACAGTGGGCCACAGTACTCTGCAAATGACCACAACAGATGCAAAGATAGCTTGACAGGTCCTCCCTTCGGGAAGTCACTGTGCAAAGGTGCAAAAAATGCTACTGAAAACGAATTTAAAAAGCCACTTGTAATAGAGGGCTAGAGGACATGCTTTCAGGGTAGAAATAAATAAGGACTGAGAAAGGCACACCAAAGCCTCGGGGGCTGTGTTTTCTCCTGTGTGCCTGTCCTTTTCTTGTAGAATAGGACGCTGCTTCTTTTGTTGTTTGGTTTTGGTTTGTTTGCTTTCTTATTAAGAGCAACTCCTATTTGGGCTCACAGACTGCCACTGCAAGGCAAAACAACCTAATAGAGGTTTTCAGTATAAAATAAAGCAGGAGTGAATCTGTTTTGATCACACAGAATCCTCAGTGGAGGTGAGGCAAGGAAGGTCAGAGGTGAGGGGTCAGATGGGGCCCAAGGTCAGCCCCTCACCTGACCAGTTGTAGGCCAGGGCAGGGCTTCAGAATTGAGGCCACACAGTACTGCTGGCAGCAGCTAGCTGGAGCTGCCTGTGGCTGTCCTGAGCCTCCTGTCCCTTCCTACTTGTGTGTCACCCATCTCCTGTCCCAGTGTGGGCAGGCTTTCTATTGTGGTCTTAGGGGGTGGGACAGGGTTGGTGTAGACCTGACCACTGGGCAGAACAGGAAGCTGTGCTTATAAAGGGTCAGGGCTTTGTGGTGCACTTGTGCATTTTCACTCAGGAAGGGGTGTGTACACCACAGACGTGACCTTGTGGTCCCTTATTTCTCACTCTTATGTTGCCTTTCTTGGGAAGCCAGGTGACAGCTGGGACAAGGAACAGCTGTGCCAGAACATCTAGGGGTTGGCACCTCATCTAGCTCAGGAGCACTGATTATACTCTTGGAGCCAGAAACTTCTTCAAAGATTCCCACTGGAGGCAACTTCAGAGACAGCAGGTTGGTGTAAGTGAACAGTCTGTGTAAGCATGCAGGCACCCCCCCCCCCCCCCGCCAAAGAAAGAAGAAGAAGAAAGCTGGAGAAGAAAAGAGCTGGCCAGATCAGAAGTGTAAAACTGGAACTTTTAGAAAAGACACTGTCACTAACTATCGTGTTATACATCTAAAAAGGATGCCCTGGGTTTCCACAGTCAGTCCTGCTTTTGTGCTGTTTTAGGGAGATGACACACGTAAGATGCAGAGCCCTGCCAAAATCTGAGGTGCTTTCAGCAAGTCCTAGAGCGAGCTGGCCTCAGATCTGCCCGGCCTCAGTGTTTGACTGCATGGCTAACAGAACAAGCATGGTAGAAAACTCCCCCGTGGTGGATTTTTCTTAGTCGTATGTGGACACAATATCTTTATTTAATTTTTTTATGTGGTGCTGAGGATCAAACCCAGTGCCCCACAGGTGCAAGGCCAGTGATCTACTACTGAGCTACAGCCCCAGTCCTCACAGTGTTATCTTTATCTTGCTTTCTATTTTCCTCTACTCCCTGAAGACCGAACTGTCTTTCAAACTATGCCTTAGCATCCCTGTTAATGTAATATATCCTGAGAAAAGTCTTGAGAATTTTCCTTAAATAGGACACCAGTACCAGGTACCAAAAGTGACTAGGGATGAGTCTAGTTATTCATGGTGGTCAGGTGAGGACTGAAGGGGACAGAAATCACAAGCCACAGCTCGGCACTGTGAATACATTGAAAGGAGCACTGCAGACATGAACACGGTGTTGTCAGGAATCACAGGCCTGTGTTGCTTAATTCAAGCTGTCTTGAAGCTTTCTGAAGGAATTTAGGAATCACGAGTTTGAAGCATAACTGCCTCCTTACTCATTTTTACATATTTTGTTTTTCATAGAGGCTTTATTACAAGGAACATAGTATTTCCTCTCAATTTCTTCTTCCGTCAAACACTAAGTAGTGTCCGTTCAGAGCTGATTTTGGAGTCCCTATGTCTAATCCAGTGTTTTTAACAATTTGGATGTGAAAGCTTCAGGGATGCCTTCTTCATCCTATTGAAAGACAGGTCAGTTTACACCTCTGTGTGTCATGTGGCAAACACTGACTTGCATTCCCGAAAGGCAGGACTAGGGAGAGAACAAAGGAACATCCACCCCCTGTGCTCCCGAGGCATGTCTGCTTCACCTCCTTTGCCTCTGCCAGGAAATCTTTCTTCACTTTGGGTAATGCCAAGAAGTTGATTTCAACACCTCAGGAAGATCATCCAAATTGCAGATTATCTACTGCAGGTAAGTCTTTGGTTGACAGTTCCTCTTGGCCCCAGGCCAGCTTTCCCACTCAGAGTGTGGCCTCTTTGTTACAATCACCACAGTTTCTTCCTTGTTCTGGAAGGTGATCTACTAGACACTACTAGACAGAACCATGATAATCAGGGTGAGGAGAGAGCTTGGTTTATAGATGAACACACTGAGTTTGGAACATCTTGATCCATAGGACTTGACTTTAATACATTTATGTCAGTGAATGTGTCTTTAGTAAACCAGTAATGGGGAACAAATTTACTACGAGAAATTAAAACAAATTAACTGCTCAGAATTTACTCAAAAAATAAAGCAGAAAGATTAAAATGTGCTCTTGACTATTAGTTGACATCACTCTCCTCCACCGGCTGGGTGAGAAAGTCTGAGCTGTTACTCGTGGCTCTCACATTGAGAGGGCTTGGGCTAGAGCATGCTCAGTGGGCTGGATTTCACACATTTCATCCTGCAGCTCACAGCCCAGCCTTGTGAACTTTACGACGCACCTAAGGAAAGGGACCGAGAACCAAAAGCAGCTGATAACCACGTCTGATAGTCATCTTCTGTTTCTTGGCCTTCCTTCCATCCAAACCCCTGTTTTGATGGGATTTGCCATTCACAGGGAGCTAGTGTAGCTTTCCCGGTCAGCCCAACAGAAATGACAGGCCAGGTACTGTGCTACTCATGTGTTTGGGGTGGACAAGACAGATACAGACCATTCTCACATATCTTACAGTCCAGTGGGCTAGGCAGACATGAAGCAAAAAATTAGAAGCGTGATAAACTGAATGGCAGGACAGAAGAGCAACATCACCATGAGTCTCCTAAAGGTGCACAGATGTCATTTAAGTACATCCCTGGTAACCACAGCTACTATTACTGTCACTGTGCTAGGATTTGTGTGTGTGTGCTATTTTGCATATATTACCATATTTAGTCACCGTTTTTTGGCCATATTTAGAATATTGCCATATCATAACAACCCTGAGAGATAGGCATTACTATCCTCATTTTACAAATGTGAAAACTGAGGCTCAGGGAAGTTGAATTACTTGTCCCATGTTTCAGCTCAGGGAAGTTAAATTACTAAGTCCCATGTTAGACACAGGGACTCCATGTTTCAGGATTTAAACCTCTAACTTGTGATTCCAAACCCCACGCTCTTCACTGTTGCTGTCTTCCTTTTAAGTTACTTTACTTCCTTGTTAAGTAAAGAGATTTGATTAATTTAAAAAATCAATGCAACCTATTTTTAGTTTTCCTTTCAGAGAGAGGAGAGTTTTCTCTCTCCCTGGCTCATTAAGTTCTGGTTGGCTGCAGAGCTCAAGGTGTGGAATTTTTTCTGAATGCCCTCAGGTTGTCTTTCCACCCAGCACAAAAAGAAGTTGAGGGTAGTAATTTAAAATCAGGGCAGCTGGAGTTGAAAAGGGCAGCGCACCCCTTCCAAAAACGAAAGCAAAAACTTGTAACAAATCAAAGTGCCTCATTCTTGTAGGATCTCCAGAGAAGTGAAGTGACTTTAATGAAGGTCACAGAGCTAGGAGCCAGGTCCTTTTCAAACATATTGTCCTCCTCTTCATTGTAATCAAGAGTGGTAAAAGCCAAAATAAAAATTCTGGTTGCATGAGAACAACCAAATGTGTCTTGAAAAACATTTACAATTTAGAAGGAACACTCATGCTGTGTCAATGTTAACATTTTGAAGTTGACCTCCATTGGTAAGCCAGCCTTGCTGAGACCACTGCCCCATATAAACTTCTCTCCCAATGCAAAGGCTTATAAACTCCATGGGCTATGTAACTGCAAGAATGGATTTTATACAAATAAGTATTCTATAGGAACTATCTACAAACACATTTCCCCAACTTCTCCACATTTGGGGAGGGGGGTTCTGAGTTCCTAGAAGAGGGCTACCTGGAACCCGCCCTTCCTGTGTGTCTCTGTAGTTGCCCAAGTCTGTCTCTCTTATTTCAACCATATTCCAATGCTTCTCCCCCGACTCCCTGGTAGGTGTTAGAGGACTTCCTACCCAAGGCATGCCATGAGATTTTCAAATTAGTGACAAAAATAGAGTGGGAAAATTTAAATTATCAGTGTCTGTTTATACACAGAAACTTCATGGGGAATTCTCAAATTTAAGAAACCAAAATATACACTGATTTTTTTTTGAGCTAAAATCTGTGGCTAGATTAATAGCAGATTTTTAATCTGCTACATGCACTTTCTGTATGTTGTGATTTGTTATTAGGGTAGTTCAGAATTCTGTAAACTATACATTAGTGTCAGGTATCACTTATTGATCACATACCATGTGCCACTGTGATGTATGCTTTATTCTTTTTCTTTTTTATGGCATTGGGTATGGACTCAAGGGATGGTCCTATTACTGAGCTACATCTTCAATCCCCTGTTTTTTGTTTTTGTTTTTAATTTTGAGACAGAATCTTGCTAAGCTGCCCAGGCTGGTCTTAAACTTGTGATCTCCCTCCCGCCTCGATCACTCGAGTTGCTGGGATTACTGGTGTATGCCAGTGTGCCTGGCTTTCTTTTTTCTTTTTTAAAATAAGCATTTACCAAAGATTTTATTTAACTCATTAGCTAATTAGGGAAGCATCTTTCTGATGTTAAAAAGCACTCAAGTGTAAATTCAAAAGCAACATATATAGGCAATAAGGAATGCTGAAATGAATTTATAAATGGATGTCAAACTAATCTCTCTACACTTTTAATTCTTCCTATCTTAACTGAAATTTTGTATCCTTTGACCTAATACCTCTCTAATATGTCATTTTCTCCAATCCTGTTAACATTCAGAAGCAGAGGGTCCTATCTCTGTTATCCAGAGGAAGGAACTGCAGCTTCCCACAATCAGAATGGCCAGGGCCAGGATCAAGCTCCAGAACCTCACTCTATTTTTTCTCCTTTTTTGGGTACTAGGAATTGAACCCAGGGTGCTGTATGACTCTGCTACATCCCCAGCGCTCTACGTTGCCAGGCTGTCCTTAAACTTGTGAGCCTCCTGCCTCAGCCTCCAGAGTGGCTGGGGTTATACAGCACATTACCACACACACTTGGCTCTTCTCTGCAGAGCCACCTGCCTCTCACAGAACCTCAAATGATCAGTGAGCTATCTTCACAGGAGTTCTAAGTCTTGCCAATTATTGTGGAAATTTAAAAACCATCCAGAGTATGACTAAATATAATGTTTGTCAAAGTAAATTATAATTTAAAAAGAACATCTCATGTCCCCAAAGTTACATAGTTCAGTTCAAAAACAATTTATTATTTAGCAATATCAATGCCATTGATCTCCTCCATTAGTAAGGATAATTGGGGGTTTCCCTGGCCTTGATCTTCAGTGAGAAATGATGGTCTGAGTCATAATACAGAAGGTACAATAATGTGTTTACATGCAAACTATAAAGTCCACGTAAGCTGACAGCACAGAGAGAGTGTAATTTAAGATAAGAAATTCCTAAAACAGCAAATACTATCCTGAGACTCTTCAGGGTAGAGCCATATGGCTAAACCTAGCCAAGAATCCATGAGGATATGGGCATGTGCATCTTTGTACTCAAGTAAACATGAAGATGAACTTGTGCAAATAAGGCTTGGGTCAGTCAGAAGTGCATCTCACATTGTATTCAGAATCCTCAACAGCCTCCCTGGAAACATTTTAGAATAGAACCAGGTTTTGGGTAAGACTCACATGGGACAAGATCTCATATAAGAGTCTCAAGAACATCTAGCTGACTTTTCCAATTGTTACTTATCTCAAGCTCAATGTTATGACATGGGTGACCAGAAATTAAGAAACAAAATTACAGGGCTGGGATTATGTAGCTTAGTGGTAGAGTGCTTGTCTAGCACCCGTGAGGCACTGGGTTTGGTCCTCGGCACCACATAAAAATAAATAAAGGATATTGTGTCCGTTTACAACTAAAAAAAATTTTTAAAGAAACAAAATTACAAAGGAATTTTTAAAAATGGTTTTAGGCTAGGAGCTCCCTTTCAAACCTTCCTTCTACTTGAGAGCAAAGTGTCATGAAATAATTATCAGTTTACTAAGTCTCCAACATTCTACCACACAGTTCTCTGTAGTTAATCTTTTTTTTTTTTTTTTTTTTTCAGTGCTGAGGATTGAGCGCAGGGCCTTGTGCATGCAAGGCAAGCACTCTACCAACTGAACTATATCCCCAGCCCCTCTATAGTTAATCTTCATAGACTGTGTAAGACAATGCACTGCTATATCAATACACTCTGCATAAATGTCAGTAACTTCAAAGTAAGAGCTAAATATTTTTCGAGTGTTTACTACATACAAGGTATGATTCTAAACAGTTGAAAGGTACTATTTCATTTTAAGTCTCACAGCCTCTTATTCTCATTTTACAGATGTGGGATACAGGGCACAGAAAAGATAAGTAACTTGTTCAGTTGCACAGCAACACAGTGGCAGAGCATGGGTTTATTTCCAGGCAGCTTGGGTTCAGGGTCATTACTCTTACACAATGGGCTATGCTGCTCCTTCTCCCTAATCCCTTAGCTATATGTCCATGAGCATGCTGCTTCCATTTCAGGAGAGAGGCTACAGGGAGTCCCACATCACCACCGACTTGCCACCCCTGCTGTAAATGTCATGCGACCTGGACTAGCTGGGAGAGATGCAGCACGGGGTCTCCACTTCCAGATGCTCCTAGTGTGGTTTGAAAGTCAGGTTGTAACTCCCAGATGGACTACCATGGGAACACAAGGAGTCAGGGAGCACCCAGAGGGGCACCTCATCCAGAAGGCCAGTCCTGAAGGACAACTGGAGGTGAGCTGGCCTGGGAAGAGGGCAAGAGCTGATTGCCAGAGAGCAGAGTAAACTGACAAGAATAGTCATTCCACGTATTAGGAAGAACAAAATAGGGGCCAGACACCTGGTATCCAAGCAGAATCTTTAAGACCTGTTAGGGTCCCAAACACATCAGAGGAACTCTAGTGATCAGAGGTGGCTGATGCTACTTCTGAACAAAGTGACAGAACAACACCTTCTTACTATTTAACAACTGAGTCTGCCTTATTCTTAATACTTGGCACTCATACAGAATCTATCCAAGAACCTAAGAGATTTTTACCAACATAAGCTCATTCTCCAAATAACCTCATGAGTACTGTAATCTTAAAGAAACATCCATAAGGTAATAAATAATAATAAGGATAGAAGAAAGAAATTAAATCTCTTGGCAAGATTACCTGGTGTGATTGATATTCTTTTCAACCTCACCCAGGAAAATCTGTGTAAGTGGGCAGCAGCTATTTTTTTTTTTTTTTCTTTTTTCTTTTTTTGGTGCTAGGAACTGAGCCAGGCCTGGTGCATGCTAAGCATGTGCTCTCCCACTGAGCCACACTCCCCACCTGGAAGTCATATATTTCTATTAACTATTAAACAACCACAATGGAAAAGTAATTTTATCTGACTGAAGCATAAATCCTAAAGTAGAAATCAGATATGCCAGGAATGAAGCATGTTCCGTGGTTTTGAAAAGATAGAAAACAGGAGAGAGAGGATAAGAACCAAACCTGAGACCTCTGGAGTCAAAACATCAAGGATGAATCTCATGTACGGAAAGAGAATAAATCTAAGATCATGATGTTGTTTCCTCAAGCAGGCGACTAGTTAAGTGCTTTATCTTGACTGGATTTGAAAAGCCGTCTCTTTATGTCAATCAATTCTTGCTTGGAACAGTTCATTTAAGAAAACAAAGCGAGACATCCAGGAGTTAGTGGTTTGGAGAAGCGAGTGGTGAAGGGGATAATGTGATCACCCTGGAATGTGAGCCGTGCTGGGGCACCTACCACCATAGCCTGCAGGAGGGCAGGGGTTTGTTTTGTTTTTAGATTTGGTAGGTTTTGTTTTAATAAAAAGGAAGAAGTTGGTTTGAAACCGCCTAAAGGGAAGAATAGAGAAATAGTTTTCGAGACTCTGCAGGAGCCCACGCTGGAATCATCCAAGAAAATATAACCATAACTTGAATAAAAGGAAGCAAAACAAAACGGGGTTAAGGGCAGACAGCAGAGCACAGGCAGATGAGACTCTTTAAAGACCGCGATTCTCTCAAATGTTACGTGGAAGAAAAATCTTCACAGATCTACTGTGGGGAGGGGAGGGTTTTAGAATAAACAGCCACTGAACACACAGTACACAGTATCGCTGCCGAAATCTACACTCCAACTCTGCACCAAAAGTCACTCATGTTTTTCTTATCAACAAAGTTCCTACTGCATTCTTTACATGCAGTAAGAACCCTGTTGATTAGCTCATTTGTGTTTCTCTAACTTGGGCAATCAAGGTGTGCTTCATATAAGAATGTCCTAGAAATCTGCAGGGAAGACCCAATTAACACAGTATAGAAGTCTTAGGAAAATCAAAAATCGACAGCAACAGAAAGAGAACAACCACACTCTGAGACCTGAGTTTTCCAGCACATTTTAGGATTTGGGTGTCAGAAAGTAACTCAAACTAGAGCCTGTGGTAAATGGCAGTCCTTCAGTGAGCCACCCAAGGACCCAGATGCACAGACTCATGCTAGTCACACCTTCCCCATGCACTGGGTGGCAGCTGGGTTTTGTTAAGATTAATGTGTGATGGTAACAGGAAGAGAAGGGTGCACCTGCCTCCCTGCCCCCTCCTCTCAGAGCCTGCCTTCCAAGGATGTGAAGACAACAGAAAGGACCAGCTCCAGTGACATGCACTTCTAGGCACTGGGCCAGGGAGAGAAGAAGGAGTTGAAAGAAATGTTTGCTGACCTGAAGGAACTTACTTAATTCTTATTCTGGTCAAGTAAGCCACCAAAGAAATAGAACATTCCTACAGCCACATCTTCCAAACGCCAGCTCACCCGGGGTTGGCCCAGCCATGAGTTTTGACACCCCTACATAGTCCTCTCTAAATTCATGTACAAATGCAACCAGATGCACCAATTATTAAGTTCTTCCAAATGCCACCTGAGGAAGTGTTGTCCCCTATGATGCACCCAATAAAAATCTTGCTTTAAAAAAGGTATTTCAAATCCTATGAAACCAATAGCCAATGGTAGTTTATTGATCTTCTGAATTTCTATCATCTTCTCCTCTATGAAAAGGTGACAATAAAAGGAAGTCAGATGGAATCATGATAATCAATGTGTTGGTTTTCATAAAAGCATGTTTTATTTAAATGAGGTCTTTGAGCTGGGCATAGTGTCATACACATGTAATCCCAGCAGCTTGGAAGGCCAAGGCAGGAGGATCCCAAATTCAAGAGCAGCCTCAGCAACTTAGTAAGGCCCAAGCTCAAAATGAATAAAAGAAACTGGGGGTATAGCTCAGTGTTAGAGCACCCCTGAGTTCAATCCCTAGTACCGCTAAATAAATAAATATCTTTGAATTCCTGTGGGTGTCATTTATCATTTCTGTGCTTCTTTTCTATCATGGTAATTAGAATTTGATCATATTTACAAATCTCAGACCCTGATAATTCCTTGATCCAACTAGAATTTAGATTATGGAAGGCCTTTAGGTCCCAATTTCTAGGACCCAGCCTGTATACAGGTTCTTTACAGTCTATATTCTCCATAAGATGCTGATGTGAAGGGTCATTTGTAAATATCAACAGTTTGTAAGCAGTGCCAGTTTTTTTGAGATGCCTGGGCTGGCTAGAATTCCTAGGTTCAAGCAATCATCCCACCTCAGCCTCCCGAGTAGCTGAGACCATAGTCACACCACCGTGCCAGACTACAGTGCCATTTCTCCTAAGGTCTAACTCTTGAACTTTTAATTATATGGTGTAAGTTGGCAAAGTGTATATGGCACAGAATAAAAAATTCTTAATTCATTAAACTAAGAATCCTAATGGGTAGCTAATACAATGAGAGCTACTACAAGGTGTCTGGTCTGTGACAGACCAGTACACCTACACACCTGACCCTCACAGCGACTCTATAAAAGGGATACTGCTATCACCTCTATTTTACAGATGAGAACAGATGCAGAGACAGAAAAATGCATGCTGAGGGGCTAACTGTGGGAATGGGATGGTTCAGTATAGCCCTGAGAACGTGGAAACCAGCAAAACCTCTCATGGTACATAATACTGATCTATATTTAATCAAAATCGAATAGGGGACTAAGAAATTCCAAGGGCACCAAACTGAGGTAGGCAACTAAGCATACAGCAAGCACAGGAAACATTTACACAAAGACAGGTTTCAGGTTTTGTGCATACATGAATTAGCCTGGACCTTTTAAGGAGGGACTCGTATGATTTTTATGATGCAGAAGAAGACTTCCTTAATAATTTTCAGAAAACAAAAAGTGATATCAAAAAGATAATCCTGTTCAATCCCCAGCACCACAAAAAAAAAGATAAATCCAGAAAACTTAGATAGTGTTAGATAAAATAAACCATGAGAAATATGATTTTGTAGTGCATTTATATCAAACCCTGAAAGAAAATCTATCATTTAAATAATATTTTCATTTAAATATCATTAAAATATTTCTGATCTTCAAAAATATATTTTCAGAAACATCTCAGTGTGTGGTGTCATGTATTTTTGTTCCCATTTAGTAATATTTCTAAATAAAAGTAATTTGACATGTACAAAAGAGACTCACAGATGAAAATTATGTGTAGCATCCTATCACCAAAAATTATGAAGTGTCAGATTGTTGTAAATCACACATTTTATAGCAAGTGTTTTAGGGTTTGACTATCTGGTTTGAATCATGGTTCAATCAGCTTACCAGTTTAGTTCAAGTTTCCTTAACTACCTTACTTAAACTCTTCCCTCAATTTCAAAAAAGGGAGTCCCAAGAAGACCTATGTCATAAGGGTATTATAAAAATGAATAATAGTAATATTTGCAATGTCCTGCTTGCACATGGTAGGGGCTTGATGTGTTAGTTATTATTTTCATTGTATTTCACAATTTGAGCATTTCCTATTTGTAATTTTATGACACTAAAATTACTTCTCTGAAGATTTCTAAATCCACTAGAAAAAAGTGATGTCCACTTGACCAGTTATTTCCATAATTTATTTTTTTAAATTTTCACTTTACTTATTTATTTATTTTTATGTAGTGCTGCTCAGGATCAAACCCAGCTATAGCCCCGGCCCCCAAAATTTACATTTTAAAAATGTTATAATACTTGATCTGAAATCTGAATGATAATTGCCAGCCAGTTGATCGAAAGACACAAACACACACTTGGCTTCAGGCAGCATGTTCTCATGTATGACAAAAGATTTGATCTATGGTTATTTCTGAGTTGGTATGCCTGGGGTTTTCCCAATCCAAAGAAATAGCCTAAGGAAACCATAAAAAGCAACGGCCCATAGTTTAAGGACAACAAACAAACTAAGCTGTTAATGCCAAAGCACTCATCTGCAACCAGGAATAGCCACTCTCACCGGAACCACCGCGGCTGGAGCAATGTTTTACAAACTGTGCATCATGCGGTTTCCTTATAAAGGTAGACGTGGTGCAGCTTGTCCAGGCAGAGCATGCTGACAAGGCCTGGAGACTGGGACCTGGCAAATACTACTCTGGATAAACAAAAATCCAGGCAAGCTTTTGATTTCCTGTTCCCACGCCTCATCACTCTTTCCTCCCCATCTCTCATCTCTCTTTCATCTGACTTGAATTTGATGATGTGCAGTAGGTGAAGTTTACCATTCTCAGTCCTATACCTTGAACTATTTAGAGACAGACACTATATAACATTAACGAGGTAATTAGATGCATCTTTTGGCAACTTGGCACATAAACTGGAATGATGTTATCAAATACTGTTTACCAGTGTGTT
Source organism: Sciurus carolinensis (assembly GCF_902686445.1). NCBI lineage: Eukaryota > Metazoa > Chordata > Mammalia > Rodentia > Sciuridae > Sciurus > Sciurus carolinensis. The sequence goes on from NC_062217.1 coordinate 14,982,106, forward strand.
GCATTTTCAAATGCCCTGTAGGAAATTCGTGTCTCTTAACTTAGGACATTAATTTATACCAAGAACACTTACTTTTGTTCCACATAGTGAGGATCGAAGAATTCTGTTGTGATTTTATTTGCATACAGGGAACAGCCAGTCATGGAGCACAGCCCTAAAACATATCAGAGGGAAAACCCTATGGTTAGTGTCATCGCATCAACATCACAAAGTACCTTGTTTGAAAGAAAGTTACTCTTTACCTGACAGTATGAATACAATTCCAGCCAAACAAGCTATTTTAGCTTTGGCTTTATCTGAGCCTCCAACTTTGGTACACTTCATTCCAAACAGTGCAAATATGGAACCAAAGAAGCCCAGGCTAACAGCAGCAATCATAAGTCCTCTACACGCCTGGATATAACCTGCAATTAGAGTAGGTCATTTATGTTAATATTAAACGTATGTCTGCCCAGGGAAAACCCTCATTTTACACTGTCATTCTGGATGAGTGTTCTGTTGTCTGGAGGTGGGGGAACCCAAAGCAAGGCAAGAAAGAAAAGAGATGTCACCTGCCACTATCAAAACTCTCTAACTCCTTTGCATGTCAAACTTTTAAATAGATAACTTTGATGGTTTTGACAGATAAAAGTATGGAATTTATAATTGGGCAGCAAGACATTCCAAAGGATCAAACCTTCCAATATCAGTGAAAACTTATAAATGAGACTAACCAGAATACCTTCAAGAACCATGAGGAGTCTAAATCAAGAAGTATTTTAGTGACATTATATTTTTATCAAGGCACATAAAGTTGGGCTTTAAAAAGCATTGTTTGGTAGAAAAATAATTTACAACTATTAAATGAGCTGTTTGCAGGTAAATGGATGCCTTTAAAGTACCCTGTTAGTTTGCTGGATCATGTCTCCTGCACCATTCGTTTTATTTTCTTATTTCCCATCTTTTTATTTGCATAGCCAGGGTGATAGTAAACTTCAGCATGGCTTTTGTCCAGGCACTAACACATTTTAAATGAATACGACTTAAACTAATAAACTTTCACCACCCACGTCATTTTCATTTCAGTCTGAAATGGTGCCATATTTCAATCTGAAATAATGAGAGTAGCATGTATTAGATGTAAGTAAATATTGGCTAAGCAAATGAGCACACACAGGTTTATGTTGGAAATTAAACTTTCTAATTGGAAAAATCTCTTAAGATATAGCAGGTCATTTACTACTAGCATTCAGGCAAAGCTGACAATAATGATACTGAGATCATTATGATCATAAATTCAGGGAAGTTCTGATGCCTGGAGTCCCATGTTTCTTTGGAAAAAAATGAAAATTAGAGTTTGAATCCTATTCCTAGTTTCCCTTTGAAAGAGTAAATGGGAGCTTCTCTATCTACTTAACTGGAACACCATTGCAGACTGTAATGACAATGATTCTTATTTCACAGTGTGAACTACTTCCATACAGAAGAAAATTTCAGTGAAGCTGAGCCTATCAAAAACAACAAAAGAAACTTATTGTTAGCAAAGCAGGATAATGGAGACTTCTTTTGATAGCAATAATCATGCTGCAGGGTTATCTGGGTCTCTGCTGCCAAATACCCAACTAGCTCTATTTTAAACTTCAACTTGCAAGTTCCCCAGCCAGAGTCCAGTGAGCAGGTTGAAGGCAGGCAGAGCAAAGAGGCCTGCTAGTCCTGATCAGGAGTAAAGAGCATCTGCCAGGAGCTCATCACTCCAACCAAAAGTGGCTCATCATTCACCACAAAACTACCGGCACAGTGTAGTTTCCTAATTTTTGTGAAATTCATTTAATCTATGTTTTTAAGGTGTTTTAGCTAACTCTAAATGCAATCATTAAATGAAAAATGGAGGGATTAGGCGCATACACCTCCCCCAACACACACACAGAAGTCCCCTACTTATCAGTGTGGGGTGTGTTCCAAAACCCCCAGTGGATGACTGAGATACTATCAAATCCTGTCTATACTGCTTTTTCCTATATATGACAAAGTTTAATTTATAAATGAGACACAAGAGATTAAGAATAACTAATAAAATAGAAAATTATAATAATTTATTGTAATAAAATTATTTAAAACTTATTAATTATTTCCAGAATTTTCCATTTAATATTTTTGGACCATGGTTTACCCTGGGTAACTGAAATTAAGGAAAGCAAAACCACGGACTGGTGGGGGGACCACTGTGTGTGTGTGTGTGTGTGTGTGTGTGTGTGTATGTGTGTAAAGAGAGATGCATACACATATGTATACATTCATCCCTGGAAAACTTTATCATACACCATAATTTGCATTTACTTTAGTTATCTTATAGTCTTTATTAAAAAGGCAGATGGTCTGGAATTTACCAAAGGGTTAAGTTCTACAATCTGGTCATTTAGAACAAGGAATGCATTTTCCCAGATGGTAAACCCTTAATATGACAGGGAAAATAACCGTAGCCCTTTACACTTTATGTAACCACCGTGTACCATTTTTTTTCTGAGTCTCTCATTCTGGGCTCTCCCATCTTAGACCTGCTCTGGTCTCTTGGCACAAACATGAGAGGAGAGGTGGACCAAGCAGGTTCTGCTATGGTCAAGCCCTTCTTTTGTGCCAGCTGGAACCCTGCAGTCAAGCCAACGTGCCTCTCTGTGGCATGACCACAGTGGCAATAACTTGTCCATGTTCTACGTACACAACAGAAGGCCCCTCACAAGGACAATGCTTAGCCAGATTTTCTGAAATGGGGAGCCAAGAGCAGGGATAAACTGTCTCCATCAGCTGCAAAAGAAATCAGGTTGCTGGTGAGCTTGAGATTCTTAAAACACCCATGACTTGGGCCTTAAGTGATTTCCAACAAACTTTCAGAGTTTATCTTTTGTAAGGCAAACCTCTACAACCTAACTTTTTACACTTCCTGAGGGCAAAACTTATAAGTAAAACCATCAAGTGAAGTGGTAGTAAAAACCTGGTCAAGGAGGCCATTATTTTTGACAGGTCTAATTTACTGACACCGTTAATAGCTAATTAACACATTAAAGTGCTGAGGCATGAACATATTTACTTAAGAGTTTTCTGCAGTATAATTTATAGTTAGTTCTCCAGGAAGAATGAGCAAACATTCCCACCAGCAAAATAGATGGCAAACAACCTGGATGAAAATGATTCTCAGCTGAGGTTCAAGTGGTGCTTTGAAAGGAAAATGGGTTAGCAATGAGTAGAAATCACTAGCTCATTCAACCTTGAAATTTTCAAATAGCAACTTTACACTCATGAATTCTGTTGGAGGAAATCTTCAAGCTGTCCCTTAAAAGCAAAATGTTTTCCAAATGACATCTTTCTTATTTTCAATTGCAAACCAGCAAAAATGAAAACATCCACTTGGTTGTTCACTAGTAGCACCTTTGCTAGCATTCAAGGGGGTAAAACACTTTTCTTATACTAGTAGCTTTGCAAATCCTTTGAAAGAAGAGTCGAGGGGAGACAGGAACTTTGAACTTCTAGTCTGTTGCTTCTATTTAGCTGTGGCATGTCTTTGATTATGTTATTAATCTCTCCGAGTCTGTTTTCTCTTCTGTAAAATAGGGACAGCAGCATTCACTTCACAGGATGCAAAATAGGAGCTAAGTGTCTGATGAGTAGTAAGAAACTCATCAAGTCATCCCTTCCATAATACCAAGAGTGATTCTAAGCAGAAATGAGAGCTGGATGCTTAACACGGCATAACATCCAACCCAGACGCTTAGCGTCAAGAGGCTTCATTTTCCTTATAACCAAAACTGGAGCAGCAAAGACACCTCCTGAGGGTGGGAAATCAGAGCTTTGACCTCAGATAGGAAATTCAGATAATGACTCCATCATCTGCATCCAAGAGGCTTGTTCTTCCACCTAGCACAAGAAGAGGGAGAGTCACATGCCCTCTCTCTTCCTTCTGAGGTTATCTTTTCCACCCAGAGTTCACGCCTGGTTTAAGGAGAGGACTGGGCTGCTCAGACATGTGGCCTCCACCAAAATTTGGTGGCTTTCTCCCGCCACTTCAAAGGCAATGTCAGGACTCGTAGCACCCAACATAGGTACCTGTCCTGGGAATATAAGACAGCAAGTTCACAAGCAGTGGGGCCCTGCTTTGGAAAGTTCTACTTTCAGGTAAGGGACATCAATCCCCTGCATGTGAAAATGTAGCTGTGACTTAACCCTTCTGGGAGAGTTTTCTGGAGAAAAGCACAATTATCATTTTGCAGTAGGAAATGCCCTCCTAAACCACAGAAGGTGGGGTCATCAAGGAAGAGATAAATGTGATCAAAATACAAATTTCAAAGTCCTATAAGTTAAGAATCATACATTTAAAAGATAAGCTATGATCTAAGATTGCAACATGTATATGGAATCAAGGAGCGACAAATCAAGAAGAAACAATAAAACCAAGGGTGTAAGATCTGAGCAGGTAATTCACAAAAGAGAGAAAAATAAATAAGTAGTTGATAAATATATGATAAGATGGTCAAAATCACTGGGAATTGGGGATATGCCAATTAAAATGATAGGAAGACCAGAGCTGTCAACCACAATACTGAATGAAAAAGTCAATGGTGAGAATGTGGAGAAGCAGCTCTTTATCAGTGGAATGCAATTCAGCAGCATAAACTGAATATTAAAATGCATGTCCTACTGCATGGCAACACCACTGCATATGCACACAAAGAGGTGAATATAAAGAATTTCAGTAAAGTTGGAAAGGCTCCAAAGTCCACAATGGGTAAATGGTTAAATAAACCAGTTTATCCAGACTAATGAATACTATGCGGCAGTTAAAAAGTATCATTTCCTTCTTGGAAAGACATGTTATAAATTTTAAAACACTGCAGAACATATTTACGCTTTTATAGGCCATTTTCTACTCACACGAGCACACTGGAAAGTCATTTTGCAGGCTGGGTCGCCTATGAGTATCACTCATCTGCTCCACTCTCAACTACCTCTTGGACCTGATGATGAAGGACTATGCCCTTCTGCCTCCTCACCACCCTACCTGCCCCAAATCAGGGAATACCTTCCCTCACACAGACACAGAAGGGGAAACTCCACCATCCTGCAGTTAATAATCTTCAGGGCATTTGCTTCTCTTTCCCTCTCCCTTGTTCCCCAACTGTCCCATACAAGGAAGCTACCTAGTTGGCCTGCTATCTTGGACAACAATGGAATTACAAACAGAAGAATGCTCCCAGGACAGTAACTGTCAATCCCATGTTCACCAGTGTAAACCACTGAAACAAGAGCCTGCCTGTTCATCTACCTGGATGTGTGCTCTGCAAATCACAGGAAATTCAACCGTAATGCTAGGGAATAAACAGTGTTCCGGCTACTTATTTTACACAACAGGACAGACCCAGGTGCCACCCTTCTAAAACCAGACACGTATTCTCTTATACCAGGTTCTATCAAATACTGGGCTGAGCAACAGTTTGCTTTTCATGGCAAGCACTGTCTTAGGGGAATCGAATCTTCTTTTATTTACCCAGCTATGCAAATAAAAACTGCAAGCATAGGAATAAAGGAAAACGCCTCAAATCTAGAAATAACACAAATGACAGTCCCTAAGTTTCTGCCAGGAGCCATGCAGTCACTTGCTAAAGTGACTGGAAGAAAGGAGTCAGAACTTGAGCATTGTGTCAGCAAGGCATCAACTGCTCGCTGGAAACTAAACAGAACCGGTTTTCTGTGTCCATTTACCTGCGGGTTCAATGCAACGCAGTACACAGCCTGGCTAACCAACGCAACGTGGGTGAACATCCGCTCAGGGAGAACGCGAGGAAGACCGCAACGCCCACACACTTGGTTCCCAGCACAAGATTCCCGCGGGCCACCATTCCCCACCCTCGGCCAGTGCTTCATCAGGGCACTGGCAAGTGCTATTTGTCTTCCCCAAACTTGGAAGCGTTAAAGCCTATGCAGAGAAGTTTGTAGAAGCGACTGTAAGGGAAACAAGAACCTGCAATATGTTCCCTTTTTTTCACTTTGCTTACTTTTAAGAGAACCAGCGAAAAGGAGCCAAAGGGGGCTCTGGACAAGCATTCTTGCCTTTCAGTGAAACCTTTAAAATCAGAACCCAGTTTTTTTGTGGGAGAGAAGAAAACCCTGTGAACTCCGCGCCCTAACAGTTGGGGGGAAGGGGAAACGCAGGGAGAGTCGTGTCCGCAACTCTTAGGACCAAAAAGCTCCGGCACCCTGACGGCTGAGGCGCCCCACTGGAGCTTGTCTGCGTGTCCCTCTCCTGGGGTTTTGGGCTCAGAAGGCGCCCCCACAGGACGGTCACCCCAGGGTCGGCTGATCCTCCCCGCTCCCTCGGATCCTAGGGGCAGAGCAGGCCGGGTCTCTTAGGAGTCGGCCCCGGGGTTCTAAGGGCGGTGGGGCCAAGAGCGCGCGCGGAGGCTGGCCAGCGAGGAGCGCAGCCGGGGCGAGGGGATGCAGACCGTCCAGCGCCAGCATGGAGGGGAAGTCCTTGCAGTTGGAGACGCCCGTGGAGTCGGTAACGCAAGTCTTCCACAGGTTGGCCCAATAGGTGGCGGTGGTGATAACCGTGCCGTCGATGGTGGACACCTTCCAGTAGTCGGTGGGCAGCGTGGAGGACACCAGGACCCAGCCGGAGATGGAGACCATGAAGGCGATGATCTCCGAGGCGGTGCTCGCCATGCCGCAGGATGCAGCCGCGCTCGCGCCGGCTCTCGCACTCCCACTCCGCGCCGCGACCCCCGTGCGCCCGGCCCTGCGACTCCGCCTCCAGCAGCCGCCTCCGCCCCGACCCGCCGCCGCCGCCTCTGCACGGACCCGGCGCTAGAGGGCGCGCGCGGCCCCGCACCAGGCTGCGCGGTCGGTCGAGTGCGAGGGCGCGTCCGCAGGGGCGCAGAGGCGCTTCTGCGGTGGGCACCCGGGTTTTCGTCAGCCAGCTGGCCCGCCGCCCGCTGTCGGGAGGAGAGCTGGTCTGCGCGCCCCTGTCCCTGAATCTCCGGCCCGGGTTGCTGCGGAAAATGACTCTGTGGTTAGAGTTGTGCAGGAAAAAAGACTGGCAGCCAGATGTGGACAACCTGCGGCGACCCCCCCACTCCGTCACCTCCGATCCACCCTACCCGTGGCATGTAGCTCGGCTTCCTGGGCACCTTGTAAAAGCAGAGCAGAAAAGCCTTTTGCGTGCCCTGAAAGGACACGGTAAGGTAACGCAGCCTCGGTTTGCTGAACTCTAAAGGTCTGCATGCCACGCTTGTTTGGGTGACCCCGTTTGGCTCGTCAGGGAGGGATCCCTGTGCCGGTTCAGGCCCTGAAACTGGCCTTGCCCTGAAAATTCTGCAGTTCTTTTTTGGTCCGGTGGAATGCGGAAAGTCATTATAAAGAAGTGCTTGCGTGGCTCAGGCCTAAATTCAGGGTGGCAGCAGATGGGTAGCACGGACTCCAGGGAGCGTGGCTTTAATCTTGATACTGAACATTGCAGCTGCAGTTGTGACGCACCCCTGCTAAGGCACGCATTCCACGTAGGCATGCACTAAAGTTGTCCCCGTATCCCCCTTCCAGCCTCCCAGAGTTGTCAGTTCTCTGAAGTGGTGGCTTTGTCACAGTGGAGTCAGTTTGCTCTGTATCTTGACTTTTTCTAACCATCTCCAACTTTGGCGCCTAATCGAAAAATAGACTCATTCATTCCTTCATTCCTTCATTCTTTCACTGCTCCCAAGGCAAACATAAAAATCAGGGTGTACTTCCAGCCCATGAGGTCACGAATCTGGGCATAAATCAAAGAACAAAGACACTCGCTTTATTACGGGCTATTATTTGTCCACTTAAAGTTCTTGCAGTTCTTGGTATGACCTTTTAAGATTCACTTCTTGCCAAAAGTAACCAAAGGTCTAAAACCTATAAATCAGTCTGCTGCAAGAAACTAATTCCTAATGCTCTGTTTCACAATCTTTACAGGGATACTTTGGTTCATGGTGAAGAATTTAACTGCCCCCTTTTTCTGTGTGTGCCCCCTTCCCTTTAAAGCCAAATGGATGCAGAATAAAATTAAAGGTGACCGGGTGACTATGGGATACAATCCTCAAAAACTGGTTTGGAAGGACCGTGGGTGACTATTGGGACATGCTCCACTCAATACAGTTATCCTATTTCTAGAATAATTTTCAGACCTTGCTCTGACACGTCAGGGCCAATTGTTTAGCACATGGCAAGGTTTTCATTCTATTTCGTTTTGTGTTGGCAGCCCTTTAGAAAACTTTCCTTTATATTGAGCCCAAATCTGTCCTTGTTTAACTTTGACCCAGATGCCACAATCTGAGCTCTGAGGCCACACATAATGAGACCAACTCTTGTGGCTGTGGCAACAGGTAGGTGGCCGTGTGCTTGACTGTCTCCTGGCTGTGTGCATGGGAATGAGGGTGGAAATGGTTTGCTTGGTGGGAGGTGGTTTCCCTATGTTTCTGCTCTTGGTCTCAGCTTGTCCCCATGTATGGCTTTGGGTTCACTAGTGGGTTAAACTTAGAAACAAAGTTTGGGAAACACGTTCCTAACCATTTCCTGGTTATCTTCCCAGATATTCAAACCAATCACCTTTAAGTAGCAACTGTCTTCTCTTCTTTTGTGTGATTTGCCATAAAGTGCTTTTATCCTATGACTTCCTGCCCTCCGGCACATTTCCACTATTACTTCTGTGCCATATTTCTTTCTGAACCATCTATTTTTTAAAAAAATTTGTAGTTGTAGATGGACAGCATGCCTTTATTTGTTCATTTCTATGTGGTGCTAAGGATCAAACCCAGTGCCTCACACATGCTAGGCAAGTGCTCTGCCACTGAGCTACAGCCTCAGCCCTGAACCATCTATTTCTGATCCAGTTTGCTATTTGGAAAATATAAATCATTAGCTGACACATTCCATGTGGAGTTGCCTAAAATTAAATGTTGCACAAAGTTTGTACCTTATTTTTTGGCTTTGTTTGACATGTCTCTTTGTTTGCTGTATCTTGTTTGTGGTAGGTGCTCACTAATTTGTTAATGATTTCTTGTTGTTACTAGACAAGAACCCTGCTTTACTTTTGACTGAAAAAAAAAAAAAGTTCAATATCGTGACCTTTAGGACTCAGGCAGTTTCTGACTTATTGACTGGTTGATTATAAATTCCACAGTTTGGATCCAAAGGCAGATTGGTTTTTCATTGTTCTTGCTGTTTTTATTTGGTACCAGGGATTGAACCAGGACATTCAACCACTGAGGCACATTCCCACCCTGTGTTTTATTTTTTATTTTGAGACAAGGTCTCACTAAGTTGCTGAGAGCCTGGCTAAGTTCAAAGCCACAGTGTTTAAAAGTAAAGAACTGTAACAAATGGTTTGGTATTTTAGACCTGACTCCAAAAGTCTAACATCTAATGTAGTTCTACCATTGTGTTTTTAAAAATCCATAAGCCTAGACCATCACTGCAACAATAGTTTCCAGAGGAAACAAATTTTGAATTCCAACTTGGAACACTAAGAAAGAACCCAAACACTTCACCACCCTGTGGTATCACCACAACAAGGATGCCAATATCTCTGGGCAGCCCTAGTAACTGTGTTCCCAAAGCTTCCAATGCAGAGCCAGGCTAATAACTACAGCTCTGACTGGTTGAAGTTCATATATTTACATGTCTATAAACAGTAACTTAGCATAACAGTATGTTGTGCATTATGGAGCGATCCCAGTTGAGAACTTGTAAAACTATTCCATTACTACTGAGATTGTAACATGATTTCAGTTTAAATTGGAAATACATAAGCAATTCATAAATTAAGACCTGGATGGCAGCGCTATTGGTTCCTTGGCCAGCCTAACAGACCAGGGTTGTCATGCCTGTGGGTGTGGTTAATTTTCTTTAATCTTTTGTCCTTTCTATGAGGTTGGACAATGTAAACTCTTTTTTCTTTTTCTTCCCTAGAATGTATTGCCTATTTACTGCAAAAGTTACATTTTATAGTGCATATGTGCCTGACCAAAGAATGAAAAATATTAACTTTCTTTTACAGCTAAAGAATATTATGTAATGAATCAAACATTTATTTTAGAATGTCTTATATCTTAACCTTTTCAAACCAATTTATCCAGAAGAACCCTAAAGACATTATAGAGTACCACATAACCCAACATAAGAATATCCATAAAACAAAATAGACCAAATAGAAAAGATTTTTAAAAAGAAGTAATAAATGGTTTGTTTCACTTTAAGATTATGTGGTCCCAAATAATCTTTGCAGTTAATCTGCAAGTCGATTTACAGAGAGTACCTTTCAACTGGTAAATGCTTCCTTGTTTTCTTTAGGATTCAGCTCACTGAAATTTTTATATAACTATCCATAACAGACTATTCTGTATTTATATATAAACGTGATCACATTAAGAAAGCTGCTTTCTCTAAATTAATCAAAGTAATATCTTAACAATAACTTGATCTTTACAAAAACTTGTAGATTTTTTTCCACTATGAAAAACTAATTGATCTACAAATTTGAAAATTTTACCTGATGATACATAATGCCCTGAAATATATTATCCTTTCCACTTTTGACACCTTAGGATTGGAAAGTTACTTCTCTGGCATGATTGTGATTGTTAAGGAAAAATAGAGGAATCCCCCGCCCCAGAGTCGTTCATTAGGAATGAAAACCAGTTTAGCCAACTGGACAGGAGATTTGCAGAAATTCTTTACTTGAGATTCAGTTCACCTGCCAAACAGCACAGGTGTGCATTTCAACAGTTCAAGGATTTTCTAAGCATCAAATTTGGTTTCAGTATACATTAGCTCCTTCCTAGATTCCAGCGAGGTGGCAAGCTGCTAATCAGGTGGGAAGAAACTGAAGTCCTGGTAATTATGGCATTAACTAAAAAAACAACTGCCCAGGAGCCAAGGAATGTTACACCATGGTGAAGAAGACATTAAGACCAACACTGAGATATTAAAAGAGCATATCTGTGCTCTCCTTCCTTCCTTCCTTCCATTTTCTATAACACTCTCAGTTTCTGAATGCTGTACATGGAATCTATGATATTTATAATCTACTTAGCATGAAGACAGACTGATAGTAGGAAATAAACACTCTTTATCATTGCATCGCTGTTTATATATAAATGTGTATCTTTACATGCTTTTTTTGCAAATTATAAATATACAGTTGCCTTATTTTGTCATTTGTCAACCTCTGAAACTGTCCTGTATTAGAATGTTTCCACGGGCCCATTACAAGTTGGTGCCATTTCCTTTGTGGATTTATTTTCCTTCATTCATTTGGAACACACTCATTCCCAATTCTGAGCTGACTTAGGATCATCTAGGCTCCTCTTGAGCCCCTGGAGGGCTAAGATTCGGGCCCCCTCGCTCATAAGGGTCTTGGTCAGTACCCTGCCAGCCTGGAATGGCTCTCACCTGGGGATGCCAGAAACCTCCAGGGCTTCTGGACGGCTTGGTGCATTTTGTTGGTCATGAACACTTGAAGAACATTCAGGCTACTCACCCAGGTTGGGACAGTAAGTAAAGCTTTATGTTTTGGGGACGTCATTTTATTTCTCTGAGTTACAGCTTCCTCATTTGTACAAGGGAGTGATTTTGTGTCTCTGAGTCTGTGACTCCTAATAAAGGTAATCATTAGCAGACCGAAGCAACAGGGAGAGAAGCAAGCATTTCCCTTTCATGTCCTTACTCCTCTATTTTCTACCCACTGTCTCCCTCCTCAGCTGTATTAGAAGAGGGTGTGTCTATAGGGGTGCGTGGAGAAAATATCTGAATCATTTGTACATATAGTCTTATTTCACTTTTCCCCACTTGGTACTGGGGATTGAACCCAGGGGCACTTTACCATTGAACTGTATCCCCAACCCTTTTTAATTTTTTTTGTTGTTTGTTTTTTGGTACTGGGGATTGTACCTAGGGGTGCTTAACCACTGAGCCACATCCCCAGCACTTTATAATATTTTATTTAGACACAGTCTTGCCAAGTTGCGTAGGGCCTTGCTAAGTTGTTGAGACGGGCTTTGAACTCTTGATCCTCCTGCCTCAGCCTCCAGGCATGTGCCACTGCCCCTGTCCTTTTTAATTTTTTATTTTGCAACAGGGTCTAATTTTCTTAAGGCTTCACTAAATTGCTGAGGCTGGCCTTAAGCTTACAATCCTCCTGTCACAGCCTCCCAAGTCTTTGAGATTATAGGAATGCCCCACTGGGCCTGGCTTATTTTCATTTTTAATAAAATTAGAAACATACTAAAGCAAGGAAGTTCAGTCTCTTTATGAAAGAAGGTGAAGTCGTGGAGAGGGGGCGGACAGTGGACATGAGAGAAAATCCTAGCTTTGCGTAGACTGGCGCAGTCCACCTAACTTGCTTGACATCACTTCTTCAACTATAAAGCAGGAATAGAAATGGCTCCTTTAAAGTTACCGTGAGGATTAGAGGCAATGCATGTAAAGGTTTGGAACATGTTGGATGCTCAGTAAATAATGGATATCATTCAGTTGACTCATGCTTTTCATTGCCCTAGGTCTTTCTTAAAGTTTTAAAATTCAGTTTTCCATAAAAGGGTTATCGATCAGAGTTAGACCTGCTTGCAGTAAGTAAATTTGGATGAACTGTGAAGCAGATATTCAAATAAAAAGGCAGAAAGCGTTTAGTCAACTGCTAACAAAGGGGAGGTTGGTGCCAAGGGCGAGGGCAGAGGGAGGGAAAGCAGGAAGCAGGAGCAGGGAGATCAGACCAGGGAGGCAGGTGGGACAGGGTGGGGGGTGGGGGTGGGGTTCTAAAGGATGAGAGGCAGAGGAGAGGAATTCAAAAGGCTGAGCAAGTACAAGACAGAAGTGTAACAGAGTGTAAGGAGGGAAAAAGGGGGTAAAACAAAAAGAATTCAGAGGTGGGAAGTCAGAGGTGGGTGAAGGACATTAGGAAAGTGGAGAGTTAGCTTTACAGCCCCCAAGCCCCCATTTTTAGGTGGAAGGGGCAGTAAGCCCACTGGTATTGCCCATTCCCAGAGGGAGAGCCTTTCACCTGTCCCTGCTCCTCAGTGGAGTTGGAACAAAGCTTATTCCAAACTATTCAGGAGTCCCAGTGTACCACGTGCCTCGCTTCATGGGGAAATTTTTCAGAAATTTAGTTAATTCTTTCAGGGTCAAAAATGCATGGTCTTACAAAAACATACCTAGAAGAAAATCATTAATTATGACTTTTCTTCAAAGTGTAGACTTCCTCACTTTCATCTAACAGCCATGGATATTGGTATCTTTTAGGTACCAGTCGCCATCCTAAGCCCTTGCTCATGTCATAACTGCCCTATGAAGAGGTGCTATTTTCTTTCCCACTGTACAGAGAAGGAAACTAAACCACAGAGGGCGGAGAGATGAGGCTGTCTTGCTCTAGAAGGTGGTAAGGCTGGGGTTTCAATATATATATATGTATATATATATATATATATTTTGGGGGGGGGTACTGGGGATTGAACCCAGGGGTACTGAACCACATCCCCAGCCCTTTTTATTTTTTGAAAAATATTTTTAGTTGTAGATGGACATAATACCTTTATTTTACTTTTATGTGGTGCTAAGAATTGAACCCAGTGCCTCACACAAGCTAGGCAAGCCGTCTACCACTGAACCACAACCCAAGCTCCCCAGCCCCTTTTAAATATTTTATTTAGAGACAGGGTCTTGCTGAGTTGCTTAATGTCTTACTAACCTGCTGAGGCTGGCTTTGAACTCTCACAACCTCAGGCTGCCAAATTGCTGGGACTACAGGCATATGCCACTGTGCCCAGCTGGGGTTTCAAATTAGTCAGCTCAGTTCTAGAGTCTACCCTGCTTGGTAAGAAGTTGCCCTCTACCAAGACAAGGCTTTGTAGTTTGTGTACGGTATTCAGTCCACATCTACTGAGTGTAAGAACACATTAAAAATGAATTAAAACAACTTTAAGTAACTCAATTTATCCTTAGTTTTTAGAAAATTGCTTTTATGATCAGAAGTATTTGAACAGAGTACCTAATTTCCTTATTTCAGTGTGTGATTAGATTTTGCAGTAAAGGGAATTGAAATTAATATTCTCTTTAACAGTGTTCTAGGTATTGCTGATTCATTATATCATGGTTTTCCTCTGGATTTTTTTTTTTTTAATGGGGGTATTGAACCCAGGAGTGTTTAACCACTGAGCTACATTTCCAGGCAGGATCTCACTAAATTGCTGAGGCTGACTTTGAACCTATGATCTTTCTGTCTGGGTCTCCCAAATTGCTGGGATTACAGGCATGCACCACCACACCCAGATTGGGATATTTTTCTTCAAGTGTGTATGTATGTATGGGCATGTGTGTGTGTATCACACAGCATACAAACAGTTCATTACAATGTTCTGTGAAAGCTGTGCTTTGCATGCTTTGAGTTGCAAGAGGTTGGGGTTCATCTCCATGGTTGGGGTTCGTCTCCATGAGCACTTGCTCACACTATAGTTTGTTTCTCTTTCGCTCTCATTTCTAGAACTGCATTGGTCACTGTTGAATCAATTCAGAATACATTTGTTGCACACCGGGAACTCCGGGCTCTTTCCACACGCTGTGGATATGGTGCTCAAAACAGAAGAAGCCCACGCTCAAATGAGGCTTATATTCCCCTGGGGGAGACAAAGAACAAGGTAAGGATTTGGTATAATAGATCACATATGCTGAAGAGGAAAATAGCTGGTGAGGACAGGCGACTGTGAGGGATATAAAGGGGGTGTTTTTAAAATGTTAGTTAGGTGGCCAGGGAAGCCCGGCCCCTCTCTGGGAAGATTACTTTGTGGTAAGACTTAAAGAAAATGAGTGCATTGACCACATGGAGAGCTTTAGACAGAATATTCCCAGAGAGGGAAGCACATTAAACTTGTCCCAACATCAGTGGAGAGACCACTGGGGAGGTCCGCATGGCTGCAGCAGAAAGGATGGAGAGAGTAGGAGATGAGGACAGAGAGGCGATGGGTGTCTGTGCCTGTGTCTGCATGTCTGTGCGTGTACGTACATGTCTATGTCTGTGTGCCCGCATGTACTATGCATCCCTACATGTGCTTGTGCCTATGTGTCTGTCTGCCCCTGTGTGTCCATGTGTGTCTGTGTGTGTGTGTGCATGGGATGTGTCAGGGGCATAGGCTTGTGTAGCTCGCACAGGGCCCTGAGAGTCCCAGCAACATTTTTGGCTTTTACTCCAAGTGTGATGAGAAGACACTGGAGGTTTGGGAAGAGTGACAACTGATGTGTTTCAGCACCACTCTGAGGACAACCTGAAGGGAGCAGCCTAGAAGCAGGATGGAGGCTACTTCAACATCTGGCTGAGCGGGGATGGCTACTGATCAGCTGGCGGTGTTTGGGTGGTTAAAAAAGGTCCAGTTTTAAATTTGGATGTATTTTGAGGGCAGAGCTGACAAGATTTGCTGAGAAACAGTGACATCTGAGACAAGTCAAGGAAGACCCCACCCAGAGTCTTAGCTTCTGCCCCTGGAAGGATGCAGCTGTCATGTACTGAGATGAGGAACCCTGTGGAGGGGCAGGTATAGGGCAGCCATCAGGAGTTCTGTTCTAAACCTGTGGAGTGTGAGATTCCCAGTAGGCAATCAGAAGGAAATGCCGAGAAGGGAGTTGAGTCTACTGACCCACAAAGGTACCTCTGAAGGCCACCTGTAATTCGGTGGTGTGTGACGTCAGGAGACTATTTGAGATCCAGGGCTGAGTGTAGACAGAAATGAGATGGCCCAGGGACCAAGCCCTGACGTATTCCTCCATTTCGCAGAAGGAGATGAGGAGGAGTGATCAGAAGAGTGAGGAGGCACAGCATGACACAGGCGAGATCCCAGGGCAAGAACCCTGGAAACCATGTGAAGAGACTGGATTACGGAAGAAGTTGTGGTGTCCAGCCTTGGTGAGATGACCAACTGCAGCAAGAAGAGACTATGCAAGCCCTCGGCGGCCCTGAGGAAAGCTGTTTAGGTAGAGAGGGTAGGAATAGGTTCAGTGACAAAAGAGAGGGACAGGTAGAAATGGAAGAGTAAGCCCCGAAAGAAGGGGCTTGGGACCTGGAAGGCAAAACTGGGTTGTGAAAAACATTTTTTTTTTTTTAAGGTGAGAGAAATAATACATTAGAGCCTTTTGCTGTCCTGGAAGGTACCCCTTCCTCTGTGTGGCTGGGACCCCACCCAGGGAATACAATGTGAGGAGTGGAGTCTGGGTATCCACCCTGAGGGCCACACATGACCACAGCCCATTCCATCCCTGGCTTCTCCCACAGAATCAGAGCTTCTTATGAAAGATTATATTGTAATTTTTTTTTTTTTTTTTTTTTTTTGCAGTGCTGGGGATTGAACCCAGGGCCTTAGTGCTTGCAAGGCAAGCACTCTGCCAACTGAGCTATATCCCTAGCCCACTATTTTGTGATTTTTTTGACACAGTAAATAAAGCAGCCAAAGAAATGTAATTAAGTAAACCTGCATGTTCTGTTTTCCTCAAGTTTCTAGTTTATATGCTGTATAGGAGAAACACAAAGAATTATATGCTGAATTATTTCATGTTAATTTCCAGATGTAAGTCAGGCTTGGTGGTGTGCACCTGTAATCCTAGTGACTTGGGAGGCTGAGGCAGGAGGATCACAAGTTTGAGGCTAACCTCAGCAACTCTTGGAGACCCTGTCTCAAAACAAAAAGTAAAAAGGGACTGGGGATATTGTTCAGTTGTGAAGGGCCACTGGGTTCAATGCCCAGAACCAAAAACAAAGAACCAAAACACCCTGATAATTTCCAGATGTAACTGAAAGGAGCAAATAAATTAGAACGTGGCTATTACAGAACTGGTAATATTATAGGTGTTTGATAAACTATTCTGTTTTGTTAATTAAAAAGAATAAATGACTTAAAATATCAAATAGAACATTAAGTATAAATTCTTAAAAATATATGTAATTTTCAGTCTTTGTTCTTTTAAAAAATAATCATCTTACATGAAGAAATTCTTTCAAATTATAACCTCGTTATGAATTTGACATGATCAGTTTATACTTCAAATAATCAAATTAATTCTCAAGTCATCACTCCTTTTGTTGTTTAAGCCCCCTGGGATATACAGGTATAAATACTGTATTTATCCCTGAGGAATTTTCTACAGATGGTTTGGAATCAAACAATATGAATTAGGAAGATGCAGTATGTTTTTCTATTTGTTTTGTTACCTATAATCTACCAGAAATAGCTACATGGTAACTCCACCCACAGATTCAAGTTGTTAGTTTGTTGTCCTCTTTTTCCCAACAGCTAATGAATTTCACCTTTTGGGGTCACTTGTACTTCATTGGTTCAGAGAAAACCAAGCTAAACTCTCAGTAGCATACTCCTCAGTGACACCTGTCAAAATGGTGCTACCCTTTCTTCCTCAGCACCCGGGAAGTCCTGGATGACTCATTTTCCAGGTAGAAGACTTTTCAAAAGGGTGGATTTCAGATCCCCACACATACAGGTGTTTGCTTTACCTAATCCTGGACGATTGTGAACGTGGCTGTTTACTGACCATGACCCTTTTTTTTTTTTTGGCCATGACTGTGACTTTGACATCTGCCTCTACTGCATTGTTTAGTAAGTGCAGTATACACATTTCCAATGCAATATGATTTTTTTCTGACCCAACCAGGCCAAAGACAAACCACGCTTGTGACTGTCCTTCAAAATCCCTTTGACTTTGGAAGTACATGCATTTGTATTCTAAATCAAATAATCCTCGTATACATGAGATAATGGTATTTAAAGGCTGTTACATCCTCCAGCTGGTTATAAAGTAACAAACACAGAATACCAGTTTTAGATATGTAATATATCCTGTAATTGCACCGGTACACCTTGTACATCACATGGGCAATTCAGTCTTGGGAGTGTGGTTTTTTCATTCATTAAATTTGGTTGCGATGTATGAAAATAGCCCTGGCTGGCATTTAGAAGACCTGACCTCTTGCCCTGTCACTGCCTGTTCGCTAATCTACGTTTTCTTGGGCCCATTTTTCTTGTCTTAAAAGTGAGTGTTGGAGAAAAATGAGTGGGCTGTGAAAGAAACCTCAAAAACTCTAGCTGGTTAAACAACAGAGGGAGAAAATGAAAAATGTAGGGGGAGAAAATTGGTTCTTCCTCCCCTTTGGTGCCAGCAGAGGAAAAACAAGAAGGCATGGGGGAGAGAAAGGAAAAGAAAACCAGGAGCAACCGAGGCTCATCCGCAGAGCCGAAGTGACTGAAAGGGATGGGGCTGTGCGCACCCACAGGAAAGTCAGTCACAGAGACCTCTTTCTCACTCCAACCAGAGATTGCTTTAGTTCTCAAAGTCCGCCTGAATTCCGCTCCTAGGTGCCCCAGCTGCCCCACTTTCTCCCACTTGTGTTCACTTGCTTATATTTGTCCCTTAGAAGCAAAAACAAGTAACCTACAGCCTGCCCATTCCAAATTCTCCTTGTTCCAAGTGTTGGGAAGGAAAAGCAGAAGGAAGAATGAGTTTGTTTCATTTTATGCATGTGGCCTGATTTCCTTTAAATCTATTCTAGGGCATTGGTGCCTGTGTTTATTTTCATGGTTGGAATTAAGCAATTTTTAGAAGGTCCCACGGCAGGTTAATGACAGAGCCAGATTTAGCATGCACAGCTGCTAACTTCTCAGTGTGGGCCCTGGGCCACGGGGCCACGGGGCCATTCACCCGGTGTTCCAAATCACACACTTGTCAACTGCAAGGAACTTTCTATGCCCATTGGTGTAGGCAAGCTTTATTAAATCTAAAGTGTGGGGGTTGGGGATGTAGCTCAGTGGTGGAGCACTTCCCTAGCATGTGTGAGGCACTGGGTTTGATCCTCAGCACCACATACAAATAAACAAGTAAAGGTCCATTGACAACTAAAAAATAAAAAATAAAATAAATCTAACATGTCCAAAGGAGCCAAACACTAAAACTCAAAACTCGAAAAATATTTCATATTTCTTTCAGTCTTATAAAAACAAAGGTTCACAAAGTAGTAAATTGGTATTGTTGGTGTCAGTGGAAAAAACAATATTCCCCACCTAACAAAACTTCCCTCACTATCACAATTTTGCAAACTATGGATACAGGCTTGCTCATATTTTTACAGGTAACAAGGGCAACCAAATTTAAAATTTAACATCATTTCTCATTTCCCAGTTAGAGCCACCAGCCAGTGTATAATTTTTGCTTATTGTTTTTTATTTGCTGCTATTTTCACAGGATATGTATTTGCTATGTAAACAACTAAAAATAGTCTCTTGTAATTAATATATATCCTCTTAGATTTCAGTGATAGATAGTTCTTAGAGATAAATATTTGTTAAAGGGTCAGGATTATCCTTTGAAAGCTGAATATGAGGTGTCACAGCTCTCTGTAGAACCAAAATAATCATTTAAGCTCAAAATAATATCTTCTTATTTCCACAACTTTTCTCAAAAAAAAAAGAAAGAAAAAAGAAAGAGATAAAAAGAAAAGAATGTTCAAGTGCCCTTATGAAAATATTCTAGAAAGATAGAAAATACAGCTTCAATAAGAAATAAGGCCGTCTTCAGGAGGATCACAAGTTTGAGGCCAGACTCAGCAATCTAGTCCTAAATAGCTTAGTGAGACCTTGTCTCAAAAAATTAAATAAATAAAAAGGGCTGGGATGTGGCTCAGTAGTTAAGTACCCCTGGGTTCAATCCCCAGTAATCCCCTCCTAATAAAAAAGAAATAGTCATCTTGTAATTAGTTTTTTTTTTAATTTACTGATTTCAGCTTTGATACACTTTAAATGCCTTTAAGTAATGCAACAGCTTTCTTTAGCTGCATGTTTCTGATTGACTCTATTTTAAATTTTTATTATAAAATCTGACTTGTGTTCTAGGCAAATTTATTCAGAATGTGAATTTTACACCAAGGAATATAGCAAGTTTTCTACCAATGAATGTAGCTAATTGATTTCAGAATGTGTACTTTACACCAATGAATGAATTTAAAGTCATGTACCAGTTGGAAAATGATCATTTCAGAGATGTATTGAAACCGTGCTATTCCCAAATGCCACAACAGAAACACTGAATGGGAAAATAGGTTGAAAGCCTTTCAAACCATTCTGTGCTTCTTTAAGACACCCCTATAGCTTTGGCTCCTTTGTACCCTTCACTTTCACACAGCCGTTCTCACCCACTTTTAGTGGTTGATTGATCTGTTTTTCTTGGGAATGCAACAGAAAGTTTTAGAAATATAACAAACAACTTCAGTATTTTAAAAAATTGTCTCCTTGGTGGACCTACAGGAATGGGCAGTGAGGGGCTAGAGAGTCGCTGTATGGGGGCACAAGGAAAAGAATCCATGAGTCCAAGTAATTGAGGGGGAAAAATGTGGTTCAGGTTCTGCCCTAGAAAAGATGAGGTTCCTCTGTATGGTCAGGAAAGGAAGGCGCTGTGACAGATGTACCATGAGAATTTGCAGCTGAACACACACCTTGAGGTGACCTTGAGGTGGCACAGGATGGTGATGAAGGAAGTTCTGACCAGGCACTCGTGAAATCAATGGGCTCAATCAAATGACAGCCCTCCACTGTTGTATAAGGAGAGTGGGTATGAGTACATATTGGTAATTCACAGAAGTAATTTGGCAACGAGGAACAGATTTGTAACCAAATGAAAACTGGAAATAATGCTTGGTTCTTCCTGTCAAGTTGGTTCCCATCAAAAATGTATGCACATCTTCTTCAAAGTGATTTTAGACAGATGCATAAGGAAGGTCTATAAATCTAGGCTCATCCTGTCTTCTTGTTATTTGTACATTGCGCAGGAGGATGTGGTTATTCAGGTGCTAGTTAATAGCAGCCATTGCTAATCAATTAGCAGCTCAAGTTTCAGTGATCCTCTACTCTCACTTGGTTTCATTTGTAGGGCTAGAAGCCAATCATAATAGTGTGTTTTCCCTGGACAAGTGTTCATTGTTACCATGTACCGACAAAGTACTGGGCAGGAAGGTACACTAGATGGAGAGACTGACCTTGGAATCCAAGCTGGTTACAGAAAGAAGCAAGAATATGCTAATAAATGCACAGGACCTTCAGATTTGGAACTGCCATTCTGTGGAATGAATTTGTGCCTTGATCTATGTATTTCATTTCAGAATTTATCTAAGTGAGCTTCTGTCAAGTGAAGGATACTTAGACACATTATTATCATTGAAAAAAAAATGGCTTCCTCTTTGTAAGTCCTTCCATTTCCATAACTTGCATTTAGGAAACGCAACAGGACTTCAGCACGTCTCTGTCATATCATTCCCTCAATCAAATGCATACAAATCATGATGACATTGAAGCTAAAGGAACAGCTGAAATCGGAGTCCACATTATCCCCTCTAGTCACCAGTCATTTTGTTTTCTGCAGGTCAGGGAAAGGGTACATACTGGGTAGCCACTGAAATATGAACAATTTCCCTGTGGCAACGCACACGCAAACTCCCCAAACCTATGAGCTGTGAACCACCCCGCACAGAGTCTGAACGGTATTACTTCGCTAGGCATCCTTTAATCTGGCAGAATGGAAATACATCCTAAAATTAGAAGCCTGTAAACAAATTGGTTTTATTTTTTTTTTCCACTAAATGCTTAGTTTACCATTCTATCTAATTTGATTTGGTTACCCAAAATAGAAGAACCTTAACTTCCTGTCTTTGCTTCAGTAAGTGTCCTGGCTCTTCTCTGAAACTGCTCTAAAGAAACAAAGAGCTGTGGGCTGGGGATAGAGGTCAGTTGGTAGAGTGCTTGCCTTGCAAGCACAAGGCCCTGGGTTCAATCCCCGGCACCGGGGGCGGGGGTCAAAGAGCCCTTACCCAGCCTTCCATAGGACAGGACTGAGTTCATACACACGTGCCACATGTTTCTGAACTGACTTACAGCAACCGTGAAATTCCAACACTAGAAAAACAAATTTTGTGAAAGACTGTTCAATATCGCATAAGAAATTTGCGCCCTCTATTGGATAAAACTGTTAAGACATTTAAATGTGAACTTCAATGCATTCAATGGCTTAAAAACAAATGGTTTTTTGTAAAGACCGTGGGAAAGGAGAAAAAAGAACAGATGTGAGAGAATTACAAAGATAGCGTTAACGGGGCTGCAGGGCAGAGACTTTGCACCTGTGAAACCAAGATGGCAATATGAAGGGCCCAAAGCTAGGAATCCATACTTTTCTTTTAATCCAACTGTGTTGGGAAATTTTACCCAATGTTAAACTATAAAGTGATGTCTTTAGGGCCAATATTATTAACAAAAAACCTCATCTTCCTCTTGAGGCTTTAAGTTTTATACCAGTAAGGACGAATTGTCCCTTGGATGATCTTTCTGCTTGGATGCAGCATATCTCAAGGACTGGTTTCTTTCAGATTTAGGAAAATACACAAATGTAGCAAAGACATCTTAGGGAACATTTTGAAAATGTTTTTCTTTTTCAACCAAGCCTCATGACCAGAACCTCTCTACCTGCCCGTTTTCCTCTCAACCCACTGCCCTGTGGTTCCCTGCCTTTCTCTGTGCACTGGAATAACCCAGGGAGGTGACAAGTGGCTTTGCACTGTCTGATTGAGTGGGGATTTCCCATTCCTTAGCTTGGTCGTCCTCAATGCACCTTTGACATGGTTGCCCAGATCCCCCTTTGTGAAATATTTTCTTCCTGTCTGTGCTACCTTTTATATTATGTTTTCATAAGCTGCTTTAAAACCGTTGGGGAAAGAGAACATCCATAAAACCTTAAAATGCTATTTTTAATATTGATATGAGTTAATGAAGCAAGAAATGCAAAAACAATAGTATTAGGAAAATGAAAGTTTGCAGATTGCACGTCAACGGAGATACATGTTGCTTGAATGATCCCTCTGGTGCCCATGTAATTAGGAACGGAGTCAGTGCTCTCAAGGGGAGCACAACTGTACTCGGAAGCTGTGGAACAAAGAACCTTATGTCTGCTCTGGGTCAGGGAGAAGGTCCTGAGGAAAGGCCTAGTGCTGAGGCTTGTGGAATGAGGCGGAATATTCCAACGGGACTCAGGTGAGAGCCTTACAAGTAGAACCAAGGGTCTGGATAGAAGTAGGTAAGAGAGAAGAGAGGATCATTGTGGGAGGCGCAGGCTGGGGCTAGCTGCTCCCAGGGCTGCTGTTGAGCTCATGGGATCTTATCCTTAGGCCTTATTGTGCAGGAGCCTGACCTTTGCTCCTCTCTTCCTGACTGTCCAGTGGAAAGCATGGACCCTTCAGGTAAGATCCAAGTCTTGGGCGTCTTTGTATCCCATACACAGTGGGCAGGTAGTAAATGCTCAGTGAATATTTCTTAATTTACTTGACCTAAAAACTTTTCCTCTCCATCTTCTTATCCCTGTACAATTACTAGAAGACACTAAAACAAGTAGGTCTGAACAAATTAGCCATTTATTGTTAAATAGCCTCATTAAAAGGCAGTTCTGTTTTCTAAAGAAAACCAGTCCTTTCTCTTAAAAATGTACATCCTTTCCTCCCTACATTTTCTTTTGAAATGTTAACTATATAGCAAGGTTGAAGGAGTTTTACAGAGAATGCCCCTATTGTATACCCAACATCCAGATTCTACCATTAAACACTTGACTGGGTTTATTTGCTTGTTTTCCCTCTGTCCTTCCTTCTATCCATCCTTTAATCCACCTTTTTTTTTTTAACATTTTAAATAATCAATTGTAGGCATTAGTACAATTTCTTTTAAAGGCTTCAGCATGCATATATCTAGCTAGAGGTTAATATTTAGTTCTTTCTTGTGATGTAAAATTTACATACAACAAAGTGCCTAAGTACTAAGTGCACACAGACTTTGGACACTACTTATGTCTGTGTAAATGAAACAATCTGTCAAGATACAGAACATTACCATCTCTCCAGAAAGTTCCTTCATACCTATTCCTAGTTTTTCTTGTTATTCCATAGATTAGTTTTGTCTGTTCCATAATTTATCTAAGTAGCATCAAATGGTATGAATTATTTTGTACATGGCTGTTTTCACTACTAAAAATCTTATTCTGAAGATTCATCCCTGTTGTTGCCTGTATGAGTGGTTCACCTCTTATTTGGCTTTTAGTTATAGTCTAGACTTGTAGTTATCACAGTTTGTCTATCCGTTTTTCTACTGATGAACATATAAACTAGTTGCAGTTTTAGGCTGTTGCAAATAAAGGTGCTATGAACATTCTGATACAAATCACTTTTTGAACACATGTTATCATGGGTAATATGTAGGATCACAATTACTAGGTTATAGTTATGTATTTAATTTTATTAAAAAAAAAAGCCTCAGCCATAGAACCCTTGCCTACCATATGTGAGGCTCACTGGGCTCAATTCTCAGCACTACATATAAATAAATGAATACAACAAAGATCCATCAACAACTACAAAATATATTTAAAAAAAGGGGGGGGGGCTGGGAATGTGGCTTAGCAGTAAAATGCCCCAGGGTTCAATCCCCAGTATCAAACTTAAAAACAAAAAGCCTGACTTCTTCCCCAAAGTGTGTACTATTTTATACTTCTCTGAACAATGTATGAAATTCTAGGTGCTCTATATCCTTACCAACATTTGATGTTATCAAGTCTCTTATGTTAGCCGTAGGTGTTCAGTGATATCTCTTTGTGGTCTTAGTTTTCATTTCCCTGAGGACTCATGATGTTGAGTACTTCAGGTGCTTATTGCCACTCAAATACCTTCTTTGTGAAATACCTGTCTAAATCTTTTGTTCCTCCCCCAGTGCTGGGGATTTGAACCCAGGGCCTTGCACTTGCTAGGCAAGTGCTCCACCACTGAGACACATCCTAAGCCTGTTTGTTCCCTTTTTAGAGATTGTTTCTCTATTATTGTGGGAATTCTTTATAAATTCTAGGTATCAGTCCTTTGTCAGAAATATTTTTAGTGAATATGTTCTCTACATGTGTGGCTTGTCTATTTTCTTAAAGGTATCTTTTGACGGGAAGAAGTTTTAAGTTTTGATGAACTCTAACACACACTCACATAAGCATGTTTCTGTATATATTCTCTTGTGCTATTGCTTTTTATGACCTGTCTTATGAAACTTTATTTTATCCTCAGGCCATGGAGATACTATACTTTCCTCTAAACTCTTATGGTTTTAGCTTTTATTTTTAGGCCTATCATCCATCTCTAATAAATGCCTGTGTGTTTGGTGTGAGTTAGTAGTAGAAGTTCATTTTTCCATGTGCCTTATCCGGGTACTTTAGCACCATTTGTTTCAATTCCAGTTGGATTTGTCTTTGTTGAAAATCAAATGCTTGTATAAGTTCAGGTCTATATATATGTCTTTAACCATAAATATTAAGTAATTGATATCTAGAAGTTACTTTCTTAAATATTATCTCTTTAATTTTTGCATGCTGTAATCTGGATAAGAATTTCACAAAGGGGATAGAATGACTTTTGATGGCCTAGGAAAATTGAGACCCTGTGAGTTCAAAACACAAAGCAGTGTCTCTCTTTCAGGGGTTTAAATTCCATTATTGATGGATCAAATATAATGCAATCCTTATTTAAAAATCAAGGAGGCCTTAAAAATGCAAAGAAAGAACTAAGTTAACTGCATTATTGCATTATACCCTAAGTTAGATTCACAATATTTTGTTATGTAAGAAAGCTGATCAGTTTCCTCTTACTGGAGTCTGATGTGTTGAAGGAGTTTCTAGGAACTTAGTATATGAACTTAGATACATGACTTCTTTCTTTTATTTTTCATTTGTAAAGAAAAAAACAATTCTTAAACTCTTCCTATTGTAAAGAGTATTGTACAGATCAGTGAGTTTCAGGGAAATACTTTGGTGGTTTGTGGATAAAACAACAAGAAATATACATAGGAGATAGTTGATGAACCCAAGGTGTTTTTCTTGGATGTCTAAGGAGCAGGAATTCCTCTCTGTGTAAAAGGGCCCGGCTTTATATTAGCAAAGGCCTTCTGTGATGTGGGATGTGCTCTCTTTGCGTTAATGAAGCTAGAGAGAAAAGTGCCCTCCTTTAGGCTGCATGCGCTGGGGAGAGAAGTCTCCTCTTGGCATCTTCCCCTGGGCTGGCCAACCCAGGTAGACTTGCTGCTCTGGCCTACAGTAATTCGATCACCTGTTTCCTTCCGGTAGGGATTGTCTGACCACTTAAAACGTGCCCAGAGTCTTTGTCTCATGCCACTCATAAATGTTGTGGTTGAAACACAAAGAATTTTAACGCCCCTCGCATCCCAAAATAAATAGCAGCTCTGGAAATGTCACAGGGCTTTCAGTGCACAGGAAATGGATTCTGTGAAAGGGATTTAAATAACTCAAGGTACACTATGGAAACTTCCTGATGCTCCTCCCCTCCTCCCCCAAGAACCAAGAATAAACAACTGTGGTGCCTGAAAATGTAAACCTGATAGTACAATTTCTGGTTGGTGTTGGGGGCACTAAAAATTGCAGTGTATGTAACCTGATGTTTTAGTACATAGAATTTATTCACTCCTAGCATCTTTTTTGAATTAAATATAACCAACCCAATGTTTTAAATAATGAAAGTGACCTTCCGTAGACATTATATTGGGTTTGATTCTAGGATAATTTACAATGTTTTTGTTACCATAATTATGAAAAATGATACCAACTGGTCACATCTAACTAACTTATTAAGTTAGTTTCAAGGGAGAGCCATCACCTGCTAGACCAAGAAACAAAGTTAAACTCCAAGTCATCTTAAACAAGTGAAAGCAAAATTGGACTCCTAATTATAACCTAATTATTTGTATATAAACCCCAGATAGGACCTGCGACTTGTGCACACTTCATGCAGAGGACCTGGGAAAGAAAAGAGATCATCAGTGAGCCTCAAAAAAACTTTCAGAAAACGGGAAAGGACCACTTGTGCATGAATGCTGCCTCATGAAGCCAAAAATAATAAGTTACAGGAAAGTCAGGTGACTAAGCTATTCCAGCCTGCAGGCAGGCTCACCTAGAAGCCAGAATTCCACCAAAATGGACTGCAGGTCCCAGTGCCCTTGAGAGCACCAAAAAAATCACATAGGAACAAGGCCAATGGTTCTTAATTCCATTCAAGCCTGTTTTCTATGTAATATGGTATATTCACTCCAATTAGTTGGAAATCTCACTTCCCTCCAAGAAATATCCCATGATATTCGATGAAAATATTTCCAATCAAGGGAAAAGAAAGCTCCACTAACTTAGTGATTGAAGAAATAAATTGATCAGCAAAGCAAGAGGAGAGCTTAAGAGTACCTGCGACATTTTCTTCTCCTGATTTTCCTGAGGACTATCCTTTTCAATTTAGGAATTTATAGGTTAATACATGCATCTACGGGATCATCTTTACATAAAAGTATTAGGAAAAAACTAGATGTGGGAAGCAGTATTTTACTGACCCAACCAGTACTACATTAAAAACAAACAACTTTGTTACCAGCTTTGTTTCAAAAAGAGGCAAAACACAAGGGATGGGCTGTCACTCAGCCCTGGGAGCTGGGCCTTTTCTATTCTCTGATCCGCACTACGCTCAGGCACAAAGGACCAGTTAGTGCAGTGTCATCATGACCTAGATGACCTCGCTGATCCTCCCTTTAACTGAGCATTGCCAACGTGTGCAATGAATGTTTTCTTCCTTGACAACCGCCCATTTAATAAAATGGCCCATGGGTACCACCAAATCGCCCTGGTGGCTTGTTTCTGCACTGCCTGTGCTTGTTTCTGCTGCTGAAAGCGCCTCACTTGACTGACAGGGACATCCTGCTTTCCCTTGGTCAGCTTCGCTGAAGCGAGTCGAAAGACCGACTGCAAGTTTCTTGGGAAAAGGAAATCGTATTTATTTCTGTTTGATTTTACTTACTCTTGATACCTTGTGTGAATTTTATTTTTGGCAAGTGATTCACCCAGTTCTTTGCTTCCTCCAGCTCATATCCTTGTTTGCTGTACTGAATGTGGCAACCAAAACATATTTGACACCAAAATGTATGGTTCACTTGCAAGTGGTGACTTTGCAGAGATACAGTCACAAATAAAAAGGAAAAAAAAAAAAAAAAAAGATTTGAACAAAATGTAGAAATAGCTGCTAATATAGCCAGAAGCTACTCTGTTAGATCCCAGGAGTTAATCTTAGAATCTGAAAATCTCCAGGTTCTCAGTGAACTTGGACGTCAGAGGCATTTCCTTACAAATGCCACATTTCTCTTAGAATGAGTGGCTGTAGCTGACACTGGACGAACATGTATTTTACCTTTGGATTCACACACAGAGCTGTATTTGTCCATATGTGACATGCATTGAACATGAACTGCTTTTTCTTAGATGTGAACTTTGAAGAGGGAAGAGGACTTCTGGATCAACATAGCAGGCATACAATTTACATTGGTTTCCTCCTGAAACTCCATTAAAAAGACAGTAAGTAGATTTCTAAAAAAATATTGTTTAAAAACATCAAGAATAAGGAGGTGTTAGAGGAAACAACAATATAAAATTTTAGAAGCTGGAAATAAGGTTCACAAATGGTAAACTGTCTAACAGAACTGAGAGGGTTGAATTCCAAGTTGGCAACAAAGAAAATCAAGAAACAACCCAAATTATACTGCAGAACTGTAACAATTTGAAGCCTCCGGGCAATTTCAAAAGAAGGGGACAAAACTAGGGCTAAAACGAGAGAATTTGTTGAAATTCCATTCAGAAAAAGTTTGACACACCTATTTCCTACTCAAAGTAGATGCTTGCTCTGAGACTGGAAATGCATTCTCTGGGATGGATAAAATTTTGATTTTTGAACTAGGGGATACTTGTCACAAGTGAAGCAGAGAGGGTATCATTATCAAAACAGTGTGAAACATGAAATAACAAATGTTGGTGAGGATGTGGAGAAATTAGAACTCTTATACATTGCTAGCGGCAATGTAAACTGAGGTAGCCACTGTGGGAAACAGTCATGCCGTTCCTTACAAAGTTAACCTACAATTATTATTGTTATTATTTTGCTTTTTAAAATGTTTGTTCTAATTATATATGTATATTATGTCTATACATAACAGTAGAATGCATTTTGACACATTGTACCCAAATGGAGCATAACTTCTCATTCCTCTGGCTGCACATGGTGCTGAGTCACACCAGTGGTGTAATCATACATGTATGTAGAGTAATAATGTCTGTCTCATTCTACCATCCTTCTCATCCCCACCACCCCACCCCTACCCTCTTTTCCCTCTGCACAATCCAAAGTTCCTTCATTCTTCCCTACCCGCCCCACTATGGATCAGTATCTGCTTATCAGAGAAAACATTTGGCCTTTGTAAACCTATAATTATGTGAGCAAGAGATTCCTTTCCTAGGTATATGCCTGGGAAAATTCAAAATACATATTCACACAAAAAGTAATCTATTGATGCTCTCAACAGCATTAGTTGTAACGCTCAAAGGTAGAAATGACTCAGATTTCCACAAACCAATAAATGAGTAAACAAAATGTATTATTTCCATACAGTGGAATATTTAACCATCAAAGGAATAAAGTACTTTTACATGCTACAACTTGGATGAACCTTGAAAACATAGTAAGTAAAAGAAGCTAGATATGGAGACCACATATATGGTTCCATTGATAGAAATGTCAAGAATAGACAAATCCATAGAATTAGAAAGTAGATTAGTGATTTCTAGGGGATGGCAGGAGGAGGAAATTGGTATTGACTACCAACAGGAATGTAGTTTCTTTTTTGGGGTGATGAAGATAATCTGGAATTAGATTATGGAGGTGGTTGCACAACATAGTAATATACTGAAACAGAGTAGCGTACTAAAATCCATCCTTCTTTCACTATTTGTCTGTGGGAAGAGCTCTCAGAGGACAACAACTGCCTTGCTCATGCGTTCATATTCACAATTAGTAAATCCAGGTTTTGCAGATGTTCTCATGTAGCATTTATCGAAATGATTTATGACAGAACTTTGGGACCTGAATCATCAGTTCTTCTGGGTGTTAGAGGACTAATTGTAATATAAAATCTTGACCTTAACCACGAGGTTTCCATGAATGTGATAATAAAACAAAAATAATGGTCACTGAACATTTATTGAGTGCTAACTCTGTGCCATGCACTGTTCTAATTGAAATGCACTTACTCATTCTGCCCTCACAACAACTCTGTGGCAATAATATAATAATCGCCCTTTCTTGGTTAAGGAAACCAAGGTCAAGAAATGTCAGGTTACTTGTCCCAGACTTAAATCACTATTAATTGACAGAAAAGGAATTTGAATGCTGGAAGGCTGGTTCCAATTCACCTTTCATTAGAAACTTCTCATTGATTGTCAAGGCACATGCGCGATCTCTTAATTGGGGACAGGGTACATCCCACACTTCAGAATTTTGTTGGAAAACTCTCACTGTGCTATACAGCTTGGTATCAAGACACAGCATTTGTTGAGAAATGTCTGAAGAATATGAAGCGTATCCATACTCTTGGCTAAACCACCTTCACCATTTGGGATTACATTACTTCAAGTTCCCTTTAGCTAAGGTAAAAAAAAAAATTTAAAAATTTAAAAAATTTAAAAAATAAAATAAAATGAAATAAAATAATCCAGCACTAGCAGTTGAAAGCAAAATGGGAAATTATTGGCTCACAGAATTAAAAAGTCTGGGTGTGCTTCAAGTGATGGCCTCAGGTTGGAGTTTTCTCCTTCCATCTCTCCTGATCTTCGTCCTTCTCTGGAACACTCTGCTCTTCAGATTGCTAATGGCAGCAGCGGCTGCAGTTCTCCCATCCTCTGCCTGCAAGTCCAAAATTTCTTTTCCAGAAACCCCAAGGGTCTGATGGACTCTGATTGACTCAAGTGCTCAACTCCGAGACAGGCCCTTGGTCAAGGGAACACCATGCACTGAATCCTATCCCTAATTGCATATTCAACTTGGGGGGCGGTCGTGGAGCTAAATCCACAATAAGTGCATAGATTGGAGGTGAGTAGATGATAATCCTCAGAAGAAAATTTTATTTCATTATCAGAGTAAGGACAAATGGACGCTGGGCAGCAAAGGCAGCAGACTCTATGGCAGTCCATTTAGGAATATCTGTTGGAGAAAGCCTGGCTTGATTTTGTTTTATGACTATTTTTATTATAAATTTTGCGATTATTGTAACTGATTGTGTTTCCCATGTGGTATGAAGGAGGCTAGGAGCCACATCTGCCAGCCACTTCCATTAATATACAAGATCCATGAAAGACCCATGATATGTAGTCAGTAAGTTTTATTTTATTTTCCTAACAATGTTTTCTTTTTACATTTCTTGCCTCGTCTACTTGTGTCTTATTTTATGTGTATTTATTTATACATGTATATTTAATGTATATAATATTTATGACTTAAATATTATATATGCTATTTTTAAACTCTTGTCATAAGAACCCAAATATAAAGTTCTAAAAATGTTATTTGTATTTATTTATTTTGGGGTGCTAGGAATTGAACCCAGGCCTCACACGTGCCAGGCAGGTGCTCTATCACTGAGCCACTGAGCCACATCCCCAGCACCGAAAAATGCTAATTTAGAATATGTTGACATCATCTAAATGCCCAAGCTAAAGATCCCAATATCTTTGCAAAAGAAATGAACACAACTATTTAATATGCAATAGTTGTGAAAAAAATAAAGAGAAGAAAAGAACATATTTTCGTCTCTGCACTACCTAGAACGATTATTCTCTTGCCCTACTGACAGTTTTCAGGTTAGCATTTCATATTCAAATAACCTTCCTCCCTTGATGGCACCCTCTCCAGCACCAGATCAAGGACGGTAGCTGCTCACCCCACCCGCTCCCATAATTTGTCTGTCTGTGGGAAGAGCTCCCAGAGGACAAGGGCCTCAGGTGACCACATCAGCAGCACCTAAGCAAGTGCAGGAGGAAGTAAGTGCTCAGGAAGTGTCCACAGAAGAGGGAAGGGAGGAAGAAGGCAGGAATGCGGGAAGGGAGTCAGGAGAGAAGACATTTGAGAGAGAGAGAGGAAGGAGGAGAGGGAGGAAGGAAGGGAGGGAAGGGTGGAAGTGTGGAAAGACAGAGAAAGAAGGAAGAAAGGGGAGAGACCAGCATGCAGGCAAGGAGAGAGGGAAGGAAAAACTTTAAAAAGTGAGAAAGTAAAAGAGGTATGGAGGAAGAGCGGAAAGAAAAGGAAACTAAAAGGAAAGAAGATAGGAAGGAGGAACCAAGAAAGGGAGGGAGGAGGAAGGGCTCTGTTACTCAGGAAATGGCTTCAGCAGAAGAGTTCGTGTGGTCAGTATTACCTATGGTTAGAAGATCATGTCATGTGCTGGGCAGTGAGAGAACCCCCCACCTCTCCCCTTCCTGTCCCAGGGCAACACACTGGTTGTGGTTAATTTCTTGATTTATATGGCAAAGGATTCAGTATGACCTTAAGCAGACACAAGTCCCCTCTGCCTTCTGAGCACACAGACCCCCAGCCCTTTCCTTCTGCTAGCGGACAGTTTTCCTTGGTGCCCCCAGGAAGTCTTTGAGAATAACTAGCCCAGGGACTGGAACTGGGATTAGTCTTTGTTGTCTAATCATAGGGCTTTTGGGAAATTGGTTTTCTTTGGGGATCACTTATCTTTCTCATTTCCTTGTAAATATTTTTGGTAAAAACATTATCCTCTTGGATTTCAGAGGAAGTTAAAATAGAACTCGAAAACATGCACAGCGTCATGTGTTCTTAACCCAGCCATTCCTTTGAAGTTGTCTCTACTCTGAATCCAAACCCTCCAGTCGGACACAAACCTTCATCTACTGCTCCCTCTCTGTGAATCCATTCGGCCCCAAGTCATGATTGTCAAAGTTTTTTAAAGGCTGGATGTTTTTCTTATATTTTATAATGCAATTTGGTCTGTCTGAAGATATAACGTGTAACAAAATGATACTAGCTATCATGGCTATTGGCCAATGGATAAAGATGAGAAATACAATGTTCTATTACTGGGAAGTTCTGTTCTTTCCTACTATTTAGGTGACACGCGTTTTTAGCAATTTTTAAAGGTATTTTAATACATATTATCTTTAAAATTATAAATGAATCTTCATTTTTAAAGACGTTAGAAAATAATACCTACCATTTCCCCCATCCAAGGATTATTAACGATGCATTTATCTGAATCAGAAAATTATTATTATTCCTAAATGGAAGTCTTATAAAAATACTTCAAATCTCCCCCCCCAAAATTCAGATATTTCTCTATCAAAACAAACAACAAAGACCAACTCCAGGATCTCCTCTATATATTTTTCTTCTGGTGAGGTTGAATATTTCTCAAATATGTCAATTGGTAATATTGAACCTATTGTCTAGTGTGGTTACTAAGGACCACGAGAGCCAAGAAACTTTGGTTACTGGACCAAGGAACTTACAGAAGTAAGTTTCATGAGTACTTTTCCTCAGTATGGAAATTTCATAGCACCTAGTTTGAGTGCTTTAAGGGAGGGAAAAAAGAACTGAGTTTCTCTCAGAAAAGTGGTATATAAAGGAAAGTATACTTTTAAGTAATTTTTGAGCCTCGTAGGCAGAAGTCCAGCAGAAAACTAGAAAAGAACTCTCTGTTCTCAAGCCAGGGGTGGTCTAGGACTCCAGCAGGTGATGATCACCTGGCGGCACTGAAGGACCCTAGCTGGAAGTATGCTTCCCCAGTGCATCTACTCAACAGGGTCAGGTATACCATGGGACAAAAGAGAAGATGAACTCCAAGGCGATCCAAGGCTTTTCAATTGCACAGCCCCTCTTGATGAGGGAGTCTGACTCATAGGCTCACAGCCTGGGGTGGGGAACAATCTTTAGGAAAGACTCACGTTCATGCCTCAAAAAGGAAGTTGTTCTGTTCCGATGTGTAACACGTTTCTTTATTTCAAAATAGCAGCGAAGATAGCAAGTTGCAGCCAAGGCTCTTGCCGGCTTTCCTCCATAGCATTTCTCCTCTGTCTTCCTTTTCCATCTTCAGGACCATCCTCGTGGGTGTCCATATGACATTATCTCACACCTGAGATCCTGCAATATCTTCCATGCTGGCCTCTGTCACTTAATATCCATTCCCTACACAGTAGCCAAGTCAGTCTCTTAGCATATGAATCAAATCATGCCACGTGCACCCCTACCTGTTGTAAATGGTATGTATGCTATTAAGTGGTTAGCAATTGGCTCTGGGGTTTGGGGATGGGAGAGGGGGAGGAATCCCTGATTGTTAGCATTAGCTATTTCTTTGGTATAACTATAACACAGCCCAGTCCAGGCTGCCAGTGTGAATCAGTGGGCAGGATTCCTGAAGTGTACCTGTCAGCTTGTGGGAACCAGTGCAAGATGGTGCCAGCCCATGGCTGCATGGTTCTCCACGGGACAGCTTCTTTCCATCATGGCACCCATGAAACACTGTCAGACTATTTCTACACTTGTTTTGTGTTTGCTGCAAAGCTTATAGACAGATCACAAGGTAAACTCCATGAGGGAATATCCATCTCAATCCTAGCTCAGTTCTGGTCAATAGTTACACACTCATGTCAAGAGCTCACTCCACATACCAGGCTCTTCTTTTTCACAGCATTTCATTTTGTTAGCTTTCCCAAGTTAAAACATAATAATTTCTTATTTTAGGGGAAAAAAAACAACTATTTTATTGCTTTTAAAACCCAGAAAGAAAAAAAAAAAAGGAAGAAGAAAGAAAAGAAAAAGAAAAAGGAGTGTGGTAGAAGAAGAAAAAAGTTCTGGAACTGTATGCACATTACTGGGCAGCATACCATATGAAGTGGAATAAATATATAGTTTGGAACCCTCAAGTGAAAATATTTTAGCCTGTCTTCAACGTAGAACACATCTGGCCCTTTGTCATGTGAAATTTTTCTCCTTCATCGCTGTGTGTCTGCTGCCTTGCACAGTGCCTGCCAGGCAGGAGGTCTAAAAATATTTAGTGAGTAAAAAAATAACACAGAAGCTCTTGACTTTGTACTATAAAGTCCATTCCATAACAGTAGGAAAGTTTCCAATTCAAGTTAATAAGCAACTATTGTGTGCCAGGTATTGATTTAAAAAACCAACAACAACAAAAAAATCCCATAAAACAAATAAGACAAAAACTGCAGGCACCTTCTGTGGGTGGGAAGCTCCCATTTCCAAGTTCATTCTTCTTCTAAGGAAGCCCAGAGGGACACTGGACCCCGCCCAGGGTCCCAGCTCACCTGAAAACACAGCCAGGGATTGTGAGTGGCAGGAAGGAGAGAGCACCAGGTCTCTGGGAGACAGGGGCACGGGGCTGCAGCTGCCCTAAGCCCCTGGGGAATTCCCAGGGTGGCATCCTGTGTGGCAGAAACTAAGCTCTTGTCCCCAGGTGAAATCACGTCCTTCCACCCTCCTGTTTCTCCTTTCAAAGCCTGTCATCAGTTGACCAAACACATAGCTCCCATTTATGTCAAAACCAGCAGAAAACAGGAGCTCAGGTGTGGCTCAGGGGGCAATCACAACATGTGCGAAGCCCTGGGTTTGCTCCCCAGCACCTCAAAACAAAAACAAAAAAGAAGGGTCAATCTTTCCATAAGGCTTTTCCTAGTTATGTCATTTCCTGGGTCTGAGGTGCCAAGGAAAGGAGCTATCAACTCTTCTCTCTCACCTCTGTGCACTGCAGAAAACTCTCACACAAAGAAGCACTTCTGTGTGAAACCAGTTCCCTTCACGTCACTCAAGTTTCTCAACACTCGTTTCTGTTTGTTAACAGGTAGGTTTGAAAGGTCTCCTTGTTCCCGGCATCTTTCTTTTCTCTTTCCTTTTTTTGTGCTCTGCCATTCTATCATAGGCTTTGCCTTTTCATCTAAAGGAAATCCTACAGTGGCTTGGATAAATGATACTAATCTGTATTTATAGTATCTCACTTTACTTAAAGCTGGTTTTGGTTCTTACAGCTGACTGACTTTTGGATATATAAAAAGATTGGACAAAGTTCTTGCAAAACTGGTTGTCAAATCCTAAGTTTTGTAGATGTTCCAAGAACCTTTGAGTTTTAAAACACAATTCCTGCAACTCAAAATGCTTTATTTTCTAGAAGATTCTTGTGCCTGACAAATACATCATATTCGTAGAATACTTGTATTTTAGTGTTCAACTGCTTTATATTTTTTTGGTTGAATGGGCCTTTCCACCGTGAAAGCTTTCTTATCACCTTTGCTTTATATTTGGAAGGCTGAGACCTGAATAATTGGTTCCAGGTAGCAAGGCAGCCAGTAGCAGAGGTAAGTCTCCAATGAACCAGCTTATCTTTAATTTCCTAGCAACATAATTTATGAGTTACTGGTATTGAAAGATTTCTTTGCTATGCAAAGACATTTTACATGATTACAAATATAGTGTTCGTAATATATGAAACATACATAATCTGCAAAAATAATCCAAATATTCAAGGTCCAGAAAAGACAAATCAGGCAAGGACTTAAAAAATAAGCAGGCAGGGCTGGGGATGCAGCTCAGTTGGTAGAGCGCTTGCCTCGCAAGCACAAGGCCCTGGGTTCAATCCCCAGCACCACTTAAAAAAAAAAAAAAAAAGCAGGCAGTCGAATTTTCAAGAATCAATTGTAGAGATAAGATCCTTACCTTTAAGAGGTTTACTATCAAACTGGGGAAACAGAACAGTCTCTAACTGATGGTAGCACAAAGACTAGAGTCCATGCACAAAATAGAGAGGTCTGTAATGGCGAAGGCAGGAATCCATAAACATTGAAGTGTGCTCAGAGGACTCAGGACAATCACAGGCTTCTCAAAAGAGGTTAGTACCTGTTATGTGGGAGGTGGGTGACCATGTGGATTGGCAGGCGAAGTATAGATTGGCCTAGCAAACTCTCAAGTACAAATGTCTGGATTTCCTCCCTTCTCAAATGTCCTCCACTTCATTCCATTCCCCCTCCCCCCGCCAGGGAAAGGAGAAGGGAAACTATCATATGAAGTGTGGGTCATCTCCGTTTCAGAAGCAGTGGTGTGCTGGAATACCTGCCTGCAAAAGCTAAAGCGAGCTTGCCCATTCTCAAGTCTGAGAAGACTGACAACATGTTGGTAGTTTGGAACCAGCTGAGATGGGAATATTTACACCACAGTCATCAGCAAACACCAGGAACCAGCTCCCGGTGACCATCCCACCCGCCCGTCACTAAACATTCACCAGCACACCTGAAACATGGGCATTTTTACCATGAGGAAACTATTATGGTAGTTGTATGTGAGGAAAAGAAAGGACCTTGACTGGAATGGGGGAGAAAGGACAAGTAAGGGGTCAGAGCAACAAAGACATCGAAAAGCACGAGTGGAGTGAGTCATCCAGGAATCAAGGAGAAAGAGGTGAGAGTCCTAGGGAGGCCTGGAATCATTTACTTTATACCTTTTTTATTTCAAAGTAATTGTGAATCAGGTTCACATATTGTTTTTTTTTCAATGTTTTAGTTGTAGGTGGACACAATACCTTAATTTTTATGTGGTGCTGAGGATCAGCAAACCAGGGCCTCACACATGCTAGGTGAGCGCGCTACCACTGAGCCACAACCCAGCCCTACATTATACCTTTAAGTGAAAGCAGAGTTACTTAGAGCTATGAGTGCTGAATTACATGGTTATAATATGTCCCACATCTGTCATTTTTATGAAGCTAAAATTATTATAGCATTCCTATTTGCCCAATCACTTGCCTCACTGGAGCTGACCCAAAACAATTCTTAAAGAATTTTGGTCCTTCTAGTAAAAGGTCCTTCTATTGTACATCTTGGAATTAAGGTATCTGAGTGGGGACCTCATTACACTCAATTTTCACAGATGTCAGCTCTGTCCCAGTCCAGGTCCCTGTTAAGATATCTAGGTCCACTTTTAACTGGTTGCACAGAGTGACTGACCTTCATATACTTGCCATTGTGAAAAGATCTAACACATCTAATACTACACTCATGTGTTTCTTCCCACAAATCTTACATTCCAAATCTTGGGTGTCATCTGAGCATCTGAATAGAAACAGAGGAATTACCCCTGGTGTCTCTGCCTTCCTCATTAGCTACATCTGATCAGCTGATTTGATATCTTTAACATCTGTTCCCAGGTACCACTGCTACTGCCTTAGGGTCAGTTCTCATCACTTTCTCTAGATTCCTACAAAAACTTCCAAATTATCTGGGGTCTGTGCCTTATCATCCTCCAGTCTATGTTCCATGTTACAGTATCATTTATAAAACACAAATTCAATCATGTCCCTTCCCTGATCCAACAACAGTTGTCTAGAATATTCTTGATAAAGTTCAAAC
Organism: Sciurus carolinensis; assembly: GCF_902686445.1. Taxonomy (NCBI): domain Eukaryota; kingdom Metazoa; phylum Chordata; class Mammalia; order Rodentia; family Sciuridae; genus Sciurus; species Sciurus carolinensis. The sequence continues at coordinate 15,020,488 of NC_062217.1, forward strand.
TCTTCCCATCAGCCCACATGGCTGGGTGATGCTCACCCAGGTTTCCATTCTCATCTCTCTTGATTCCTTTGCAGCCATTCAGCTCTTTGGACAGACAGATGTGTCTGCAGTTTCCTACCTCAGTATGTTTGCAAGTCCTATGCTCTCAGCCTAGAATTCCACTGGAATCTCCTAACCTCTCCACCTGCTGCATTGTTTAGGTAATTCCTGCTCGTTTTTTAGAATTCAGTTCAAAATCACCTCTGAAGGAAACCTTCCAGGACAAGCAGATAGGCCAGATACCTCTCGCCCTCCATTCCCCCATTCTCCCTCTCCAATGGCCCTTGTCATACAGTTGGGTATCCACCTGCACCCTTACTACATGGCAGGAGCCAGGTCCTCTTCGACCTTCTGTCCCCTTTGCCTAGCACTTAATTGATGCTTGATCTATATTTGGATAGTTGTTTGTCACAGACTTGATTTTCCTTATAACTGGGGTAGGTATCTAGAGAATACAGATTACATATGATACAGGAAGTAACATAATACAAGGAGTAATACATCCTTGGCTTTATTGTGTCTCAAAAATGTAGCAGCATGAAAGAGGAAGATGAAACATTTCATGGCAGATTACCCTATCAACAATACTAATTGCTGAGAAGGAATCCAGAGTGAAGGGAAAGATGCTGGTCTTAACCACAAGAACATTGAGGCTGACCTTAGGTCAGGGAGCTTCAGAGGAATAATATGAACCATACAGAGGGGTGGGAAGTGGGAGAAGCCCCCAAGGAACACCTGTTAACTCAGGATGCGTCCAAGACTTTATGTATACCAATCCACATCGTCTTTGTAACCCCTCTATGAATAGTTTTATCTCTTAAAAATAAATAAACACTTAGTAATAAAAATTATTACTAATAAGGAAGCTGAAACTCAGAGACTCACATAATAACATACACAAATCCATGCCTTCTCAGTGATTCATCTAGGTTTCAAGTCCTGGTTCATCACCTCAGGACACTACATGCTTCCCCTTGCACCCCAGTAGAGAGGATGTCAGGGTAGAGGGGGTGGAATCTAACTAGAACCTTAGCCCTACTTCCCCCGACTCAAAAACATGTATCCATGGAAGGTGACAGGAGATCAGGATAGTAGCTAAAATTCATAACTGGACCAATGAAATGTATATGTTCTCTATGGAGAAACTTGGGTGTTTTCAAAGCTAATATGTCTTTCTGTTCTGACTGGACAATTCTTTTGAGATCTGCCTGATCCATCATAGTTCACTGTGCATTGGGGAGGGGAAGGTTGATGTGGCAGGAGGGACTTGGGGGAAAGGACAGAGATTACTCTTCAGTGTTTTACAGGGCTGTCATTGAGACTGGACTGATGAGGTGTCTTCTTCCTAGGCCACTCCTTGTGACACCCACTCACTCACAAATGAGCATCCGTAATGGTGAAAACCACTAATGAGTGGCATTTGGTAGTGAGGCTGAATCCCTATCCCTACCCTACTAAGGATTAATGAGTCCTTTCAAAACAGAAAGGGGTCTTGCCACAAGCCAAACTACAGATGTGTCTATTATATGCTATTTAAGCATTAGTACAGGCCTGTCGGACTTTCACACATCTGCTTTGCCCACTGGCTCATTAGTGAATTTAATAAGCTATGGCAGAAATCCCCAAATAGAAGAGAACTTCCACATTGGACTTGCTTCAGTTGCTGCCAACAGCCATCTTGGCTTCTCCCATGGAGCCAAAAATACCCTTCAGATAAACCACAAAGAAGTTGTTGGCCTGGGTTGGAATCAAAATCAACTTCCGAAGGCCATAGTATTTATACTAATGAGAGTGCGTAACTGCTACTGAAGAGAGTAAGCCAACAACTTGGAGTCCTCCCTGGGCTCGCTGCAAGGTCTCTCACACATGGCTCCCTGCTTTCAAGCAATGAACGAGCTCTGTGGCTACAATGATGCCTGACTTTGAAAACTGTTCCCAGAGAAATAGAACCAGAGATCTGATTTTATATTTTTAGGACGTTGAAATTGGTAAGAATTTCCAAAGCAATAATAACAGTGATTTATGTAGATAAACAAGTGGATGCTTTATTTATTTTTACTTTTTTGATGGTACCAGGGTTTGAATCCAGTGGTACTACCACTGAGCTATATTCCCAGCCCTTTTTTCTACTTTTTATTTTGAAACCAGGTCTTCCTAAGTTCCTGAGGCTGGCCTTGAACTTGCAATCTCCTGCCTCAGCCTCCTTAGTTGCTGGGATTATAGGTGTGCACTACCACACCTACAACCAAGGATGCCTTTAAAGATAGTGTAAAGGTTATATCATATTTTGCTAAGTGTAATTAATGTTTCTTGAAGAGAACTTGAGGGTGAATTTAAAATATAGGCAAAGAGAAGTGTATGTTCCTTTTTCCTGTCCATAAATTGTCTTTGCTGTAGTTCCATGTCCCCCAAAGACCCATTTGTAAAAGGTTTTTTCCCCCCAGGATGGTACTATTGGGAGATCGTGGGACCCTTGAGCAGTGGGACTAGTGAGAAATCCTTATGTTGTTAGAGATCCCTTGAAGAGGATTGTGGGATTGCAGTCTCGTCCTCTACCTCTTTTTTGCTTCCTGACCATGAAGTCACTGCTCCACCTTGCATTTCTGCCATGATGTGCTGCCTCACCACATGTCCCAGGCTACAGGGCCAACTGATCAGGGACTTGAACCTTCAAAACTGTGAGCCAAAACAGCTCTTTTCGCTTTATAAGTTGATTATCTTGGGTATTTTGTTATAATAACAGAAAACTAACTAACACAATCTTCTATAACTTAACAAAATATTCACTCTATTTCTCCTTCTCCTTTAGTTACTATGCTGCTTCCATGATTATCTTTGTTTGTTTACTGACTTGCTTGTAAAAGATTTTTTTTTAGTTGTAGATGGACACGATACCTTCATTTTATTTATTTATTATTGTGTGGTGCTGAGAATGGAACCCAGTGCCTAATACATGGTAGGCAAGCCCTCTACCACTGAGCCACATATCCAGTCAATTTACTGATTTTCTCGACAATCTTTCCAAACATAAGACTGTTTCCTGATTTCCAAATATAGGAGATGTTTTCAGATGTTCACATTTCAAAAATTCCATGTAGCCATTCAGGCTACCCTTTAATTTCCCTTTTTTAAAAACTGTGGTAAAATACATACAACATGAAATTTACCATCCCAACATTTTAAGAGAGAAGTTCAGTAGTGTTAAGTATATTCACATTGCTGTGCAACTGATCTACAGAATTCGTCTTATAAAACTGAAACTCCCTATTTCAGCCTCTCTCCACATTTTCTGGCAAACACCATTCTACTTTATATCTCTATAATTTTGACCACTTTAAATGCCTTATATACGTAGAATCATACAGTATTTGTTTTTTTTTTCTTGTGACTGGTTTGTATTTTTTATGTCTTTAAGGTTCATCTATTTTGTAGCATGTGTTAGAATTTCCTTCCTTTTTAAGACTGAATAATTTCCATTTTGAGTATATACCACATTTTGCTTATCCATTTATCTTTCCATAACACTTGGGCTACTTCCACATTTCACTTATTGTGAATATTGCTGCTATGAACCAAGATGTACAAATATCTCTTTAGATTCTGCTTTCCATTCTTTTGAGTACATACTCTGAAGTGAAATTTCCAGATCATATAACTCTATTTTTAATTTTTGGAGGAATCTGTGATCACTCCTTTTTATAATATCCTTTTCTTTGGCCTTACATGGAAAGACATTCTTTTGAATCTTACATCTGTATTTTTATTTATGTCTCTTGACCCTTGATATAGGCTAATCTCAAAGGTTCAATATTTGACCCTTTGATTTTTTTCCTTTGCATTCTCTCCTTTGGTGAGCACATTCACTCCTGTGGCTTCCAACATTGCCTCTATGGAAATCTACCTATTCAACTCTGACTTCCATCCTGAGATCAAAATCTTGGGCTACATACTAGATCATTCCAATGGGTAAATATCTAAGATACAGGCCCAAGACAAACTCCATCTGTGAATCCATATCTCCAGATCTGGATGGGAGTCATTTCAACAAAGTCAACTCTACCGCAGAATGAAACCAATGATTAGAAGCCACTGAGACTCTGAATTTTTATCCCATCCATCTTAATGTGACAGTGTCCATCAGAAAGGGTGGGGACCCAGAAACAGGCATCTTTGCTGGGGGCCCTTTCCTGCTGAGCACAATACCCTTCATTTAAAACATGCTCCACGCTGCTCCACGCTGTAAGCCTCTGAGTAGCAGTTGAGGTGGGGCCAAGTTTCTAGAGGAGGAGTAACTGGACTGATTCACAGATCCAAACAACCGTGCCCAAGGGCTTTTCAGACATTTGGGAGGAGGAAATTCCCAAGGAAAGACCAGGTTTTCCACAATTAAGCAGGTAGAAGGACAGAACATTGGAGCATTACTATAATTTTGATCTCATTTGTATGATCAGATTGGGGATTTTTAAAAACCTCCTCTTTTTAGATGAATTACAGACAATAATCCCAAGTTAGGAATATGAGATTTGAGTGAAACTCTTGTTTTCCTTAGCTCTGATTCAAACAAGTCACCAAGTAAATCTATTCATTTTAACGTGCACAGAAGTAAAAGACCACACAGCACAAAAGACAGGTTGCTGTAAATAGAATGCACAACTGTAAAGATCTTACTTTAGGTGATTTGAATTCAAAGTAGACTGTGACATATTAAGGATTTATATTGTAATCCCTAGATGAACTATTAAAAATACCAAGAAGTATAGCTTAAAAATCAACAAAAGAGATAGAATGGAATATTAAAAATATTCAATGAACAGAAAAGAAAGTACAAAAGAAGGAACAAAAACAGATGGCATAAAACATCCCCCGTACATACCATACAGACTCAAAACCAGCCATGTCAGTGATTACATTAAATGTAAATGGACCACCAAACATTTTAGTTAAAGGCAGAGATTATTAGACTGGATTTAAAAAAAGAAAACCACGACCTACTTACATGCTGTTTATAAGAGATACACTTTAAATAAGACACACAAATGGAAGCAGAAGTGGAATATCCATGCAAATACTAATCACGGGAAAGTCAGGTAACTGTTCTAATTTCTGACCAAGAAGATGTCAACACAAGGAGAATTATTAGAACGATTAGGGTCACTTCATAATGATAAAAAGATCAATTCATCAACAAGACCAGGTACATCTGCCCTTGATAGTATCTCTCCCATACCACCTCCTCTCTGCTGCTTCTTCTATCTCCATCATTCCTAGTTTTTCAGCAGATTAATGTCTTTCCCCCATTCAATCCATCCCAACAGTAAGTTCAATTTTAATACAAAAATGTGGCCTCTACTCTAATTAAAAATCTATAGGACTGGGGCTGTAGCTCAATGGTAGAGCACTTGCTTCCCACGTGTAAGGCACTGGGTTTGATCCTTAGCACCACATTAAAAAAGTAAATATATTGTGTCCATCTACAACTAAAAAAATAGTTATTAAAAAATCTGTAGTCACCTCTGGTCATCAGCTATCTCACAGGCTTGCCCCAACCAACCTCTCCAACTTTGTCACTCACTGACAGTGGCTCATGCTAGACCCCATTCCAGCTCCTTATTCCTGAGCAAGCAGTGCTTCTTTCTGCATACTGCTTCCCCTCACCAGAGATAAGCCTCCTTTTTTTCCCCTCCACCCTTGGTACTCTGGCACTCGACTTCAAGCTATGCCTGAACTGGTTCCTGACATCCTTCCTGACTCACTATACTACAGCCACACTGGTCTCAAATATATCAAGCAGGATCTTATTTCAGGGTTGTTTTTTTTTTTTTTTTTTTTTTTTTTTTTTTTTTTTTTTTTTTTTCCATTTGCTGTTCCCTCTGCCAGGCAGGCTCTCATTGGTCACTTTGCCCTTTGAGATACTCGGGCCTCGAGTCAAGTCGTTACTCCCCAGGGCAGCCTTCCTTGACTCCCCTCCCCATGCTCCCCCACCCCACCACTGAATCACGCTGTCTAATTGACCTCCCGCCTCTCATCATTGCCTCAACTGCCATGCTCATGTATTTGTCTTGTGTGTATGTGTCCCCACCCCATTAGAGTGTAACTGAAAATGGAGATCTTGTGGGTTTTATTTGTAGATGTAGCCTCAGATCCTAGAACTGTGCCTGGCAGATAGCAGTAGTAAGTAAGTATTGGCAGTATAAGCGAATGGTAGGTAGGTAAGGTAAGGCACCTTTTACTAATGACAAGTTCCCTTCCTGTAGGCCTCAGACTTGCTTGGTCAGTGGGTAATGTGCGTATCAATGCTGCAGCAGATTCCCTCCCTTGCACTCAAGCCTCATGGTAGCCTTTCTGTCCACCAGAAGCAGGACCATCAGGTCTGTCTCCCTCAGTGCACACCAGCACCTGTTAGATCTTGCCTGTTTTCAATGCCAAACACAAAGAGTGCTTAACAATCGCTGATCGTGACTTATGTCGTGCTTCTATGCATGCTCCAGATTTTCAAAGATTTCTTAAATGTATCTCCTGGCATCCATAGATGAATGAATAGGCAAAAGGAGGTATGTGTAGATGGAATATTATCCAGCCGTATAAAGGAAAAAATTTCTGATACACACTGTCACATGGACGAAACTTGAAGATATTAAGCCAAGTGAAATAAGCCAGTCACAAAACGACAACTTTTATGAAGTACCTAGGGTCATCAAATTCAGGGAGACAAAGTACAATGGGCGGTGCCAGGGTCTGGGGTGAGGTGGAAATGGGGAGTCTTTAACTGGGTCTAGTTTCAATTTTGCAAGATGAAAAGTTCTGGAGACAGGTGCACACAGTGCACATGTTCTTAATTGACACTACTGAACATAAAAATGGTTAAGACAGGCAATTTTATGTTATGTGTACTTTTATTTTACTATAATTTTTTAGATAAATCAGAATATATGGCCCAAATACAGATCATGTTTGTACTTGCACCAGAAGTTCAAGCTCTCTTTGGAACATGTTTCTACTGTGATGCTGCTTGAGGAGTATATGAAGTAATAAGGATCTGGAATATTTGAAATTGTGAGAATCTGGAGTTTGCCATTGAGATGCCATCAGAGTTCAATGAGATTATAACAAGAAGGATTCCTAATGATGTTTGGGACTGAGAGCTGGTTTGTGAGTCCCAAAAAAGTGTGACCTCAGGTATAGCTTTGACATTTTAGATGATTTCTTAGACCCAATTGTTTAACTCTTCAAGTATTCTGAGGATCTGTAACAAATAAGTTGCGTTTTTGTTTATTGCAGTGAGGCTAATAAGCTGTAAAAAAGTTCCTTTGGTTGGCATTTAAAAACCATCCTGAATTCTCTTTCTCTCTTCATTGTGGTCTTTAAAATGCATTCATTTAACTGTAATATCATTACCATTTTCTTAATCATTACGCTCAATGTCATTTCACTTTTTTAAGACTGCCCTTCCCTTTCTTTGATTTTTTTCCAGAGTTCCTCCTTCTAGTATTTAGTGGCCTGTTTTCTTTTAAGAGCAAAATGTTTGGCAATGTCCTTTTTGGCTGCAAAAGTGCTGAATGGGTTTTAAGTCCTTGGTTTTTCCTGCTGGCCCTAATCCCTTGCTCATTGCACAAAGGGACCCCATAGACCTTGAGATTGCAGGGGACAATTGTGCTGAGGTCCACTGCCTAGGACTACGGGGTGAGGTCCACGTGGTGTGTACTTGTCAGACACCTTCAAGGATGCTGCTGCCAGGGCTGGATGGGTGTGCACAGAAGGCAGGGTGTTGGGTCGCCCGGCCACCCTCCTGCAGGCCCACCAGTCCTTTCCAGAATGCCAGCTCTGCTTCCTGCCAGGACTGAGAGGTTGGCCTGGAGTCCTGGCCCTGAGTGCAGCAGCGCCTTGTCCCTTAAACACGGCTACACCACTTTGGATTCCTGGCACGTGTTTGCTGCATCGCTGTTGAGGTTTTCCTCCCTAGTACGTTACCCTCTAGGAGCCTGCGACCCAACACCAGTCTTGACCCTGATGCAACTGTAAAATTCAATATGCGACCCAAACAGAAATTAAATACGGCCATGTACCGAGTGTTATTCACCATTAATACGTTTATCAATAACTGATTCAATCAGGTTTTTAACTATTCAGTTATTAATAATGACATTTCATGATGATAGTTAACAGTGTTTTGGGGTGATCTTTCTGTGTTATTCTGTATTGCTCTGTGTAGGCACAAGTAATCCTCACAACTCTGTGAGGTAGGCACCATTATCCTGTTTTCCAGTTGAGGCAACTGAGGTATGGAGAGACAGAGAAACTCCCCAAAGTCCCACAGATAGGAAATGGTAGAGCTGGGACTGAATTAAGATAGCTTTTTTTTTTTTTTTTTTCTGACTTTGGCATTTCCAGGGCTAACCCTGGAAAACAGTTCCGCATCCACAGATCCAAACAATCAGGTATTGAAAATATTTAAAAAAAAAATGTGTCTGAATTGAATAAGTACAGACTTTTTTGGGGTCATGATTCCCTGAAAAATAGCAACTGTTTACATAGCATTTATGCTGTATTATGTATTATGAGTAACTTACAGATGATTCAAAATATGTAAGAGGATGTGTGTAGGTTGTATACAAATAGAACAGCCTTTTATGGAAGGACATGAGCAGATAGATTTTGGTTTCAGAGGGGTTCCTGGAACTAGTCCTTCACGCAGATCAAGGGATGACTATCTGTCTCAAGGTGCATCACATACGATACAGTCCCAGACAATGTGATGCACAGGTCCAGACAAAAGGGGTGTTATGGACATTGTAGTGTGACATTTTAGTCTGAACCTAGGAGGATGCCTCATGCCCAGATGCATGTGTTTGAGCTGTAACCCTGAATGTGTTGTATTTGGAGGTTGGCCCTTTGGAAGATAGTTTAGATAAGGTCATGAGGGTGGGCCACCCACAGTAGAATCAGTGTCCTTTTAAGAAGCAGAAGAGAGACCAGATTTTGCTCACTCTCCACAGCATGGGCCACATGAGGTGGCAGCTGTTTGCAAGCCAGGAGTGACCCTCACCAGGAACACACTTGATCTGGGAGCTGTGAGGAATCAACTCAGACCCCCCAGCCCGTGGTATTTTGTTATAGCAGCTAAGCACACTGAGAGAGGGGGTAGTGCTCCTTAATCAAGTTCATTTGGAAAATGCCCTATTCTCCCTCCCTGTCTTAAAGACCTGACAATGCCTATTAGGAAGCCGAAGTCTCTGGAAAGTCCTGCAGTAAAGAGAACTATTTAAATGTGTTCAACCAACTGCTTCTCAAACCTTTTTGACTACGGAACATCTCCCACTTAATATCTCCAAGAACACATGTGGAAGTTACGCTGGACACATGTCATGATTGCGTGCTTGTCTTCCCATGGGGTGTAACTGCCCAGGATGTCAGAAGGTGGTGGAGGTGGAGGGTTGGTAGAGAGCAGAAAAGCAAGGCAGGCAGAGCCTGAGAACGATGGGTGGGCAGAGGGCTGCGACCCAGACGTGAGGTGGCAAGGACCATTTCAGGGAAAAGAAGAGCCCAGATATTCCAGAACACTGGAGAAGATAAGGGGGAAAGATAGAAGGACACTGTTCCTGGGATAAATCTGGCAAGAACTAACAGTTAAAGAGCAGAGTTCAGAATCTTCTCTGGATGGACGGGTTGGTTTTAAGATCAGAAAAGACATTGTAGTGTGACATTTTAGTCTGAACCTAGGAGGATGGGTAACAAATGCCTCCCAGGGTTATTGTGTCATCTGCAGGAAAGTGTTATATAGGCTGCCTATTAGAAATTCAGTACAGTGCTGAGGTGTAGCTCAGTGGTAGGGTTCATGCTTAGCATGCATGAAAAGGAAAAAAGAAAAGAAAGGAAAGAAATCAAATACAGGCTGAGTTCCTAAAATTGTCTTAATTATTTCCATAATTTATTTGACTATGAGAATCGAATAAAGGCCTGGTTGAGCTTGCTTGACCACAGTAATAATCAACAAATATTTGCTGAATATATTGAAAGGACAGAACAGGGAGGATTTATTGCATAATTGGGGGGTTTACATCTCTAAAAATGAAATGTCAGTTATTATCAAGCCAGTTAAATATTTTGAATAGTTTATGCTTTTTGCAGAGTGGATAGCTAATCATGTAGAAAGCCACTGAATTGCTATATATGATTAGGATGAGATTTCATGTCTGTTTTTATGTCAGGGGGTTGACCTAGATGGTTTTAAAGATCCATCCAAATCATAATCCTAAGAGTATTTGTTCTTGATAACATGCCAGAGGAAGTTCAGGGATGGGGGGCAGAACTGTGTCATTTAGAGGGGGCATATTAATACAATTCAAACAATACACTTGTAATGGGCATTAACACATACATCAGTCGTACAGATTGAATTTGCTCTTTAAGCAGAAGAATATTCAGACATAAGTGGCCTCAATCATTTAATGCCAACAATGTGATTACTGTACAGGCAGGACTCCCCCCTCCTCGCCCCCCACAACCCCCAAAAAGATGTGAGCTTCTGATGTTCTCTTTATTTAAAACAAATTGAAAGTTTGACATCAATAATTATCTCTTTGAATGGAAAGTACCAGGGTTTTATGATGTCACCCAGAGCAAATGCTATATTCAATTTCTGGGTTCATACATTCACCCACAATCACCAGCAGCATGCAAATGATGTTTTGGCTCGCAGAGATGCCAAATGGACTTAGCAAATATCTGATCATTAGTGCCATCTATTGGTGAAATGCAGTATTGACAACCTATTGTGTGTAGAACTTGGGGGTGGAGGGCGTTAAGGACAGGTTAGACAGTGATTCTGTGGGTGAGAACTGTGCAAATCTGTCTTTGGTGAGACAAACAGTTGAACACTGATAGTACATTTTATAGTAGTAAGGAATTTTTTAAAATTTTTAGTTATGATTTTGGTATTGTGGTTATGTTAAAACATCCTTATGTTTTAGGGATACATAGTGGGATATTTCTGGATGAACTAAAATGAAAATGTGGAATTTGCTTTTAAAATAATATTAGCAATTCTGATTCATGCCACAGCACGGGGGAACCTTGAAGACTTTATATTAAATGGAATAAGGCAAACACAAAAGTTCAAATACTGTGTTTCCATTTCCATGAAGTACCTAGAGTAAGTAGTCAAATTCAGGGGGACAGAAAATAGAAAGGTAGTTGCCAGAGCCTGGGGAAGGGGACTGGGAGTCAGCTTAATGGGTTCAGAGTTTCAATTCTGCAAGAGGAAAGAGTCCTGGACATAGGTGGTGGTGGTAACTGCATGACATTGTGAATGGACTTAACACCAATGAGCTGCGCAATGCAAATGGCTCCAGTGATAAATGTTATGTATATTTTACCACAATAACGAAACTAGAATCATGGGGAATGGAAGTACCATGTGGCAAGATGGGTCATGAGCATGTGAGAGTTCATCGTCACCTCTGTTTTTTTATGCTAAAAGTTCTCTGTAATGAAAGTTTTTTTTCCCTCATGAAACTCTCAGTCTAGGAGAAGAAATAAAATAGGAACATGAATCATTTCCAAATGATGAAAAGAGATAAGCTAAGACAAATGCAGAGGAAATTTCAAGCACTGCTGCACATCTGCAGATGAACCCAAATGCAAAACTTAGAGTAACAGTGGCATGCACCTTAACCAGTCTAAAGCATTATTTGTAAAGCGTGAAAGATCTACATGATCTGAAGAGAAACCAGAGTTTGTCTTCAGCACAATTCACGCTGAATATTCAGAAATGGTTTTTGTGATATCTGTAAAGTTCTCTTCACTTGTGACCTTCTAAGGGAAAAATATAAAAGTAAATCCTGTAAACAGGAGACAGTCACCTCGGGAAGCTCCAGTTATGAGTAAAAGGAGCTAGGATGGCAGGGGCTTGGCAAGAACATTCTAGAGGCAACATCAGAAGTTGCCAGAACAAATTGTCTATGAGAACAGCCCCTGATCACTCAGGTGACTGGTTCAGAGACCACTAATGGGCATAGGTTAGATTCACACTAAGGAGCAAGAGGCTGGACATGGACAGTTTGAACTCAAGTGAAATCCAACACAAGGACAACAGCAGCTGTGACAACAGCAAAATCTCCACCCTGCCTTGGCCAATATTTTCAACCCTATTTCTCTACCACAGACTTTATTTAAGTTTTCCATTTAGCACCCAACTATAAGGTACCGTGTTGAGCACTAGGGATATGAAGATAGAGGGTAGTTGCCTCTAGCCAAACTGTCCACAGCCTAGCAGATGGACACACACGTACAATGAACACCCTAAAATGTGGCTAGTGGATTATATGGCCAAGATGAAAAATAAGGGCTACAGGAACAAAAAGCAAGGCCTCTTTCACTTGCTGCCTGTGAAGCAGGTGCACCTGGCCCTGGTTACCAGTCTTGGGGGTGAGGGAGACTGTCACTGCGTGAAGAAGAGCACAGATCATCACTGTGCCATCCACCAGGAACGGAAGTCCAGGTACCTGCCCACTGCATCATGGGCTGCAATTTCTACCATTTGCTTAAGCGAGACAGATGAAACAGAATACTCCTACAAGCAAAGCAACTGTATTACTCACAGACAGCAAGGAATAACACAAGCCTAGGATTCATGATGAGCTAGTCCTCCTAGGCTGAGGAAAGCTGCCGGGTGGATGGAACCTTGTCCCCACATGCTCCACACTGCACAGCAGCTGAGGGACCCTGAAAGCACTTTGCTGAAATTTTACCCCAGGAGCCATTTGGGATCACTGGGCTAAGGTGTTGCACAATACCCTGTTCTAGGAAAGAGAGGAACAGGCCCAGGATATTCTGGAAAGTTCCTCCTTATCTCAGGATGTTGCCTTCCCAGGATATTCTACAAGTGAGAAAGGGAAGAAGTGCTGGGTCACTAAAGTCGACACAGGCCTCCTGCCTGGGTCATCTTCTGGCCTAGCAGGGGGTCAGGAGGCAGCTGTTGACAGGTAAGAGGGTGGCCTGTGCTTGAACTTGCAGACTGAGGGTCCTCTTGCTTGAGCAGCAGCTTCCCCATGGCCCAAAGGGAGACCGAGCCAAGGTGGGAAGAGAAGCAGGGGAGGCTGTGGGGAAGTTTTTCCCATCCTGTCACCTCTGGTTTGAGCAGAGTCTAGAAATCCTGCCTGCTGGTAGTTCCATAGGTACGTTTGAAAGCTGGTCAGCTTGCTGTATGGCTTTTAAATACTTCAGCCTAGGGCCTGGGCCTTGGGTCATACTCTTGATCCAGGGCCCGTGAATATTAATGGCAGGTCTACTGAATCCTTCTCAAACCACGTTCTGAGGACCACCTGCAGCACAGTTCATAGGAGTTGTTTCAAAAGCAGATTTCCAGTCACACGTGCCACCTCCCTGAATCAGAATCTTTGGGGAGGAGGACTTGCGGCTCTGCATTCTAACAAGCTTCCCCGTGGTTTTGATCCACAGCCGAGTTTCAGGAACACTTGTAACTGGGGTAGAGTGGAGAGGAGCTGGCCCCAGTGGGCAGGGAGCTTCAGGGGAGATGGGAGGGAACTAGCCAGGTCAGGGGGAGATCCTGGGAAGGACCTGCACGTGCTTCCTGATTGCCCCCTTAGCTCTCTTCTCCATCTGGTCTGAGCCCCGCCCTGGGAGCTGGCTGCAGAGACATGTTCTGACAGAACGGGGAAAGGGTCTCCTGTCACCGACATGGGATTTTCATGGGCTTCCCTGCAAATGGAAGTGTCCGAGTCAACACAAAATAGAAAGCAAAAGCATCTACAGGAGCCTGGAGAGGCCAGGGACACTCAATCAGGAATTGAGGCTGTAGTCACTGCAAATCCTTGGGCAGATGAGACCTCTTGGGGTCTTCCAGGGGACTTGGGAGGAGCTGGAACAAACTGTGGCATCCCACCAGCCTGGATTTCAATCCTGCATCTGTCACTAGGTGTGTGACCTTGGGAAAGTTCATTAGGTTGGTTTTCTTATCTGTAAGATAGGATCCTGACACCTTCTAGACTTGTATTAGAATGAAACTAGATAATTAAGTAAAATCCATCCTTGCCACAAAGATCTAAGTGCGGGCTGCTGTCCTTATGAAGCTTCCTGATGCTTGATCTCACCAGCACTTAACCACTGACTGACGAAACGAATTTCCTCAAACCCCCTGGCACAGATAGCCTCTAATTCTGCTGCTGCACCCTGTGCCAGGGGGTACTTAGCCAGTGAACTTTAAGGCCCTGGGATCTTCCTGTGAAGGACCAGCTCCTGAAGTCACACAGCCAACCTGTGCATGGGCACACTTTTAAAGATAATTCCACCTGTCAAAACACATGCTGGGCTCCTCTCTCACAGGTTGAACTTTGGACTTAAATGAAAGCTCCGATGGCAGCTGTGCCATACTGAAAATCACCACTAGGGGGAAGCAGAATCCAAGTAAACTGCAAAAACAGCACAAAAGGAAGCCAAAAGGGACCAGAGGGACCAGGACCCCAGGTGCACCCTCCCTGTCCACCCCATCTCTGTGCATGTACATGCACACTCTTGCTCTTGAGTCACCCATCCTTCTTTCGCTGTTCCCTGGTCCTGACAGTACAGTTTATTCCATATGGAACAAAGTGGTTCTAAAACTTGGCTACATGTTCAAATCACCTGTGACTCCTGCAAGAATTAACTTTTTAAAACAGCAGAAGTGATTCCAATTTGCAGGCAAAAATGAGAACCACTGTGTTAGGGAAAAGATCTCATTTCTTTCCAAATGGAGACTGTGTTTCATTGCAAGAAGTTTCTTCCAAGCAGCCTCCCTCACTAACTGCATATTCTTCTCCACCTATCCATGCTCAGTCTGTGGTTAATATGTAGATTTGGATTCAGTAGGTCTGGAGTGGACAGCTTCTGTATTTCTGCTAAGTTCTGGAAGCTGCCATGCTACTGGCCACAGACCATACCCAGACAGCACATTTCTGCACACGTCTTTACTGATGTTCTCCAGCTGTTTTAAGTTGTTTTTCGGCAGTACTGGCAATTGAACCCAGGGCCTTGCTCATGCTAGACAAGCACTCTACCTTTGAGCCACATACCCTTTTTAATTTTGAGACAGAGACTTGCTAAATTGCTCTGGTCTAGAACTTGCGATTCTCCTGCCTCTGAGGAGCTGGCATTATTACCAAGCCTGACTGGGGTGTGTTTTTCCAACGTAAACCCATCAACCCAGAGTCCTAACCCAAACAACTCGACTTTTTTCTTACACTCTGGGCCACTCTCTCCCTGTCCCTAATCCCCTCAGGTATGAGACAACTGGGCCTGCTGAAATGATTTAAACCAGCCGGTTCTAAACTTGCTCACCTTGCCTCTCCCCTTTCTTCCCGTGGTTTCCCTCCCCTCTGCTTCCTGAGAGCCCCCCCTGGGCCCCTGTGGCCCCTGGGGCATGACTGCCCCTTCTCTTGGGATCTGTGGGCAATAACTGTCTTTTCAGTGAGTGGTGCCTGCTCTATTGGCCTCACTGCCCTGAATAATAATGCATCCTGTGAAGAAACTTTCCTGGTGGAACAGGGAGAGTGGCAGGTCCCTGACCTTCATCCTCATCCCAGTCCCACCCAGTCCCTGCTGTGCTGTCCATGGTATGAAGTCACACAGAAAAGAGCTCAGTAACTGCCGAATGAGCAAATGGATGGATGCAGTCAGAAAGCTCTGAACTTGGAATTTGAGGCCTGGTTCTGCCACCAACCAGTTGTGAGAACTTGACCAAGGGGCTCGTCCCTGAGTCTCGGTTATGTCACCTCTTTGATCTATCCTGTAGTTTCATTGTGAAACCAAATTGATAACACACATTCAAGTCCCCCCTTGGCTAGCACAGGAGCAGCTTCCTCTGTCTCCTCACTGTCGCGCCGGCCTCTTCCCATACTCGCTGAGGTCTGAGCGACTCCTGAGTCCTGAATCTCTGTCTTCAGCTTCAGTGGTCTGAATGTTTGTGTCCCTCCCAAAGGTGTCCTACCTTGGGAGGAAGGGCCTTTAGGAGTGATTAGATCTTGAAGGTGGAGCCCCATGAATGAAATCAGGAGGCTGCAGAGAGCTGCCCCATTCTTTCTGCCATACCAGGATGCAAGGAAGTGCCATCTAAGAATCAGGAAATGGGCCATCACCATGCACTGAATCTGCTGAACCTTGGTCTTAGAATTCCCAGTCTCTGGAACTCTGAGAAATGCATTTCTGTTGTCTGTAAGTTATCCAGTCAAAAGTATTTTGTTATAGAAGTCTGAATGGACTGAGTCACCAGCTCAGACTCAAAGACATTCTCTTCCCCCCAGGTTGGGCTCCAGTGTGTCTTTCTCTTTCAGTTCCTCGATTTCACCAAACTCTCTTTAGGTTTAGACCTTTGGACTGGTCTTTCCTCTGCCTGAAAACTTCCCTCCCCTATTTTCTTGACTACTCTTACTCAGTCTTCAGGTCCCAAGTGAAATATCAGTTTGTGGGCAAGGCTCCCCACTCCATGAGGTCAGGACTTCACCCTCCCCTGTCCACAAGCTCACTGTCTTCCCATAACTGCCGTTTCTTACCTTCCTTCCCCCTCTGTCCTGGAAGGGCAGATACAATGGCTCCCTCCTCACCCCGTACTTGCCACAGAGGTTGGCCCAAAGGAGCTCAGGTGTTTGCTGGATGACTTTGGATGAACCACACAGAATTGAGGTGACTAACTTTGCAAGTCTCAAATTGGTCCTCTTGCTTCTCTTTCACCCTTGGACCAAGAACTTAACTAGATAACCAAACCTTGAAGGGTGTATCAGAAGAAGAGACAAGTGTATGATTTGGACAAAAGACAGCTGGAAAGAGAAGGAAGAATAGAACATGGCGGTTCAGGCATGCATGGCCAACAGGAATTGGTGTGATTGCCAGCCTATCTTTTTTCTTTTTCTTTTTTTTTTTTTTCTTTTGTTACTGGGGATTGAACCCAGGGGCACTTAACCACCGTGCTACATCCCCAGCCCTTTTTACATTTTATTTAGAGACAGTGTCTCACTTAGTTGCTTAGGGCCTTGCTAAATTGTTGAGACTGACTTTGAACTGAAGATCCTCCTGCCTCAGCCTCCTGAGCCACTGGGATTACAGGTGTGCGCTGCTACCACACCCAGTTACAGCCTGTCTTTTCCCTGGGAAGAGGGGTCCCTAAGAGGAGAATGCCATGGATTCTCCAAAAGGACTCATTCTGGTCTGTTCTCTGATATGTTGAGTCAGTGTGGGTGAGTCTATAAGTAGAAGCTGAACTTGGACATGGAGAAAGAAGGGTAGGGAAGTTCATGTGGTGTTTCTTTGTATGTATAGTCAGCTGCTTCTCTTTACCCTAAATGAACTGCTTTAATTGAGATATCATGCAACTTACAGAATATATATTTCTCATTCAATCTCAGGATAAGAAGGTCATCATTGTTTCCAAGTTCCATCTTTCCACCTCTGCAGAAATTCCTTCTGCATATTTCTGATCAGAATTCACTAACTTCAGTTCTCCACCAACTTATGGGACAGCCACTTCCATATCTGGAAGGATTTTAATTGATAGAAAATTCCCTGTAACCTAGAGCCTTGTGTGGGTTTGTGGTTTATTGAATGAGATCAATGAATACAGATGACATTTTCGACTAGGAGAGTAGAAATTATTTTAAATATTGTGTGGTCTTTAAATAAAAGATGGTAGGAAAATTGCCTTGAGTGGTTGAAATAGTTTCCGGTTTTTACATTGTAGCAATTAGTTGTTCTCTCAGTGTGTTACCCCTACAAGTAAAAAAAGTCAATGCCCAGATTTCCAGGTGACTGACCAAGTGTCTTGCAAACATTTTTTTGAGTATGTTGAGTCTTGAGGTTAAACTTTCAGAATTGATGGAGATGTTGAAGGGCTTAGGCAGCCAAGGCAAGATGGTGAGAGAGGAGGTGGGGGCAGGACAAAGGCGCATGGAGAGGGTCTTCTGATGAGGTCAACTTCCGGCTTGACCAGCATGCTTGTGGACACAAGCAGGGGACCCAGACAAACACTCCTGAGCTCCTGCTCCTAAGTGGGGGATCCAACAGAAAAACTAAGATGTGTGGACAGAGGGGGCTCCAATCAGTAATAGTGAGCATGAACACTCACAGGGAAGGAGATAAGGAAAGCAGCGAATTCCAGAGAGGGTAAAAAGAACAGGTCCAAACTCCCCTACTGGATTTCCAGCTCTGGGGCCCCTGCTCTTAGGAAAGTTCTGTCTCTGCTGCTTTCCCGATAAACCTGCTGCTTGCTGCTCTCTCTGTGTCCTGTTCTTCAATTCTTTGCTAATGGAGACAATGGACCCAGCACCTCTAGACGGTAACAGAATGGGTCTCCTTTGCATTCAAAGGTGACAAGGGCCGGACTTGTGGCTCAGTGTTAGAGTACTTGCCTAGCGTGCACACGAGGCCCTGGGTTCAATCCTTAGCACTGCATTAAAAATAAATAAATGAATCAATAAAATAAAAATGAATGAATGAATAAAATAAAATGAATAAAATTATTCGTTAAAAAAAAAAAGGTGACAAAACTCAACTTTGACACAAGGGGAGCAAAGGAACAGAGCAGATCATGGGAGGGAGACAGCAGACCGGCTTCTGGTTCCTCCTGCTAACAACGGGCAGTGAGATTTTCAACAAGTTCCTCGACTCCGCTGGACCTCAGTATCCTTCCTGCAAAGTGAGGTGATTAAACCAAGTGACAGTCGAGGTTCAGTTCCACTCTAACCCCCCAGGACTTTGCACTTTCCTCCTAAACAAACACTGAAGATTCATGAGTGAAATTAACTCCCAGTCAGTTGAATAATTGATCATTAGCAAAGGTGTAACTCCTATTCAATATAGATGGTTAAGTTAAAGTAAATATTATAACATAACTATGTACATATCCTTCCCTGAATTAGCAGAAACTTGAGTTAATAAATAGTTGGCTACAGCATGTGGGTCGTAACCTCTGGCTAAAATATCCTGGTGTCAGCTGATTCTGGGCTTTTTATGTGTTTCTATTTTTAAACTACATAATGGGACTGTCCAGTTCTAGTGGGGTATATGCCAAGGTGGGGGTTAGGCGAGAAAAAAAGAAACAATATTAAAAAAAAAAAAAAAAACTGCTAAGAAATCTGAAGTGGTTTTCAGTAAATATCTTATTTTATGTTATTTTAAATGCACTTTATTTTCTAGGGCAGTTTTCAGTTCACAGAAAAACTCAGCAGAAAGTACTAAGAGTTTCCATACACCATACCCCTACTCTGTCCTAGTCTCAAATACTATCAACGTCCTGCACCAGAGTGGTACATTTATCTCAATCAACAAACCTGCAGTGGCACACTATTATCACCCAAAGTGCACAGTTTACATTAAGATTTACCCTTGGTGCAGTATATTTTATAGGTCTGGACAAAGGTATAATGACACATATCCATCATTATAATGTCACACAGAATAGTTTCACTACTCTACAAATCCTCTGTGTTCTGCTGTTCATTCCTGCCTCTCCTATAACCTCTGGCAACCAGTGATGTTTTTACCATTGCCATAGATTTGCCTTTTCCAGAATGTCATATGCTTGGAATCATAAGTATGTTGCCTTTTCAGATCAGCATCACTTGGCAATATACGATCAGTGTTCCTATCTTTTCTTTTTCTTCAGTTATACATGACAGTACAGCATATTTTGACTTATTTATACAAACAAGAAGTACATCTTATTCTAGTTAGGATCCCAGGTGCATGGTTGTACCTGATGTGGAGATTCACTGTGGTGTATTCATAGATGCACATAGGAAAGTTATGTCAGATTCATTCCACAGTCTTTCCTATTCCTGTCCACTCCCCTCTCTTCATTCCCCTTTGTCTAATTCAATGAACTTCTATTCTTCCATTCCCCACTCTTGTTAGCATCCACATATCAGAGAGAACATGTGACCTTTGGTTTTTTGGGATTGGCTTATTTCACTTAGCAGGATAGTCTCCAGACCCATCCATCAGTAAATATCTTTTGAGCATGATTTTCCCTCTGATATGATGATATTTTCTGATGGTAAGGCATAGTTATTATGAAACAATAATAAATTTAATAGAATAAGAAATTTGTAAATTAGGAACCAAGATTCTCAGTGCAAGAAAGATAAAAATATCAACTCAAAGAAGTTAAGTAAAAACTCTACATCCTAAGTTTGGATTGGACATGTTAGAAAGAACACAGGATGTATTTTAGGTTACAAGAATACTTTCTTCCTAGAAACTCTAGGAAACCCTAGTTAACCTGAAACAGAGAGGGCCCTTAGCACCCACCGAGCTTTCTGAACACCATTTCCCACCAAAAGGAACAGAACTCCTTAGAGAAATGACTTCTTCAAGGAATGATGCTGGAACATCTTGTCGGACAAGTAAGCTATCAAAGGAAGCTGTCACAGACAAGGAGATCATGATGAGAAAGACTTAGAAACCAAGTTAAAGAGCCTATTGGCAAGAGATACGATAATTTTAGTACCAAAAAGAACTATAACTGCAAAGATTGAAACACAATGAACATATTAAAAATCTGAGTTTGTAGATTTTTTCCCCAACAATTAAAATGCACACATACCCATTCAAAAGAAACTAGGACTCCATCTTTTTATTATGAAAACTGGAAAATAAAGAGCAAGAATCAAATAATTATTTTTCCTAGACTCTTCTGAACTGTACTGCAGTTGTTACTGAAAGGTAACCAAATAGTTTCTAAAAAAATAAATTTATAATGGTTAATAAATGCAAAAGGGATAATAGAATATCAGTATTTTACAACCTCTAATGAAATAATGGGTCAAAGCAAATTGTTTCCAGTGACTGCTAAAGGACTGGGTGAAACACTGGTAATTTTATAATGAATGGATCAGGCTGGGAGCCCCCAACTCACCAAGAACTCCTAACATGGCAACAAAGACAACCAAGGTTTAGAAATCTCCTACTGTGATGTGCTAAGAAGTACATACTACCTATCAAGTATTCTTGAAAAAAATAAAAACCAAACCTGAATCTGATTGAGCACAGTTCTGGATCTATATACAAGTGAAGAGGAAACATACTCTGCAATGGTTACTTTATGTCACTCGACATGACTAGGCCATGGGTTGTCCAGATATTTGGTCAAACATTTAGTGTTTCTGTGAGGGTGATTTGGATGGAATTAGCATGTAAATTGGTACACTGAATAAAGCAGATTACCCTCCCTAATGTGGGTGGACCTTACCCAATCGGTTGAAGGACTGATAGAAAAATTTGATCTTTTTACAAGAATTCCTCTTGGATGGCCTTTGAACTGATACATTGGCTTTTCTCCTGCCTTCACAATTAAATGAAAATGACAGTTCTTCTTAGGTACCATTGTCAGAACCAGTTCTGGTTCCTAGGCCTTCAGATTCAGAATGGAACTATGCCATTGGGTCTCTGTGTCTCCAACTTGCTGGCTACAGATCTCAGGTCTTATTAGTCCTGGACATGGGCCAATTTCTTGTAATCTCTCTGTATCTATCCATCCATCCATCCATCTGTCCATCCATCCTATCTATGGATATATAAGAAACAAAACTAGTCATGTGTTGATAATTATTGAATACAAGATCAAAACATGGGGCAATTTTCTACGCTTTTGTATATATTTCCATTTGTATCCTAAATTATATGATTTTAGGTACTCTCTTCTATCTTATTAAGAGGCTCCCCTTTTGCTTTGAGTCATATTCACTTATTTATACTGATTTTTTTTAATTATTGAAGTGCATATTCTCTGGTAGGCATTACAAAAACAGAAAACCACAGACAGATATTCACAATCAATGGAAATAAAAATCCTCAAAATACTAGCAAACCAAATCCAGCAACCAGTAAAAAGAATTGTTCATTTTAAAATGGTCAAAAATGGCAAATTTTGGGCTGGGGTTGTAGCTCAGTGGTAGAGCACTTGCCTAGCATGTGTGAGGCATTGGGTTTGATTCTCGGCACCACATATAAATAAATGAATAAATAAAGGTCTATCAACATCTAAAAATATATTTTAAAAAATGGCAAATTTTATATCATAGATGTTTTACCACAAGTTAAAAACAAGTTAAATACATACATAAATAAAAGTAATTATAATTAAATAGGATTTATCCCAAGAATGCAAGGTTGGTTTAATATCAGAATATCAATGAATACATTATGTTGATAGGATGAAAACAAAAATAATGTGATCATCTCTGTAGATATAGAAAGTGCATTTAGGGTTGGAGATATAAGATATAGCTTAGTTGGTAGAATGCTTGCCTTGCAAGCACAAGGCCCTGGGTTCAATCCCCAGCACCGCAAAAAAAAAAAAAAAGAAAAAAAGAAAGTGCATTTAATAAAATCCAAATTCATGAACTCCCAGACTAAGAACACCTGATCTAGAGGGGATCTAAACATAAGGTAAACATAAGGTAAATACAGGTAAATGTAAAGAAAAGACCTTGGGGATTGAAGGAGAATCTTAGGGGTTGCTACAGGAAAAATATGGTCTTGGATTTACTCAAAAAAGTCTTTTAAAGTCTACTTTGGTCATAAACAGCAGCATGAATGACTTGTCTCAGATCTAAGAGAAGTGCAGAGTGGACCCCTAAAGAACAGGAAGTGTCTGCATCCTTTCTCTACTGCTGGCATGACTTTTCCTGTCGGGTGGCTAGTCAGGGGTTTTGTAGCCTCATCAGTAAAGAGCCTTTGAATAGCTGGGAGATTTAGGGCAAGTGCTTTAGAATTAGACTGACCCTTACAGCTGTGCAGGTAACTTAATTAACCCTAAGTCTCAGCATTTTGTTTATTGTTTTATCTCTAATGTAATAATAGTAATTCCAACATCATAAGGTGAGACTTTTAAAAGGTGGTATCTATGAACTGTTTTAACAGGGTGCCTAGATGTGGAGGTACTTATCATCCTGAGCAGCATTCAAGACTGTAAATCAGTTTGCCACTGTGAGAAATAAATGTTAAGACTAGAGAACTTCATAACACCAAGCTGAAAGACATTAATATTCTTGTTTAAGGAATAGATTTGTTACTCAAATAACCTTAAAAAAAGAAATTTTGATCACAGAATGGAGTTTAGTGCAGGCAACTTTAGCAATTGTATATGTAAGATAAACACAACAACAGCACACATAAAAGGAAGCACTGGCTGCATGTGACCAAAAAAGAGGGTCTTATGGGTCAAGTCTTCAGACTGTGTTTTAGGTCACTCACTGGCAAAGGGTGATACTTTTTATACTGGGGCAGAGAACTTGCTTCAGTTCTGGCCAAGTGCTGTAAATAATGTTACACCATTAGGTCTGTGTGAATGTTTGCAAAAACTGTTGAAAGATACCCTTACCAGTCAAGGTGCAAACTCCAATACTGTCATGGGCAAAGCAATTCTGGGAAATTTTAAGGGCTACTAGAGAGTGAGAGCACTGGGCCTGCATAAAAGCAATTGTATTTAATATCTTTGAGAAGCACCAACTATTCTCACATGAAGGTTCTGAAGGCCTGAGTCTTTGGCAAGCAGCTTTCAACCTCCGACTGGGGGAACAAACCTGCACAAGCTATTTCTCCTTTGTATCCCTGAACCCATGGGTTGTCTTTCCCTTCCAATCAGATGCATGCCTGGAGGGAACTGAACTGTGACAAACTGAACTGTACCATCAGAGTTTTCGAAGTTGCTGATCTTTTCCTCGCTTCTGGTGGCTTTCAGCTCTTTACAAATTCTTCCTTTTTTCTAGCTAAACCTTAGCTGCTCTTTAGAATAAGATGGGTTGTGACCAACAATTTGTTTTCTTTTCTGAGCACTTAATGCTTCGAACACTGTCCTGAGAAGTCCCCAGGCCCTGTTATTTCTTCCGTTGCTTACTTCTTTTGAAGGTTCCCTACATCTCTCTCAAAGGGGCGGTGAGATTGTGCAGCCACCAAGCTCACTGGGGCCCCTAGGTTTCCCTTGATACAAAAACCTTTGCCTCCGTGAAAGTTATTTACTTCTGAACCACATTTAGAGAGGATCAGATAAATCAGGTTTTTAAAGATGTAAATACATTTCTGTATAGTCTGAATGGACAAAATAAATGGAAATGGCTATAGAGATTAAGG
This sequence comes from Sciurus carolinensis, assembly GCF_902686445.1. Taxonomy (NCBI): domain Eukaryota; kingdom Metazoa; phylum Chordata; class Mammalia; order Rodentia; family Sciuridae; genus Sciurus; species Sciurus carolinensis. The sequence continues at coordinate 15,044,638 of NC_062217.1, forward strand.
TCTGAAAGCAATTTCAAAATGTGATATTATAAAGCAATTTCTAGAAAGGTAAAATCATGACTCTCATATGGACATAAAATGACCATAATTAATTTATGAGTTGTTTATCATTAATTATTGTCAATTCATGAGGGAACCAGAGTGATATTGTAACTGGTTGTTGTAATCTCTACCTGAGAAGATTCTTTCAGGTCAACATGAACAAATGTCACTTGCGCTGCTAGGAGCAGGAGACACCGACATGACTGTCAGACTTGTAAAATGGCCCATGGAAAGGCCAGATGCTTGCCCCTCCAGTAAAATCATCCCACATAGGATTAGAAATAGGGATTCCACTGAAAAGATTTTCTACTACCCCTCCATCATCTTTCCCACAACTTCCCTGCAGTGGTAACCATTTCATCCACATTTCCCCAACTCACCTCCATCATTATCCCTTGCTTCCTCCCCAGCTCAAGAATCCTAGGCATGGGTAAATGTTTTCCATGTACATTAGGGACAATGTGAAATGTTGGGAAGCTTGTCACCATTTAACAAGGATGCAGGGAAAATCAGGGCCGAACCTAGAGACAGAGTTTAAATACTACCTTAGTTTTTTAACAGTGGGTCCCTGTGTTTTGTGTCTCACAAAGCACACAGGGGCAACCCATTTTCATGGTGGTAGAAATGGTGAGCTTGGATTTAAAAAGCAGACCAGGACTGGGGATATAGCTCCGTGGTAGACCTCTTTCCCAGCATGTGTAAGGTCCTGAGATAAATCCCCAGCGCCATAGAAAACAAACAAACACAAAAGTAAAGTTGTAATTGTAAATTTGGTTAAGGAAGCTAATGTCTTATCTCAAAGTTCTCCAGCCTCAGCCCCACCACCTGGCAGGGTAATTTGGATCTCAGAGGGAACTCCAGATCAGAAAAACAATCATGTATGATGAGGCACCTGTAGACAGAGGAAAGAACACTAAGGTGGGATTCTGGGGATTACACCATAAAGAAATAAAAGCCAAACAATTTGGGGACAGAAGTGAATAGAAATCAAAGACAAAGGAAAAAAGTAGACTGGTTTTTAGCAAAAGTAAAGTCCTTGAGAAATATCTGTTCTTCCCTCTCCTGAAGGACCCCATGACATTAAATGGGCTGGGATAAGAGAACTTGCATGCTTCATCTGAATTTTACTCAAGGTCATGCTGCTGTTCAGGAAGGGCAAAGAATGAGAAATCAAGAAAGGAGGAAAGAGATGAATGGATGTCACTGACAGATGCTCTTCAAACTGCATTGATGGTGTTGACAGCTCCAATTCTTCATTTTTCCTTGTAATCACATTTTTTGCCACCTGTCCTCAAAGATCTTCCCATCAAAAAGAAAAATTACTTCTCCACCCCTTGACTCTTATTCAGCCACATGACTTGCTTTGACTAATGGGATGTCATGGATATGATACAACCAGAGGCCAACAAAACCACTGTGCAATCGAGCTCATTCTTTTGTGCTTTTGCCATGAAAAGGATATGCCCAACTTTGACTACTTGTCCTAAGAGGAGGTCAGGTAGAGCAGAGCCACATCACCCCAGCCAATCCTGACTAAGATCAGCCAATCCTCATCAGAAGGAGTTGCATGAATTGAGGCTAGCTGAGTTCAGCAGAGCCATTCTGGATTGACTAAACTTTATAGGCACAAGAAATAAATGTGAAATGTCCATAAGGATCTGTGGTTGTTTGCTACATAGCAATTTCCTGCAATGGCTAACTCATGCCAACTCATTTTTATCACATCCTTTTAAGATGAGAGAGATCTCTATGGATACACCTACTTCCACAACTGGTTCAGTTTTGGGTATTGACTTCCCTTGGGGTCATCAAGGAACGTGCACCCCAGAAAAGGGTAAGATATCATGATGATATCCAGGTTGCCTCTTCTGTTTGGAAGGAATACTTATTTGGAAACCATACATAGGACAAGCCGGTAGTATCCCCAAGGAAACTGAGAGCCAGGAAATCATATCTTGTGATTTGATAAAAGTAAAGTCCTTGAGAAATATCTGTTCTTCCCTCTCCTGAAGGACCCCATGACATTAAATGGGCTGGGATAAGAGAACTTGAGTGCTTCATCTGAATTTTACTCAAGGTCATGCTGCTGTTCAGGAAGGGCAAAGAATGAGAGGAGCCAAGGTAATTTCTAGTTGTAGAGTATTTGGAATTAGAGTAGGAAACTAGAGAACAGAATAAACGGTGGTTACAACAGGAAATCCCCCTATGTCAGACTGTGATTCACAAAAATACAAGGTCAGAAATCTAGACAGGACTCTTCTATCAGGTCCCAAGAATGTATAGAGCACAGAGCCCTGAGTTTCCACACACCTGGTTTCTCAAAGAAGAGGCATCTGTTTGCATATAAAACAAATCCTGCAATGTAGAAGATAGCTGTTTCATCTGAAGCAGATTTTACAAATGTGTGAAACTAAAAGCACTTAATTGAACTCAGTGAATATATTTTTTAATATTTTATTTTAGTTGTAGGTGGACACAACACCTTTATTTTATTTTTATGTGGTGCTGAGGATCAAACCCAGGGCCTCACCCATGCTAGGGGAGTGCTGTGCCTCTGAGCCACAACCCCAGCCCTCGGTGAATATTTTTTGAGCACCTATTTGTGCTGGAGTGATCTGCAAGATGCGAATGGGCTAGGAATCAGATCTGCCCCCGTTTTTCAGGTTTAAGACATGCTCAAGGAACAGCAAATATGGAAAGGACTGGGCACAAGATGGGTATAGTCAAACACTACTGGAAGACAGAGAAACAGTCATGGGACCTGACAAAATAAGAAAAGTCAAAGGAGAAGGTGGCTTTGCAGGAGAATATGATGAGTTTGGTTGGGGAACTATTTTGTGTGCTGCCTGGTCCGGCCTCTGCTTGTCTTGTGTGTATCAATTCCATCTCTCTCCTGTTCCCCCATCTGCTTCAGTCTTGCCTTGGAGATTATATCTCCTTTGGAGAACAGAAGCAATAACTTGTCTTTCCTTGATCTTCCCCCACAAACCAAGCAAAATGCTTGATGGTTATTTGCTGCATGAAAGAAAGGGTGGATGCATATTCAAATGTCCTTGAAGAGAGACAGAATAAACAGATTCTTAGAGTTCCTTAGGGGAAAGTGGGGCAGGCTAGGAGAGGACAGGAGGGGAAAGAGTTGGGAGATATTTGGGGACAAGAACAGACAGATGTAAAAGGTAAGGCATTCTCAGACCTAGAGATAAGTTGTACGGAAAAGCAAGGAAGGGGAGCAGAGGTGGGGAGGTGATCTACTTGGTATGCAGATAGCAAGTAGAGTTTTATTTGTTTATTTATTTTCAATACTGGAAATTGAACCCAGGGGTGCTTAACCACTGAGCCACATCCCCACCCCTTTTTATTTTTTATTTTGAAACAGCATCTCACTAAGTTGCTTAGGGCCTAAGTTGCTAAGGTTGACCTCGAACTTTCAATCCTCCTGCCTCAGCCTCCTGAGTTGCGAGGATTACAGGTCTGTGCCACTGTACCCAGTGCAAGCAGTTTTATATTTAAAGGCTGTGAAATTAAAATTTAACCCTGAATGACACGCAATTTTATTGCTCCTGACATCATGCTAAATAAAAGCCTCATTCAACTTGTTTGTACCTGCCTGCATTTGACCCAATGCAGCCATTTTTACTGTGTTGGTAGCATCTGTTTTTATGATCAAACCAGAGACTTTCTGCTAAGTCATCTTGAAATCTAACTTAGCTTGCACAACATGTTGTTTCTTAATTAAATTAAAATCGCAGGATGTTTTGGATTAGAGGAATCTTCCTTCAACCAGACCCAAGGTTAGTAAGAGAGTGTGACCTGTCTAGGATAGAATTCCCTCATCCAAAACATCCGGAGCATTTCACTGGATTAATTTGCAACTCGTTGGGAGATTTTTGGTCTAATTTGTGAAAGATTTTCTGTTTCCATTTCTCTTTTCAATTCAGATCAATATGCATTTATTCAGCTCTCTTATTGAAAATGATATGAAAAGTGTTTCTGAATCCAAAGAATAAAGAAAATGGCAGATAAAATGCAAGGAAAGGAAGAACTGTAATGAGTGAATAAATAAGTTCATTCATGAATAAAGAATTTATTCATGAATAAATAAATTCATTCATCCAACAAATGAACTTACAGAGCCCTTATTTTTACTATGCACTGAGCTAAGTAAGTATTGTTCAGAAAAGAGAAAAATATAAGCCACTGTTTTCATTCTCTTGGAATTTGGTTTATTTTTTATTAAAAAAAATTATATTGGACAATTTAAGCTCAATTTGTGTTAGTGTCCTAATCCAATAAAAAAACTTCAAAGGGAAATAAGTCATGAACAATTTCCTCACACCTTTAAGAAGTTATTGAACATTCTCTGTGGTAAATGGCTAACCAAACCACAGTGCACCACTGCATAGGGTATAAGTGTGTTGACCAGACAGAATCCTGGCCAACAGGCAGCAGGAAAAGAATTTTTAAAATACATTTTTCCCTTAAGGAGCTCAAGGAAGTAATTTTCAGTGCAATATGTCAGGTGTACTTTTATTCTCTTAGGATTTTATGAAATTTTATAGGTTCAGAAGGAATTCTTTTTAGCAAAAACTACCTGAAAAGTAGGAACAAATATTCACAGATTTCTTAAACATACTGAGAAAGTTTCCATTTAATCCATCCATGCCCCAACCTTGGCTCCTTGATTATCAAACTATAGTTCTTCAAGATCCAATGAAACAAAGCATGGAAAGCAACAGAGAGGCCACAATGGAGCACTACTGAAAGGGCTGGGGAGGTGAGGCTGAAAGGACATGCAGACAGGATGTGGCATTACCTAAGGGTGGTCCCCACCATCCCCACCTCGCTCCCTCCTGCTCCCACTAGAACCCAGGTTCCATGAGGGAGTTTGTTTTCTGCTTTATCTCCTGTGTCTAGAACAATAAATAACACAGAAGGGACTCAGTAAATATCTGGTGAATAGATGAATGAATGAGTGAATTACTTGTCATAAACTGGATACAAGAAATGATGGATCCAGTGCTAAAGATCAAAGAGAGAGAACGACTATGCTCTAGGGTATAGTTTGGATCTGGAATATCCCTTAAAGGTTCATATGTTGAAGGCTTGGTCCCCAGTTGGTGGCACTGTTTGGAGTTGGTGGAAACTTTAGGTGGTAGGGCCTAGTTGGAGGAAGTAGGTCACTGCACGCAAGTGTGCCTTCAAAGGTTTTTTTTTTTTTTTTTTGTCCCTGGCCCCTTCCTTTTTCTCTCTGCTTCCCAGGCACCATGAGGTAAGAAGTTCTGCTGTGCCACATCCCAACCATGATATGCTTCCTTATTTCAGGCCCAAAGCAATGGGGCCAAGTGAACATGGGCTGAAATGATAAGACCAAAAAAAAAAAAAAAAAAAAATCTTTCCTCCTTTCAAGATGTTTATCTCAGGTATTTTGTCACAGTGATGGAAAGTTGACTAACATGCTCTATCAGTGACTTGTAATTCCTGACTTCCCTCTGATGCATTCCCTCCATCCGTCCATCCATTCAACTTCCTTCATTGAACATCTCTTATTTTCCTGATACTCTGCTACTTGTTGGGTTTATAATGATGGAAAGGGTGGGATGGAGTACAAGCTCTCCAAGAGCACATGATCTCAGTTCTAAGAGGATTCTGAAGACAGGTAAGAGCAGGAACTGTCTGAACCAAAATATGACAAAGAGAACTAGCAGGGTTTCTGGATAGGCAGGAATTAAGAGAACAATAATGAGATAAATTGTGCCTTGACAAAGGTCAGCCTTCCATCCTAAAAAAGGTCAAGGAGTTGGGAGTTCTAATTATACTCCCTCACTCTCAGGAGTTGAGGACCATAGGTTGACTGAGTTCTAAGCAATAGTAAATTATATGAAAGAGGAGAAATGAGACTAATGTATGGGGATAAGTGAGACCCCTAAACAGGGCAAGTGTGGATCCGTAGGAAAGCACAATGCCCTGCGAAGTGGATCTGAAGGAGGACACAATTTCTTTTTTGCTCACTCCCTGCCTTCCACACTGTCATATCTTGTCTGCTATATGTGAACTGCTGTTGGAAAAACATAGACAAAGTAGGGGTTGAGTCTCTTCCTGAACCTGAAGTCTAGCAGAGGAGATATGTATTATTTATCCCAAACTACCACTAGCTGCTGTAATCCCAGCTACTTGAAACTGAGGCAGTAGGATCAAAAGTTTTGAGGCCAGCCTGGGTGATTTAGCAAGACCCTGTCTCAAAATTTAAAATAAAACCAAAAGGGCTGGGGATGTGGCTCAGTGGTGAGGTGGTTGCCTAACATGCATGAGGCCCTGGGTTTACACAAAACAGAACAATCCAAATAAGTGGTGTGCTGAGACCAGGATGACACAGCTCATATCTCCTCATGAGAAACAATTTCTAAATTTTTAGGAATTTTGCATGCCAATTTTTAAACATAGTCATTTAAAGATTAAATTGTAAATTCATGTGTAAGTAAACATTACCAAAAACAAATGTAATAAACACTCAATACCCATCATTTCTTAAATTATTGCCTATGTTCTTAAGGTCTTTTGGTCTTTTCTAACTGTGTGATTGTTTGCTACTGCACATATCTTCCCAACTCCACATTCAGTGAAATCACAGTGGTAGCTTCAAATTGCACTAACAGGAGTATTTACACCATGGAAATTGGCAAAAGTTACATATTGAGACTTAGCTTTGTCTGTTTTCTAGATTTAAGAAATGATGGAAAAATATTTAAATGCAAACTAAATTTAAAAAGGTATCATATCTTTAGCCATTTCATTGTAAATAACAAAAAAATTTAAGGAAATCATTCTCTAGTGTTCAAAAGTATTACCTAATTTAGCAAAGAAGTCACTCAAGTCATTGATTTATTTATTTATCACTCATGTCACTTATTTATTCATTTATTTTAATATATATATATTTTTAGATGTTTATGGACCTTTATTTATATGTGGTTCTGAGAATCGAACCCTGTGCCTCATAAAAGCTAGGCAAGTGCTTTACCACTGAGCCACAACCCCAGCTCCTATTTATTTATTTATTGACTTATTTATTTATCAACCAACACTCATGTCAGAATTACTTATTCATCAGTCACAAGAACTAGTTAGTCCTGGATACAAAAATTCAGCAAAAATCAATAAAAGCATTTTATGAGAATCTTTGCTTTACTTGAAATTAATGAAAAAGAACATTGTGGGTTTTATTATTATTTGTAAATTGTGTTCTGTACATACATTCTTTATATCAGTAAAATTTATAACAAATGTATGTACATGCATTTACATACGTACACATAAGTATATACTGACGTGTTTTTAACAGTGGGGATGTGTTCTAAAAGATGTGTTGATGAGTGATTTCATCTCTGTGAACATCATGGAGTGCACTTACACAAACTATGTAAGATGAAATGGCCCACTACATACCTAGGCTATGGGTACACACCATCGACATGTGGTCCATCACTGACCAAAATGTTACATGACTCTATGTGTCCGCACCCTTATCTTTTTATCTCTGTCTATGCACACAGTTCTGAACACTGGTTTTTAGTCATATACCAACACCACTGTTCAAAACCAAAATACAGGGTGGAAAGTAACAAATGCCATGAGAATTGCACAGGGTTATGAAAGATGTCAGGGAAGGAAATTGGAAGGAGGCGTTGTATCTTCCCCATTTTGCATTTAAAAATCATAAGCTACCTACAAGGTTGGCCAACATCTTTGTCTTCAGTGTCTCTTTGGATTTGTGAATTTTTGGAGTCAAGGCGTTTCCTGAAAGGGCCTAACTGCTGGCATTTCTCCTGCCCCCTCCTTTTATCCTTCCTTGCCTACAGGCTGCCCCCACTACCACCTTCTCCACTGAACTTCCAACTGAAGCCAGAGGGTAGAAAGGGCAACATTCACACCCCCTGCAATCAACCAAATAGAGGGGTGGAGAGAGAGGAGAGGGGAGTCTATATCGGTGATCTGGGGTTCCCATGGAGGGAGTTCAGGTTCCTGGCCCAATGTGGCACCACGCTGAACGTATCCTGACTTGCCATCCTGGTGGTGGGTATGTCTTACGGGAACACTCCACTGCCAGCAACAACACACAGATGAATTGAACTTGTCACCACTCTTGGGACCCTTGAGGAAAGTCTATCTGTAGTTAACACACAGAGAGATGGATGGAGGGAGGGAGAAATGGAGAGAAATTAATTAGGACTTTCAGAGGCCATCATAATAGAATAAGGCTTTGAGGGGGGTGATATAGCACTGGGATCCCAAGTGGGAAGAGCTTACGTGCAGCCATGTTGCTGGGAGGAGTCTGCTTAGGGGTCTTTCTTAGGTGCTATGCTTGCACAGAACACACAGTTTTTTCGTTCCCTGTGTGTTTATCTAGAGGAGAGGCTGATGAGTTGGAGGGTAGAGTGGTATTACTGTTGTGGGAAAAGAACCAAGTTGCAGTGCTACTGAGAAGAGTCTGAACGCTCCCCAAGGACAATAAGCAGCAAGTAAGAGACGGGAGACCATCACAGACTTTGCCAGGGGAGCTCGGAGATGTTCATGGAGGGTCCCAGGAAAAGTCTGGAGTTTCTCCTAGATTTCATTTTCATTTGAACATAAATGAATAGATGATAACATTGTTCCCAGAGACTGATATGGTATGCGACACAACTTTTACACAAAGGAAAGTAAAATAAAAGTAAAAGAGAGGTTAAAAAGTCTAAAAACATTGCATGCAGTTAAAGGGAAGTATTGAGGTTAATAAACAGGAAGAGAGGACTTATAAGTTTAGATTAATAGTAAAAGCAAACTACAAGTATTTTTAAGAAGCTAATGGAGCACACTGGAGTTGGCGGGGAGTGTGGTCAGGGAAGAGAGCAACTAAGAAAATCCTGACAGGAAGAAAGTGCAGAGAGGAAATAACTTAGTGTTAGAAAATGATTTCCACTTCTCATCTCAACCATTTGAGTTTAAAAGTAAAGACACGTGAAAGAACAACTATTTCCAAACCAATCATCCTCAGACACATTTTGTAATAGAGATAACCTAAATGGGACCAGGCTATCTTGAGAAGGTTATGGCTTCTAATTTAGTCTGCTTATGGTGAAGGGCACTTTATGTTTACCCTGCACTTTTACAAGTAGCTCATCACACTCAGAAACTTATGGCCTCAGAAATGTTCATGCAGCCCGGTCACTCTCCTAAATTCAGCAGATGGGGAGCTGGAGAGGATTTTTCTGCTGACTATGGTCATGCATGGCTGGATGATTTATGGACAAGACCAACCGCCCCATATCTCAAGGTCATTAATTACCAAGAGAGCCCAGAGTCACTTGGAACCTCCCCAGAGAATGAATCTGTTCAAATAATCCAGGGAGCCTCCTCCTCTTTTTTCTCCTTTTTAAAAATATTTTTTAATTGTAGATGGACACAATACCTTTATTTTATTTATTTATTTTCTTTATGTGATGCTGAGGATTGATCCCAGATCATACATGCTAGGTGAGCACTCTACCACTGAGTTACAACCACACCCCCTTCTCCTTCTTTTGTAGAACCACATTCTGATTTCTCATTGCCAACTTTCAAAACAGAGGAATCTACTACTGCCCAAAAGGAACATCGTGAATAGCACCTGAGGTTTTTCATAATGTTTACCTATAAATGAAAGGACCAGTAGAATGAAGAAAATAAGGACAAGGAGAAAAACTAGGGGTCAAAGACATGTTCCAAATTTCAAAAAGGTACACTTCAGAAATTACCATCGGTAAGTTTGGTAGAAAACCCCAGATAAGAGAGAGGCTCCCTCCCGCTGAGAACCAGCTAGAGTTGCTCGGAGCCAGAACTGTGTATGAGATACTTTCTCTTTTGCAAAGTTTGCTAGGATGCTTCGCAATGTCTACCAGCCTACGCCTCTGGACAAGATGGAGGAATGTGGAATGGAAACCATACAGACAGATTCAAGAATGGCACCCAGGACATGCTGTCATTTGGATATGGCTTGAGTGTGTCCCTCAAAGTTTCAGGCACTAGAACCATCGTTCCCAGTGTGGCAATGTTGAGGTTGTGAAACCCTGAAGGGGTAGCACCTTATGGAAGAAAAGGGTCAGTGAGGGTCCAGTTCATGAAGGGATGAATTCTGGTAGAGTGGGCTGCTTCTTTTTTTTTGGGGGGGGGGGTGCTGAGATTGAACCCAGGGCCTGTGCTTTCGAGGAAAGCACTCTACCAACTGAGCTATATCCCCAGCCTGAGAATGGGTTTTTATAGAAAGAGAAACCTGGTTCCTCCCTGGTCTCGGCTACAGTCTTCCATGTGACTGCCAGGCAGCCAGTTTCCTTTCTATTTCTCTGTCACATTGAGGGGTAGTCAGAAGGTCCTCACAAGAGACCAAACTGACCAGGAGACCTATCTTAGATTTTTAGCCTCCAAAACTGTGAGCTTAATAAACCTCTTTTCTTTACGAAGTACCAGCTATCATATGTTCTGCTGCAGCAATAAAAAACAGAATAAGACAGAAGCAATGGTGGAAAAACTCTCCATGCACCTTGATCCAGCCCTTGATCTCATCCATTCACCTGAACAAATGGTTATTCAACATATGCTTAGAGAGCATGGATTTTGTGCCGGCTGCTCTTCTAGGCAAGGGCTAGACAGAAACTCTTCAATCCCTATCCTCAGGGGGTTTATAATCCAGTCATGGGAGAACAATATGGAAGTATCCACAATACAAGCCAAAGTAGCAAAACCACAATAAGAGAAGTAACAAGTGCCATAAGGGATCCATAAAGGCAAAGTTCCGGTTAAAAAAAGGGGGCCAGGCGCAGTGCCACACGCCTGTAACCCCAGCTACTCAAGAGGCTGAGGCAGGAGGATTGCAATTTCAAGTCCAGCTGGGCAAGTTCATGGGGCACCTGTCTCAAAACAAAAAGTGGGGCTGGGGAGATAGCTCAGCTGGTGGAGTGCTTGCCTCGCAAGCACAAGGCCCTGAGTTCGATCTCCAGTACCGCAAAAAAAAAAAAAAAAAAAAAAATGCTGGGAATGCAACTCAGAGGTAGAGCACCCCTGGGAAGGAAGGAAGGGAAAGACTGAAGAAGGCTGTGCAAGGAAGACACCACTGGAGGTGGAGTTTGATGGAGGAGCGAGATGGGGGAACTGAGAAAGGCGTTGGCACAAAGCAGGAAAGGTCAAGCACAGAGTCCTGCTAGATCGAAGCAGAGGGGCCAAAACGGATCTTCAGGACTATGTGGATGCTTTCCCCTTGCTGAGGAATCCTTGCTGGGCAGGTGATAGAGTGTTTGGATTCAGCTGTTCATTCTGGCCTTTGGATCCACCACAGCCACTACCCTAGCCAGGACTCTGAATGAGTTACGTCTCTTCTCTAAACTCTAGTTACCTGTACAGTGGACAGGAGTCTGGCATCCAATGCAAAGGGCCACTCTGGGAACCAAATGAGGTTATTGGTATAATGGTGCACAAAGTACATCCTCTCAAAATGCTGCTGAATAAAGCTCAGAATTAAACCGGAAGAAGTTCTGCCTCCAGAAGTTTTGCCTGGAGGTGCTGGATAGCCTTGACTAAAGCAGGCAGAAAAGCAGAAACTGGTTTGGATATGAGATGTCTCACCAAAGCTCCTGCAGAAATATTCAGTGGTCAAATGACTGAATTGTGAGAGCTGTCATCTAATCACTTCATGCTACTTTGAATGGACTGACTGGGTGGTAAATGTAGGCAGGTGGGGTACAGCTGGAGGAGGTGGGTCACTGGGGGTGTGCCTTGGAAGGGTTTCTTCCTCTTTCTCTGTCTTTCTGTCTGTCTGTCTCTGCTTCTGGATGTGACAAGTTGAGCAGCCATCCTCCACCATGATGTTCTGCCTCATCTTTAGGCCCGGAGCAATAGAACCAGTTGTCCATGGGCTAAACCTCGGAAACCATAAACCAAAAGAAACTTTTCTGTCTCTAAAATGTTCAGGTCAGGTATTTTGATCACAGTGACAAAATGGTGACTAATATTTCATCCCAATCTAGTTGAGCAGGGGGGGGCTGGAGACTGAGCCCAGGTAGGCAATCACCTGGGCCAGAGCCAGGATGCAGCCAACTCCCTACAGGGAGGAGGGGAGGGTTGTGCAGGCTGGTGCTGCAGCTCTTGGCATGGGCTGGCATGCAGCCTGAAGGAGTGGCAGGCCAGCATTCTGTGACTCCAGGTTCCAGCCTGGGTGACCAGGTGAGGGAGAAGTAGGTGAGTCAGGAGGGTGGTGAAGAAGGTACACAGCTAACACATGGAAGGCAAAAGAAGGGAGGCGTTGGGAAGCCTGTGATCAGTGGGTTGGGCAGGGAAGCGGGGAGAGAAATGTGCTGCCATGTTCCCAGATTTGGAAGTCTAGGGGCAGTGGGCACGGAGGGGAGATGTCTTAAACCCCATAGGAGGAATCCCACAGAGACCACAGGGACCCTGCAGAGGTCGTAGGCAATGCTAAACTGGGAGATTACCTAACAAGAAGGCAAGCAAGTCAAGAGTCAATGCAGTCTTGAGAGGCTAGAATTGTGAGTTGGATCAAACAATAGTAACCAACCGTATAACTTAGGGCCTCACACACACTAGGGAGATACAATTATCACTTCACAAATCAGGAAACTGAGCCACGGGAGGTTAGGCAACAAAGGTCACACAGCAAGTAAAGGCAGACCTGGGGTTTGAACAGGACGTCAGACTTTTGGAAGGAAGGAAGGAAATTGATGTTATGGAGCATTTATAATATGCCAGACCCCAAATTTCACCCAAGGGAATATTTAGGAAGCTGGGTGACCTGCAGGGAGGTCAAATTGCTTAATGTATATACTAGTAGACCAAGGTGATGGTATGACAGAGGTCATTTCTAGGCGCACTGTAGGCCGGAGAACACGTGAGGATGAGGCAGGAAGCTAAATTTGCTGTTCTGAAGTGCTGACCCCAGCTCCAATATGACTTACTGACCATGCTGCTCATGAGTGGTGATTTTCAGCTGACTCTCTTCGGAGGGTCACATTTCTAACTATAAACACTGGTCTCTCAGTCTCTCTGATGATTGTCCTGTGTAACGCATATGAGCTGTCCACATAATATGTGTGTCTGTGTGGCCCGTGAGGTGACAAATGCGTGTGTGTGATTCACATGTGCCGACTATATGAGTGTGTACGTGATGTGCAGGAATGTCTGCATGGTGCGAGCTTGTGTGCATTAGCAGTAGGCTTTGTACATGTGTGTGCATGTGCCTGTGTGGTGTGGACACTCTAGTGTGGGGTGTTTTTTGTTTTGTTTATTTTGTGGTGCTGGGGATCAAACTCAGGGCCTAACACATACTAAGCAAGTACTCTACCACTGAGCTACATCCCCAACCTGTGAATTTATTTTATTCAGCAAAGGCTGAATATCTGACCACCTGGGTGAAGGCAGACCACTCCCCAACTCTCCCAGCAATGGTCACTGAAGACTCTGGAAACAAAACCAAGAAAAGCAGAAGAGCAAGACAGGGAGAGACTACTCACTACAACTCTCTCCCGTTCTGACCCTGCCCCACCCTACCCCACCAAGAACACACAGGGAGCCCCCTGCAGGTTGCCTTTGGAGCTGCAGCTGGAATAGGACGATCCCTGGGGAAGGCAATTTCTCAGGCATGTCCTGGCCCAGAACGGCTGGCATCAGCATCCTGGTTGAAGTTGGGGTAGAGGGAGTCACTAGAGGGACATGGGCATTTTTCCAGATGAAATAAATGGAGCACATACACGTGTTCCCACCCTTCCCCAGCCATTTCTTTTTCCCCAGTGTTCCCACAGCTTGGAGATATGCTCTGATAATTCTTCCCAAGGCACTCAAGAGAGAAAGTCAGTTCTGATGTGAGAGAGAACCGAGGAGACAGAAGAAACAGTTGTAGAGTCCAGAGTGGGCACTGGGTCAGGACAGAGCAACCAGGCAGGCTGGAATTAGGGAAGAGGATAGTGTAAGACAGATCACCTGCCTGGAACCCAGACATCTGCCAACCACACAGTGAGAGGTCTGAGGTTCAGTATAAACAGAAACCTGGGCATCAGCTGACCTCCAGGGGCTGGAAGTTGAGAGAGGGCGTGAGGACACAGCCAGGGTGCAGTGTGGAGGAAGTGTGTCAGTCACTGTGGAGGAGTCAGCGTAGTGGGGATGTTTACAAGAATCTACAGAGTCGACTGAAATCCCCAGAGAAGGCTGGCATGCTGGTGCAAGTAAAGGAGAACATCTGGCTTCCTAAGAAGGAAGACGGTCCTCCATTTTTCCCCACCCACCTCACCCAAAGTCCACATTTTGTCTCTGGAGAAAATCAATTTCCTTATAGAATGTCTGGTCTGGTTTTTATGTACGAACTATACTGGGTACCCAAAGACCAAAAATATCAATGCAAAGTGATTCTGTTAAAAGAAGAACTGGTCCTCCTGTGTCCCCTATCGCAGCTCCTTCTCCCAGCAAAGATCAGGTGGCTCACACTGTGGGTTTGCTTAAGACCCTTCAAAATGACAATTATACATAGAGAACGATTACTTCTTATATTAATTCTAACATATTGACACCTAGGGTTGAAATAGAATAACATATTATGACACATTACTTTAACTCATGGTTCCTTTTATTTAATTAACTAATTTTGACACTCGGGATTGAACCCAGAAGCACTTTACTACTGAGCTACATCCCCAATCCTTCTAATTTTTATTTTGAGACAGTTACATACAAAAAGAAAAGAAGATAGATGTTTTAAAATTTCTTTCTGGGCTGTGGTTGTGGCTCAGTGGTAGCACACTTGTTTAGCATTGTGTGAGGCACTGGGTTTGACCCTATGCACCACATAAAAATAAAAAATAAAAAAAAAGAAATTATGTCCATAAAAAAATTCTTTATTTTTGCATGTCTATAGAATCTGGGATGTCTTATAACTGGAAGTGACTTGAGAGATACTTGGTCTGTCTTCCCATCTGTCTTCCCAACTGGTGCAGAGAATGGTCCTACAACCTGGGTAGGAGATGATTCCCGGCCTCCTCTGGGTACTTCTAGCTTGTTCATTATGAGACAGCCCCTCCCATTGTGGGTAATTCTGGTAGAAATTTCTTCTCCAGAAACACCCTAAATCCAACTCCCTAGTTACATCTACCCAAAGATCCTACTGGTTTTCTTCCCATTCCCCAATCCCATTTATTTTTCCTTGTCCCCCTCCCCCCATCAAGTAAAATAAATTCCCATTAAGGAAATTTCAAGGCCTCACTCATCCTCCTGGTCACCTTCCTCTGGAACCAATGAACATGTTTTATGTCCATGTCCCTTGAAGTAGAATGTGCAAGACTATAACTATGCAACTGACCACAGAGGGTGGTGGGGAGATCACCCTCCTAATATTGTTATCTTATGCCATCAATGGCACCTAAGATTGCATTAATATTTATAGCCACCAGCTTTTCCTGTTTTTTTTTTTTTTTTTTTTTTTTTTGTGTGTGTGTGTGTGTGTGTGTGTGTGTTAAACATCTAAAGAGCACAGTTTTTTAAAAAATTAAATTCAGTCAAACTATCCTATCTGGCTCTGCCCAACTGATGTCTCAAGCCAAATATGAAGTTAAGAATCTGTGAGCTTGAAATGTTGGGGTGTACTGGGGATCACGGCACTAGGTTGAGGACTGAAACTCAGGTTGGAACTGGTCCTGCTCCCAGCTTTCTCCTGCCCCTTGACCAGCAAGGAATCCTTAAAGGCATCCTTGCCCCCTCGTCCCTCAAGTCATCACACTTATCATTTCCACCTCCAAATATCTTCCTCTAGGTCCCCCACTGATTCCAAAGTTCAGGTTTCAACATGAAACACTGCAGGGTCGTTGTACAGTACAAATCGCACCAGGAATACTCTGCTACCCTTTTTCTGTAATTTCCCAGCTCCTTCAAGGCAAAGTCTAGATCCCTTCATAGAACTTAAAGGCCCCTGGCAAGTTCCCCTATATCTACTTCTGCTGCTGGACCTTCTGCCTCCCCCTGAGGATGTCTTCTATTCCAGTCAATTCCAAGGACTTACTCTGATGCACGTGGCTCCCTCCTGCTTTGAGACCTTTGATTGTAAGTGCCAGGCATTGCTCTAATTTGTGTACTCACAAATTAACTCATTTAACTGCCCCCCTCAAAGTACAGAATACTCCCATTTTGCAGGTAGGGGAGCCTGAATGTTCAGCTTTCTGCCTGGAGTCACACAGTTAATAAGTTATAGAGCTGGGGAGTCCCTTAGCCTGAAAAGCCCTCCCTCCCTCCCTTTCTCCTTGGCAAACCTCTGCCTGGCTTTCAAGACAGTTCAAACACCAGCTCTTCTGGAAGTCTAACTGTCCCTGAGCTTAACTGTCAGATGCTCCTGTCACTCTGGGCTGTTTACTGAGTGACTCTCTCCCTCAACACAGCACATCCTTAGGAGAGGCCTGGGCCTTCCTTCCCGAGATCCCAGAGGTTATATTCTGCACCAAGAACCCAGTGACTGCCTTGATCAGTGGACTCACTAATGAATAAATGAATTGGCTATTTACAGGGCTCCCTTTTCAGCTGTGATATGGCATCAGAGCAACTTGCCCACAGCAACCTTTGATAATCAATTTTTCCTATGATACACACAGAAATTGAGCAAAAACTTCATTGTGGACCAGCTGGCTCCTGAAAACCAGTCCAATTATCCAGTTCAAGTTCAATTAAGAACATTGTAGTGTTCTAAAATGTATATGACCTTAAAATGCACAGTGACAGGAAGTTTTAAAATGACCAAGTCCAGCATAATGTTTGCTCAGAAGACATCCTTCAAGTACCTTTCCTTTAGAATGAGATGTAGTCTATGACTAAGTGACAGACTCTGTCCAGTGGACACTCAGCAGCATTGTTTGGCTGCACATGTGATTAGATGGACAATGAGCTGAGAGAAAGAACCCTCCGAAAAAGAAACCTGAACTATTTCTACGTAGAATATTCAGCACTAAAGAAAACACTCATATCAGTTCTGCATGAAGTCCTCAGGGAGAGATGGGACAGAAAAACCCTTGCCTTGCCAATACCTATGCAAGCAAGACCAAGGGATCCACTGTCCACACGGTATTGACTGTACTTCCTTATTTTCCGTATTCTCCGTGCTCTAGCATCAGGGGCCTCCTGACTAGAGGGAGACTGTGCCCTCCCAGGGCTAGCCAATTCTTAGAAATAACATTGACGTTCATACTCAAACCAAGTGATCCAAGCATACCTCCACCTGCTCCTTATCAAGCTCTGGTGCCTCACATAATTCCCTACCCTCATCACCCAGGAACGGGACTCGGAGCCTCCTGATGATTCCAACTAGCCAGTCCTACACTTGCTTAGTCCAACTACCTTGCCTTGCATGTCTTTCCTAACAAACAAACAAAACCTAAGAAAGACACTGGTCCATCCTCCTCCCCCATCCCTCTGCCTCCTGACTAAACAGTGTTTCCCCATGTGGCCCTGTGTGCCATGGTGGACTTCTGCTTTTAGGGGTTTTATGAGTACAAAACTTCCCTCATGGTACTCATTTCCCTGTCTTGTACCTGGTTAAAACAAACCCCAGGTACATTTTCAACATATGCTAGTGTATGGATATGGAATAGGCTTCTTTCCCTTGATTTCCCCCACAAACTTTTGAACTACCTGCTATGGTTTTGATGTGAGGTATCCCCCACAAATTCCTGGTAATGCAGGAACATTCAGAGGTAAAGTGATTGGATTGTGAGAGTCCTATCCAAGTCATTCCATCCTACTTTGAATGAACTCACTGGGTGGTGACTGTAGGCAGGTGGGGCATGGCTGGAGGAGGTGGGTCACTGGAAGTGTGCCCTGGAAAGGTCATTCTTCCTCTCTCTCTGCTTCCTGACCCCACCATGAGCTGAGCAGCTTCCCTCTCCTGGGCCCTTCTCCCATGATGTGCTGCCTCACCTTGAGCCCAGAGCAACAGAGGCAGCTGTCCATGGACTGAGACCTCTGAAACTATGAGCCCCACATGAACTTTTCCTCCTAAGTTGTTCTTGTCCAGTATTTTGGTCATAGCATCACAAAAGCTGACTAAAACAGTATGTAACTAGATTTCTTCTTTCACCTCTTTCTCCAGATAAGGGAAATAAAGTGAATTGAAGGGGTTTATTCAAAACCACACAAAAATTTAGTGATAAAGCTAGGATTTAAGCACAGATTTGGGGGCTCATACCAAATGCTGACCATTTCCTCAAAAGATTTATGGAAGACCACACAAAATTATAAATATGGTCCTCTGTGATCCTCAGTTGCACTGTATGTGAGCTGGAGACTACTGAATGTCAGTCTTTTGGATAACTGAGAGCGTATATGAAAGTGATTTGTAAAATATGAAGTGTGGTAGGCACGCATTTAAAAATCATCTGAACCAGCAGCCTCATTTTACATTCTCAAACTCATCATTGACAGTATGACAACTTACCATGATAACTGCTCATGATATGTCAGAAGGGGTTTTACATCATCATTTCCTAGAAAAACCCTATGAGGTAAGAATTATCACCATTTACAATTGAGGAAATGGAGACACTGAGAGGTGAAATATGTGGCTCAATTTGCATAGTTAACTTGAGCTACTTGGAGCTGCAACTTAAACCAATACGTGAAACAGTTCATTGCAGTTTCTCACAGCCCTCAGCGTTAGGAATATTTGAGTAAATGTGTGTCCTCTCTACCTGCTCCGGTGTGCAAACACACCCTGGACTTGATGGAGCTCTTCCTCCCCCTGTGGAGCACTCATGGGTTTTTCCTCTGTTTCCCAGCTGTGACAAAATATGACTGACATAATGGACAGACCTACATCTTTAACGAGAACCTCAGAGTTAAATGCAGAATAGTCTTGCCTTAAAAGAAACAAGGGGCTGGAGTTGTGGCTCAGTGGTAGAGCCATTGCCTGGCATGTTGTGAGGCCCTGGGTTTGATACTCAGCACCACCTATAAATAAATAAAATTAAACAAAAGATCCATTAACAACTAAAAGATCCATTTTTTTTTTTTTTTAAAGAAACAGCAAGTACAGAGGTGCACACCTGGAATCCCAGGAGGCTGAGTCAGGAGGATTGTTAAGTTCGAAGCCAACCTCAGCAACTTAGAGACACCTCAAGCAACTTAGTGAGACCCTGTCTCAAAATAAAGCACAAGAAGAGCTGGGGATGTGGCTCAGTGGTTAAGTGCCTGGGTTCAATCCTTGGTACCAAAAAAAGAAAAAAAGAAAAGAAAAAGAAAGAAAGAAAAGAAACAGCAAGTTACAGGCACTGTCTGATGAGCACAGTGTCCTTTACATCACTACAGACATGACATAGGACATGAGTCCATCAGGTTTTGGATTCCAGGAAGCAGCTAGTGTGCTTCTAGTTGGAAGCAAATGGATAAAGCAAAAGTCATGACTGATTTTTTAAAGATGAGAACTTTAAACGCATTGAAAGAGGTATTTATAGTAATAGTTGCTACCATTTGTGGAGAGCTTTCTTTGTGTCAGGCATTATATGGGGCACATCAGCTATGTTATATAATCATCATTTAGCAAAAACACTGAAGCTAAGAGAAATTTCGTTAGTAAATATGGAGTTCATCAGACTCCTAAATCCAACCTCTAAACAAAAATGTCTCAAACTTCCAATGTGCATAGGAACCCTCCTGGAGATCTTATAAAACTGCAGATTCTTCACTGCAGTTAGAATGGAAGGCAACAAGAATAAAAACAATAATAAATGCTGGAGAGGATGTGGAGAAAAAGGAATATTTTTACACTGTTGGTGGGATTGTAAATTTGTACAACCGCTGTGGAAATCAATGTCAAATTTCCTCAAAAGACTAGGCATGGAACTATCACATGACCCAGCTATACTACTCCTTGGCTTTTATCCTAAAGAATTAAAGTAAGCACATTATAGTGATATATGCATCTATAGAGAGATCCATGTTTATAGCAGCATGATTCACAATAGCCAAATTATGGAACCAACCTACGTGTCTGTCAATGGAAGAATGGATAAAGAAAATGTGCTATGTATATGCGACCAAATTTTATTCAGCCATTAAGAAGAATGAAATTATGTCATTTGCAAGAAATAGAATGGAACTTGAGAACATTATGTTGAGTGAAATAAGACCAACTCAGAAAGTCAAGGTTGTATGGTTTTGCTCGTGTGTGTAAACTAGAGAGGAAAAAGGAAAGGGAAGGTGGGGAGGGATCTTGTGAAAATTCCAGGGAAATAGTTAGGAAAGGAAGGGGTGGCAGTAGAGGGCAGGGAACAGCGAGGGAAAGGGAAGATACTGGGGAATGATATTGGCCAAATTATATTGTTATATTGCGTGCGTGCATGAATGTGTAACAACAAATCCCACCATTATGCATAATTATAATGTACCTTAAAAATATGGAAAAAATGCTGGATAAAAACTTTTTTTTTTTGCCTATATCACCTGTTTCCCTTTTTCTTTTTTTAAATTTTTTTAAAATTTATTTTTATCGTAAACAAATGGGATACATGTGGTTTCTCTTTGTACATGGAGTAACAGCATACCATTTGTGTAATCATACATTTATATAGGGTAATGATGTTTGATTCATTCTGTTATTTTTTCCTTCCCCCACCCCTCCCACCCCTCTTTTCTCTCTATACAGTCCCTCCTTCCTCCATTCTTGCCCCCCTCCCACCCCCCATTATGTGTCATCATCCGCTTATCAGTGAGATCATTTGCCCTTTGGATTTTTGAGATTGGCTTATCTCACTTAGAATGATATTCTCCAATTTCATCCATTTGCCTGCAAATGCCATAATTTTATTATTCTTTATAGCTGAGTAATATTTCATTGTATATATATATATATATACCACAGTTTCTTTGGATAAAAACTTTTAAAATAATTTTTTAAAATACAGATTCCATGTCAAGCACAAGGCCCAGCACCACAAAAAAAAAAAAAAAAAAAAAAAAAAAAAAAAAAAAAATTGCAGATTCTGATTCAACAGGTCTGCGGGGCTGAGATCCTGCATTTCTAACAAGCCCCGGGGGGATACGGATGCTACTGGTGTGTGGACCACACTTCAAGAAGTAAGGCTCTGTATCCCTGTGCTTATTAAACCCATCATAAAAAACACTCATGGCTCTTCTACCTCCCTAAGCACTTCCCTAGGACTTTCTTCCCTTGCTAGAGCTTGGAGACATGAGTGGAGAATCTCTCTGTATATATTAATGTCAGAATTTAACCCAGTGAACAGTTTCTTTGCCCATTTACTTAATCCACACACCTTTATTGAGTGCCTGCAAGAGCCAGACACAGTGGTAGCTATGGAGGATATCAAGATAAGTGAGCTGGACACAGTGGTGCACACCTGTAATCCCAGAGACTCGGGAGGCTGAGCCAAGAGGATCACCAAGTTCGAGGCAAGACTTAGCAATTTAGCAAGACCCTGTCTTGAAATAAAAAAACAAAAAGGGCTGGGATGTGGCTCAGTGGTTAAGCACTCTGGGTTCAATCCCCTGTACCAAAAAAAGAAGAAGAAGAAGAAGAAGGAGAAGGAGAAGGAGAAGGAGAAGGAGAAGGAAGAGGAAGAGGAAGAAGAAGAAGAAGAAGAAAGAAAAGAAATTCTGTTCTGGCCTCTAAGAGAACACTTATCTGTGGAAGTAAGATTTCTTGAAATATCACTGATGCTTCAATGAAAGAACAGCTGCAGCATACTGACTCAGGACTCCAAGTCCCATTGTGACCTGCTTTGGCAGGTGATGTCACCTTGGTGGCTTCAGTACCATCCTCACTGCGAGGCCAGGGCACTGTTCAGCATTGTGCCTTCCAATATGATTGACAGAAAATTTCATGGTGGCTCATTCTGTCCAAATTCTACTATGAAAATACACTTTGCCTCCCTTGGTTTATGATTGTGTCACTACACATATGGTGCCACTGTTCATTGGGATAAGAACACACAGTTTAACTTGACTTTTTCTGTACACTGTTAAATAACTTATATGCATTTGGGATACAGCACGAAATTTAATTTGAAGTTAATTTTAATCCTAAATTTATGAAACGAAATTAAGTCTCAGCAAAATTAGGATCTTAGAGAATGGAAACCTCTCATTGATTAACAGTAATTATCATCCAAGGACATACATAGCGATTAAAAGTACTAATATTTTGGGAGCATCTAAATGGTTAAATTTTCCCTCACTGATACTCCAATTAGCTTTTTTTTCATTGTCTTTTGAGGTATATTTACTTCTATGATTTAATCATGAACTAAGCACTGCTGTGGTGTGAATGTTTGTGTGCCCCCAATTATATGTGGAAGTTCCAACCCCCCAAGATGATCATCTTAGCAGATGGGGCCTTTTGAGAGGGATTAGGGCAGCTTTGGGATTAATGTTATTGTAAAAGGGGCCCTGGAGAGCTGCCTTGCCCCTCCTGCGGTATGAAGGCACAGCTAGAAGGCGCCATCTATGAACCGGACATTGAATCTGTTGGTGCCTCTATCTTGGACTTCCCAGCCTGAGGAATAGGTTTCTGTTGTTTATAAGCTACCTATTTTATGGTGTTCTGTCATAGCAACATAAAGGGTTTAGCAGACACAGGCTTCAACAAGCAAGAAATCTAAATCTTCAATAACAGATAGCTCCAGCTTCTCTCCACAAGTGAAAAAAAGCTGACAGAAAATTCCCTTTCTCTAGCAAATGCCACTCCACTAGCCCTATTCTATGACATGACCCCTGAGGAGGTTCGTGTTCCCACAGGCAGCCAGCTTCATCTCTCTGCAGCTTCCAGAGGAGGCTTTGGTTTCTTTCCACTGAAATCCTGGCACCTATGCTTGGATTATGTGGTCATTTAAGGTCATTGAAATCTATCTCAACTCAATAGCTGATAAGATGCTAAACAGGAACCTGGGAAGCTGGTCAAGATAATAGATAAGGAGGGTGGGGACCCTAATCCTAAGAACAATTATAAATAGAGGAGCCTTTTATAGCTATAATTCTTGGTTGAACTTCTAGTGCTTAGTGGTGAAGCACTGTGAAGCTCTTGGATTGAATTTTAGGTTTAGAGAGAATTTAAGGGACTCTTAGAGTCCTGTTCTCTTGGTTTATGGAGGAGAAAATTTGTGGATGAGACTCAGTTTTATTGCCCAAGTCAAAGTCTCACAGCTAGTTAATAAGAGGCAAAATTGGAGCTCAGTCTGATGAGCTGGAAACCAGAGATCTTCCTTTTGGTAACTCCATCCCGAACTCAGCCCACTCCAGCCTCTTTCTAGAAGAAAACACTGTCCCATCACACACTATCCGTAGTCTCACATGTTATGATGGTTATTTGGTCAGTTTGCAAATATGTATCCAGAGTCCACTATGCACCAGGAGCCCATGGTGAACATACAGATCAAGTCCCTGTCCAAGGTGGCCACAATTTGGCTTCAATTCTTCCTTATGCTTCTTGGATTCACCCCTTTACAAAAATACAGTTGTTCCTTGGTAGCCAAGTGGGATTGGTTCCAGGATCCCCTGGGGAAACTAAAATCTGTGGTTGTTCAAGTAACTGCTTCACCTCCTTGAGAGCTGCTTTGCTTCCATAGTTAAAACATTCCCATGCACATTGACATGAGAGAAAAACAAAACACAAGAGGGCAGAAGACACAGCCTATGGCGGACTTTGGTTCTAAAGACCTTGAATTGGAATCAAGAAGCTCTGCTGTCCAGGCCATTGTGAAAATTGTTGGGGTCTCTACAGTGTTTTCATGAAATTTACTTCACAATACTATAGGTGACAGTGGCCTGTATTTTCATAATAACTGAATGCTCCTTAGCCAAGCAGCTGCCAAATCTTAAAGCTGTAAATTTTTACATCAAATCTTTAAAGGATGTAGTCATGATTAATCCAAATGATTCCCTTTAAAAAAATTGGCTATGCTGGGTGTCCAAGATAAAAGAAAGGACAACTAACAATGAAGTTATGTAACCACCAAGAATAAGACGAAAATCTACCAGCTTGGGGGAAAAAAAAAATGGTTTCCCTAAATCTAAAAAGATTTGTCTCAATTTAACAAGGCAGGCTTAAACACTTTGTGGGTTTTTTTTTTTTTTTAATGACATAATCATTTTCATTCATTAGCTTCTGAGTTCTTTTCTCAATTTGTAATTATTGTGATGTTTGAGAGTTCATTGGACAGATAGGATTCCTGTTCCTTAGAGTCTCGTAGACAAACAGGAATAATGAAAAGCATCTGGTAAGGTCAGCAATGACTTCCCCAGGAATCAGGAAATCCCAATTTGTGGGGCCCCATCTCCTTTGGCAATGTGAATTAGTGTGTTCCTGAAGTTGAAAATAGGCTTCTGCAGTAAACTATATCTCTCATAAAGATTTTGATTCAGAATAAAGAAAGAAAGGCTATGTCAAATTAATTTGTGTGTTCTAATGGAAGCATGTCAGTACAGCAGATTTTTCAAATTACCTCTTAGGTACAGGATCTACAATAGATATAGAACACATTATTTTTACTATTGGGAAACAAAATCAACTTTTAAAATAAAGGGTTTTTTTTTGAGGGGGTACTAGGGATTGGACCCAGGGACTCACACATGTTAGGCAAGCACTTGACCACTGAGCTACATTCCCAGCCATCATCCTGCAATAAAGTTTTAAGGGTAGAAGATTGTTTGAACCACCATCAATACTACTTAGCAATCAAAGTTATAACTGTATGTTTTCTAAGATGCATTTGGGGAAGTAGCCATTGAAGTCACAGAAATCTACCATTGTTCTTCAATTGACATTGGAGCTAAGGTTAAACACATATTTCTCTCAATAACTGGATTTTTATTATGGAATATATAATGAAGCATAATATGGCATTTAAAAAAAGTTGAACCCAGTTAAGAACAAAAAACAGACTTACCCACATGCCATGTCTTCCATTTGCTGTCCAAGGATGGAATGGGCCAAGATGTGGCCGTGGAGAAAGAATGAGCCCCAGAGGTGTACAGAATGACAACAGTGTGTCCACAAACATTTTACTCTTTCCTTTTAAATTTTGCCCTGATTCTAGGGAAATTCACTATAGTAGGAAGAGTGGTTTTAAAATATCCCCAAACAAGTTTAACAATCGGGGCTGAAGAGAGACAACACGGATTCCTCCAATGTACTGAGCATAGCGCCAGTGACTCTGGGGCTGCCTCAGGTGGCCACGCTTGAACATTTCCGTTGCTTGTCATTAGGAGTCTCCTGGCTTTACCTAAGTATTCTCTCTTTATCCCTTGGCACTCACTGTAGACTAATGACATGCATAGTTGACACAAAACCCCACAAAATATTATGCTTTAGTAACTTCCTAGTTAAATTTTTATTTCATTTTCTTTTCTGGGGCCAAGGTACAGTTTTACCATTTGATTGTGAAAAGTCTATATTTTACCAAAACCCAGGAGTAAGCTTGAACACAATAAGCCCATGGCTTGTGGCAGATTTATAAACATCAAATTTGCAGAAAACTGAGACAAAGAGTGATTTTTTGATTTTTTTTTTTTTTTTTTTTTTTTTTTTTTTTGGTGGTGCTGGGGATTGAACCCAGAGTCTTGTGCTTGCTAGGCAAGCACTCTACCAACTGAGTTATATCCACAGCCCCAAGAGTGTTCTTAAAATGACATAAAAGTAAATAAAAGCTGGGTTTGCTGGTGCACGCCTGTAATCCCAGCAACTCGGGAGGCTGACGCAAGAGGATAGCAAGTTCAAGGCCAGCCTCAGCAACTTAGCAAGACCCTGTCACAAAATAAAAAATTAAAAGGGTTGGGGATGTGGCTCAGTGGTAGAGTAACCCCTGGGTTCAATCCCCAGTATTCCAGTACTGAAAAAAAGAAGGGGAAAGAAAAGGAGAAAAAGCAAGTAACAATGGAATTCCTGGAGCTATCCTGAGGCATGAAAATACTGTGTTTTAAAAAATTCTTCTTTAAGATCCATATATTTATAATAAAGTTTCAAATATACATAAAGATCAAAGCTTACCCACATTAAAAACAACAACAAAACACCCCAAAGAGAAAGCTCTTGACATTTTCTTTCACTCAACCACTTTAAAAATATCTTGTTCTCTCTCTCTCTCTTTTAAATCACTGAACATGATTAAAAAAAGAAAAGATGGAAACCTCTCTGAGAACAGAGTCCCTTCCCTCTGTCAATTCTATTCTTCTTGTCATATGCTTCCATCACTCTGGGGGAGAAGATAGACTCTGTCACCCCACCATTCAGATGTGTGGTGTACACACACACCTCCATATATATGTTGCCTACATATATATGTTGCCTACGTCTATACCTACACTTATGTCTAGATACATCACATGGCCTGAGAAGTACAGGGATTTAGGATAAAGTATGGATTACTAAAAAGGGGAGAAGGAAGGAGAGAGATTAATTCAAAGTTCTTCCAACATAGAACAGACAGCCCATGACATTCCTCCATGACTGAAGGAATTGAAACTAGGTGCTAAAACAACCCAGCTGTGTCCTTCCTCTCTTTGGTCTTTATTATTTACATAGGGTATGTCTAAAAGATCCACAGTTATTCTTAACTTTGTCAAGTAAAATAAGTGATTTCATTATTTCAGGCGACATCATACACCCCATCCATCCTGGGCAAATTTTGACCCTTTAGGCACACACAGAGTTAAGGCGAGACTATGACCGGTTCTGGCATGGCTTTTTGCCGGGGGAAAGTAACATTTTGTTTTCACCGCAAACAAAGGTGTTATATTTACCTTCTACTTTGAAGATAGTAAAGTGCGGTCGGCAGTGGAAAGAACCCAAGGCGTTACCTGCGCAGTTCATCCACAGACCCTGGTAAACCCAAGTGGCTGTTATCACCGAGGAGGCGCGGGTGGTGACCTTCCACTCATTGGATGCAGTGGCGGCAACCAGAGCTCCAAACCCTCCGACGCCAAACACCAGAGCCGAGATCTGTGCCCTGGACATGTCGCTCAGCCTTCTGCAGTGTCACCGTCCAGCCCGAGCGCTTTGGTGGTCTAGGCATGCAGCCGAAAAATAACACTTGGACAAACGCTGCAGCCAGCCGATGCGGGTAGGCGACAGTATGTCATGCCCAGGTGGCCTGGGGAAGTACTGGCATTGAGGACCATTATCTACGACTTAACAACTGCATTTTTAGAGATCGCCTAAAATCATCTGATTTTCTACATAGATATTTACCCAAAATTAGTAGGTGAATTTTAAAGGTTTTGATTTTTGCAGATTTTTTTTTTACCTAGTACCAAGGTTAATGCTTAATTTTCTGTTATCCTGAAGATTAACGAACCATGCAAGTACCAGATATTACAAAGTACAGATTATACAGTAACACTCGAAGCTTATTTGACCAATTGCTTTAATTTTGCATGTTTTTTAATCTTTACAGACATGAAACCATATTTTAGGTATTCTCTAATCCATTTTTTATTTAAAAAATTTTTTTTAGTTGTAGATGGATACAATACCTTTATTTTGTTTATTTTTTTAATGTGGTGCTGAGGATTGAACCCCATGCCTCACACATGCCAGGCAAGCGTTCTACCACTGAGCCACAACCCAGCCTCTGTAACCTATTTTTATAAAGAATATTGAGATTTATATGTCCCCGAATTAACTCTCATTAACTACTAAGCTGAATATAGTATTTCATTAAATGCATAATGCATAGACAACTATTTATCCTTTTTTTTTTTTTTTTGGAGATGGACATTTGTGTTGTTCTCTTTTCTTCCCAGTAACAATTGGTGCATTATAATCATTGTTGCTCATTTTTCCTTGTGCACATAAGCAAGAGTCTCTCTGGTATATACCTTAAATGCAGAATTGCCAGAGTGCAGGAAGCACTCACCCTTAACTGTACAGACAGCTTTCCTAGTAGTTACAGCATGAGCAGTGGGCAAGTCCTTATTGTTCCACCTCATGAGGTAGGAGAGAAAAGAAGAGGTAGGGAGAAAGGAGACCAAAAAAGGCACAGAGAATGTTGCTTTCATCTGAAAGCCTTCTGCTGAAGTTCTTCATACCTTCACTTCCCAAGCCTGCTCTCTCTCCCAGATGTCCCTCCCAAATTTCTGAGAAATCCACAAATCTTCACTCACAATCTCCAGGTTTCCAGAAACTCACCTACTTATGAAAATTTCCCTGCACCCTGTTAATTAACCCATGAATACATGTATCGTAAGAAAAGATTGAGCAAAAGGAAATACAAAACCTATAATATAGGGTACTTTTTCAACATTACCTATTGATCAGATATTGGAAATGTCAACCAAAGGATCCTGAGAATTGCCAGACCACCGTGAACCATCTTGCAACCAACAGACTGCTGTCATCCCCACATACCCTCCCATGCCCACCCCTCACCAAGTCTCCCTTAAAAGAAGCGCCCCAGAACCCCCAAGGCATCTCTCACTCTGGAGATTGTCTTCTTTTCTAATTAAATCTCTGCCTCAATATCTAGCACATTTATAATTATTCTTCCTAGATGTTTGCCCAGAAAACTGTGGTCCTGAGTTGAGGTCCCCCTCTCTGGGACCTTCTCGAAACCCTCCAGTGACAATAGTACTTGCTACTGTGAAGCCGAAAGAATTTTTCTTTTGGCGGGTCCGAGGGGTATAAAGGTACCACATGATAATTACTCATTTGCATGTGTGATTATTGACGTTAAGCATCCTTTTGTGTGTTTATTGGCTAATTGTGTTTGTGTCTACAATGACACTTGCAATTTTTGCTCATTTATCTGTTGAGTGTTTGGATTTTTATTATTTTGAGTTCAACATATATTTGGGGTAGTAATCTTCTGTTGATTATGTTGCAGATATCTTTCCCTGGTTGGTGCTTTATCCTTTATAGCCATTTTTTAAAAAAAAATTTTTTTAGTTATAGATGCACATGTTATCTTTATTTTTTTTTAATGTGGTGCTGAGAATTGAACCCAGTGCCTCGCATGTGCTAGGCAAGCGCTCTACCACTGAACCACAACCCCAACCCTTTATGTAGCCATTTGATAAAGCCTTCTTTTAAAAACAGTCAAATTTATCAAACTTTTATTAAATTATTTGTGATTTTGAGATCTTAGTTAAGAAACCCTCCTGGATGCTGTACATGGTGGCACAAGCCTGTCATCTCAGTGACTCCGGAGGCTGTGGCAGGAGGATCACAAGTTGGAGACCAGCCTCAACAACTTACTAAGGCCCTAAGCAACTTAGTGAGATCCTGTCTCAGAATCAAAAATAAGAAGGGCTGAGGATGTGACTCAGTGGGAGATGACCCCTAGGTTTAATCCTTAGTACCAAGAAAAAAAACTAAAAGAAACCCTCACTCAAGGGCTTGGGGGGCAGCTTCATGATAGAGCGTATGCCTAGGATGAGCAAGGCCCTGGGTTTATCCCCAGCACCATAAAATAAAAAAAAAAAGAAAGGAAGGAAAGAAATCCTTCCTCAAGGACAGGGATTTTTTTTTCCCCTTTTACTTCTAAAAACGTCAAGGGAGTTCAGAACGTGCCATAACAAAATTTGCCACTTTGGCATGCTGAGTACTACTTCAGAACCAAGGCACCTGGGGACCAGTAAATGCAGGATGGGCTTCCTCTGCACCTCCCTTATCTTCCTCAAGATGCACACTCCGAAAGGAATGTGACTGTCGTGAATCCCTCTCCAGGGAAAGTTCAACTCCTGTCACAGGCAATGTCTGATACCACACCAGACCAACTTTGTCACAGGCTATCCCCTTTTCTTCTGGACTTGGTGACAGGCTATCCCCTATCCTTCTGCAAGATCATTCATCTTTCCTCAAAGTCATTCACTCTCCCCCACGTTTCCTACACCCTCCTTCCCTCTCCTCTGTGAAGAGGTGTGTACCTTCCAGATCACTTTGGGGGTTTGGGAATATTCATACTTTTTTCATGTGATGTCTACATAATAAATTCATACACCTTTTCCTCCTTTTTTAAATTTTTTTTTTGGAGGGGTACCAGGGATTTAACTCAGGGGCACTTAACCACTGAGCCACATCCCCAACCCTTTTTTATTTACTTATTTTTGTCTTGAGACAGGGTCTCACTAAATTGCTTACAGTCTCGCTAAATTGCTGAGGCTGGCTTTGAACCTGCGATCCTTCTTCCTCGGGCTCCCTGATTGTTGGGATTGTAGGTATGTGCCACTGTGCCCGGCTCTTTTTCTCCTCTTAATTTGCCTACTGTCAGTTTATTTCATAGACTCAATTAACCTTCAGAGTCTGTAGAGTCTTCCCTCCGCTACAGTTCCAAAGTTTTAGCTTTCACATTTTAGTTCTTACATAATCCAGATCGCTTTTTCTGTCTCGTGGTTTGAGATCTATTTCATTTTTCAAGAGGAAAACAGAATTTTAAAATTCTTCTTGTTTCCCTATTGATTTGCAAAGGAATAACTGTCATAGCAGTCACCAATATTTGCATGGTCTGTTTTTGAATTCTCTACCCATTTTACCTACTTGATTTTTCCTGGGCAATCACAACACTTACTAAGTTACTCTAATTTTAAAAATAGGTCTTGAGAGCTTGTGGGTGAGTGTCACTGTGCTCTTGTTTTTCCAGTGCTTGGTATTATTTTTCTCTTCTCTATTTCTTACATATTTTAGAAGCAATTTATCAAGTTAGACACATGTGCATACATATTGGGATGGCTGTTCATGCTTCATTTTCTGTATTCCCTCTCTTGATTAGTTTTGAAGAAAATGGACAGTTCTATAAAAATGAGTGTTCCTGTTCATGAATATCATCAATCTCTTCATTTATTTAACCTATCCTTAATGTTTTCCAATAAATCATATATTTTAATCCTGAAAATCTTGTTGCTCTTTAGGTTAGAATTATTTATTTTCTGCAGAGCTGGGGTTTGAACCCAGGGCCTAGTGCTTGCAAGCACTCTACCAACTGAGTTATATCCCCAGTCCTAGATTTACTCTTAAGACTCATTCTAACAATGATTTTGTATTTCTAATTTGTGCCACCATTTTCTTGTATATACATGTAGTTTTGTTTTTGTTTTTTTTTTGAGGGGGAAGTTTGGGGGAACTGGGGATTGGACCACTGAGCCACATCCCAGCCCTATTTGGTATTTTATTTAGAAACAGGGTCTCACTGAGTTGCTTAGCACTTTACTTTTGCTGAGGTTAGCTTCGAACTCACAATCCTCCTGCCTCAGCCTCCCAAGTTGCTGGGATTACAGGCATGCACCACCACACTCAGCTATACACGTAGTTTTTACACTTTTTTTTTAAAATTATTTTTTTGAGACCGAGTCTTGCTGAGTTGCCCACTCAGCCTCCTGAGTAGCTGGGATTACAGGCATGTGCCACCTGCCCAGCTTCTTGTATTTTTTAGATAAAGGGTTTTTTCCCTTCACATTCCATTTTTTTTTTTTACTCATTTAAATTGGAAGTTACATATTATTTGCATTGTTTAACGATTTTTCTATAAATGTTAATGCATATTTAGCTTAATATATAAAATGTATCAATATCATAATTCTCCTGAGTGACACAAGGACCTTATGATGGGTCAATCTTAATAACACTTCTTCTGGCCTATGTTAACATTTTAGTTCTAACTTACCTGATTTTTAACCCCACAAAATGTATTTTTAGTTCTATGTCATCCCCACAATATTATTATTATATACTGTCACTATTCACCTTCCCCTTTTTTCTTGGCTATTCCATTTTGCATCTCAAACCTTTATTCTTCTTCCTCAAGTCCATCCTTGGCAAGTTTCTTTAGTGAGGAACCATTAGTAGTTATCTCTCTTATTTTTTGCTTGTCAGATAATATCTTGATTCTGTGTTTATTTTCGGTACACAATGTTGCTGAGTATTGGCAAAGCTTCTGCCTTGGACCATACTTTACTCAGTTCCCCTATTTTGTCAAGTACACCTCAACTTCTGGGTTCCCCTGTTTGTCCCTACATTGTCCAATTTAAGCAAGTTTCCTGCTAAGCCAGTCTAGCCAGAATGCCCCTCCTGAACACCAGACCATCCTCAATATCTGTTTGAGCACCTCATCCTCCATATCCCAGGGCATGTGTGATTCCCTAGACTGCCTTCAGTAAGAATCCATGATGGGGCTGGGCACAGAGACTCACACCTGTAATCCCAGCAGCCCGGGGACTAAGGCTAAGGCAGGAGGATCACAGGTTGGAAGCCAGCCTCAGCAATTTAACAAGGCTGTAAGCAACCTAGCGAGACCCTGTCTCAAAATAAAAAGTAAAAGGGATGAGGGATGTGGCTCAGCGGTTAAGCAAACTTTAGTTCAATCCCTGGTACCAAAAAAAAAAAAAAAAAAAAAAAATCAAATCCAGGATGGTTTAGCCAGAAGCACCCTAACCCTGATGTTTCCTTTATGTTTCTTTTTAGTACTTTTCCATCTACTGACTTCTGCCTGATCCTTGGATATAAGTCCCTGTGCTATATTCAGATTTGAGCCCCATCTCTCTCCCGTTGCAAAATTCCTTTTCAGTGGTGCTCATACCTATTGCAAAAGTCCCCCCAAACATATACACCATAACTTGAATGAAGTCTGCCATATCACTTTTTAAAAATATTTTTTAGTTGTAGATGGGCACAGTATCTTTATTTATTTATTTTTTTATGTGGTGCTGAGGATCAAACCCAGTGCCTCACACCTGCTAGGCAAGTGCTCTACCACTGAGCCACAACCCCAGCCCTGCCATATCATTTTTAACAAGTATCACTGAATATTTCTTTTCATTAACAGGATGCAATTATTTTGAATCAGGACATTGAAGCTATAAGTCCATTTTCTTTTTCCTTTTTTTTTTTTTTTCTTTTGTGGTACTGAAGATTTTTTTGGTACTCAGTGTTTAACCACTGAGCCTATCCCCAGCCCTTTTAAAAATATTTTATGTAGAGACAGGGTCTCGCTGAGTTGCTAAGCACCTCGCTAAGTTGCTGAGGCTGGCTTTGAACTCACCATCCTCCTGCCTCTGCCTCCCGAGCTGCTGGGATTACTGGCATGCATCACAGCGCCCAGCTAAATTCATTTTTTTTGGCTTACATTGTTGCTGTTGAGAAATCCACCATAAGATTTGCCATTTCCTCTGTCGGTAATCCATATTTTCTTTTCCTTCTTTCTTTCTTTCTTTCCTTTCTTTCTTTCTTCTTTCTTTCTTTCTTTCTTTCTTTCCTTCCTTCCTTCCTTCCCTTCCTTCCTTCCTTCCTTCCTTCTTTCTTTCTTCCTTCTTTCTTTCTCTTTCTCTTTCTTTCTTTCTTTCTTTCTTTCTTTCTTTCTTTTCTTTCTTTCTTTCTTCTTTCTTCTTCTTTCTTTCTTTTTCTTTCTTTCTTTCTTTCTTTTTTGGTGCTGGGGATTGAACCCAGGGCCCGTGAGGGCAAGCATCTCTACCAACTGAGCTATCTCCCCAGCCTCCTCCATGTTTTCTCCTTGACTGGTTATAATATTCTCTTTGTCTTGGTTTGGAAGTTTTGCTTTTTCCTTTTAAATTCTCATCGCTTTATTGAATATTGCTGCATTTCCTGGCCTAGTCCCCTGCAAAGCTAGCTATTGCTAGCAAAGATGGGCAATTAGCAAATTTCTTTCTTTTTAAAAACTTTTTGGGCTACAGGTAGATCTCAGTGGTAGAATAGTTGTCGAGCATACATGAGACCCTGTGTTCAATCCCCAGCGTCAATCAATAAAATTAATTTAAAAAGATAAAATAAATTTTGTTTTTGATTGATGCATAATAGTTATACATATTATGGGTACAATGTGATATTTTGATACATGTATACAATATGTAATGATCAAATCAGAGTCATTAGCAAATCTGTCACAAACATTTGTCATCTTTTGTAGTGAGAACACTCAAAATCCTCTCCTAGCTATTTTGAAATGCACATTAAATAGCACCTTCTGTGCAATAGAGCACCCAAACTATTTCTTTCTATCAAACTATAACACTGACCAACCTCTACCTGAAATCCCCTCCTCCCTACACCCTCCACCTCTGGCAACCACCGTTCTATCTCAACCTCTATGAGACCAACTTTTAAAGATACCACGTGTGGAATCATGCTGTATTTTTCTTTCTGTGCCTGGTTTCTTTCTTACTATAATATCCTTATGGTGTGTCCATGTTGTTGTGAATAATAGAATTTATCCTTTTTTTTGGCTGAATTGGTATTTCATTTTATATATGTACCACATTATCCATCTGTTGATGGGCACTGAAGTTGATTCCTTAATTTGTTATTGTGAATAGTGACACAACAAAATGGAAGTACAGATGTCTCTTTGACATACTGATTTTATTTCCTTTTAATATACATCCAGAAGTGGGATTGTTGGATCACACAGTAGTTCTAGCTTAATGTTTTAATGTATGAAACCTTCATACTGTGCTATAATGGTTACCTGAATGTACATTCCTACTAGCTCACTTCAATTTTCTAAGTGTGGATTTCTTTTTATCTTTTTTTGGAAGAGACTGTACTTTTGCAATTTGATAATTCATATCTTTCATCGATCTGAAAAAATTATTAGTCCCTATTCTTTATCTTCTTCTGTAATTCTGATAAGATTTTCCAGTCTATCGTACATCTCAACCCCTCTTTATTATTTTTCCTCTCTCTGTGAGCACACAGCATTCTGGAAAGGTTTTCCAGAAACATGTTCTAATTTATTTTATCTTCAGTTGTGTAGAATCTGCTGGTAACCCTTCCAAAGTTTCTAATGTCTATTACGATCCTTTTAAAAAAAAAATCAGAGGTTCTATTTTATTTCAATTCTACCTTTTTTTTTTCTAATCTCATTCTTTAGCATAATCCAAATGTCCCATTTTTTTGTTTTTAAACATTCATTTTATAATTCGTATCTAATAATTCTCACACCTACAGTTTCCTCGGGGTGAATTCATTACTTTTTTCCTACTTACTTTCTCAATTCTGGTGGTTTACGATTTGAAAGTATAACCTTGCGCTCTTCCCAACTTTATTTGTGGAAATGTTCTGAGGCCCGAGTTGAAGATTTGTCCCCTGCAGATAGAATTTATATTTGCTTTACCAACCAGGCTTACTTTAATCCTCAGCTTTTTCTACCGTCCTAAGCCAGAGGGTCAGCCCATGATTAAGATTCTCAAATACTTCCTTTGGCCCCTCTTCTCAGGTCCAAGATCAAGACACGATATTTCCTGTCATTCATGGGGGATAGCGGTGACAATGGTGATGGGTAATGAAGAGGCAATTTAAAATTCTTCTCACTGTGATCATGCTTTGGGGAGGGAACAGCTTCCCGCAGGCTCCTCCGATCCAGCCTATGGCCTCGCCTGGCACTGTCCTGGCAGCCAGGAATCCCCAGGTCCCTAGATCTGGGCGAATGGGAACCCCCTAGGGTAGCTGTTAAACACTTCCACAGTTGTGTCTTCTATTAGTGTCTCAGTCTTTGGCCTTTAAAGATTTCCTTTACTTTCTTACCATCTCAGGTCATTTTCAGCATCTGAAAACATTTTTCAAATATCTAACAAGTTTAAGTGTTTTGTTCCAGGGGGGTTGTGCAGGATCCAAAATCCCCTGCGCCAAAAAGGAAGTAGATAAATGTTGGAAAGGAAAGAACTATTTTTTTTTTAATCTCTCCTAAAAATCAAATGACGAATCAGGAAGTAAAAATAATTGAATTTATCTCAAGGAGAATCCTGAAATGTCAGATTTCTACAAATTTTGCTGCACTATCCCATTTTGATTCATATATATTTCATTTAGAAGATAGGGGAATGTTTTTAGAGGAAAGAGCTCTTGCTTCAAAAGAAAAAAAAAGTTGAATTCCAAGAAAAGAGATTCCTGAAATATAATTTGAAAACCCATCAATTTCAAATGAAAAAATACCTACTTTCTTATATAATTCAAATATAAATTTTAAATAGGTTTTTTAAAACTCAGAAACATCAATATCTACCTCATTTGCCAATATTTTGATTCCAGGGCTCAGTAAGAACATTTTTAAAAAATCTTCTAAATATCTAAAAACTAGCAATGAAAACTAAATAATTCTGTCTATAAGTAGTTATTAGTCTCTTACTTGGTCAACTAGACAAGTGTTTGTATACTTTGATTTTTTTCAAATACAAATACATATTTAAAATCTCCTTTCTTGGATGAAGACTCAGAGCATCTGAATCTAAGAGAAAGGTAAAGAAATACCACATGGGTAAATCTGCCAAAATTTGGGCTACATGACTGCCTTCCTTATTCACCTCCCCCTGGGATGGGCAGGGAACAAGTTTCTCTGGAAGAATTCAGTCAAACTTTGCTCACCATCCACTGTCAAAATTATTAAGAGATATCAAATCTTAAATGTGCTTTGAAGTTTTATCAAGTTTCCTGGAATTCAAAAGCTCATTGTGGACAGAGGGCTTAGTCAATTGTGACTCAGCATAGAAAAAAATGAAAGGGGAAAGAATTAAGTTTGCAAAGACAGAAACATCAGAAAAGCCAGTTTAAGTCACAGGACATAAACTCTATGGATGGCAATGACTGTCATGAAGAGGACTGCAATTTAATTACAAGATTTTCTTTGACGTGAAAGGAAATCTGTGAACTCTTCCAGGTTAATAGATCTTATCACAACAAAGAAATAATAAATGTCTGAGATGACAGATGTGCCAGTTACCCTGACCTAATCATTACACATTGTAAACATGGGCTAAAATGTCACACTGCTCCTCATAAATATTTATAATTACTTTGTCAATTAAAACATTTATATGTCTGAATACCTCCCTTCTTAGCCAGTGTGGGAATTACAATAGCAATGTACCAGGAGCAGAGAAGGTGCTAAATAACATCTATTATTTACATTAGTAAAGTGAGGATACTGGGGAAAGGATGACCAACTATCTCAGTGTACCCAGACTGCCCAAGTTTCAGCGCTGAGCACCATGTATTCTAGCAATCCACTCAGCCCCTCAGCAAACACGTGGTCTACTTTTTCGGTTCTTATTGGAGGAAATTGACAGAATTGCTGTTTTTTGCAACCATACATAATGTCTTCCTGTCACAGTTTCCAGCTTCTACCCCATTTTCCCCTCACACTGCCACCTGCCTGTAAATGGAAGTTAATTCTTGCCAGCTGGGAAGCCAGGCTAGCACATTCACCTGGAAGAGGGCTGGGTAAGGTGTGATTTGGACTTCACGTTTTGTGCAATGTTCAACAGCTACCAGAAGAGGGTGTGCTCCACATTACCGGGCTCAAACGCTGTAGGCAGAAGCTCCTTCCCTGATCCAGGTAGGTTTTCTGTCACCCATCTAGTTTCAGTAAAGTGATCTTCCATATTAAGATGTGGCCTTCCCTCCCTTTCTCTTTCCTCTTTCCATCTTTTTTTTTCTTCATTTCTGATTTTTAGGGGTAGATGCTGCACACCACCTCAGCCCATGGTACTCCTCCATGTGCTACATCAGCTTGCTTTCTAACTTGTTCCTTTATCCCCAGCCCTAGGCCCATTTTCCTTTCTGCCTTAACAAACAACTGTTCCAGTGTGTTCACTGTGCTTTCCTTTGTTGTGAATTCTTCAGAAAATGTGCATGTGTGCTTGGTGTGCAGGTCTTACTAATTTATAGAAGTGCTATTGTGTAACAGATCTGATTCTGATTTTTGCTTTTCTTGGCTCTACACTTTCAAGACCCTTTTATGTTGCTCTCTGCACAACTCATGGTTCTAGACTGTTGCTCCTAGCAGCCACAGGGGGTTCTGTGGTGCAGCCATAGGCCCGCCTCTGACTCCCCTTACTCCTCCAGCATCACTCCAGTGAACGCAGGTGCCTGTTCCTTTATGGACTTGTGAGATTCCCTGGAGTGGACCTCCGGGGAGGGACTGGCTGGGTCATAGGGTCTGCATTCCCTCTGGTTAACTTGCCATAATGCCCCCCATCCACACTCTTGCTAAGGGACGTGGGGGTTTCTATATAACCCTAGATCCCTACCAGCATTTAACTTCCACATTTTTGTCCATCTAATGGGTGTGAAGTGATATTGTTTTAATTTGCATTACCAAAAACTTGAATTGGACATCTGTTTATATGCCTTTCAGTCTTTTAGTTTTTCTCTTCTAAATCTGTCCATTTTTTTTTCATTTGGAGTCTTCAGGTATTCCTTGTGTATGCTAGATATCAGTATCTTGTTCGTTTTAGATTTTTCAAATATCCTCTCCTA
Source organism: Sciurus carolinensis (assembly GCF_902686445.1). Classification (NCBI taxonomy): domain Eukaryota; kingdom Metazoa; phylum Chordata; class Mammalia; order Rodentia; family Sciuridae; genus Sciurus; species Sciurus carolinensis. The sequence continues at coordinate 15,082,928 of NC_062217.1, forward strand.
ACAAGCATTTGTTTATAGTGCCTTTTTGTGAAACAGATATATTTAATCTTGATGTGATCAAATTCCTCAATACTCTGTATTTTTTAGGTCCTACTTAAGAAATCTTTCCTTTCTCTAGCACACCAAGATCTGTGTGTGTGTGTGTGTGTGTGTGTGTGTGTGTGTGTGTTTTCTGACCACAATCCTTTGTTCACAATTCTGAAATCCAGTAGTCTAAATTTCATAATCCTGGCACCATGTCCATCGACGGAAAACAGATGGTATGCTGTAACCGGGCAATTGGAGACTTTAATAAAGGGACTTTATTAAGGGGTGCAGAGCAGGTTTTCTGGACTTGACACTATTGACATTTTGGTTCAGATAATTCCCTATTGTGGGGAGCTGTCCTGTGCACTGCAGGGTATTTATCAGCACCCTGATGTCAGTTCACTAGATGCCCGTGTACCCTGCTATCCACCCCCACCCCTCGCAGTCATGATGACCACCAGGTGGCTCCAGGTACTGCCAAATGACTCCCAGTAAGAATTGCCGAGGAGCCCAACTGAGGCTTGAGCTGGTTCCTGCTGCAGTCTGTCACCCCCACGTGGGAGGGATGAGGGGAGGGGGTGGTTCTTGGAACCAGGTGACAGTTCTGGAAGAAGCTAACTGGGCCTTTCAGTGAGGCCAAGGTCGTCCTGAGAAGCCCCACCGGGAGGAGGTCTTCTCCCTCCCCATCTTCCACCAGAGGGTAAAAGCCTGCTGACGAGGTGCAGGGAATTGCCCGCCCCCCGGGGGGCGGGGACACAGGGAGCAAGATGGAGAAGAGGGAAGTGTGGGCTAGAGGGGCGAACCCAAGACACCCAGCACAGCCCCCGAACCTGCTGGTTGGCAAGGCAACTGGAACTAAGCTGTATTTTAGTCTTTACTCCATTACTGCAGAAATACTGAGGTCTTTGATCAGTAAGCTGCCCTAGACCCAGCTAGGGGCATCATGAAATGTATAGGTACCATTTTACCTTCCTCAAATCTGAAATTTGTTAAATTTCAAAATACATTTTGTTCCACACATTTCAGAAATGTGATTGTGGAAATACACTTTTCACATTTAGGTCTTAAATCCATCTAGAGTATTTCCTGTGTAACATGAGGTAGAGACAGTTTTATGTTTCTATATAATGAGTCACTTTTCTCTACACCACCTGAAAAACGATCCCCTTCTCTCATTGATCCATTGTGAGAGACTCCCATCCTATAGAAAGTTCAAATGGATTCATCTCTAGTCTGTTCCACCTGTCCCTTTGTGTATTCTTCTGTCAAATATCATTTTAAAAATTACTTTGGCTTCTTGATATGTCCTACTATCTGCTAGGTAAATACTCTCTTTGCTCTAGTAGATAATCTTTATTGTTGGCAATAAAGATTGCCAACGATTGCCAACTGGCAATTAAACTCAGTACTGGGGATTGAACCCAGGGCACTGTACTCTGCCACTAAGCTACACCACCAGTCCCTTTTTGTTTTTTGGTATCAAGGATTGAACCCAGGTGTGCTCAACCACTGAGCCACATCCCCAGCCTTTTTTTTTTTTTTTTTAAAGGCAGGGTCTCACTACATTGCCGAGGTTGGTTTTGAACTTGTGACCCTCCTGCCTCAGCCTCCCTAGTAGCTGGAATTACTAGTTTTACCACCACATCCAGCTGATTGAAAATTTGTTTTTGTCTTGTTTTGATATTTAGTGGTGGGGAATCAAATTCAGAATCTTTTATATGCCAGCCGTAATGCAAATGTTATTAAAGCCAGAGACCATCATCTTTTCCAGAAGGAAAATGAATAGATTTCTTTTAAAAACTTACTTTCAACATAGCATCCTGAAGCATATTAGTTTCATTCAAGGGTGGCAACTTGCATAGTATGAAAGTCTTTAACATAAGATATGGATGCTAAAACCCTAAATTTTATAATCTTCAGGTGGGTCATATTGATTTCAGTTTCAAAAGACAAAATTAAGTCATAGCAAATGAAATGTCATGCACATTTCTATGAGTCATAGAGGTATTGTTCTAAATTAAAGGAGACTGAAGAAATGTGAAAACTGCAACTGTTATGCTTGATTAGATCCTGAATTGGATGAATTTAAAAAGACCACACAGGATGCTATGGAGACACCTGAGGAAATCTATGTATTGGTTGTTGAGATTACATTACTGTGGCAATGTCGAATCGTGGGTGTGGTGGTACTGTTGTGGGGACGCAGGAAAATGCCCTTGGTCTTATATGATCCATGTTGAAGTATTTGGGAATTAGGAGTCAAGACATCAACTACTTCCTTTCAAATGGTTCAGAAAAATAAGCATGAAGCAAAGGTTTTGGCAGAAGTTGGCAAATCTGGATGAGGGTGTCTAGATATTCTTCACATTTTCAACATTTCTGGTTTAGAAAATTTCAAAATAAAATGTTGGGGAAAAGAAATAGGAAGTCAGAAACAGTAAGACCGCTTCAGTTGGCTCAGAGGCAAAGCAGTTTTCTTTCAGGGCACAAGACTCTACATCCTGTGGCCACAACTGGGCGCCCTCTGCTTCCTGAGGTAAGCAGGGTCCTGTGCAAATGTATCCCCTGGAGGCTGAAGTCTTGCCCTCTTATTCCAACTTCCCCAGGCCTGTGGCTCCTACGCTCCAGCAGCATCTCTGGAGTTGGGCAGAATCGGGCCCAGTTTGGCCAGTGCCCTAGCCAGCACGGCAGTTCCTGGATCTTTATGGTGAAGAATTCCAAACCCAGCACCCCCCAGCACACCCTGGTGGCCAGTGGTTCCTACTTGCCTTTTTGAAGGTTAATTTTACTATTTGAGAATGAGAGGTAGATTCTATTGTGGATTCTATCATTGAAGACTTAGAAGCTCAAGCTTCACTTGGGTGGAGCTCAGTGGTAGAGGGTGAGCTTAGTGTGCACAAGGCCCTGGGCTCAATCCTGAGCATGAAAGAAAAGAAGAGAAGGGAAGGGAAGGGAAGGGAAGGGAAGGGAAGGGAAGGGAAGGGAAGGGAAGGGGAGGGGAGGGGAGGGGTGTGGAGGGGAGGGGAGGGGAGGATGGAAAGGAAGGATGGAAGAGAAAGAAAGAAAAGAAAGAAAGCTTTAAGTTAGAAGATCTCAAGTCCTGTAGAATTTCATAGGCACCTTCATCAATTCAGTTCAAACTTCCAGCATCAAGCTCCTCCCCACACCAACCTGTCTATGTCCTACAATCCATCTCTGGTCCATAACCCTTCAAATTCACCAGGAGACTGCCAGCTTCCCGCTTCATGATATGAAGCGCTGTCCTTTGGTTTCCATTTCCAAATTATGCTCTTACTATGCAATAAATGGAAAGAAGTAAAATCTCTACATCTTGATTTACTAGGAAAAATGTTATTCTTTTCATGCTTGGACTTAGGTTTGAAAATTTTTTATCTTAAACCCTGGGTAGAAGATATTACAGCCACTGAGTGCTGGGGACGTAGCTCAGCTACGGCATATGCAAGGCCCAGAGTTTGGTCCCCAGCAAAAGTGATGATTGAGAAATGGAGAACTTGCCTATAGCAGGCAGATATGAGGGGGTAAAGCAGTATTATCTCTGTTTCCTTCCCTCCCTCGGAGAAGTGCATCATTAACTGTGACTGCATCTCTCCCTGTACATCACGGAGAGGTAGCAGACATCCGGTGGTATCAGTATCTTTACTATTATACTAATGTAGTCACGAGCCACAATTAGAGTTTATTGCAGGAAACTGTAAAAGGTATTCCTTGCCAAATGTGTTCTCACTTTGGCACACTCCTCTAAAGTGGCTTTCAAAGCAAATGTAACGAACTCAGTATGGGTGGTAAATTGAATCAAGTTCTGCTAAAGCAATCAGTACTGGGCTAACTGAACAAAGCAAACCAATCCACGATTGAGCCGAGTCACAAAGTGCTGCAGAATCAGTCCCTCTCTTTTCAACAAATAACTTGCTGTGCCATACCAGGCCCAGAGGAAGAACCAGAAATTTCAGATTTATGGATTTGAACTGAATTTTCCAGAAAGGCTTTGTCTTCACCCAATTCTTCCTTCCTGCTTTCAAATCGGTCAGTTGGCATCAGGAGTAGTGAATCAAATTGCTTGATTTGGCTTTTACTCAGGACAGAAAGACTCATGCCTTGCTACTTGTTATTTATAAATGAACAAAAGGAGGAATAGTTGTTCTAAGCGCTCACGTCTGCCAGGAAGTCGGGCAAGAGCTTTCATTCGGTCCAGACAAGTGTGAGCCCCACTGTCCTCTTGATGTGGGATGTCGCCCCCAGCTACCCTGGAGTGCACACTGCCGACACCCTTTCCCATGATCCTCCTGGGCATCCTGGCAGGGCAGCTGGGAGCCCGGAGCTTTGCTGACACTTCAGGTTTCCATCCCCAAACCACAGCATTGGCCTCACCACCCTGCAACTTCAGGGGAGGCAGGCAGAGAAGGGCAGCCAACCCTCCTCCTGGGCACGTAATTGAGCTGCACCACGGTGGAGAGCAAACTGCAGGATGCATCCGGAAGAAGCCAGAAACACTCTCCACCCAGTTCTTGGGCTCACACAACACACAGCTTCTTGTTGTGAAACACAGCACATGCACACGCACACACACACACACGCACAGAGGAACTGGAACAAAGCACACCACCACTGTGCATGGATAACGTGCTTACCAAGAATCCCAGCTGTCCTCATTCAGGGGCTGCTTTAATCTTCATTACTGGCCTTTCCATTTGGATTTGTGTGCGTTTCTCTCCCAATTCCATGTCTGTTTCCAAGTGATCTTTTCAAATCATTTTATTGGGGTATGATTGACAAGGGAATAACTGTATATACTTCATGTATACAACGAAATTTGAGGATAAGTACATTCTCATGAAACCATCCTACCATCAAGACCATCACCTGTCAGAGCTTCCGCCAACCTCTTCTTCTTATTATTATTATTTCTGTGTGTGAAAACTACCCTTAACCTCCACCCTATCTTCCCTTGAGAAACTTTCTGACCTCTTTAGAAAGATTAAATATCGTTCAAAGCACACGTGAATGCCGGTTCAATTGTCTGCAGCACTTGACAGCTCCTTCCAAAACGATTGCCTAGCTCCAGATGGTTTATGAAAACCTCATCCTCTCTCCTCTTCTTTCTAAATCAGTACAGATTTCAATTAGGTCTGGACAGGTTTTAGGTGATAATTTCATAACTATATCACTATTTGGTGCGGCAACTACCTTTTCTTGCTCAGTTCACAGTGATTCAAAGCTCAGTCTAGAATTTGAAAACACAGTTCTACTTTATATGGAGATGAGTTGCCCTTTGACCCTGGTCCCATTGTCAAGTCACAAACAACCACGGACTAGGAGGAACCAGAGTTTCAGGAGCCCTCTGTGCCTCAGTGAAGAGAAGGTGACAGGTGCAGCTTCTATTAATGGAGCCCAAAATGGAAGTGAACTTGAAGGAGCTGTATGTGGTAGTGATGAGGAAGGGGCAGGGACTTTGGGGACAGGTAAAGTTGTATTGGTAGGAACTCACCTGCAGGTGTGATCCATAGCAAGTTTACTTACATTAGCATTTTAAAAATTAAAATGAAATATGCATAACAAAATCTGCCATCTCAACAACCCTCCCCATTTGGGGAATCCAACCCTGGAAAGTTCTATCACTGAACTCCATCCCCGACCCTTCTTATTTTGAGGTAGGGTTTAGAACTTGCAACCCTCCGGCCTCAGATTCCCGAGTCGCTGGGATTACAGGCATGTGCCACCAGGCTGGTGGATCTAAACCATGGTTAAGGGCACTATTTGTGGTATTAAGTGCATGCACATTACTGTGCAACCGTCTCCACCATCCGGCTTCCAGAACTTTGTCGTCTTCCCAAACTGAAACTCTACCCGTTAAACAGGAACACCCTGCTCCTCTACTCCTGGCCCATCATTTCACTTCGTCCTGATAAATTTGACCTTGCTTGACCCCTTACATAAGTAGAATCCTGGCGTTCGTCCATCTGTGACTCCTCATTTCACAGCACACTATGGTCAAGCTTCATCCATGTTGTCACAGGTCAGAACACTCTTCCTTGGTAAGGCTGAAGAATCCCTTGTGTAGAAATCACACTGTGTTCACCTGCCAATGGACCTTGGGGCTTCCACCTCTTGGCTACTGTTAGTAATTCTCCTCTGTTGAGAGCGGTGACGGAGGATGGGAGAGCAGTGACTGAGATCAGGAGTCTCTGATGTCCTCATGGCTGTGGCATGCCCAGTTCCTGGGAATGTTTCTGTGTAAGGGCACAGGATGCCTAGCTGCTGTAGCAATGCCCTGCCTGAGGAGGCTCTGTGCAAGAGCCCTATCAGTTCTAACCTTGATCTCAGGCACATCGCTCCCAGGAAGAAAGGAATTCTTATGCTAGACAACCACAAGGTTTCACCAGCTCCGCTTCTCCAGTTCCTGCCTGTTAAAAGTTATAGTAACTTTTAACAATGGACTTTCTCGAGAGCTACACAAAGCTCCTAACATTGCACTTTGCAACTATGAATTGCTACTGCGGAAAAGCTACATAGATGTCCTAGTTTCTGTAACTTTTCTGACTACAAAGAATAATGCGTGCACAGTCTTTAACCTGATATAATGAGACATATATAAATAAAGATTGCTAGACCTGCATCTCCATCAGAGAACAGGCTCCACCTGATCCCAGCTTAATCTTCAAGATCTGTATCTGTGAATCTTTATTTTCCAATCTCCCTTCACCCCTCGCTGAACCTGAACGACAGTTTGGTGTCCCTGGTCGCGACACTCCTCTGAACAGGGGTGTTCAAAACAGCTCCTAATTCTTTTGGATAAACCCAGATGTGGAAGAGCTGCTGTACACTGTAATTCCATGTTCAATTTTTGAAGGCATTTTAATCTTATTAAGGCCTAATACAACATTAGAAAATAGAAACGAGCCTGCTGTTTGTTGAGCGTTCACAAACTGAACACACCCTGTAACCAGAACACGGTGGGCGTGCCATAAGCACAGCCACGGGCTCTTCTGGTTTCCGCCTCACACAGGGAGTCAACGCTATTCCAACTTTCAACAACATAGATTCAACAGAGATGCCACTAGGAAATGGGTGAGTGCCAAGCAGTCGGTCTCAAACAGAGAAACGTCCAAGCCACCTACCTCCCAGCCGCACCCATGTGTACAGGTGTCACCAGATTCCCTGGTCCGTGTGAGCACTTTTCCTGGGGTAGGAAGGGGTTAGTACTGCTCCCTTGGGCTATTCTTTCTCCCTTAAATGGTAGAACAGCTTTCTGGTGCCTTGGATTCCTCCCAGCTGAAGGCTGAGCAGGGGAGCACTGGATTTAAAACCGGCATGGCTCCATGTGAATTTGCAGAGAAACCCAGCTAGCCTCTGGGGTGCAGCACGCTCTGTCCTGGCTGGTCTTGTAGACCCCAGGGGGAGTGCTTTGGACATGACCGCTGATGAACCTGGGGAGCGTGATGCAGCAGGGACACCAGGAGTGATGTCCACGTCTCTTTGGGATGAGAAACATCTCTTACTAGCCTTGGAGAAAAGGCTGATTTTTAAACTGCTGGCTGGGAGAACCGGAAAATCTTTCTTCTGTAAAATGTGCCTGCTGCCTGCAGGACCCACATGAGCCCAGGCTGTGACGTGGGTAGAAGGTCGTCTTCATCCATTCTCAGACGAACTGTGGTTTCCTCCGCCTTCCCCTCCTCTCTGGAGGTTTCCTTCATCATCAGCAATCTCCCCATTCAGGTCCCCTTTGTCCCCCACAAGCTGCTGGAGGAGGGGATCTGCTATCGTCTGTGTGTCCTGCCTCCCAGGGACTGATATTTTTAGCTCAGTGAAGGATGATTAGAGTCGCTCCCTCCTATCTCCATCTCTCTAAATGAAAAAGTGTTTGCTGAGTGATGTCGATTAAATTGTGCCCCCCTAAAAATCTCGTGGGAGCCCTAATGCCCATGGGAGGGTGTTTGGAGGTGGAGCCTTTGGGAGACACTAATTTAGATGAAACACAGATGGAGTCCCTGGAATGGGACCATTGCCATTTAAGAGACTGAGAACACACTCCCTCTTCCCGCCACCACACACCCAGAGGCCATGGGAGGTACGGAGATGGTGGCTGGCTGTCTGCAGTCTAAGGAAGGTGCCCTCTTCATACACCAACCCTGCAGGTGCTTCGATCTTAGATGTCCAGTCTCCAGAACCGAGAAAACAAGTTCTTTCTGTATAAACCACTAGATCTGTGGTATACCGTTAGGTCAGCCCAAGCTGACTAAGCAAATGCATTTCAAAATGGCCTCTTTCCTTAGAAAACTTGGAATGGAACCACCATTTGACCCAGCTATCCCACTCCTCAGCCTATACCCAAAGGACTTAAAATCAGCATATTACAGAGATACGGCCACATCAATGTTTACAGCTGCTCAATTCATAATAGCCAGACTGTGGAACCAACCTAAATGTCCTTCAATTTTTGAATGGATAAAGAAACTGTGGTATATATATACAATGGAATATTACTCAGCTATAAAGAATAATAAAATTATGGCATTTGCAGGCAAATGGATGAAATTGGAGAATATCATGCTAAGTGAGATAAACCAATCTCAGAAATCCAAAAGGCGAATGATCTCACTGATAAGTGGTTGATGACACATAATGGGGAGTGGGAAGAGGGCAAGAATGGAGGAAGGAAGGACTGTATAGAGGGAAAGAGGGATAGGAGGGGTGGGGGGGGAGGAAAAAATAACAGAATGAATCAAACATCATTACCCTATGTAAATGTATGATTATGCAAATGGTATGCCTTTACACCATGTACGAACAGAGAAACAACATGTATCCCATTTGTTTACAATAAAAATAAATTTTAAAAAAATATCAACAGTAAAAAAAAAAAAAAAAAAAAAAAAAAAAAAAAGGCCTCTTTTTCCAACCAAATCATTGTTCCCAAGCCCCTACTGCACCCGGACCTGCTAGCTTAGCCCTCACAGGTGCTCCGCAGGAAATCAGGAAATGACCCAGATGCAAGTGCAGCTCTGAGGGCACCACTGAGGCAGGCAGGCTCACAGGCCCAGAGGCTCTCAAGCCCAGGAGGGGCACAGGAGGACACAGGACCTCAGTGCCTGAGTCCTGGGCGGCACAAACTCACATGTCCTTCCCTCTCTGCTGCCTCATGGCAACTGGGATGCAAGGACCCATGCTGACGTCCAATCGAGTGGGCCCAGGAGATGGCAGTGCCTGGAACCAACACACCAGCTGCATGGAGACACAGGCGTGCACACCTGGCCACAGCTGGAGCTGGCGGCTAGACTCCCGGAGCAGCTCTGGGTTTACCTCCTTTTCCTTGGGCTGAGAGCACCTGGGGCCAGAACAGGATACACTGGATGTCACCAGTATGAGACTGACCTATGCGTGGCATGATGGGGTTGTAACTTAGGGGGAAACTTGATCTTTCCATCTTTCTCTCCAGGAGGAGCATTGTTGTTGCTTCCTTTATTCTATGCATCTTGACATGGCTGACAGAAGATGTACGTATTAGCTATGTGGAATATATCCTCTTAGTTCTGCTTATCTTCCATAACTCGCTTACTTACAGGAAGAACAATGTACCTTGATGCTGTCATAAAATCATCCAGATGGGCAAGTCAGCTATAATTTCACAAAACCAGGCTTAGCAAACACATACCTGGGTTTGGACCTTTCTGACTGACGTTGGATATTTATTGCAATGGGGAATGTGCGTCTGGGGAGGTCTGTTTCCACAACCCTACGTGTTTCTTAAAGTGTTGCTTTTCACAGTACCTCCTGCATGGTGGTACTGTCCTTAAACCTCCTGCAACCCAAACTTGCTCCTGCGATTTCCCCATTTTCCTATTCCAGTTGGCATGTGAACTTTATTTTCCTCTCATATGAGTCCGTTAAAAATAAGAAAAAGAATTTCTTTTAGCGGTTGTGAATTAACGTTTTTGTTTCTCCCAGGATAATCCACCCATGCGCAGCAGATGTAACGTCCACTTTTGCAGTTTACCCATTTTGCCACAAGGTGGCGCATGCGCACCAGTAAGACACAGGCTCAGGCTGCTGTTCTGGGCTGGGCGTGCAGCAGAGGGGTCAGATGGAGGGGCGGTGACCCTAAGAAGGGAGATGAACAGAATGAGACACCAGAGGAAGTGAATGAAGGCCGAGAGGACGGAGGTGGTGTAGACGTCTGGAGTGGACTTTGGGATCAAGTAGCTTGCTTTCCAATACCAGTTCCGACTCACTAGCCCCCTGGCCTTAGGTATTTTAGTTTTTACTTTCTTCCTGAAAAGAGTGACCTCCTGGCTCAGGGTGGTCATTTGGTGAGAAATAACTGGAAGGATCCTATAGAGCACTAAGGATCCTTGTATCTTTCCAGTTATAAGGATCCTTAGCAGCCCCTAAGCATAGCACCCCTTCCCTACCCACCACATACACTAAGCACACAGCACTTTAGAAGCCTGGAATCACAGCAACTCAAAGATGTATTGTTGGTTGAAAGGGAAACACGAGACTTGGTGTACACAGATGATCTCTTAGTTCAGTTCTCTAGTATTTCCCATTTTGTAGAAAAGGGACATGAAGCTCTAATCAATTCATTTAACTGACTTATGCACAGCCAGTTCATAAAGCCCCTGAAATTTATCATCTGCCCCTCTTTCCTCTTCCTCCTTCCTCTCCTTTTTCTTCTTCCTCTCTCTCTCCCCACCCCGCCTCTCCATTTTCTTCTCCTCCTCCTCTTCCTCTTTCTTCTTCCCCTCTGTCCCCTCTCTGTCAGCAGCTCTGCAGAAGTGCTGCCAGGGTAGGTTGATTCCACCAGAACGCAGCCTGCAGCTCCAGGCTGGGTTTCTGCTCCCCTCCCCCAAGCAGCAGGCCACTGATTAAAGTTTTATTAAAGAGAACAGAGACTTGCTTGAGGGAAGATGCCCAATTTGTCTTGGTTCTGGGACTGGTTATCAGCCTAATAACTGGTTTATTGTGAAGAAGAGGGAGAGAAAGGAGGAAAGGCTGGAGCCCCATCCAGCCAGACTCTGGGCCTTTGCTTTCTTTCAAAAGTGAAGCAAGTGGCTTCACAGCAGGGTCTAGAGATCATTTTTTACATCTTAAAAGACTTCAGGTTCCTGTTAAGTAGTGTGGTAGTCTGTAGTCATGTTATGGTTTAGATATGAGGTGTGCCCCAAAAGCTCATGTGTGAGACAATGCAAGAAAGCTTATATGTGAAAGGACTGGGTTAGGAGAGTCTTAACCTAATGCATTAACCCTGATAGGGATTAACTGGGTGGTAACTGTAGACAGGTAGCTAGTATGGCTAGAGGAGGTGGGTCACTGGGGGTGTGCCTTTGGGTTATGTATACTGTCCTTCTCTGCTTCCTGATTGTCATAGGCTGAGCTGCTTTCCTCCTCCAGACCCTTCTGCCAGGATGTTCTGCCTCACTCCTGTGCCAGAGCAGTGGACTGAGACCTCTGAAACTGTGAATTCCAAATAAATTTCTTTCTCCTCTAAAATTGTTCTTGTCAGGTCTTTTGGTTGCAGTAGTGAAAAAAAAAAAACTGACTAAAACAAGTAATAAACAGACTCATGAGGAAAACTAAACTTCACTATAATTTGATTGACATGCTCAGAAGTTATTCGTTCTGAGTAAAAGCTGTGGTTTAGGAAAGACTTTAACAAACCAAAATAAATAGGTAACCATTTTTATATCTCAAGATGCTTCTCTGCTCAACTGTAGACACCGCAGGGCCTGCATGACACTTTCTTGTCTGTCTGGGAGGCAACAGAAAAGTGGCATCAAATTATAGTAACTTAGGAAGAAAAGAAAAGAAGGTCCCCCCAGCCCCACACATCCCTCAACATCACTGAGGGATCTCTGGCTTTGTTTGAGATTACTCAGGTGTCAGGGAACAGGGGGATGCAGAGAACTCCATACTGTCCTGCCCAGGGCCTGGGGGCTTCCTGAAGCCAAAATTCCGAGGCCCCTGCTAGGGTGGGGTGGGGTGCCCCCCCCCCCAGAACTACTTTCTCCCGCATTCACTCCACACACCCAAATCTCCCTTGGAAAGACTTGATTGGCAGGGAAGCAATTTCTGTGGTAGAGAGCCATGTGTGTGTGTGTTCAAAATACATTTTTAAAGGCCCTAACTCAGCAGCTTAATTAGGAATTCCTGAACAAAGCACAACCTTATTTAATCTTTCCTTTTTTCCTTCAGATCATATATTCCAAATAGTGATATTATTATAAGCTCTTCACATTCTGGCAAAAACAAATCTCTTGGGTTTTTCAAAATCCTCTTTCACGAATGTTGAAAGGGGTCTTTTTCCTGAGGCCGTGGCATTTCTGGGCAGGAGATGGTAACAGCCTGCGTTCTGTGGTGGCAGGAGAGGGAGACACAGAGTCAGGAATAGTGTGTGGGTAGAAGTTTCTGGATTTGGAAACAGGCAAGAGCAAAGGATGTGTCAACTTTTGGAACCGAGGCTGTCTATGGGAAGAGCCACTTCCTGATGTGAGGAGGGGCCCAGTGAAGGCCGGAGGAGACCCAGGATCGTACTTTCACCTGGGAGACTGAGGTACCCGTGCTCCTGAATCCAGAGTTGAAGACAGACAGGATAGATAGGTGATCAGGTCGAATGGAGGAAAAGGAGGCCAGTTTGGATCCTGGAAGTTGGAGACTGGAATGTCAGTGTCTCCAGAGCCCTTTGATCACCAAGACTACCTGCCTACACTACCCCTCCCAAAAGGCTGCAGACGGAGAATTGCTAATTCATGCCCCGGGGCTGCTGTCTGCCTGGATCACTCCATTTGGCCCCCTCCCCTGCCCATCTGCTTCCCACCTTTTATCCCACCAGCATTTCCTGGGCCTAGTTGTGCAGGCAGGAAGGAGAGGGTTAAGAGGGGAGAGAGCAGGAGAACAAAGGAAACTTTAGCCTATAACAGAGGCAGGGCCTCTCTCTTCTTGGGATACCAGAATACCAGCCACGACCCCGTTCTCCGGGGAGAAGTCTGTGTTACTACCTTTAAATAAAACCTGCTTCCTGGGCTTACCTTAGTGTCTTCCCTAATGTTCAAATTTCAACATTTGAGGAAGCAGAACTCGTCACCGGTATCACTCCCTCCAAGAGGTTGTGTCAAATGATCAGCTGCATGTAAGTGCCTTAGCTCAGGAAAGATGCCAAGATTTCTAAAGCGAGTGACTAGAGACACAAGAGAAAACTAGGGGAGGGTCTTGTCAAGGACTTTGGAGAAGAGAGCATTTCCAGGGAGACTGTAAACGACATGCATGGCTCAGGGACAGGGGTGCATCTGGGAAATGCACTACCAGGCGACGTCCATATGTGGACATACAGGACGCACACTTGGGCTCTAGGGTTCTGCCTGCAGCTCCTAGGCTGCAAACCCACAGCACGTGGCTGTTCTGCCGCACTGCAGATTGTTGTGTATCTAAACATTCCTAAATGTAAAATGATACATTAAGAATACTAGTTCAAAGTTCAAAGCCAGCCTCAGCAATTTAGCAAGGCCCAGAGCAACTTAGCAAGACTCTGTCTCAAAAAAAAAAAAAAAAGACCCGGGGATGTGGCTCAGTGGTAAGTGCCCCTGGTTCAATCCCTGGTACAAAAAACAACAACTGTAAGCTCGAAGGTGGGTGGCCAAAGAGGAGTCGGACAAAAGCAGTCAAACCAAGCTTTACTGGAATTTGGTTCTCTGGTGAAATTCCCAGCCCTCCGGGGTACAGGTCAGGGTGGAAAGTCAGAGAAAATCAACTGCACGCGGCCCCGCTGCCCAGGGTCTTTACAGGCTGGAATAGGTGGGGGAAAGGCTTGAGGGCTTAGTGTCCCCCTGGGGTTGGCTGGGGACTCTGACTGACGTTGATGGACTCCCTTGCAAGGCGCCACTAAGGTCTATCTGCCTGCGTCTGATGGTTGTTCATTGGCGCTCGCGGGCTGCCTGATGACCTGCTCTCCGTGCTTGCAGTGGGTTGCCAGTTGTCCTGCCCTCTCCCATGCAGCCACTTAAATCCGACCTAACAACAACAGCAAAGGTTTTTCCACTCTGAAAAATCCTACGGGATCATGTTGATATGCAGTCCATCTTAAACCAAATCATCACTATGCAGCGCACGACCAAGGGACCGGAAGACATGTGGTTTAACCACGTGAAGAACGCTGGTGATCTTTGCAGAAGTGGTTTTGTGGCACTGTGGTGGTAAAAGCCAGATTGAGGTGAAGTTGGCTCACAAATGGGGAAAAGTTGAGGTAGAAATAGTGAGTGGGGACGCTGGCACGGTGGCGCATGCCTGTGATCAGGGTCTCAGGAGGCTGAGACAGGAGGATGGTGAGTTCGAAACCAGCCTCAGCAACTGTGAGTGAGGCCCTAAGCAACTCAGCGAGACCCTGTGTCTAGATAAACTAAAAGAAGGGCTGGGGATGTGGCTCAGTGGTTGAGTGCCCCTGAGTTCTCCCAGTACCCGGTCACCCAAAAAAGAAAGACCAAGTGGACATAATTCTTTTGAAAAGTCTTTCCAGGAAAAGAAAAAGACATGAAGCAGTGACCAAAGGGGACCGTGCACCTAAACGAATTTCTTTCTATTCTTTTTTTTGTGTGTGTTTTAATTGTAGGTGGACACAATACCTGTATTTTATTTTTATGTGGTTCTGAGGATGGAACCCAGGGCCTCACGTATGCTAGGTGAGCGCGCTACCACTGAGCCACAACCCCAGCCTCTTTCTGTTTTTTTTTTTTTTTGTAGTGCTGGAGATTGAACCCAGGGCCTTGTGCTCGCAAGGCAAGCACTCTACCAACTAAGCTATATCCCCAGCCCACCTCTTTCTGTTTTTAATACAAGAAAATCTGCATGTTGAGTTGCTGATGGGAACGATTCAGCAAAAAGGAAGAATTTGAAGATGAAGAAGAGAGATTGGGGGGAAGGAAAAAATCAGGCTTTGAAAAGACTCAAGAGATGGGATTCATCTGGGGAGCATTTGCCCAGGGACAGACCTTCCTCTGGGATCCTGGGCAAGAATGCAGCAAATGGACCTGAGCCGGTCAGATTGTGCACAACAAGGTCAAAGAAATCACAAGAGGTCAGAGTCAGCCAGCTGCCCAGGACAGCATGAGGCCAAGCCTCAGCTACAGGCATTTATTAGGCATTTGGTAGAAACTGGAAGGGGCAAGGATGCTCCCCTGGAGGCTTCAGAGGGAGTGTGGCCCTGAAGAGACCTTGATTCCAGACTTCGGGTCACCAGAACCATTAGATAAGGATTTTCTGTTGTTTCAAGTCATCCGGGCTTTTGGTACTGAGTTACGGCAGCCAGAAGACATGAGTATGACTTGGCTGGATCAGGAGATGTGGTCCTCCTTCCACGGTTCTCCTAAGCCTTTGGGTCAGTAGGAAGGCCATGCAGAGGGACACAAGGAGAGAGGGAGGGAGGATACCCAGGAAGGACATTTCTCCAGGGAACAGCTGGAGCCACGTGAGTGTAAATGCTTGCAGCGGTGGGCTTGTGGCAGTGGCACCAGGGGGCTGTGGGGTCTCGAGGCTGTACCAGGTCCCAGCAGACCTGGGGGTGTGTATCGAGGCACTTGCAGCTCTCCCCCTCTCTGCCACACCCCACAGGGCTCCTCAAGCACACCACAGGGCTGGGCCTTGACCATGCAAGATGGCACGTGACTCACCAAGCTTGGAGTGAAGCTTAAACGGCTAGGCAACGCGTAAGAACACACGGATGGTATGGAAGTTTTAAACCGTGAACAGCAGAGGCCATGGTGAGGGCGGGTGTGGTGGAGAACGGAGTGGAGGCTTGAGGAGAAAGCAAAGGCTTGAAAGAGTTCTCTTAAGCAGTGGGAGAGTGAACGGAACCATGAAATGGTACACTTTCCACATAAGGATTGTGACCATGTCTCTGAATGACATTGGTCTCCCAGGTGGGTGACTTCTTCTGCAAAGTTCTGCTACAGATGCAGACAATTGCAACAGCTGCTATTGAGGACCGAGTTCCTTCCAGAGGACAGAGAGGAAGTGAGGAGTGTCTTCCAGAGGTGATGATGCTGGGCTGTGGAATCCTGGCTGGACACTGCAGGCATGACATGCTGGGAACGATGGATGGGGCCTCAGTGAGACCCAAGAGCTGTTCCCATGGGCATCCTGAAGGGAAGGAGCTTGAAGGATGAGAGATGAGAGCTCTGTTGTACAACAACGTGCATAAAGTTAACCGACTGTATCCTACACTTAAAACTGTTTAAAGTGTAAATTTATATTCTGTCATTTTCATTACAGTTTTAAAAGTTTGCAGAGGCCCACGCTTCAACATGGATAGAACTTAAAGACATTGATCTAAGTGAAACAAGCAGGCACAAGACAGAGCACACGCTGCATGATCCTACTAAGGGAGGCACCTAGAGGAATCAACTTCACAGGAACAGGAAGCAGAACAGTAGCTACCAGGGACTTGGGGGAGGCCTGAGGTGAAGTTAACAGGCACAGGGTTTGGAAAGATCAATAAGTTCTGGAGATGGTGGTGTTGGTGGCAAAAAACTCAATGTCCCTCATTACACCAAAATTTGCATTCGACGATGGTAAAAATGGAAAGTTTAGGAAAAGAAAAATCACATCTACAGAGGCTCTCTAGGAAGCCTGGCTCAACTGATTTATAGAGGGCAGAGAAAATACCTAAATGCAGGAAGAAAATGAGGTGTAAGACTCCCTTCTGATCATCTAAATCACATCCTCTCCTGGTAGGTCCTTGACTTGAGTTTATCAATTCAAAGTTAGGAGTCTGGATTCCAGGTCTAAGAGGAAGACCAGCATTAAAAATCAAAAACTATATCAAAGGAATTATTAAGAGCACTAGATTTTTTTTTTTTTCTTTACAAAGACATCTTTTTCTTTTTCTCCTTCAGGGAAACTTGCCAAGAAATAAAATTAAAAGCAGGTAATTAAGAGCGGGTGTTGTTAACAAGCCATTTCTGTTTTCATTCATAACAGAGCGCCCAGTTTCCATATGGAAAGAAAGGCCTTGATTTCAATGATAAACACAAAACATGGAGGCGATGGAATTAATTGAAGATCCCCTTTGGCCTTTGCCCAAGTTGGCTCCAGGAGAGTTTGGCAGGGCATAGGGAGAAATATCTCTTGGAGAAATCACATTAGACAAAAAAGCCTCAGAGCAGAGCTCCCCAGGGACGGGGAGCCAAATGATTAAGAGTTTGACCTGGGGGTCACCAGGGAACCCACCAAAGCCATTGCTGGTAGGGGCAGCACAATGTCCCCTGGAGCCAGATGGAGAAAAGAGGCTCTCCCTGCAGACCTCAGCCAGGGCTGTGCCTACCTTCAGGGTTCCCCTCTCTGCTGGCATGTGTGACAACCCTTCTTGTACAGATACAGCTCTTTCTCAGAAAAGTCAGCCAAGAAAGATTCACTGTGCCAACATAACCAATCACCTGATGTTCCTGTGGCTCCTGCCTGGAAGATGGAGAAGATGACAAAGATTCTGAATGAGAGTTTTGGGCCTCCCAGCAGCACCCCAGCCCCCCGCGCCATCATCTTAGCCCTCTGTTGCCATCTGCCATTAGACTGCCCCTTCACATGCCCTCTCCAGGGTTCTACCTCAGGGTCAAAGTCATCCTTAAGAGAACTTTCCTGTTGTTTAGAAGCATGTCCTACGATATTTGAGCAGCTTATCCATAAGAGCAAATGAAGGAGGGCAGAGGACAGAAATGATGAGGGTCAGAGGGGTGGATTTTTTACTTCTCTTTGCTTTTAAGTTGAGGTACAGGGCATGGAACAAAGATAAACATCATGGTATTTCCACCTGCACCACCCCCACCACAGGGACAGGTAGGAAAGGTTGTCTTGGGTGGCCTACCTCCATCTGGGAGCCCTTCCCACCGCTGTAGGTGGTCAGTTCTTCAAACAAGTCTTGCTTGATTTCAAATGCAGGGTGGAAGATATTAGATTAAGTTATTGCCTAATCATGACTAAAGAAAAGGAGTGAAATCAAAAGAAGACGGAAGTCATTTGTCCAGTGTTTAAAAGAGAAGGAAAGAATTTTTCCAGAAACTCATGTAAAATTCCAAAGCACAGTCAGCACAGTGGCATATGTGGGTGATCCCAGTAATGAGGGAGGCTGAGGTAGGAGAAAAGCAAGTTCAAGGCCAGCCTGAGAAACTTAAGGAGACCCTGTCTCAAAATAAAAAAAGTTCTAAAAAGGAACTGGGGATGTAGCTCAGTAGTAGAGCACCCCTGAGTTTAGTCCCCACTACTGAAAAAAAAAAAAAATCCAAAGTGTGTTATAACTAATGGCTTGGGCGGATTTACAAAAGGAAGTAGTAATCATTGATACAAGATTTTAGGTTCAATGAAAAAAATTAATGTAATTCCAAGTTAATTGTATTGCTTAAAAAGGTTGATGGACAACAGTAGGTAGATCCTATATTAAGATTTTAGCAGGTAGCTGACAAAGTTCCTCAAGATATTCTCAAGAATATAGTAGTATGTTGGGACAAATGACACATTAACTAACTCAGGTTGACTTCTTACTCCCTGGAGAGTGAGCAAAATCAAGGCTCAAAGGTGGTTTCAAAGGTTCATGACGATAAACCGGACCACCGTCAGGGATTGGTTAACAACAGTTCCGGGAATGTGATCAGCTTGTGCTTGCCATAGTCCTATGGGACTCTCACCTGCGTGAACCACCCCCCCACACCCCCGTCTTGCTGACCTTTAAGCTGATTGGTTCCCATCTAGCCCCCACCCTACATAAAAGCTGTGTGATTTCCTCAATAAACGAGTACCTGCTGTGACGGGTCTCCCTGACGCGTCTGATTGTCCTCCACCGGGAGGGCTAGGAGCAGGCGGTCAGTTTGCCCTACCTATCCCAGTCTGACCTTGTTGGGGAGTGTCCCCTTCCCTTGTCGCTGGTCGAGAAGAGCAAGGGGGCTTAAGACCCCGACAGTAGTAAATATAAATAGACAGTATCGATCTCTACCCACTATAGCTTCAGGATGACTATATTATGTTAAGGTGATTTAAATGGGATGTTATGGCTTGGAAATGAGGCATCCCCAAAGCTTCTGTGTTAATGCAAGAATGTTCAGAGGTGAAATGATTGGACTGTGATAGCTGTAACCCAATCGGTTCATTGTAGTGTGAACTAACTGACTGGGTGGTAACCACAGGTAGGTTGGGCATGCCAGGAGGGAGGGGCCTGGGGCGTTCCCTAGAGGAATTCATCTTCTCCGTAACCAGATTCCCCTCTCTCTCTGCTTCCTGACCTTCATGAATGGACCAACTTCTTTCTGCCATGATGTTCTGCCCCATCTTGGACCCATAGCAATGGAGTTGGCCCACCATTGTCTGAACCTCTGAAACTAGGAACCTCAAATCAACTTTTCCTCATCTAAGTTGTTCTTCTTGGGTATTTTGGTCATAGTGACAAAAACCTGACTAACATGTTTTGTATTAAAGTTTTATTTCCTAGATATGTACATTGGAGTATCTAAAAGTGAAATCACGATATATGTATCTGGAATTTGTTTAAAGTACTGGAGTCACACCAGCAAAAATGGGATGTTTATTAAAGTAAATGTTAATAATTGTTGAAGCTTGTACCATGGAAGTTTACTATACTCTCCTGTCTACTTTTTGTTATGTTTGAAATTTTCCATAACAAATCATTAAAATGTACTTCCAATAATAGGCCATGAACAAGTATTTGTTGAACAAAAAAGAATAACCAAAATAATTTTCCTAAGCTTTAAAATTATCATGTGATTGTGTCCCCACCCAAATATCTAAAATTGCTAATTTTCAAATTGAACATTTTCATTGATCATTGTTGCTTCTTGGATCCTATGTTTTCCTTTTAGATTCCTTTAAAAAATTATTTATCAAGGTATATTTGTTGTTTGATTCTCATACTACAAAAAGGAAAAAATATATTTGTAAGTATATCCAGGGAATGATAAGCCTTCTGTATATTAAAGCATTTCAAAACCTTGTACTGTTCTGAAAGAAGAGAGAGATATTCAACAGAAGTGGGAATTATGGGCATCCTTGTCAGGGACCAAGAAGTTCTCATTCTGAGAACATTCTGACCTTTACAATAAGGAGCAGTGCCCCTCCCCCCCTCCTGGCTGATAATTCTGACAGTATGGCGCCTATGGCGCCGTCCCTGCTTCTCTTCCGGGACTACACCTTCCCGCCAGCGCGAACTTGCAGCCTATCAGGAGCCCAATAGAAGAACACAGCCAACCAACCTGCACCTCGTCATACCTCTCATTCCCTCAGCATCAATACCCGTGAGAACAATAAAAATTTGCAGCTTGATCAGAATTCCTGTCTTGCTGTCACTCCCTGTGTCTCTTGTCCCTTTCATTCCTTCTCTCTTAGGTTCGCTGTCTCATGTTGATGTCCCGCGGGCTGGGACAGTTGGTGCCCAACGTGATTGATTGGAACCTTTGTCTGAGAAGCGAACGCCACCCTCCAGGGAAACCTTGGCCAAGCGGGATTCGGGATCACCTCGGTAAACGTGACCGGGAGTCAGATCCAGGAGGAGAGTGAGGCCGGCGCAAGGTGAGTGACACACCATGGGACAAGCAGTTTCGTCACATGATTTGTTTCTGACGGGTCTCAAGGAGGCCCTCAAGACTCGGGGAGCGCGTGTTAAGAAAAAGGATTTAAGATCATTCTTTTCATACATAGAGGATTCCCCTCGAGGGGTCAATTGATGGTAAAAGGTGGCTCAGAGTAGGAGACTGCCTCAAAGATTATTATGAGACTTTTGGTCCTCAAAAGGTGCCCGTCACTGCCTTTTCTTATTGGAATTTAATTAATGAGATTCTTAAAAGTTCACCCTTTGACAGTGGTACTTTAAAACTTGTAAAAATTGGGGAGCAGGCAATGCAATCCACCTCTTGCCCCGCCTCAGCATGCCCTTCGGTTAGTATTCAAATACCCCCTACTCAGCCTTCTCAGGACCCTGGGACCGTCCCAGACCCCGGGACCCTCCCAGACCCCACCTTACCAAAGGAGTCCCCTAAAAACCCCCCTAAGATTTATCTGGTTTTAAATCCCCATGATGAGTTGACCCCAGAGGATGAGGCTACCCTGGAGGAGGCAGCAGCTCGATACCATTCTCCAGACCTGCCACCTCTTAAAAATCCACCTCCCTCTTATACACCCCCTGCCTTTTGTGCTCCGGCCCTTCAGGGACCTACTGCCCCCCCAGACATTTTTTCCCTGCTTCCCTTGCCTAATCTAACCCCTTTAGGTGAGTCTCTCCAACATAGGCGGGAACAAATCCAACTTTTAAAAGAACTAAAAGCCCTTGATGCCGAACTTCGCTCACTGGCCTTGGGCACGGAGTTAACACAAACTGGCCCCAAACCCCTTAATACTCGTAAGGTGAAGCCACGTGGTCAGCCTGTTCTTGCCTTTCCAGTCACTCGCAGTCAAGCAGATCAGCCCCCCCAAACTGAGGCAGAGAATTTTAAAGGAAGTCAGGAAGAGGAATCAGGGGAGGAACAAGAGGTAGAACCAGAGAGAGAACAAGAGGAGGACCAGGAATCAGGGGATGAGGAGGAGCCCACCTCTGGACAGAGTGGAGCCCTTGGTTCTTATAAAAGGCTGAGCCTCCGCTTTCTTGAAAGACTTAAAAAGGCTTGTACACAGTATGGCCCCACTGCACCTTATACACTGGCCTTGCTAGAGAACCATAGTATACAATGGCTCACCCCTAATGATTGGAAATTTTTGGCCCGAGCCACCCTCAGTGTGGGTGACTTCCTGTTGTGGAATGCAGACTTTAGGGAATACTGTCGGGAAACTGCCCAAAAAAATTCAACCAAGGCTTCCTCTAAATCCTGGACCTATGTTAAACTAGTGGGTAATGCACCATTTGATACTAACCCTAAACAGGCACGCTTTCCTACTGGGCTCCTAGCACAGGTTCAAACTGCTAGTTTGCACGCTTGGAGATGGCTCCCTCAAAAGGGCTCGGCCACCACCTCCCTAGCAAAAATTCGTCAGGGTCCTGACGAGCCTTACAGTGACTTTGTTGCCCGACTTAATCTAACTGCGGAGCGCTTACTTGGACCAAGTGAAAACGAGAGCTCCTTTGTAAAATATCTTGCCTTTGAAAATGCCAACCCGATATGTCAAGATGTTCTTCGGCCCCACAAAGATAAAGGGGACCTTTCTGACTTCATTAGGCTGTGTGCCAGGGTAGGAACAGCCCATGCCATGGGTCTCACCATTGGCGCTGCCTTCACCAAGGCCCTTCACCACCCTGGCCCACGTACTTGCTTTACTTGCAAACAACCTGGCCATTTTGCGCGAGACTGCCCAACAGGGAGACTGGGTCAAGGACCCATATCTCCTCAAACAGGGGCTAAACCACCTCCGCTCACCCTTTGCCCTAAATGTGGTAAAGGTCGCCACTGGGCCAAGGAGTGTAGATCCAAGACCAATGCCCTTGGACAGCCTATTCCCTCTAACTTCTCGGGAAACTCCTCTCGGGGCCAGCCCCTGGTCCCGACCGCCCCCAGAACAAACCCAGGGGCAATAAGGTTTGTTCCCTCTCAGACTCCCAACCCAATCCAGGTCCCCTGTCCTTCTCCACAATCACCTCCCTCCAACTCGCTACCCCAGGCAGCGCAGGATTGGACCTCTGTGCCTCCACCGATACAATGTTAGGCTCTATGCAAGGACCCCAAATAATACCCACTGGGGTTGTAGGCCCCCCTCCACCTCATATGTGTGCTCTTACTCTTGGGAGAGCTTCTACCACCTTACAAGGTGTTCAGGTCTTCCCTGGCATCATTGATAATGATTACAGTGGAGAAATTAAAATACTGGCCACAGCTATTAACGGAGTAGCGGCCATCCCTGCAGGAACAAGAATTGCACAATTAATACTCCTTCCCCTCAATTCAGGAAACACTCCCGCTGCCCCAAATTCACCACAAAACACAGCCTCTTCAGGTTCCTCTGATGTGTATTGGGTCCAACCTATCTCCCACAAAAGACCCACTCTTACCTTATTTATTGAAGGAAAGAAATTCCAAGGGATCCTAGATACTGGTGCAGATGCCACAGTTATTTCTCAAAAATATTGGCCATCAGAATGGCCCCTCACCTCATCATTAACTGACCTTAAAGGAATAGGGCAATCAAAAAACCCCTTAGTTAGCTCCAGGGTGCTTAATTGGACTGACACAAAAGATAACACAAGAAATAAAGGAACTGTTACCCCTTCGTTGTTCCTGATCTCCCTGTCAACCTTTGGGGACGAGACATTCTAAGCCAAATGAAAGTTATTCTTGCTAGTCCCGATTCTTTAGTCACTCATCAAATGCTTCGTATGGGCTTTATCCCTGGTACAGGCCTTGGGAGGCTAGGACAAGGACAGGTTGAGCCTGTACAGCCCAAACAAAAAACAGACAAATTTGGACTTGGGTATTTGGATTTTTAGTGTTGGTCCCTGACCCTCCTGTACCCCATGCAGACAAAATTATTTGGGAAACTCAAACTCCTGTGTGGGTGGATCAGTGGCCCCTTACCCAAGAAAAATTAGAGGCTGCCTCCATGTTAATACAGGAACAGTTGACAGCCGGCCATGTGGAACCCTCAACCTCACCCTGGAACACTCCTATTTTTGTTATTAAGAAGAAATCAGGCAAATGGTGCCTTTTACAGGATTTGCGCGCTATCAATAAGGTTATGCGCCCAATGGGGGCACTACAGCCAGGCATCCCTACACCGGTAGCTATTCCTAGGGACTATTATAAAATGGTCATCGACTTAAAAGATTGCTTTTTTACTATTCCTTTACATCCTGAGAACAGACCCTATTTTGCTTTCAGCCTCCCCCGCATCAATTTTCAGGGCCCTGTGCAAAGATTTCAATGGAAGGTCCTTCCCCAGGGTATGGCTAACAGCCCTAGTCTTTGCCAAAAATATGTTGCTCAAGCAGTAGACCCTGTGAGAGAGCGGTGGCCACAAGTTTATATATTACATTATATGGATGATTTGTTAATTGCTGCACCTAATACCTATGATCTTAACAATTGTTATTTGGATCTCTATAAAGCCCTTACTGCCTTGGGACTTCAGATAGCCCCTGATAAGGTTCAGACACAGGACCCCTACACCTACTTGGGCCTCAAACTTCAAACTAATCAAATTCAAATCCCTAATATACAATTGCATGTGGACCATCTCCACACTCTTAACGATTTCCAAAAATTACTAGGGGATATCCAATGGCTAAGACCATATTTAAAACTACCCACCTATGTGCTTTTGCCTCTTAATGATATTTTAAGGGGAGATTCTGACCCTTCTTCTCCTCGAGAGCTTACTCCTGAGGCGGCAAGCATTAATTCAAGTCACAGAAGCCATTGCTCAACAATTTGTTACACAAATATCTTATAACCTTCCTTTGGTTTTGGTTATATTACACACCCCTCATACACCCTCAGGACTATTCTGGCAGCGGGATCCACATTTAAAAATAAAGGTTGCCCCTTGCTTTGGGTTCATTTGCCCGCCACATCCTCTAAAGTTATTGCTGTCTATCCTGCTCAGGTAGCTTCTATCATTATTAAAGGTTGCTTGCTTTCTCGACAACATTTTGGCAAAGACCCTGATAGCATTCTGATTCCATACACTAAGGATCAAACCCAATTTTTGCTACAGACAAGGGATGAATGGGGTATTGCTCTATCAGGCTTTTTGGGAATAATTGATAACCACCTTCCCAATGACCCCCTTTTGCATTTTGCTCAATTACATCCATTTATTTTTCCTCGGGTTACTCGGAAGGCTCCTATTCCACAAGCCCTTACTGTTTTTACAGATGGCTCCAGCAACGGCCGTGCAGCCTTTGTCATTGATAATCAGCCCACCACCTTTGACACTGCTTATCCATCAGCACAGCTTGTAGAATTGTTTGCTATAACACAAGTCTTTATGACATTTTTTGATAAACCTGTTAATATTTATACAGACAGTGCTTACATTGCCCATTCTGTGCCCCTGTTGGAGATTTCACCCGCCATTAAGGCTTCCTCCAACGCAGCCTTTTTGTTTAACCAGCTTCAACAACTAATTCAGGATAGAAAACATCCATTTTTCTTAGGACACATTAGAGCACATTCTGATCTTCCCGGTCCCCTATCATGGGGTAATGCTCAGGCTGATGCAGCCACTCAGTCCCTTTTCCCAGTTCTCATTGGATCCATCCAAGAGGCCACAGATTTACATAACCTTCACCATTTAAATTCTCAGAACCTTCGGTTACTTTGTAAAATTACCAGGCAACAAGCAAGGGAAATTGTAAAAGCGTGTCCTGCTTGCGTTGTCTCCGTTGTCTCCCTTCCTATTCAACATCTGGGTGTTAACCCTCGAGGATTAGTGCCCAATCAGATTTGGCAGATGGATGTTACTCGCTTTCCTGAATTTGGGAAAACAAAGTACATACATGTTTCCATAGATACCTTTAGTGGCTTTATTTTTGCATCACCGCATTCCGGAGAAGCTACCAAGGATGTCCTTTCTCATCTTGTCTCAGCCTTTTCCATAATGGGAAAGTCAGCACATATTAAGACAGATAATGGCCCTGCATATACCAGTACCAAGTTCAAACAGTTTTGTGCCACTCTTTAAATCTCTCATACTACTGGAATTCCATATAACCCTCAAGGTCAAGGCATTGTGGAACGTGCACACCTCACCTTAAAAACCTGGCTTACCCGCCTTAAGGCCTCTTCCCTTGCATTTACCACTCCCAGGGATCGCCTTAATCATGCATTATTTGCTCTTAACTTTCTTACCCTAGACAATGAAGGACATTCAGCTGCGGACAGACATTGGCATCCCTCTTCTAATTCTGCTCGCCCATCTGTTATGTGGCGTGATCCTTTAACAAATAAATGGAAAGGCCCAGATCCCGTCCTCATTTGGGGATGAGGCTCAGCTTGCGTTTTAGATCAAGAACAAGCAGCCCCAAGATGGTTACCAGAATGCCTGGTCAAACAGGTCAATGATTTACCACAACCCAGGGACGGAAACCTTCCCCCTGAGGATGAATCTTCCTCTCTTATAGATGCAGCCAACAATCTATGCGAAAAATCCCCTGAATGGCAAACCCTGTGACTGCACACCATTGCTTCTCTGGATAATGGCTGCCTGTTCACTGCTCTCCCACGGCCATGCAGGATTTGAGGACCCTGCTAAGGCTTGTGAGTATTTACTGGAGCTCAGAAACAAACCATGTAAGTGTGAGGGAGGATTTATATTGAGTACTGATGAGGCAGATCACAAGCTATCATACGTTGGTAATCTCCCGAAACAACGCCAAGAGATAGATTGCGGCAGTCACATCGCAGTTTGGGAGACACATACTCAATGGTCTTGTATCGCAAAACCACAAATTATTCCCCCAGTTAATGGCAAACCTGCACCCTGTTCTTGCACAACCTTTCACACTTCCTTCCATAGTTCTTGTTATTCCTCAGCTCAAACCTGTTCCTCAGGGGGTAAAATCTATTTTACTACCACCTATTAAGGTCCCATACAGGATCAACTGGAGGGGATTTGTCGCGTCCCCTCTGCCCGCAGAGAGAGACACGGCAAACGTCTGAAGCTTTGGAAGTTTATTGTACACAGTTCCTCTCCTACGCTTCTCTTACCCCTAACTTCTGCGCACTCCCAGCTTCCCTTCTCCCAGCTTCTTCCAGTTTCCAGCTCTGCTCCAGTCTCCGCCGCCGCTTCTTCCGCTTCTTCCATCCCTTCCTCAGCTTCTGCCCACTACTCTCCCACCCACCAGGCTTATATACACTTCAACCAATCAGGGGAGAGTACACGAGATAAACGCGGACAGCTGCAGGCACAGGATGGGTACACGAGGGGGGGCATGCTCTAATCACATCGTTAACTAGCCAATCATTGGAATTCGCTGGTTGTTTACTGTATAGCTGGCCGCTTTTGGCTCAGCGTCAGGCGCCATCTTGACCATGTCTAAGGCCGGGGGCTCTAGAAACCCCGACAGATCCCCCTTCTTTAATATTAAACTAAGGCTCGGGACCGTGTCTGTCTTAGGCTGAGTGGTCAGCATATGTCCTTACCCGTCATCAGAGCCTGCAGAGCATGCTGCAGCTCCTGTCTTAGGTTGGTACACAGCCACCTCCTTCATTACCCGTCCTTGACTACCGATCCAGCATCAAGAGCCATACTAATGGGGGGCTGTCGGCCTTTAGGGCGGTCTTGGCCTGATGAAAAATAATTTGATCTCTCTATTGGCTAGCTTGTAGATGCATGCCAAAACGAATGAAGAGAAGAAGGCCAAGGCAGAGGAGTACCACCATAGCTCCTAAGCTTGCCCACTGTTTGACAAATCTATAAACAGAAGAGGAACCTTATAGCCATATTAAATACAGAAACAATATACATCCCAATAGAGTTACAATATGGGTAACACAAAGCAGCTCTCAGGGAATAAACGCATCCCAGTCCCAAAAGTTCTTGCAAGGCATCCACTTGTTCTTATAATGAGTCCATTCTCTGATAGAGTCTCTATGGTCTGTAAGGCTGCAACTGCATTCTCGGCTGAATGATCGTTGTTGTGGTTGTGTCAATGCTACTACTGCAAGGACTGTGGTGGCAGTGATCACGGCTATTGCAATGTCAAAGCCTCTTCTGTTTCTTGATAATAGCACTGGCAATTCTATATCTGCAACAGAAACTAGGACTGGTAGGAAGATAGAAATGTGCAAATTGCACAGGTGGCAAAAGAACCATTCCAGTATTGTGAAAGACAGCACACAGCTAGTGAACAGCCAAGAGGCATTATTAGAAATGTTAGTTGGTAGAAACATAAAAGGGAGGAAATACACAAGCTGACGTAGGAGGAAAAGCAATATCATAGCTAGGGTCAGCAGAGCGAGTTGCTCTACTCTGGGTCTGATCTGTAGTATGATTCCAACGGCAAAGTGCAGAAATTCCTCCTGTTAAAGCAAAGAAAGGCTAGAAATATCCTTGTCACCAAAAACAGCACGACCTGAAAAATCATCAGTAGAATTGACAGACTTGTAGAGAAATTGGTGAAAAACAAGAAAAGGAAGGATAAAAAATATGTTAGTCAGAAATGAAAAATATGGCCAGGCTAACAATGGCCCACAGGTTCCGGGTTTGCCCCTCCGTCTGAGCTTTCGTCATTGGAGGAAGGCTCAGACTCGCCACTGTGAGGAGGAGCAGCATCACTTGCATGCTGCAAAACTCTGATTAGCCTTTCTGGAATCCAGACTGGAGTCTGTTGATCCTGTGGGAAAATACAAACAGACCCTCGGACCCAACGAAGGACTGGATCCGGTCCCTTCCAACAACCTGTCAGGATATCTTTCCATTTTGCCCATACTTGAGAAGTATTATGGGGATTATAATGTCGATCAGCTGCAGAATGGCCGTCCCTATCCAAAGTTAGGAAATTTAGAATGAAAAGAACTAAATTAAGTTTATCTTTAGGAGACTTGTAGGAGGCTCCTATTCCCCCTTTTTGTTTATTTAAACAATTTTTTAAAGTAAGATGTGCTCTTTCCACAATGCCCTGTCCCTGAGGATTATAGGGGATGCCAGTGACTAATTGGATGTTAAATGTTTGTAAAAACAACCGAAAGCTTTTGGAAGTATAAGCAGGACCACTATCTGTTTTAATGACTTTAGGTATGCCCCAGCCAGCAAACGCTTGTAGGCAATGTTGAATGACATCTTTTACCTTTTCTCCAGAATGAGCGGAAGCCATAATGACTCCTGAAGCAGTGTCTACTGACACATGTACATACTTAACAGTACCAAATTCAGGAATATGGGTTACATCCATCTGCCAAATATGACCAGGTAGCAGTCCCCTGGGGTTAATTCCAAAGGATTGTACTGGGATTAAAGGAGCACAATGTTGACAATTTTTTACTATTTGTCGAGCCATACATTTAGATATAGAAAATTTTCTGCTCAAAGTAGTGGAATTTACATGAAATTTTTCATGAAAGAGTTTTGCTTGTTCCTCTATGGAAAAAAACAAAAATTGATTTGGTGGCCATATCTACCAAGTCATTAGCATTGGCCAAAGGTCCTGGTAAATTAGAATGAGCTCTAATATGTCCTACATAGAATAGATGTTTACGCTGTAGGATAAGGTTTTGTAGCGTAGTAAAATAAGAAGCTACCGTGGACATGGAAGAAATATGGGGTACCGTTTCAAGAACCTGTAAAGCGTTAACGATATATAAGCTATCAGATAGAAGATTGAATGGCTGATTATCTGCTAATTTAAAGGCTAATATTACAGCTGCAAGTTCAGTAACCTGTGCGGAGTTGGGTGGAACTATTATAGTGTGAAGTTGTTTACCGATAAGTACTGCACCTACTCCATTTTTGGAGCCATCAGTAAAAATGGTTACACAATCTTTAAGAGGCTGGACACTAGTCACTTTTGGAAAAACTATGGGGGTATTTTTACAGAATTGAATCCAGGGATGTTGGGGGTAATGGTTATCGAACTGAGCTGAAGTGGAACAATATAATACTGACCAATCATCATCATTATTAATTAACCATTTAATTTGCTGAGTGGAATAAGGAGTTATAATAATAGACGGATGGATTCCAAAAACAGTAATGCAAGATTCTATTCCCGTGAATATTACCTGGGCAATAGCTTGGGGATATGATTGCAATGTTTTAGCCGGAGAGCTAGGGAGATTTATACTTTGCAGAGGTCCTCCTTGCCAAACTATGCCAAAAGGGGTATGTTTCTCCGAGATTATGATTAAACTTAATGGTTGAGTAGGATCACAACGATCAACGTAACACTGCTGAAGTCTATTCTCTACTAGCTGTAAGGATATCCGTGCTTCAGGAGTAAGTTTCCTAGGGGAATTCAAGTCAGGATTACCTTTTAATATATCGAATAAAGGTTTTAATTCCCCTGTGGATAATTTTAAATAGGATCTGATCCAGTTAATGTCACCTAAGAGTTTCTGAAAATCGTTCAAGGTATTCAATTGATCTGTCCTGATGGTCAACCTTATTGGTCTGACTGTAGTAGCAGTGAGCCTTGTACCCAGATATTCTTGGATCTCCTCTAATTGTAATTTTTCAGGGGCTATCGTTAGTCCTCTCTTTTCTAATGCTTGAGTCATAAATTGTAATGCTTCTAACAAAACTTCTTTTTCTGGATGGCAAATAAGTATGTCGTCCATATAGTGATAAATCAACAATCTCTTAAACTTTTGTCTAGTAGTTGTTAACGCTTTATCTACGTATATTTGACATATAGTAGGACTGTTAGCCATACCTTGAGGCAACACAGTCCATTTGAATCTCTGGTCAGGCTGAGTGTGATTAAGAGAGGGCAAAGTAAAGGCAAATCTCCAACAATCATTTTTGTGCAAGGGTATAGAGAAAAAGCAATCTTTTAAATCCAGAATAATAGTAGGCCAATTTTTTGGTAGTGCAGTAACAAGAGGGAGTCCGCATTGGATGGGTCCCATAGGGTACATTTGTTCGTTTATGGCTCTTAAATCATGTAATAACCTCCATTTTCCTGATTTTTTCTTTGTTAAGAATATTGGAGTATTCCAAGGAGAGGTAGAATGTTGTAAATGACCTGCTTGTACCTGCTCTTGTACTAACTTATGAGCTGCCTCTAGCTTTTCTTTTGTTAGGGGCCACTGTGGAATCCAGCGAGGCTTATCATCTTTCCATATTATAGGAATTGATGGTTTATCAGTGGCCCCTAGGAAAAACCCAATCCATGAGAATCATTTTTTGGTGGAAGTAAAGGCAGTGGTTGGGTAGATCCTTGGCTATGTCTTCCTAATCCTTTTTTATCATCATAATTCATATTTTGTAACATTTTTCTTACAGGAGTCCCTTGGTAAATCTGGTCAGTGGTGAGTTTCATATCCATTTGCTGCAGGACATCTCGTCCCCATAGGCTAATACGAACATTACAGACATATGGTTGAAATATTCCTGTGTGTCCCTCTGTATCTTTCCACGATAATGAGGAAGCACTTTGATTGGGGCTCTCTGCTACTCCTAAGCCTCTCAAGCTCTGAGCTGCTGTGATCAATGGCCAGTGCTTTGGCCAGACCATTGCACTGATAATACTTTTGTCTGCTCCCGTATCTAATAAACCTGTAAATTCCATATTTCCCACTTTTAATTTTAGGAGGGGCCTCTGTTCCATATCCATAGTAAGGTTTATTAAAGTGGTTCCTGTTGATCCAAAACCTCCTTGTCTTTTATTTGTATTTTTACTGGGCCACAAAGAATGTTGACTGGGCAATATAAGCATTTGTGCAATGCGATCCCCTGGAGAGATGACCGTAATTCCTTTTGGTGAAGAGACCAAGGCTTTTATTTGTCCAGTAAAATCAGGATCAATAACCCCTGGGTGTACTATAAGTCCTTTTAGTGTTGAGGAACCTCTACCTAATAATAGTCCTACACTATTTTGTGGGATTTTTTCATGCCAATCAGTATCAATCATCTGCACCCCCATATCTGGGGTTAATATGAGTCTGGAGGTGGCACAGATGTCCAATCCTGCACTCCCTGAGGTGGCCCTGCGCTCCCCTTCTCTGTGGGAGGATACCACCGTCGGGGAACTTGTTGAATTACCCCGTATATTTGTTGCGGGCCCCGGGGAGGCCCCTGTCTCCCGTTTTTTTTTGAAGTTCAGGATTCAACCCTAGGAAATTATCCTCCCTATCTCTAATAGGCTGACAGGCACTATTCCAATGACTTCCTCTTCTGCATCTTGGACATAGCCCTGGGGCATAAGGTGTAACGGATTTTACTATAGTTATCTCTTATCTTTTGTTAGGGCATTATCTCCTTGCTGCTGATTTTGTACATCTATTGAAACGTATTGGCCTTCTCCTATTAACATTTCTATCGGGAAACCTTGCCACTATGTTTCTGCAAGCAGTTTCAACAGCTGAGCTCTCCAATTAGCCATTGTTCTCCAAATAGCACTGCTCTGCATAGTCTTAACTGCCTCTTTAAAGTTTTTCTAATGGTTGATGGTATCTCCATTTGCTCCTCAAATACGGGCAGGTTCTACAGATTTTGAAGCTCTTTCTATTAGGCTTAGGTTTCTCCTACCTTTTTCCCTTGTTCTTAAGTTTTCACTACCACTTGGTTATTCCTTTTGGGGGTTCTTTGTGTTAGACTTAGTTCCCTTTTTTCCCTTGTTCTTAGATTTTTTGAGCAATTATTTTCTAGGTCACCACCACTCAATCTTTCCTCACTTTATTCTCTTTAAGCGTTCTTTTCTGTTGCTATTAGGCCCTGTTCATGAAGATCCCCCTTGTGGCACACTGAGCAGCTTTTCTTCTATAAACTCTGGGCTTATTCTATTAGGGTTTGAACATATAATCATACAGTGGTTTCCTTATTTTCTAGTCCTTCCCCAGTGTTTCTACTGTAGGGTATTCAAAAAAGCCCTCAAGGGAAAACCTTTCCATAGTATCGAGAAATACTTTAGCTGTTTTTTCCTTTAATGGCATCTCATGGTTTTTCCCTGAGGGGTTGCTGCATTCAGACCCTATTGTTGCTAATTTGAATAGCTTTAGTTTTGGCAATTACAATAACAGTGGCCTAGCTGCCAGGAACAAGGAGATTGCTGAAAGGAAAACTATCAAGTGCGCATTAAAATTTTTATAGCGGCTTTTCACGTACTACCTAATTGGACCGCTCCAAGCGTGTTTCTACTTTCACTTTAATTAGACCGCGTTCCACGCGCCAGGACCGCTAATGGCGTGTCCCGATACCGGACCACCTTCCGTGTGTCCTTATTTTTATTTTAATTGGACCGCATTCCGCGTGCCCCCAGGACCGCTGATAGTGTGTCCTGATACCCTTTAACTGGACCGCATTCCACGTATCCGGATAGTCGCTATACCGCGAACGTCGAGGCGCCTCTCCTTTACCTGTTTACCTTTTTTGACTTCTTTATAACCGGTTTAGCTTGTTAAAAGATTTTAGATATCTTACCTTGTCCCTTTTATCTTCCCGGGTTTCGGCACCAGCTGTCGCGTCCCCTCTGCCCGCAGAGAGAGACACGGCAAACGTCTGAAGCTTTGGAAGTTTATTGTACACAGTTCCTCTCCTACGCTTCTCTTACCCCTAACTTCTGTGCACTCCCAGCTTCCCTTCTCCCAGCTTCTTCCAGTTTCCAGTTCTGCTCCAGTCTCCGCCGCCGCTTCTTCCGCTTCTTCCGTCCCTTCCTCAGCTTCTGCCCACTACTCTCCCACCCACCAGGCTTATATACACTTCAACCAATCAGGGGAGAGTACACGAGATAAACGCGGACAGCTGCAGGCACAGGATGGGTACACGAGGGGGGGCATGCTCTAATCACATCGTTAACTAGCCAATCATTGGAATTCGCTGGTTGTTTACTGTATAGCTGGCCGCTTTTGGCTCAGCGTCAGGCGCCATCTTGACCATGTCTAAGGCCGGGGGCTCTAGAAACCCCGACAGGGATTGGTCTAATACCCCTGGAAAATTAAGTGTTGCCTCATGTCCTGCAGACTTAGTAGGGCAAACAGTTTGTTGGTCTACTACAGCCCCCCTACATGTATCTGACGGAGGAGGCCCCCAAGATTCTAATAGAGCCAAACAAGTCTATGAGAAAATTCAAAGGATGTACGAGGAACTGCATCCTAGTCTTTTATATCACCCACTAGCATTACCTAAACACAGACCTTCTGAGATAGACCCTGCTACTTACGATATTCTTGAGGCCACTTACGCCTTGCTTAATCGGTCCAATTCTCCCTTGACTGCAGATTGTTGGCTTTGCTTGCAGCTAGGATATCCCGCTCCATTAGCTATTCCAATTGATTATAGAAATGACTCAGCTGCTACCCTTACTAGAAAAATTGCTGAAAATGTAACCTATCCTAATACACCGTGGTCCAATTTTACCAGTGAAAATTGTCTACCGACTCCACCATTTTTGGTACAGCCATTCACATTTTCCAATACTACTTGCTTTTTCTCACCTGGCTATAATAATACCTGGGATTTAAATGTAGGGATTATGACATTTAGTGATTGCTCTGAGACATTCAAATTTTCACAGCCATTGTGCCCCCCTAATGGCACCGTATTTGTCTGTGGAGGTAATAAGGCGTTCACTCAACTGCCAGCCAACTGGACTGGATTATATGTCCTAGCCGCCTTGCTCCCAGACGTAGATATTCTTCCAGGAGATGAACCTGTTCCTATACCAACAATTGATCACATTGCAGGACGAGCTAAACGTGCTGTCACCTTTATCCCTTTACTTGCAGGACTTGGAATAACTACAGCAGTGGCCTCAGGTACTGCTGGTTTGGGGGTCTCTCTTACTCAATATACAAAATTATCCAGACAATTGATTTCTGATGTACAGATACTCTCAAGCACCATACAAGATCTTCAAGATCAGGTGGATTCCTTAGCAGAAGTGGTCCTACAAAATAGGAGAGGTTTAGACCTTCTAACTGCCGAACAGGGAGGCATTTGTCTGGCTTTGCAGGAAAAATGCTGTTTCTATGCCAACAAGTCAGGAATTGTTAAGGACAAGATCAAACAGCTGCAGGAAGACTTAGAAAAACGCCGACGAGCACTGGCTGATAATCCATTATGGACTGGATTCAGTGGACTCCTTTCCTATCTCCTTCCCTTCCTAGGTCCCCTCCTTTGCTTGCTGCTTATCGTATCTATAGGTCCTTTGATATTCAACAAGATCATGGCTTTTCTTAGAGCTCAAATTGAGGCTATACAGGCGAAACCTATTCAGGTTTATTACCATCGACTGGAGATGATGGATCGCGATGGTGCAACATCTGATCAATATTAGATCTTAATAAACCATCACCCCTGTGAGCTGAACTGGACAGCCAATGACGGGTAAGATTCGTGAGAGCTCATACCAACCTAAGACAGGAAATGAGGGCTACAGCCTCATTATCCAATGACGGGTAAGGATGTTGCTCTGTCACAGACAACCTAAGACAGGTGCAGTTCCCGAGGGATTGTCACTCCAGCTCTGTACCTGTTCGGGCAAGCCGCGCCCCTGCCTCGCCACATAGCCTCTATTACCCCCTTAAAATATGGCTATCGAAATATGGTCAATAATTTTATATAAGAATGGGGGAAATGTCAGGGACCAAGAAGTTCTCATTCTGAGAACATTCTGACCTTTACAATAAGCAGCAGCGCCCCTCCCCCCCTCCTGGCTGATAATTCTGACAGTATGGTGCCTATGGCGCTGTCCCTGCTTCTCTTCTGGGGGACTTCACCTTCCCGCCGGCGCGAACTTGCACCCTATCAGGAGCCCAATAGAAGAACACAGCCAACCAGCCTGCACCTCATCATACCCCTCATTCCCTCAACATAAATACCCGTGAGAACAATAAAAGTTTGCAGCTTGATCAGAATTCCTGTCTTGCTGTCACTCCCTGTGTCTCTTGTCCCTTTCATTCCTTCTCTCTTAGGTTCACCGTCTCATGTTGATGTCCCGTGGGCCGGGACACATCCTCATCTAGTTCTTGATTTTGAAGTGGTATTACCTAATTTCTAACCAGTAAATGTGATGTTTGACATGATTTTTTCATAGGTTCCCTTTAAAGTTTAGGGTATTACCCTTCTAACTGTTGTTTCCATTTTTGGGTGGATGAGGAAACTTAAGTATGGATTTGTATTGAATGTAATCAAATCTATTAATAGAACCATGTAGATTTTTCTCTCTATATCTGTTATATGATAATTGACATTATTTTTTGGAGTTGAAGGACAAAATCACAATTATTTAGTTTGGATCTTGGTTGGTCATATTTTGATTCTAGAACCAGGCAACACTATTCCTCAGTGAGCTGAGGAGAGGCCAGTGTTAGAGACAGAGAAGGCTGAGGAAAGGAGGAACAAGAAATGAAAAGCAGATTGTCCATTTCAGCTGCTTTGCTTCTAAGGTGAGGACAGGAAGGCAGAACAATGGAAAATCACTGATGGTTAACTTCGGGTTACCTTTTGTGTATAAGGATTAAGGCAGAAGGAATTTTCATTATCTTGCCAATTGAAACTGCCCTGACTGGGAAATTGGCCCGTTATCTCTCTACTCCTGATTTCTCAGAAGGTCAGATAAAGGAGGGTGACTACATTTTGATTGTTTTGTGAGGAGTTTACAAATCAACCTGGTCTGTTAGTGTCCAGTGCAGGAGCTGAGTTCAACACGCAATGGCCTCCTGAGTTTACTTTTCTTTGGTGCTGGGTATCTAACTGGCACGTGCTAAGCAAGTTCTCCATCACTGAGCTATACCCCCAGTCACAGTACCTTGTCATTTTCATATAACACTGGTGTAAAATCATCTTTGAATTGTTGACATAAACTTGTATATTATTAAGATACATTGCTGGATTTCATTTGCATTTAATTATTATATAGTATCCTATTATGATTTTTTAAAGTTCCATTTAATCTCAAATTTAAAAATTTTGCCTTCTCTCTTTCTGTTTTCTTTTCTTGATTAATCTTGCCAGAGAGAATCAACTTTCATTTCCCAGTATATGTCTTTGGGTCTATTCTTTTGCAATTTATTTATTTACTTATTTATTTGTAAGATGGACAATAAAAATTGAATATGCCCAAGATATACGTGATGACTTGGTATATGTATACATCGTGAAATGATTACCATAATTGAACTGATGAGTATATCTGCCAACACACTTACTGCAGATGATTTTTAATTTTTGCATCATGGCCAGTATCATATCTCCATATGATAACTATTCTTTTCATTCTTTGGTGACCTAAGAAATTCATTAAAATGTCTCATATGCACTTAATAATTCTCCATTTATCGGACACACAATTCTCTGTAGCTATTAGATCAAGCTTGCCAGTTTTATGTCTATATGAATTTTGTATTTGATCTAGAGTTCCTAAGGGGAAAATATGTTAAAATAATTATAATGATAGATTTATCAAATGATTTTTTGATATGTTTGAGTTATACTATGCTAAATCATTAACTAGATATAAATTCAATATTGTTTTAACCTTCTGTGATTTAAATAATCCTTCAGGGTTGATCCTCTTTATCCCTAGTGCTTGCCATTCCTTTCTTCTCTACTCCCTCCTTCCCTTCTTCCATGTTTGGCTACAAGTTCCATTTTATGCATTACTAATGTGTGTGTTAACTCAGGCTGCCATGACAAAGTGCCACAGAACTGGTGGCTTAGACAACAGAAATCTATTCTCTCCCAGCTCTGGAGGCTGGTTGTTCAGTATCAGCGTGCCGTGGGGTTGACTCCTGGTGAGACATTACTTCCTGGCACAGCACTTTTCTCACGGTGTCCTCACATGCCCTTTCCTGTGGACTTGGAGAGAAAAAGAGCTCGGATTTCTCTTCCTCTTCTTGCAAGGATACAAGTCCTCTCAAATCAGGGCCCAGCTCTGATGGCCTCATTTTAATGCCTTTGCTATGGACGGCATCTCCAAAGACAGTCACACTGAGGTTAGGGCTTCAGCTTAAGAATGTGGGGGAGGGAAGTGCACAAATACTCAGCCTGAAATGTTTTTTTTTTGTTTTTTTGTTTTTTTATTTTTTTGGAGGGGTTGTGGTGCTGGGGATTGAACCCAGGGCCTCATGCATGCGAGGCAAGTGCCCTGCCCTGAGCTATGCCTCCCGCCCTCAGTCTATAAGGTTTAATATTGTTACTCCAACTTTATTGTAAAAAATATTTTTTGGAATATCAGTTTCCTTCACTTACAACTATTTTTAATTTGTTACATTTGTGTGGGTTTCTTATATATTTAGATGCCATTTTCATCTTCAATTTGAAAATTTCTTTTAAGAACAATACATACAGAAAATACTATGTATAGTATTTCATATGTATCATATTTTAAAAAATTTAAACCCTATATCTATATATTATTTCTGTTTATTCTAATTTCAGTTTGAAATCCTTTCAGAGATGTGTTCTTCAGTTCCATAAAAGTCTCAATTTCTCTTTAAAAATGATCATTCTACCTATTCCCCCCTGTATCTCCTCCAGGTTCATACATTCTGCCCTTCATTTTTTCTTTTTTTCTTTTTTTGAAACTTTATTTACATGTGGTGCTGAGGATCGAACCCAGTGCCTCACACATGCCAGGTAAGTGCTCTACCACTGAGCCACAACCCCAGCCCACATCCGTCCTTCATTTCTTTTGATCACTCTTTCTCATTTTCCATCTCTTCATTTCTCTGTGCTATAAACTGACTAGTTTCAGATTTCGCTTCTAATCCACAAATTCACTTTTTAGCTATGACTAAACTTCTATTAATCCAATAATTGGGAGTTTGAAAATCGCAGTGGCCTTCAGTGGAGACTTTCTCTTTGAGAGTCTGTTCAGTGTTGAGGATTGTAAAAGCTTCCTATCTAGTTGTTTTAAGAAAATTCCCTCAAACTTTCATGACTTGTAAGTGGTAAAATCTGAATTCAGATCTAGATGGAGTCCTGATGCCAGGTCCTAGGCTGTGGACCACTACACCATTGGATTTCACACATACTCAACTGAGACACCATCCCTGGCAGTCTGTCCCTCTTTGGTTCCTGGCTGCCATGAGGTGAGCAGCTATCTCTACCATGATGTGCTGCCTTGCCACAGGCCCAAAAGCAATGGGGCCAACAAACCATGCACTGAAATCTCTGAAACTGTGAGTCAAAATAAGTTGTTTATCTCAGGTATTTTGTTACATTGACAGAAAACTAACACAAGTGTATAACAAGCAAAGTAGAAAATATTCCTAACTGCTAATAGTCCACATTTACGTAACTGATGGTCAAGCTGTAGTTGATATTTTTAATTTTTTTCTACTGTCCAGTCCATCTTCCCTTGAACAGCCAGGAAAATCAGATCTCAGATTGCCTATCTGGTGTTGTGACCTAAATTTCCATTCAAGAAGGATCAGAATCCTCAGTCTCCAGACTTAATTGGGTTAACCCCGCCATTCATTTAACTACTACTACTACTGGATTTAAGTTCCGAAGAGTCATTCTGGAGACTCCAGTCCTGTTTTTGATTTGGTCTTCCCTGTCCCATGGTGTAGTGACAACACTATATCTTCTTATAGTTGGAATTGACTACTGCAGTCAGAAATAGGCCTCCTTCTTGCTTGCATATGGGTTCAATGGCATGAGAAGCCCCAAAGAGTCAGTTCACTTGGAACTGTTGATAGGTCCCCAGTGGGAGCCTTCCTCTCTTGGAAATAAAGACAGACCTCTAAATCTGCCGAGATTAAAAATACAGGATCAGGAAGCAAATCTCAGGAATACTTGTAATGTATAAAGTCACTCACCTCTCCCGTTATAGGAATTCCCAGCCTCCCAACCACTTGTCAATCTGCGCTCCGCCCACCTCTTCCATTACAGGAATTTCCGGCCTCCCCATCACCTGTCAGTCTGTGCTCTGCCTGCCTCTTACGTTACAGGAATTTCCGGCTTACGCTGTTGCCATTTTCCTGCTTCCCACATTACGTCCTAACATGCTATTGGTTCATCAGTCAGCTTGCAAGAATCCTCCTCCGCTATTGGTTCCTTCCAGCCCGCGAGATTCCAATATCTGGGAGAAGCCACACGCCATCACTCTCTTTTTCCCCTTCTTTTCACCCTGAGTGGACGTGTTAATCGTCCGCATAAATAAAGTCTCTTGTGTGAGACCTCATGTCTGCGGAGCATTTTTTCTGGGAGCTATTGGCGAGCAGCAACTAAGACAAGTGAGCAAGCGGCAGTTCAGCAGGATCGCGCAGCGGCAGTTACGGCCGCAGGTCCCAAGTTGAGCTGCACTTTTTCCCCTTACATCTGGTGCCAAAACCCAGGATGGGTCCTTCCGCTAACTAAGCAAGTGGAATCCCATCCAATAGCCCCAGCGCCTGCGGATAGAGGCTCACCTTCCATTTACCTGGGCGCCCAGTTTTCTGCATGCAACACTGGACTCCAAATTGGTGAGTTCCCCTTAGGCAGGTCCCCTAGACCACTTAAACACATCTCGACTGATCTGAGAAGTGGCCGTTGAATATCCGGGGCTCTCAAGACTGCCAAGGTGTGGGGGTACCTCCAGCCACGACTTTCAAAGTTACGGTTGGTCCCTATAATTGGTCTTATTTGCTGGGTGGATTCCTGATTTTATGGTGCTGAGATTCTTTCTCAGGGTTTGAGGCTCATCTTATATTTTTTTTGTCTCGCTCGAAATCCTGGCCAGGTCCTCAAACTCTCTCGGCTAATGCCCGGTAGACACTGGTACTGTGTGAGGACCAGACCATTGTACTACCTTCTCATTGCCTAACACGTGGCCGTGGGATGCCATTGATCACTAACTTGGGCGTTTCTCAGTCTTCGCCATGGGATCTAGGACTTCCACCCCAGCAAACTTGCTCCTGAGATGTTTATTAAACAATCTCAAACACCTTCACCTGTTCCCTGAATTAGAGCTAAACTGTCCTTTAGATAGTAAGTCAGAATGGTCTATTTATGACACCCTAAATTCTAGCTTTATAGTTATAATATGTAGTTATAAGTACATATGTGGGCGACCTGGTGAATGGAAAGAGACTTTTCCCCTTTGTGTTTTTCCTTTCTTTTGGGCTAAACCTAATCTCTGCTCTCCTCAAAAACCTGAACACATTCTCTTGGCTTCTCCTCCCCCTTTTAACCCTTCTTTCTCTTCTGAGTTTGATCCAACTGATGAATCATCTCCTTACAGGCCTCCTACTTCAGAAGCCCCTGTTCATTCCTCTCCTTTGCCTCATTCTGTTTCTCCTTTCGCTCCTCCACTCAGCCCACCAAGTCCTCCCACCACGCGATCTCATGCACATGTCCTAGCTCCTTTACAGGAGGTGGCTGGTGCGGAGGGAGTAATCAGAGTCCATGTCCCCTTCTCATTGTCCGATCTGTCTCAAATAGAGAAGCAGCTAGGTTCCTTCACCTCCAACCCTGCAACCTTCATTAAAGAATTTCAGTACCTTACCCAGTCTTATAACCTTACCTGGCATGACATTTACATGATCATGTCCAACACCCTAACCCCTGAGGAGCGCAGGAGAGTCTGGGAACAGGCCCGCAATTATGCCGATGAGATTCATCAATCGACCCCAACCCACCCCATTGGGGCTGAAGCGGTACCGGATAGGGAGCCCCTATGGAACTATAATACCGAGGCTGGGTGTCTACAGTGGGATAGGTTTCAAACCTGCGTCCTTGCAGGTCTACAAAAGGCTGCTATTAAACCCATTAACTATGATAAACTTCAGGAAGTAATACAGGACAGACATGAAAACCCGTCAGCATTTCTAAGCCGCTTTACAGAGGCCATGCTCAGGTACACTAACCAGGATCCTGAAACCCCAGAGGGATGGCAGCTACTTATGACTTATTACTTTTCCCAAAGTTACCCTGACATAAAGGTTAAATTGAGGCAGTTGGATAGGGGGGCCCTTACCCCACAGCCACAGGTTCAAGCAGTGGCATTCAAGGTTTATAACGGAAGGGAAGAAAAAAAACAAAAATTAAAATACCAAATGCTGGCCAAAGCCTTTCAGCCAGCTAGACCTGCCCAACTGTCCACCGCTAGGTGTGCCCAAGGTCCCAGAAGACCTCCAAGCTCATGCCTCAAGTGAGGGCAAGAGGGCCACTGGGCACGAGCCTGCCCCAACCCCTGGCAACCCCCAAGTCCTTGTCCAAGATGCCACCAACTGGGACATTGGGCAATGGATTGCCCTGGTGCTCAGAGAAGTGCCAGGTCATCCTTGGCCCCTCCCTCTGGCGACTTGCTGGGATTGGCAATGGATGACTGAAGGGGCCCAGGACTTCTGCATCCGACAACCATCACGACTCAGGAGCCCCGGGTGACCCTTATGGTGGCAGGCAAGCAGATCTCTTTCCTTACAGACACTGGAGCCACATTCTCAGTGCTGCAGGAGTTTTGGGGACCCACTTCCCCTGCCAAATCCTCTATTGTTGGGGTAGAGGGAAAACCATATAATCCCTTACAAACCCCTCCAATAAGCTGCCATACAGGACAAATTGGCTTTACTCATTCCTTTTTAATAATTCCTTCATGTCCCATTCCCCTTCTGTGAAGGGACATCCTAACCAAATTGGGTGCCTCTATTTCCTTCTCACCCACCATGTGCCTTAGCCAAGACTCCTCTGCTATTCCTCTCCTTATGACTCTACAGGAATATACAGCTCAAACAGAGTCCTCATATCCCCTTCCTCCCTCCCTGGTTGACCCCAAGGTCTGGGACACTCATACACCCTCTGTAGCTAAATGCTCACCTGTACTCATTCATCTAAAGGACCCAACATCCTACCCAGCCCAGGCCCAATATCTCCTTCCCGGAAGGAACCTTATAGGACTTCAACCAATCATCCAGGATTTAAGGCAGAAAGTCTTCCTGTGCCCTGCCAACTCACCTTATAACACTCCCATCCTGGCTGTTAGGAAGCCTAAAGGATCTTACTGTCTAGTGCAAGACCTCTGCATTATTAACTCAGCAGTGGTCCCCATCTTTCCTATTGTGTCCAATCCTTACACCCTGTTTTCTTCTATCCCTTCTACCACCACATACTTTTTAGTGCTAGATTTGAAGGATGCATTTTTTTACTGTCCCACTTCACCCTGATTCACAGGATCTTTTTGCTTTTACTTGGACTGGCCCTTTCACTCGAGTTTCTTCTCAGCTGACCTGGACAGTTCTCCCACAGGGTTTCGAGACAGCCCCCATCTCTTTGGCCAAATGTTATCTCAGGATCTTGCCTCTCTCATATTCGTTTCCTCCTTTCTCTTACAGTACGTTGATGATCTTCTTCTTTGTAGTCCCTCTCTT
Organism: Sciurus carolinensis; assembly: GCF_902686445.1. Lineage (NCBI taxonomy): Eukaryota > Metazoa > Chordata > Mammalia > Rodentia > Sciuridae > Sciurus > Sciurus carolinensis. The sequence continues at coordinate 15,125,887 of NC_062217.1, forward strand.
GAGGACTCCCAAAGGGACACAATTAAGCTTTTAAACTTTTTGGCTGACAGGGGTTATAGGGTTTCTCCAGCAAAAGTGCAACTTTCCCAGGCTCAGGTTGTTTACTTAGGTGTCAGCCTCACCTGGATTTAAGGCCATCACTGTAGAGAGAAAAGCATTAATACAGGACATGCCCACTCCATCCACCAAGGAAGAAATCCTTTCTTTTGGGATTAGCAGGATATTTACGATCCTGGGTCCCCAATTTTTCCATCCTGGCAGTTCCCCTATATGAGGCTTCAAAGGGTACTCCCACTGAACCTCTCCTCAACACAGTGAAAGCCCTTTCCAGATCTTAAGGAAAGCCCTTCTTCAAGCCCCAGCCCTACACCTCCCTGACTTAACCAAACTATTCTACCTGTTTGTCTCTGAGAAAAGTGGGTTCGCCCTGGGGGTCTTAGGACATAGGTTTGGTCCCACTTTTGGACCAATAGCATACCTGTCAAAGAGGTTAGACCCCACTATAAGGGGCTGGGTGTCATGTCTTAGAGTATTAGCAGCAGCATTTGTCTTGATTCAGGAATCAAAGAAACTCTCTTTTGGGGCTCCCACTGAAGTGCTCTCACCTCATCATCTGTCTAAGCTTCTTACTTATAAAGGTCTGCAAACGCTACCACCCTATTGGGTGTTAGCCTTATAAACTGCTCTTATCGAGGACTCTTCCATTTCCTTTAAAACATGCTCTCCTTTAAATCCAGCCACCCTCTTACCCCTGCCTTCCAACATACATTCTTCTGCAACCCATAGCTTCCTTGAGACCCTGGAGGAGTTACTTTCCTGCCCCTCTAACGTCCAGGAAGGAGCTCTACGCAACCCTACTTTCATATGGTTCACTGATGGAAGCTCTTTTCTCCATAAAGGGATCCAAAGAGCTGGATATGCCATTGTCTCTCTTAAAAAGGTGATAGAGTCAGGACCACTACCCAACACCACCACCAACCAAGAGGCAGAACTAATTGCCCTTACCCGTGCATTCACCCTCACAAAGGGACAATCCCTCACAGTCTACACCGACTCCAAATATGCTTTTCACATTATCCTCTCTCATGCTGCTATGTGGAAAGAGAGAGGCCTTCTTACTACAAGAGGAAACTCCATCACCAACTCTAGTTACATTCTAAAACTCCTTGAGGCTGTTCACCTCCCAGCAACTATAGGCCTTGTACATTGCAGAGCCCATCAAACACATCAATCATTCATCTCTTCAGGTAATAACAAGGCAGATGAGGAGGCTAGAAGGGCTGCCTTCTCATCCATGCCAACCCCTATTATGGCTCTCCATGATCCTTTGCCTCCACCACCCCCCAACAGGGAAATACTTTCCTATCTCCATTGTCTGTTTCACCCCAACCTTTCTTCACTCTTACAATTTGCTAAAACTCATCTGCAACTGTCCTCCTCTGATATCTCATTTCTGAAGGAACTCTCCTCCTCATGTGAAGTCTGCCTGTGAACAAATCCTACAACTGTCAGGCCCCCCATTCTTCGGACTCTCCAAGTCCGTGGCACCATTCCAGGGGTAGACTGGCAACTTGATTTCACTCACATTCCCACAGTAAGAAAGTCTAAATACCTATTAGTTATGATAGACACCTTCTCGGGATGGATTTAAACCATCCCCACCTCCAAAAAAAGGGCAATAACTGTCTCTAACTTCATCCTTCATGAAATCATTCCTCGCTTTGGAGTACCTACTTCCTTCCAGTCAGATAATGGACCTGAATTCATTTCCCAAGTCACCCAACAACTTGCCAGGGCTCTCGGGGTCCCTTGGCATTTCCACATTCCCTTTCACCCAAAGTCATCAAGCAAAGTAGAAAGAGCAAACCGAACTCTTAAAAATGTTTTAACCAAGCTCCCTTTAGAACTTCACCTCGACTGGGTTAAACTCCTGCCCCTTGCTCTTCTGCCTCTTCGCTCACTCCCAAAGAAACCAGCTAATATTTCCCCTTTTGAGTTAATGTACAGTCGTCCCATCCTGCCCCTGGGATAGTGCCCCTTTCTTCCCTTCTTCCTTCTCAAATATCCATTCCTCTCCTAAATCACATTCGAGCATTTCTATGGGGTTATGCTGACTCCACCCTACCTAAACCTTTATCTGGCCTCCTTACCCAACCTCTTCAAATAGGAGACCAAGTTCTTATTTCTCCTCAGGAAGCTACAATCCCTCTATCTCCCAAGTGGCAGGGACCCCATACAGTGATCCTGGCCATGTCAACAGCTGTCAAGGTACAAAATGTACCAGGATGGCTGCACATTTCTCGGGTTAAGCTCTATTCTGGGTCCACTAACCCCTCTCCAGCTCCTAATCCGCAGGCTTCTTCCAACCAATACTCAGCCACTCCTGTGGGACCCCTTCGTCTCAGACTGAAGATCATGAAGCCCTCCACCCTTTCTCCCATTCCAGAAATTGGGAGCCAGACGACTGAAACACCATACAACCATGCCCAGCCATGAGGACTGGATTCCTGTTTGTAATTTTCCTAACCACTGAATTTTTTTTTCCAATAGAATGCCAGTCGAAAAGGGGAGCCCCCTGTCTTTTACTTCCATGTCAACTAATCAGCTTGTATTACAGAAAATATCAGGATCTTACAGAAATCGGAGCCCGGCTACAGGTGTGCCCCCAGAGGAACTGTCAAGTCCCCAACTCTTCCTGCCACAATGATATCTCTCCCCTGAATCAGCTCTACGTCCACACTCAGCAGGAAGTAATTACAGAAGACTGACCTTCATCCATGTACCCAAAAAATATTTTTTTTATAAAAAAGGAAATGGGGGAATGTAATGTATAAAGCCGCCCACCTCTCCCATTACAGGAATTTCCGGCCTCCCCATCATCTGTCAATCTGCGCTCTGCCCGCCTCTTACGTTACAGGAATTTCCGGCTTACGCTGTCGCCATTTTCCTGCTTCCCATGTTACGTCCTAACATGCTATTGGTTCATCAGTCAGCTTGCAAGAATCCTCCTCCACTATTGGTTCCTTCCAGCCCGCGAGATTCCAATATCTGGGAGAAGCCACACGCCATCTCTCTCTTTTTCCCCTTCTTTTCGCCCTAAGCGGATGTGTTAATCGTCCACATAAATAAAGTCTCTTGCGTGAGACCTCATGTCTGTGGAGCATTTTTTCTGGGAGATATTGGCGAGCTGCAACTGAGAAAAGTGAGCGGCAGTTCAGCAGGATTGCGCAGCAGTGGTTACGGCCGTGGGTCCCAAGTTGAGCTGCATTTTTCCCCTTACAATACTGAGTATTATAGTGAAAGGAGTTATTCTAATTTAAAACACTTGGTTCCTAGACGAGTGTTCCGACCGTGGAGAATGTTATTTTAGTGCAAAGCAGATACCTCATCCTATGAACATCATTCCCATCTAACAGGATGTTTTCAACCAGGTAAGAGTGTCTAGTCTCCTCAGACACGGGAGAGAGAGTGATTCTACTTGCAATGGGGATTTTGGGGCCTTTGGTGTTTTGAGATTGTTAGATTTGTCTAACTCTGTACAAATAAATGTCCTTTTTTCAATTCTCAGGATCTCAGTTCTTCTGGTCCTGCCCAAGTCAGAATATGGATAAGCTTCTAAATCGTTTTATCTTGTAATTCTGCAACTCAAACCACCAGAATGTGGGTTTCTATCAGTCCCGTAGCTTCAAGAAACCTGAGGTTCTTTCAGGGCACCTGGGACTTTCCAGGGTTCTCTGACTGCCTTGAGTTGAGAATTAATGCCCTGTGTTTGTCATTTTCTTACCATAAGGCTCTTTGGAGGAGTCAGAAGGAGCCACCCAACCTCAGGTTCCCTGTATCATCGTTCCCAATAAATGTTAAGTGCCGCAGCCACTCAGAATCCCAAAGCTTTCCTTCAATAAACATTTCATTCCAAGCAACCAAGGGCATACTTTAAATACCAGTTTTACCACTGCCTGCTACAGACTACCTGTGTGCTATTTTTCACTGGCTGAGAGGTCATCACTGTATTGCAGCCCAATCAGTTTGATGACCAGTTTCACATTCCCATTTTTTTTTTTTTGAGGGTCCTTTTTGCTTTTTTGTTTCTTTGGAATCATGCTGGTACCAGATACTGTGTCAGTCAGTACCAGTCCAGGACACCTGGCTCTATATTTTGAAAATTATTCTTCTAGACATGGTGCACACCTGTAATCCCAGCTGCTCTGGAGGCTGAGGCAGGAGGCTCAGGAGTTTGAAGTGAGTGTGAGCAACTAAGAAAGAAATAAACAAACAAACATATAAAAAATGAACCAAAAAACCCCATTCTTCTGCCCCAAGGAAGATTAAGTCCACAGGTTTCTTGCACACTGCAGCACAGTGTGGGGAGTGTTGACGTGAAGATGCTCCAAGGACAGGGAATAAATGGGTTCTCGAGTATTTTAATGGAAAAAATGAAGGTACTACGTCTGCTTATGCACTTAGACCTAATGAAAGTAATGTGGCTGGACTTAAATGCTCTGTCTCCTACACTAAGGGTCGCACATGTGGTTCCTTCATGCAAATGGCACAGCTCTTTCTGTCTCCTCCAGCCTTTGGCCCTTGATGTACATCTGACATATATTTATCTTTCTATTAACTTATCCTGCCCACCCCTGTGGGATTTCAGGCTCTGAAGACAAGAACCATGAATTATTTCCCTATCTAGACTTTTAACCTTCAAGGACAGTGATGCCTGAGTAGATAAGAAAAAGGTGGATTCATTTACCCCATGGGTAACCCTTTTATCTCAGAGAACTGAAATTATTGATTTAAAATAATTTAACACAACTCACATGGTAGTAATAAAATGATTAGCAGGGCTGGGGAGATAGCTCAGTCGGTAGAGTGCTTGCCTTGCAAGCACAAAGCCCTGGGTTCGATCCCCCAAAACTGAAAAAAAAAAAAAAAATGATTAGGAAAGAGCAAGTCTAAAACGAATTATTATTAAACTCAAAGTAGTCAGGGTTTTTGTTTGTTCAGCAGCACAAGGGGATGGCCGTGTGGGCTACAGGGATAAAGGTCTCAGCAGTGGGCCCTATTTGGGGTTTTCATAGACTCACAGCTTAGTGAACCTTGAGCCTCAGAGGACACTATAGACTTGGACTTGTGAGTGATGCTGGATTGTTGAGAATTCAGGGACTCTTGACAATAGACTACATGAATTTTGCATTATGAGATGGATATGAACCTTTGGGGGCCCTGGGTAGAAAGTTATGGTTTTGATCTGAAATGTCCTCCAAAGCTCCTGTGTTGAAGACTTGACCTCCAAAGCAACAGAGGTCAGAGACGGGGGCCTCTGAAGGTGATTGGATCACAAGGTTCCACCTCATCAGTGTATTAATCCATTGATGAATTTATAGCTTAATGGCCTATCAGGAGGTGGTGAAACTTCAGGAGATGGGGTCTAGTGGAAGGTGAGGCCTAGTAGGTCAGTGGATCAGAAGGATATATCCCTGGGCCCTTCCTCTCTCTTTCTCTCCTTCTCTCTTCTCTCTTTCCTGTCAACCTCCATTCAGTGAGCAGCTTTCTCTATCCTGTGTTCCCCCACCCCACCATGATGTTCTGCCTCACACAGGCCCAGAAATCACAAAGTCAAGTGACCATGGGTTGAAACCTCTGAAAGCATAGGCCAAAATAAATCTTTCCTCCTTTTGTTTCTCTCAGTTATTTTGTCATAGCAATGGGAAACTGACTAACACAACCGCCAAAGTTTATTCTCGCCACACAACTTAGTGTTATGTTACCTGGACTTAACAGAACTTTGATGGATGAATTCAGTCACATACACTTTCTGGGGATGTTGGAGGGGAGTGGGTAGACTTTCTACTCCTGGAACTCTAGGAGAGGAAGAACAAGCATACAAGATCAATTGCTTTTATTTTGATATTTTTGCAGTGCTGGGGGTTGAACACAGGGTCTTGCACATGCTAGGCAAGTGGTCTACCAGTGAGCTTTCTCCCCAGCCTAAACAATCTTATTTTGATAAGAAATCCTCCCTAAACGATAAATAAATAAAAATATATGAAGAGAATATTCTTATGTGTCAAGTAGTATATCACTTGAAGATGTATAGTGATAAGTTAAATATCTATACCATTAACCCTTAAGCAACCACTAAAATAATGAAAGTTGTTGCAAATAATCCAACAATGTACATAAACTGGAATTATTTTAAAAACACTCAATACAAAACTAGGGAAGGATGTGGGGGAGGGGTCAGTAGTAGAACACTCACCTGGCAAGTGAGTGTTCACTCACTTGAATTCAACTCACAGCATTGCACAAAGGGGTGGGGGGGAGAGGAAACAGAAGGAAAAAAAATGTGATGATAATCTCTTGAGTTGGTATAAAGCTCAATGGTAGAATATTCTTAGTATGTGTGAGGCCTTTGGTTCAATTTCCAGCACACATATACCAAAAAGATAATACCTCAAACCTAACTAAATCAATAGCCACATTAAGTGTAAATGACCTAAACATACTTAGTTAAAAGCCAGAGATTGTCAGATTGAATTAAATAGAGGTAGTTATATGTTACCTATAAGAAACAAAATGCATTTTAAATGTAGGTTGTTATGGTTTGGGTATGAGGTATTCTTCAAAAGTTCCTGTGTTAATGCAGGAAGGAAAGTTCAGAGGGAAAGTGATTGGATGGTGACAGTAGTAACCTGATCAGTCCATCCTAGTTTGAATGGATTGGCTGTCTGGGAACTGTAGGCCGAGGGGGTGTGGCTGAGGAGGTGGGTCACTGGGAGTGTGTTCTTGAAGGCTTTATCTACCCTGAGGCCTCTTCCACTCACTTAGCTTCCTGGCTGCCATATGCGGAGCAGGGCACCTCCACCACGCCCTTCCACCATGATGTTCTGTCTCACTGTGGGCCCAGATCAATGGACTTGGCTGACCATAGACTGAACCTCTGGAACCATGAGTCAAAAATTAATTTTTCCAGGATTTCCACCTGAAATCCCAGCAGCTCCAGAGGCTGAGATAGGAGGATTTCAAGTTCAAAGCCAGCCTCAGCAATGGTGAAGTGCTAAGCAACTCAGTGAGACCCTGTTTCTAAATAAAATACAGAACAGGGCTGGGGATGGGGCTCAGTGGTAAAGTGCCCCTGAGTTCAAGTCCCAGTAACAAAAATAAATAAATATAAATAAATAAATAAATTTTTTCTCCTCTAAGTTGTTTTTGTCAGTTATTTTGGTCACAGCAATGAAAAGTTGACAAACATATAGGTCAAAAATAAAAGGATGAAAAAAGATATACCATGCTAATACCAGTCAAAAGAAAGCTGGAATGGCTATATTAACATTAGGTATAAATTAGGTTTAAAAGTAAATATTAGCAGGGATGAAGACCAGAGGGGCAACTAATCCAGAGGACATAACAGTCCTTAACATTTGTGTGCCTAACATCAAAACAAATACACAAAACAAGAATTGATAGAACTACAAAGAGAAACAAATAAATTCACAATGTTATCAGAGATTTCAAATCTCACTCTCAATAATTTATAGGACAAGTAGAAGGAAGATCAGCAAGGATATGGTAAACTTGAATGATATTAGCCAACTTGAGTTAATTGACATTTGTAGACTCTCGGAGAATGTTTAACAAGATAAGCCATATCTTAAATCATAAAACAAGTCTTGGTAAATTCAAAAGGACCTAACTCACATCAAATATGTTATCTGATTACAATGAAATTAAATTAGAAATCAGTAACAGAAAGGTATTTGGAAAACCCTAGAATCTGGAAACTAAACAACATACTTCTAAATGATCCACAAATCACAAAAGAAATCAAAAGGAAAATTAGAAATTATTTTGAGATAAATGAAAACAGAATATAGAATTTATGGGATGACAGCAAAACAATATTTAGGGAAAAGTTTATAGTAATAAATATTCATATTAAAAAAGAAAAGATTTCAAATCAATAGCCTCTGATTTTCCCTTAAGGACCTAGAAAAAGGCCATGTGCTGTAATTAGTGGTGGAGCACTTGCCTAGCACATGAAAAGCCCTGGGTTTCATCTCTAGTACTATAAACAAACAAAACCTAGGAAAGTTCCAGCAAAGATCCCATCTGCCCTGTAAAGCTTCACTGAAATGAAGTAAAGTTAGGCACATTAATAGGAGACAAAGGCAAAGGTATTCACCGGCAAAGGAAGAAAATCAAGCATGGGAGCCATACACTAAGTATAAGCCTCTAAGAAAGGCCAGATGGTTGAGGCTTAAATAGCATTTTGGGTTACAGAAAGAAAGAGGAGCTTGGGAATGCTGTGGGAAGTTAGTGATACTGATCAATCAAAACTTAGAAACTGGGACTGGGGTTGTGGCTCAGTGATAGAGTGCTTGTCAAGCACATGTGAGGCCCTGGGTTCCATCCTTGGTACCACATAAAAATAAATAAATAAGGGCATTGTGTCCATCTACAACTAAAAATATATTTTTTAAAAAACTTAGAAACTGCAAAAGTAAAAGAATTTTATCAGGAGACAGGGTCCATCCCTCATTCCTTGTCCTGTGCATCACTTCCATCTGACTGATTCATATCCTTTTATAATAAATTGGTAAGTGTAAGTAAGGGTTTCCCTGAGTTTTGTGAGTCATTTCAGAAACTTGTCAAACCTGAGGAAGGGTTCATGGAAACCCCCAATTTACAGCCACGTCAAAAGTACCAGAGGCCTGGGTTTGTGATTGGCATCTGAGCGGGGGTTGGCCTTGTGGGACTGTGTCTTTAACTTGTAGGGTCTAACTCCAGTAGATCATATCAGAATCAGATTGCAGGGCACCTAGACAGTGTGGAAAGCTCAGCGTGTTTTAATAAAAATCTGGGGAAGGAGAACACTGTAACCTAATTGTCTATAGGTCAGAGGGGTGGGAGACATGGAGGGGGACTGCTTTGGGACAGGATGACAGTCATAAGGACAAGAGGGCTGGGGTGGAGCTCAGTGGTAGAGCCCATGCTTAGTACATGTGGGCCCTGGGTTCAGTTCCCTGCTCCAAAATAAATAAGAAGTACTTGTTGCTTCTGTATTGTTTGGAGGTAACAGTGAAAAGTTTGTTTAAATAGGACAAAGTAAATGTACCTTGCCTGGGAAACAAAGATGACCTTTGTCCCCCAATGCTTTAGTCTGGGGTCAACAATGGGTGTCTCCCACTCAGTTCTCTACCCTCCTTTGAGGCCCTCCAGCCCCTGCTTGGCTTCCTTCCCATCACCCTAGAGGGGAGGGGAAAATGGCTTCCTTCCATCCTGCTGGGCTCCTGGACTGTGCTACAAATTAAATTGACATGTTAACATGAGAAACCCCATTTAATTACACACTCACCCATGGGAATGCCACAAAAATATAAGTCTTAAAGAAGAGTCAGATGATTGAAGCCTATATAACCTTCTGAACTATGGGAAGAACTAACTGGCTGGAGCTTTTTGTTTGTGGGAGGAGGTGGAGGGGAAATGTGTAGTGAGTTCAAGGTGCTTGTTAAGCAGATGAAAGGTTGTCAGGTGACAAAGGTCCAATGCAGCTCTCTCCTGGCACAGGTACCCACACTAATGGAAATGTCCTTTATAGATGTGAATTTCCTTTACCAAAAGGCAGCTTTCCAGAGCAACTCCTTTGCTCACAGTTTCATAAAATAACCAGCTAACCAATCTGCCTAAGAGAAGTATTTTACAGTGGTATGTCCTGAGCCCCAGCCACCCCGTTCCCCGGCCTCCCCGCCACACACACCATCTGAACGTCCTAGGACATGCTCAACTCTCTCTGGGACCCTTATGACAACCAATGACTTATAGAAGCCTTCCAGCATTGCCCAGGGGAAACGTGGGCCACCTCCCTCTTCTCTGCATCCTCTTCTTGGCACTTCCAGGTCTGCTCCTGATTTCACCAGGACCGAAACAGGGAGCCGTGCGGCACAAAGGCCACCGCATGAGGAGACTAAGAGGGCAGGTCTCTGAACCCCCCAAAGGAGGAACCTGGCACTTAAGTCCCCTTCCTAGCAGAAGGAATCAGGTTCTGCTCTCTGGCTCTCGGAAGGTCTTTAGTCCTCAGCCCAAGGTTAATCCCAGCCTCTCGCTGGACTCTCGCTGGACAATTAAGAAGCACAGGTTTTGATTTAAAAAAAAAAATGTGTCCACCCAGTTGTACTGAAGGTTTTGAAGAATTCACAGTTCATGGAACCTTCAAGATAGTTTCCCTATGTCTTTTTTTTTTAATTCCCCCTGTGTTGGGGGTCAAATCCAGAGGCTCATGCATGCTAGGCAAATTCTCTACCACTGAGCTACACCCCAAGCCTAGTTCTACCTACAGCTTAGCAAAGATATTTCTACATTATATTCCCATCTATATATTTAAAATTAGTCCTCATCTATGTTTGAAATTGCCTTTTTTGAATGAGATTAGCTTTCTGTGGCCACTTTCTCAAAGACATTGATCTGAATCAATAAGTGTCCATAAATCAAAAACTCCTGGTTACTGTTACAAAACAAAAAAAGTAATCTTTCATCCAAATGTTTTTGCTAAGTCATCCTTACTTTGTATTTTTGAAAGGAAAACATAGTGTCACTTTTTCTGGAGTAACCCCCTTTTGAATTTCAGACTCTGGTTACAAATTCCAAGTAGAGTGAGCCCAAGGCAAATAAGTCAGAAAGTCATAAGTTAGTAGTTCAAGAGTGAGGGCTTGACCCAGGCTACAGCATGACCTTTTGGATCACAATGTGAAGCCACAGATCACTCACCATGACTATAAGCCTGTGCTTCCAGTTTAAAGTCAGGGCCTTTTGGTTTTCCCAATTCAATTTGAAATGCAAGATAACAAATGTGTCATAATAAACAAGCTGTAAATATGGAATCTAGTTGCGTTGTTAGATATTCCAAGATAGGTACTGACTAAAGGCAGTACCTTCTTGTCACTCTTGTTTAAAAGAAAATGTCTGAATAAGCTGGTCAGAAGAGGGCGCTCATTCCAGGTGGAGTTCTTGGAACCTAGGTGACACTCCCAAATGAGGAGGAGCCAGGAGGCAACATCTGGAGGGACACTGAAGTAAAAGGAGGAAGATAGCGAAATTTTCAGGCGTTGATCCCAGGGGCCAGGAGAGAAGCAGCAAGTCCAGATCCAGGCTGAGGTCAGAAAACAAGGGTCAGACCAAGCCCAAAGATGGGAGTTCAAAATGGAACCCAGGATCAGTGCCTGTGGAGGTCCTCCCCAGGGCCACCAGAATGCGGCCTCGGTAACTATCCACGTCCTGGCCTTCAAGGGTCCCATGATGTTTAGAACTGAGCAAGGCAATGTGCTTGTGTACAGCTGTTAGATTCCTCCTGGCAGATTCTGTAGTTGCCAGAAGTTGATGGCATTAAGTACTCCCCTACAGTCTTGTTACTGGATTATGATGAGAGCTGACTTCAATTAAAGTGCTACCACACACAGAGTCACTTATTAGGAGAGCATTATGAGGGAGCAGGTGTAAAAATAGTTCTCATAACTTGGTCTATAAACTCTAAGAATCCCAGCTGTGTGTACTTATAGGGGCTCTGATCACCTCTCAATTGAAAGGTCAACTTGAGACAAAAGCAGCAAATTAAGAACAAGATTTAGTCAACCCGCTGAAAGTCAAATTTCCCTGAAACCATGAATGGACACAAAGGATCATTTAGGAACCATGCCCTGGGGTTCATTCCAAAAAAAGAGGAGGAAGTTCTTTCAAAGTCTTACTTAAACCTTGTTCCTGTAAAGTGTGGTCTATGTGACTGTGGCTAAAATACTTCAGTCTAAACACATCTTGAATACTAATGACTCCCCAAATAGGTCCATTTCAAGCATTCATGTGCCAACCAGAAGATATTCATCTGTCTTGTGAAAACACATTAGTTCATACTAGATTTGTCTGCTTATGAGCACTATTTAAACTTGGTTTCTGAACTACAGTAGTACTGTGTAACGTGGCTTATCATTTGGGTCTTAGTTTCCCTACTCTTTTTTTGGGAGGGGCTACTGGGGAATTGAACTCAGGGGCACTGAACCACTGAGCCACATCTCCAGCCCTATTTTATATTTTATTTAGAGACAGGGTCTCACTGAGTTGCTTAGTGCCTCACTTTTGCTGAGGCTGGCTTTGAACTCTCGATCCTCCTGTCTCAGCCTCCTGAGCTGCTGGAATTACAGGTGTGTGTCACTGCACCTGGCTTCCCTACTCTCTTTACAGATATATCATCCCTCCTAGTTCCTATCTGTTGTGAGCTGAATTGCATTCTCTTTTTTTAAATATTTTTTTTAGTTGTTGATGGACCTTTATTTTTTATTAATTTGTTGCTTTATATGTGGTGCTGAGAATCAAACCCAGTGCCTCACACGTGCTAGGCAAGTGCTCTACCACTGAGCTACAAAACCCAGCCCTTGAATCGCATTCTTAAAGAGAAGTTGAGGTCCTAATTCCCTATCCCCAGCCCCATACCTATGATTGTGACATATTTTTGGATCATATCTTGCAGAGATGATTGAGTTAATTAGGGTGGTCCTAAATCCAATGACTGGTTTCTTTATAAGGAGAGATGAAGACACACAGATTCATAGGTGGAGGCATATAGTGAATGGATTCCAATGATTACTGGCAGAAGTTAGCAAGAGGCAAGGAAGAATTCTTCCCTAAAGCCTTGATTTTGGACTTCTAACCTCCAGAACTGTGAGGGAATAAACTTCTATTGTTCTAAGCCACCCTCTCAGTTACTTGGTTATGACACTGTATTACTTTGTTTGCTATCAATGAATTCCTTGATCAGAATGTATTTTGGAATAGAGCACATGACCTAGAATAAGCATTAATTAAGCACCATAGATGGTGGGGCTGGCAGAAATAAGGTGTACAGAGAAATAAAATCCCAACACGGAGGTATTTATTCCACTGAGCATGAACACCTGCCATCGGGTTGCTGGTTGGTGCCCCCTGGATATGGTACCACATCCAGTGTCAGGGCTGCTCATTGCTGGGCAAGATGGACACTCGGTAGCAGCAGAAGCCAGGTCAGCTGTTGAGAGGAAGTCCGTGCTACCGAGTCATGCATGGCTCCCCTGCCCAGCACCTTGGTCGCTTTGTTCACGAGCTCACTGGGGGTGCCTCAAGGTAGCAGAGCCAAGAGCTGTCTTGCAGCAGGGATTCCTCATCTGAAAACACCTGGGCAGTGAGCATTCACATGGGGCAAAGCAGACCCTCGCCGTGGGACTATGCCATCCATCTCTTCTGTACAATTTGTTATAAATCTTTCAACCATTGATTCCTATTATCTGGCTCAGATTTTAACCATGGCAGATAAAAGAAAAGAAAAAGGAGAGAAGGAGAAGAGTCAGGGTAGGAGATGGCAATCAGACAGACAGGCTGGCTGGTATGGAAGGAAAAAGAAATGGAAAGAAGGAAGAGAGGGAAGGAAAGGGGCCTCAGGCACGTAAATCATCTGTTTGCATCACTCAAATCTTTGTCCACAAAATGGATTTCACATCAACTCATTCAGTTGATTCCTAAATGTGACTGTTAACAGCAAAGCCACTCACTTCTCCCTGAGAGCAGCTTCTAGGCACCACCTGTTTCTGCCTCTTCTGCAGGTCCTGCAGGATGAGGATATCAATGGAGTGGACCAGACTGATGCCTTGGATGGTAATGAGACGGCAAATGCCTCTGCAGACTCAATCGTGGCCCAGTACTGGAAAATTTGTCCTCCTATATGGAGATTATGAAGACAGGCTATGTCCTGGTCAGATAAGAGCCAACTGTCTTTCGTGCTCTCTGTTTATTGGTGAGAATAAAGAAGTTGCCGTCTCAATAGCCAAATGTGAGATGCCAGAGGCCGTGCTGATCTTCTGCAGGAAAGAGCCCTATGTGGAACAGCAGCCTTAGAGTGACCATCTGATTAAGCTTACAGTAATCCTCTGTAGTCTCAGCCCATCTGACTTCTGCACTTGCTACGCTAGGATATAAAAAGAATTACCACTTACAGGACAGTCAGTGCATTATTTTCCAATGTCTGATCTTCTTTTTTTCCATAATAACAGAAATCTTGTTTGCAGCTTGGCACGCGGTCATTCTTTCTTAAGGCTAAGAGTGCCCATGTGGAATGTAAGTAGAAGACTGGTGTGCTCAACCGAGTGTGTGCATGTGTGTGTGAGAGAGGCACTTCCTCTTTTCGATTCCTACTAACTGGAACAAGAATGTAGATCATGGGCATTCCTGCAGCTAAAAAGCCACACGAGGGGGTAAGACCATTTTAGGGGTTGGTACAGACGATGAAAAGAAAAGATTCATGGTTGGAAAGATGGAAAGAAATTAGAATAGTTGCCTGAGAAGAAACATTTTGTAAGGTTGAAGGAGGACCAAAAGAGATCTGTGCCTGGGAGAGGAAGAGAAGAAAGTGAGCTAAAAATAGATGCTCAACAACATTTCGTAATGCTGGTAGGTTAAGTGGAACCCAGATGGAGGGTCAGCTATTGAAATGGGTGACATGCAGATCACTAGTGACTGTCTAGCGGTTTTCGCATTATTCAATTTCAGGTTATGCATTTTGGACAAGAATAGACCAAAACGATATGTGTCCTTTTGAGGAGATACATAATATAGATGTGCTTTAATGTTGGTAATATTAACTCCATGTTTTTCCACTGGAAACTTAATATTCTTCCTTTGAACTTAGCAAGGGTCTTGTGGGGGTACACTTTGAGTCTATGATACTATCCTGTTTGTCATCTTGCTTTTGCCTAATTTTAGCACTTTTTTCTGCCTGCAGCTACTGGTACTGTGATGTTTGCCATAAGGTGGTTTAAAGATTTGTTATCCCTTAATCATTAACTGGAATTTTCTGTGAAGAAGTTTCCTGTTTACTATAAAGTGATAAGGGGCAAGGCCACCGCTGGGTTATTTGTGATGCTTCATGGCCCTTCTATCCAGGGAAGAAACCAGGAGGCTGTGCCTTCTGACTTTCAAGAAAAGGATCCACCTTCAGTTTTTCACATTGTTCTTAAAAATTCGATGTGCTTACATTGCCATGAACTTAAAGACAACACTTTTATAGTAAGAGACCCTAACATGGCTGACTACCTTCTGGGCATATAGCCATGAAGTCGGAAGAAAAAGATTGAGGGCTGGGTAGAAATGAAATGACAATTTAGCATTCAATTCCAGCTGCATGTTAGAGGCAGAGAAAGGACACACTGCTCAAACTCAGCATGGAGGAAATGATAACCTTTATGAACCCTGATCGCCGTGGACAATCAGACAAAGCCTTTTCATTGGACTTGGCAGGACACTGAGGAGGTGCTTTTGACTCAAGAACAAAACTTTGATTTCAAAGGGGCTGTGGTTTCTATTTTTCTTTTCTAGGCGCAGACAACACGACCTTTCCTTTCTTTTAGAAAACTGCACTCTCTAGGTAGAGAAATAAGGGCAGGATCTTTCGTAGGATGAATTCCAAGTGTTTTAGGGTCGGGAACTCACAGTTCGTCACAGTCCTTGCTAGGAGAGGGAATTATCATTCTTCGTGTAAACCCAGGGAGAAGGGGCATTACCGGAATGAGAGAGAACAGGCCGGCTTCTGCAGACAGGAGGGCTGCTGGCTGGGACTTCTGAAGTGTGCAGCCCTGTCTGGCACAGGATGTTGCCAGTGAGTAAACACGGTCATTCCCACACTCTGACTCTGAGGCCACCCCTTCTTAAGGTCTGTGCTTCAACTCTCTGGACTTCCCTCATTCAAAGGCCTGGACACCCACTGTGTGGCTGATCTTCAATCCATTCCTCGGTCAGACTGACGGCCAAGAATGCCGCCTCTGCGAGCTGCAGGGTGTAAGCCAGCTCTGAATTCCTCGTGCTACCTTTATTTATTTTTTGTTTGACCTTCTGACTGTGAGTATCTCCTAACACAAATAAGACCAGAAACATGCTTTGTGATGACTCTGTCCACGCAGATACTATTCCATTTCTCGCTTTTTACACAAATGCCACCTGTTTACACCCAACTCCGCCAAAACCACTCAGGTCCAAGTGACCATGATTTCTCTCCTGAGTGACTAATAGTGACCAGAGACTCCTGCATCCTCTCTAGCCCCATGGTGCTTAACCAGGGTCGAGGTAACATTTAGCAATGTCTGGACACCTTTTTCATTATCACAACCAAAGGGGATACTGGGGAAGCTCCTGGACACCCTGCAAGGCACAGGACAGCCCCACACCAGAAGACTCATCCGACCCCGAATGTCAGTAGTACTGAGGTTGAGAAGCCCTGTGTCTGGTTCGATACCTCACATACATATTGATGATTGTTCTTTTTTTTGGGGGGTGGGGGTACCAAGAGTACCCCGAACTCAGGGCACTCAACCACTGAGAGCCACATCCCCAGCCCTATTTTGTATTTTATTTAGAGTCAGGGTCTCAATGAATTGCTTAGCACCTCATTTTTGCTGAGGCTGGCTTTGAATTTGCAATCCTCCTGCCTTAGCCTCCTGAGCTGTGGGAATTACAGATGTGCAGCACCATGCCCAGACTGATGATTATTCTTGAAAGAGCAAATAGGACCATGTCGCTCTTGCTTAAAGCTTTTCAATCGTTGTTTCTTCTTCTCCTTCTCCTTCTTCTTCTTCTTCTTCTTCTTCTTATTATTATTATTATTACCAGGGATTGAGCCCAGGGGTGCTGAGCCACATCCCCAGCCCTCTTTGTTTCTGAGACAGGGTCTCACTAAGTTACTTAGGGCCTTGCTAAATTGCTGAGACTGCCTTTGAACTCTCTGTCATGCCTCAGTCTCCCGAGTCTCTGGGATTACAGGAGTGGGTCACCATGCCCAGTGGTTTCTCATTATTCTTAGAAAGATTTTTTTTTTAAAGTCCATAGCTCCTTGAATATGCAGGATCCCTTTCTTGTATCCTGTGTAGTACTGCTTTTATTCTCCTTCCCTGCCCTCAGAAACCATCATGCTCCCTACCTCCCTCAATCTTGCCACATGTTACTCCCTCTGGAAAGAATCATTGCCCTCTTTTTACCAGACTCTTCCCCTTGGGGCCTATTTATGATGCCTTCTAGTCCTTCCAAGACCTCAGCTCAAAGGGTATTGCTTCGGGGAAGCCTCTCCTGACAGCACTTTGAGAAGCAGCCTGAGATGAAAGGCCCTGTGGGGAGAGGTCTTCCATCCACCCGACCCCCTGCCTAACTGTGTGAGAAAGACAATCCTGGACACCTGGCCCCATGAGCTGCTGGCTGTCTGCAGCTGTAGGAGCGTGGGCACATGAGGCCAGCTCTGCCCCATCGACCTTCACAATCGTACTAAATAAGCCAATAAATCACTGGTATTTTAGGCCCCAGTGTCTTTGGGTGGCTTGTTATATAGTAACAGACAACTCTTACTCATCCTCAGTGGGATGCTTGGATTGTGCTCTTAGGAGAGCTCCTGGATGTTGCATGGAATTTTCCCTTCACCTCTCGAGGGCTGTGGGTCACGCCCTGAACTGCTGAGTCATAGTTCACCAGAAAGGATAAAGTCGTCATCCCATAAGGCCAGTGAGTTTTGGGGGCATTTCCATTTCCTCTCTGCTCTATCAGCCCCACCTAAGTTGTAACACCAGACTGGACATCAGCAGGGATTTAATCAACTCAAGGACTGGGATAAATTCAAAGGGCTTTTTACTGCAGGAAGGGGATGGTTAAAATTTTTGGTGACCTTTCTGTTCCCAAAGTCACTTGCTGAATTGGGCCTTTTGCCCAAAGCTCCTTCTGTGGGAACTCCCAGGTGCCAACATTCTCCCCTCCCCGTCACTTCCTTGCTCAGGGGCCCCCTTCCACTCCGCCCCAGAATCTCTATCCACACCCTTCTGCACAGTTGACCTACAAGGGAAGCCAAGATGGGCTCATCACCTGACTCCATCTCCCTCCCACAACCAGTCACAGAGGTCTCAAGTCCAAATCTCAGTCTAAGGTGGGGGCGGTCCTCGGGGCTCAGATCAGCAAGTGCCATGGGTTGAGTGTGATTTGTCCCCTCTGAAACTCAGGTTGAACTTTGCCATCGTGGCGGTGATGGGAGGTGGGCCCTGTAGAGATCATCAGGTCCTTGAAAGGATTAATGTTTCTAGAGGGACTGGACAAGGTAATGAGCGCTGGTTGTTAAAGTGAGCCTACTCCTTGGATTTTTCCTCTTCTGCTCTCACCTGCATCCCCTTCCAACTTCTACAGCACAAAGCCTTTAGTAGATGCAGCTACCTGGTATTGGGCTTTCCAGCCTCCAGAACTATGAGCCAAAATAAACCTCTTTTCTTTATAAATTATTATATCTCAGATACTCTGTTATAGTGACAGAAATTGGACTAAGAAAATAGCATAAGGGAGTCTAAAAGAGAAAATGTTCTGGTACTGCTGGATTTTTTGGGTGATGAATTTCCTTTAAGAATCCCACACTGAGAGCTTCATAAGTGTCCAATAGAACAAGTAGGTCTACAAAGCTCATCTGGCTTCTTTCACCAGGCAAGGAAACAAGGACTACTCCACCCACATTTAAGGAACAGATAAAATACTCTTCACTAGCCCAGTTCTTCTCCCTGGCCTGGGTTTCTAGGAGATATCACGCCCCATCCTTGGGCAGAAGGGGACTTGATTTCTTTCCTGTTCTGTCATAGCACTACCTACTAGCTTATTAAAGGGACCACCTCCCACTGAGACTGTTTTCTGTGTTACCTCTGGAGATAATCCTGATGGACAGAAGGAGACCAAGTTCTTCCATTTATGCCTGTGAGTCCTATATTGGAAATGTATTCTTACAATGGATTTTTTTTTGTTTTTGAGCCTCGTAAAGTGACTCCCTTTGGTAGGGTCTTGATGCTTCTCCTGAAATGGAAGTTAATCCCAGTGTCCTTCACGTGAGGAACGGGATTGGATGTTAAGTACATGGGAAAGACTAGACATCAGTGGGCGTGGAGAAACAGGTCTGGACTCCTGGTGGTGAACTGAGATGGCCTCATGAACATATAGCATTGCAGCTTCTCTGTGCTGCTGGGGGCAGAGGATCATAACCCCAGCATCACTGGGAGAGTGTAAGGAATGCAGATTCTCAGGGCTCAGTCCAGACCTACTGAATCAGAATCAGCAGTGTACAGGATATCCAGGGGATTCATGTGAGTGTGAGACTGTGAGCCACCAATCTATGCAACTTTAAAATTATAATATATAATAAAGACATACATTTCTTTGTGGTAGCAGACTAAGGTCTTTGAAACAATACAGTTGATATCTTAAGCTAATAATTATTTCTTATAAAATACAGATTGATAATGTAATTATTGGAAAATTATTCTCCTTGAATCTTTTATAACCTTGATTTTTCCAGATAAACAATTACTCTCAGAATTATTTATGCACTGGGAGATAATAAAAAAATTCAGCAAAGTAGCAGGTTATAAAATCAACATACAAAAATCAATAGCTTTCCTATGTATTGGGGAAAATTGGCAAAGGCAAGTCACCGTTGATTCTCACATTTTCAATTTGAAGAAAAATTTAAATGTTGCTTTTTATTTACTTGAGGTTAAAATCAGGATTTCAAGGTTCTGGAAAAGCTGTAATTCTAACAGTGACTCAAGGATGAGGGTGGATGAAGGTTGTCAACTAGACTTGGAGCTTGGGTTGAGTAGAAAAGGATTCTGATACTGTGAAGAAGTTAGGCTTCCTCTGTCTCCAGGGACATTCCTACAAAATAGTTACTTCCTCGGCTGGGGAAGATAGCTCAGTAGTAAAGTGCTCACCTAGCGTGTACAAGACCCTGGGTTCAATCCCCTGCACCACAAAAAGAAAAACACCCCCGCCATCCAAATGCCTCTTAGTCATAAGTTGCACTTTTCACTTCATAGGAAGACTGTGTCTCAGGACACACGTGCTACCACAAATTGACGAAGTGAGACTGAGTCCAAGACACTGGGTCATAGACGGTCTGTAGATGCCTCATGGTGGGCAGTACTCTCATTTTATGCAGCGGTCTTAGATGCACACCCAAGTAGCAGAGGGCAAGTCATGGTGAATGGTACACCCCTGAATGCTTCTGATGGAAGTTATATTCAATGGACAATATAGAGAGCACCATGACAGCCCTGTCTAAACATTAGGTGTGTGTTAGTCAGATTTTCATCACTGTGACAAAATACCTGGGAAAAATCAACCTAGAGGAGGAAAGGTTTGTTTCAGAGGTTTTAACCCATGGCTCCATTGCGGTGGGCCTGTGGCCAGCAGAGTATGGCAGAGAGGGCATAGTGGAACACAGATGCTCACCTCACGGTGGCCAAGAAGCACAGAGAGAGGAGAGGACTGGGGACAGTCCTTCCCAAGGACCTACTCCCTCCACTACATTCTACCTGTTCTAGTTTTTAACCAAACAATGCATTTAACTATGAATCTCTCAATAGATTTATCTATTGATGAGGTCAGAGCCCTAATGATTCAATTCCTTCCCAAATCTCCACCTCTGATCACTGGGGACCCAGTCTTCAACATAGGAATCTTGAGGAGGTCATTTCATATCCAAACCAGAACACGGTAGAAAACTATTTTTAGTTTGGACCTATTTCAGGAAGGGCTTTCTTGATGAATTAATTGGATTCTGAACCCAATTTCATTATCACAGTGGGGCGGAAAGGCAGAAGGTTGGTGAGCACATGGCACAGGGCCAAGAGAATGTGCTCACCAGCCTTCACATTTCGTCTCAGTCATGTGTAAGAGCAGACTTTGAGCAGAGTATTGGAGGAAACAAACCCTAACTAAATTCCATCAAGTGAAATTCTATTCTTTGTGGGAGCATTGAGTAATTGCACATGGAAACCAAGAAATCTTTTTGGCCTCACTAAGAATGACTGATAGAAGAAAACAAATGCTCAAAGAACCAGCACAGGATCCACAGAGTAGAATCAGCAGACCCGAATGCAACACGAAAAAGAGACGCTTTATCAGTCCCTCAGTTCTGTCTGCCAACAAATGTCCTGATTAGAGAACAGGAAGTTAATATCAGAATCTGACCACACATGTTATAAGCTTTTTGTACAAAAATATGTTTAAATAAACTATGAAGCAGCAATTCTCAAAGCTTTATCTCAGGACTCCTCAAGGTCGTGAAATGCTCTGGGAGTTTGTTAATTTCTCCCTTAGGCCCAGATTTCCCTCAAATCCTTCAACCAAGATAACATGTAACGATGGGCTGAATGGAAAAGCAGATGTGATAATCCAGCTGTTGTCTATTAATCTAGCCAGCAAAGAGGTTTGTAAATATGTAAAACAAAGTCACTGTCCTCACTGACATTTTTCTTAGAACAGTGATTTTTATTTATTTATTTATTTTATTTATTTTTTTAAAAATACTTTTTAGTTGTAGATGGACCCTTATTTTTATTTATCTGTATGTGGTGCCGATACTCGAACCCAGTGCCTCATACATGCTAGGCAAGTGCTCTGCCACTGGGCCACAGCCTCAGCCCTCATAGTAATTTTTAAACCAAAATATTTATGTCAACCTGAATGGGTGCATTATTATTTTCTAGTGACTTAACATCTTAAATAACCCCAGTGTTAATCTCTATTATGGTACATATCAACAAACTTGGGGAATTCTTAATGATATTTAAGAGAATGAAGGGGCCCTACAAACAAAACCTTTGAGCACCATAACTCTCTAGTTTCTCATTTCATAGTTTGAATCCCTGTTTTCTCAGTTTGTATATTATTCCCTTGATAGATGTAAGAGGGTTCACTAGCTGTTGCGAGATACTCCCATTGTGACTTGGGTGCCAGGCACATTATAACCCCTTTCAATCTTTCTGCCTTTTGTCTTTAAATCTCCCTGCCACCCAATGTTCCTGATCACATGACCTGTGATCACAATTATGGCGACTGATTTCCAGATAATCCACAGGTATAATGACTGACTCAAGCTAGTTTTTGCTAACAATGTGTCTGCAACAGATTTAAGAAGGCCTTTATCTTGGGTCCCCTCCAGGTCCCCAGGCTGGTTTCCATGGTTGCCATAAGGGTGACCTTCAGGGACTTTCAGCCTATGCTTGCCCTCTAGGTCTTCACCATCGCCACTGAGTCATTACTACACATCATCTTCCTCATTGCCAGAACTTTCTTCTGGTTGATGTATCCATTGCTTTCACGCCTTTTTTGTTTCATAGCAAGATGTATTACTGGCAATAAAGATGCACCAATACAGAAATATGTGCTAATCTTTGGAGTGTTTTTCTTAGTATCCAAGCAATGTTTGGTTTGTTTATTATAGACTTTCTTTTTTAAAGCCAGGAGGGTTTGATGTGTATAAACCCAGATGGGACAGCACCCTCTATGCAATTGCTGACCTTTGGGCTTTGGGACCATAAGCAGAGTATTTCCTTTGTCAATCCCCGGTCTGACTTCTTGGGACCAGGCACCGTGGTGGTTCACGGAGGTTCTTCTCAGTTCTTCCTTAATTCAGCTTTCCTGACACTGGTTATCACGTTGCTGCGCATGCTCTGGGGCATTGTACATTTTGAAGCCTGTGAGAAGAAAGGGGTACATTCTTCTTATAGTTCTCCTGACCCATCTGCTGGTGTCTGCCCAGCCCCCTGCCTCATTACAAAATAAACCAGGTGTCAGCATATTTAATCAAGGTGCTCATGGGCATGGGGGCAGTTTTTGTGACTGGAAGCAGCTGCCAAAGCCTGAAACTCAGCTGCTCTGCCAAGACGAGGACTTTCTTCTTTCCCACCAATGCTCCAGAGTAACCCCAACAATCAGTACCTCCCAAACAGCAGGCTGTGTCATTAGAGGAGGCACAGCAGGGCCTTTTTCTTTTAAAAAAAATCCCTTTTTCTGATGGAATTTAGGAAAAGCAAAACTATCTAGACAGGATTTCCACTTACTCAGCTTTCAGGAAATAGGTCTCTGAAGGGGACGCCTCGGTGGTCTGCACTCTGAGTGCAGGTTAGAGTCACCTGGGAAAACAAGAAACACCGATTCGGGGCCCCCCACTCCAGATTTAATTGGCCTGGGCATTTGGTAATTTTCGAAAGCTTCCTAGTAATTCCGACGTGTATGCAACAAGGCTGAGAACTGCTGGGGTCCAAATGGGAACTTCTGAGACTATTGTAAGTGAATGAGAATCTGGTACTTAACTGTCTCCTGACTCAACTTCTATAAACCAGTCAATTTCTGAATGTCACATCCTGGTTCTCCCTTACTTCTTTATGTTCTGAAGACATGAAAAGGCTAAAGTGCTGTCTCCTCTGTGAACTACTTGCATGTATTTCACCAGTACCATCTTAGAAAAACATGGTAGGCTGTTGTGGGGGTTTCAGCCACATCCAGCATGGATGAGGGAAGGGATAACTGTTGGAGGACAGTGTTGGTGATAAATCAATTACTAATAAACTTATCTAATCAATAAACACAACAGGCTTGGATATAACTCAGTTGGTAGAGTGCTTGCCTTGCATGTACAAGGTCCTGGGCTCAATCCCCAGTACCACCAAAAAAAAAAAAAAAAAAAAAAAAAAAAAAATGAACACAGAAGAACCAATATTCCCTTCAAATGAAAGGGGATATGGTGGATCGGGCCATACCGGATCTGGCCTCCAACAAGATGGAGGACACCACTGTCACTTTTATTTATAGTCACACAGAAGCACTGTGAGGAACAGGATGGGGCAGAGTTAGGGAAGCCATTTGCCTAGGGAAGCAGCATATCATCAGACGGTGAGCCAATCCCAAGCAGGGCCAGTTACTCCTAGGCTATCTGAAACAGTCTCCCATGACTGCTAGTTCCTGGGAGTCAGACCTCTGTATCCTATGGCTCAGTCAAGCCTGTTTCTACTAGACATGGATGGCTCCCCACAGGCTGTGCTTGTAAATGCAGCAATACATTACATTGACTACGATAATTTAGTCAAACTAACATTTGATTGATAAGGTATGTTTTCCTGAATTTTGTCCATGCTAGGTTTTTGCTCTTTGAAGCATTGCATTATTGTTTAGTATAAATTCAGTTTCTTTAATATTGATATTATTTTCTGATTTCCTTGGGAAAGTATAAAATCAAGAATTGTCGTTTAAAGTCCATGAGTCTTTCCTCAGTGTAAAGCTACAGGGTTTGCCTCATGAGGGCCAGGTGCAGGATTGGCTAAAGTGAAGCCCATAGCTCTATCCCCGAGCATCTGGGCAGGGAGCTGAGCAATGTGCCCTGAGACAGTGTTCCCTGGAGTTGGTGGAAGTGTCACCAAAGGAATAAGGAAAACAAACCAACAGAGTGATGTTGACACTTTTCATTTGTTCCTGTGTTACTGTGCCTGGTGAAATCTAGCCAGCCAGGATCTAGATGGGGTCTCTGGGCTACATTGCTGGTAACAATACTAAACAGCTCTTTTTCCTGAATGGTAGATGGTGAAATAGGAAATGTATGATGTTGCCATATTTTATGCTATTACATAGTCCATATAATCTTAGATTCAGTAGGTCTTGGTAGCCGTGATAGAACATTCTTTTTGGAAGAATACTCAAGGTGTTTGGTCAGCTTCTAAACATCCTTTTATTTACTTTATAAAGAGGAAATGCCAGGGCTGGGGTGGAGGCTCAGTGGTAGAGCGCTTGCCTAGCATGTGTGAGGCACTGGGTTTGATTCTCAGCACCACATATAATAAGTAAAATAAAGGTCCATTAACAACTAAAAAATAAAAGAGGAAACACCAGTGAATGATGACTTTACTAATTGGAAATTTTTCCCAGTTGATGTCTTTTGGGGAGCTGATAGTATGGAATGGAAATTATACATTAAAATGATACCTCTGTGAATCCTGGTAGGAAAGAATAAGGAACATGTTTGTGCCGCTTGCCACCGACCAGGGGGACAAACGACAAGTACTCTTCAGAAGTTCACGAAGCAGCTTCCGCTTTATTCGGATAACACCCTCAATATATAAGCAGTCTCATGCATAAGCAATTGTAACCAGATATGTCCATCCAATCCTATTAAAGGTCAAGCGATCACGAGCTCAAGCATACATGTAAGATATATCTGTCCACGCGCTAGGCGGCTGAACCAATTATCATACAGCCAATGGTAAACGCTTCCTGTTTTTCTCAAGGCACATTCAGCACACCGTTTGACTCTCTGCCAGTCGCCATCTTTGGATGCATGTGGCGTAACCCTGGGCCCCAGGTCTCGCCCGCCACATGTTTGAAACAGAGATGCATTCAATGTTGTGAACTAACTGTCCATCATTCCAGAGACCAGAACCTTATTCATGAACTAGACCTTTATCAATGACACCTCCTCACTTTTCAAATATTAGAATATCTCAATCTAGAGACTCAAGGGAGCAGGGCTTCTATTAAGACTGTAAGCAGTCTGATAAGCAATTATAATCATTCCCCTAAAGGTTAGTATAGTACTAATACCACTGTTTCTGCTGGAGTTCAATTTTCCAGTTTTATACAAGATTTACCTTGGACTATAAGAGTCAAGGACAGAGAGACCTGAGGATATAACTGAGTTGGTAGAGTGCTTGCCTAGCATGCACAAGGCCCTGGGTTCAACCCCTGTACTACCACCAAAAAAAAAAAAAAAAAAAAGAGTCAAGGACATAGAGACTGAATAGTAAATTTTGCTGTGCAGAGTTAAGGAGAATGAGATGGCCATATATCTGGGATTTATTCTTAGCAGAACGTGGTATTCTTTGGTGAACAGAATAAGGAAGTATATAGTTAGTTACTACTGTTGTCTTACAAGTCAATGTCTAGTGTCTATCTGTCTCTCTTGTGGTACTGGCGATCAAACCCAGGCCTCATGCATGCTAGGCAAGTGTGGCAAGGCTACATCCCCAGCCTGAATTACATATCTCTTAAGTGGATACTCTGATAAAATATTTGCCTATCTGTAAAGTATGGAAAATTTGCAAATTTGAATATTATTCATGCTTGAGCTCTGAGCAAGTTCCTTGTATACCAATAGCTTAATATTAAAAAGTTGGGATATTATGTAATCCCATTTAATAAAAACTCAGATGGGGGGAAGGGAATGTCTTTATCACCTTTTCCTTATCACAGAAAGAATAAAAATTAAACTCTGTCTTCTAGGCAACAAACAAACAAAAAAAACAGACAGGTTATCTTAGGCATGGAGTGTGTCATTAGGATACACGATACATGGGAAGAAAGGGCATCTCTTTCAAAACAGAGGCAGCCCTTGTGGTTCATCAAGAAGTGGGAGATCAGACCCAGCTCTACCATTCCTTGGTATTTGTTCAAAAGAATTAAAGTCATCATATTATGTTAATAGTAGCAAAATTCACAATAGCCAAACTATGGAACTGGCCTAGCTGTTCATTAACAGATGAATGGATAAAGAAAATGTGGTATATATGCACAATGGAGTTTTATGTAGCCATGAAGAAAATTGAAATTATGTCATTTGCAGGAAAATGAATGGAACTTGAAATAACTTTGAAATAAGTCAAACTCAGAAGGTCAGGGTCCTATGTTTTCTCTCATAGGTGGAAGCTAGAGAAGAAAAAGAAAAAGAAAGATTGGGGAGGATCTCTTGAAAATCAAAGGGAGGTCAGCAGAGTAGAGAAAAGGGATGAGAGAGAGGGAAGGGGAGGAAAGGGGAAATACTAGGGAACGATAGTGGTCAAATTATACTGTTATATTGTATTCATGTACAAATATGTAACCATGAATCCCACCATTATGTTCAACTGATTAGAAATGTGAAAAAAAAAAACCCTAAAAAAAAAAAAAAAAAAAAGGTGGGAGATCATTCAGGGTGTAGCACAGCTTGAGACACCAGGTCCTTTGTTACCTCATGTCAACAGGTACTTGTTGCTTCTTGGTCATCCAGCTGCTCTCTGCTTTTACTGCTAAACATCTGCTTGATGTTTGTCCACTGAGAGAAAATGGATGGACCAGCCAGCAACCATTCATCCCAAGGTGCCCAGTGAGGAAGAGCTGCCAGGCCATTCCACCTGTAGGCTATTGCCACCCCCATGGGAAACCTCACTGGGGGACATTTGAGAATGAAACAGAATGTGAACACTACTTAAAGCATCCATAGTCCCCCCACTCTGTTATTTGAGTTGGGATGCTCAGTGGTTGAACCTGACAATCTGAGAAGATTCAAGTGTGAGCTGACCCTAGGGCTCTTGGATCCACCACGGTGGTTTCAGAGACTGACATCAACCACAAGAATCTTCTTTTTTCCAAAGGCCTATTGCCTTATCCCCTATGTGGAACAAGGCAAATTAGAACTCCGATCTTCTGACGATGCCAGAAGAGAAAGGCCACATTGCTTCCTGATTGTTACTGCCACCACCACATTCTGGTTCAAGCAGGAGCGCCAGTGTCTTCTTTTACATCCCATATAAAAAAAAGTCAACGGGGTGCAAGTGTTGAGTTCTTTCTGAAAATTCGAGGCTGCAAAAGGAAGTGATTCTGATAAAATACCAGTTGCAGATACAATGAGTTTGCTCATTGGGGTAAATACATCATGTGGTTTACTTTTATCCCCCCAAAACTTCCCCAAGTAGTGTATATTACCCTCTTTCTCTTAATGACATCTTGGATTGAGTCCATATTTTCTCAGTTCCTGAAACCCAGCCCTCTCCACTTATAACTTCAACCTCACATTCTACCCAAGCTCTTCTTATCTGTCCACCAAGCAGATTACAGCAGGCCCTAGGAAAAGACAGAGAGGGGAAAAGAGAGAAAGAAAGAGACATCGAAGATGAGAGGAGGAGCTCCAAACTTTTCTGTGACTTTATCAGCACGGAGCACACATTTATAGTCACATTGGCGAACTCAGCACGTGCAGGGGATAGATCAGAGCTGACTTCAATTTCCCAATGTTATGATATGATTCTTCTTTGGTTAAGCTTCTAAAGGGTTTCATGAAGACTGAGAACACTTTTAGAACATAACCATAGTCCATCCCATAATTATGTCTAGGTGCCTGAAGACTTGAGATGTCCTAAACCTTCCAAAGGCCCATGTTCCTATTTCTCATGGGCATTTTTTCTTGGTGTAGGGATGGTGGCCTGATGGGCTAATGAATTTCAGTCAGGATTACCTGAGGATGCCAAATCAAGACTGCAGCCCATAATACTTACAGATCAGTGCCAGTGGTCAGTAGAGCCCTCTATCCTGCTGTTACTACTACAGTGTTATCTTCAATCTGCCTGTACAGTAACATGTTCCTCAACAGCATCCAAACACCAACTTTTTTACACAGAGTCATATCCTGAGATGCTCAAATAGCACTTTGCCAGGACAATATGACCACACTTTGCCGAGTGGGTCAGTGTCAAACAGGAAATAGACTTTATGATGAAATAGGAAAAACTTGTCTTTGGCCACTATAGAACCTTTTTTGTCTTTATTGAACCTGGGCCTCTCATCTCTCAGGAGCGGCCCACTGAGGCTACCCACAAGAAGAGGGAGAGAGGAGTCACAGAGCAAGGAGAAGTTGTTTTGCTCAGGGCACAAAGGCACTTCTTCCTTTGCAAGATTTAAACCAAAACTCCCAAATCAAATCTTCTGTGTTCAGTGTTGGGATGTCCAAGAGAGAATTCAAAGTGTGTACTGAGGAGCTGCTGGACAATCAAGCCATGAAATAGCATCTCTGAAATGTTGTGAAAATGCCCTCATTACTGCCACTGGGCACAGGCATGGTCCCTTGCACTGTTCCTGGGCCCTGGACTCTGTTGTCAGAACCCCTAGGTACCTACCTGTGCAGACCGGTTCTAGTAGGCTACGCAGGCCAGCATGGATTTCACCTAGGCACCGACTCTTGGGATCTTTAGTCCCTGAGTCAAAACCCTGTGTGGGGAAGTCCAGTGGGCAGAATCTGGGCAGCTCTCTGTGTCCTAGTTGCAAAGGATGCTGGAAAAGAGATCATTCTGTTCCCACAGAGGAAGGCAGTCCCTGAATCTCACCAAGTCCCACAAGATAGGGAGTTCTCCAGGTAGAGAGTGTGGCTTTGATACTGGGTGGCTTAAAAGAACACTAAATCCACTCTGGTTTACTCGTCCCTGGGAATAAATTTAAGACAAAGTACTGCCTCCCCTAGGGGAAGCAGCGTTCAAACCCCCCCCCCCTTTCTCTCTCTCTCTTGCTAACTGTGGAAGGAAAGGACTTGCTTCTTGAGTACTTTCAAAGACAACCTGGCACTAGCTCATGGGAAGGATGGAAGTGACTATTGGGAGTCTGAGATATTTTCCTGGAATTAAAAACTATGGAAAAGTTCTGGAAATGGACTTTTGTAGTGCTTGCAAAGCACTGTGAATATACTTAATGCCACTGAATTGTATACTTAGAATGGCTAAAATGTAAATTTTATGTTGTATATATTTTATAACAATTTTCTAAAAAGGTACCCTAAGCTGAACCCTGCTTACCCCAGACATGCATGGGGCCATGGGCTACAGCAGACATAGCGTACTCCTCCTCTTCCCTTGGCCTGCCCTCAGGCCCAGAGGTTGGCCCCATGGTCATCATCCTAAGGGAGGGCTCCCCAGATTTCTTTCCTTTTTATTCACACTTGGCAGGCTCCATGAGTAAGAGTGATAACTAGGAATTTAGGATAGGTTGAAATCCTGTGTTATTTACTGTGCATCCTTGGACCTGTTGCTTAACCTCTCGGTGCTTTGGCTTCCTCATTTACAATGTGGAGATAATAACACCCATCTTGTAGGGTGGTAACGAGTTGATACATGTATGGGGTTTAACACATCGCCTAGCACGTAATCAATGCATAGCGAGGTTAACTATTATTATTTCTTCTTCTGTAAACTGGCACCAGAATCCTCAAATTTTATACATTGTCTTTCTATCTATCCATTATCTATCTATCTATCTATCTATCTATCTATCTATCTATCTATCTATAGGAGTAGGTTTATTATAGGAATTGGTTCACACGGTTATGGGGGCTGAGCAGTCCCATAGTTGGGGGTGTAGTTCCAGTATGAGTCTGAAGGCCTGAGAATGGAGGAACTGAGGGGACAATAGTATAAATCCCCACTTGAATCCAAAGACCTGAGAACCAGAAGAGCCATGGTCTTAGATCCAGAGAATATGGACTCCCAGAACAGAGAGAGGGATTCACCTTATTCTGTCTTTTTGTTCTATTTCAACCATCAAAGAATTGAATGATGTCTACCTACATAGGTGAAGGCAGATCCTCTTTACTCAACCTATGATTCCAATGCTAATCTCTTCAGAAAACACCCACTCCAACACTCAGAAATAAAATTTTACCAGCTATCTGGACATCATTTAGCCTGGTTAATTTAACACGAAATTAACCATCCTGGCAAATTACTCCAAAATGCAATTATTTGGAATAGCATTTATTATGTCATAGTTTTGCTTGTTTGTTTGTTTTTTGCTGGGGATTAAGAATCGAGACCTCTGCAGGCTAGGCAAATGCTCTACCACTGAGCTACACTCCCAGATCAAAACAATTTTTTCTTCTTTTCTTATAGTTTTTGTGGGCCAGGAATCAGGCATGGCTTAGCTGAACCTTCTGTTTCAAGGTCTTTTGCAGGCTGTGAACAACCTTCTGTTTCAAGGTCTCTTGCAGGCTGCGATCAGCTGGAGCTGCAGTCTTGTCTCAAAGTTCAGCTGGGGAAGGAGGCACTTCCAAGCTAACTCAAGTGTCTGTTGGCAGGACTCGGTTTCTCACATGCTGTTGGCTGAAGGCCACCTGCAGTTTCTTCCACATGAACCTCTCCAACACTGTGACCTGCTTCATCCAAATGTAAGACATTAGAAGACCATAAAACAGTCATTACAGAAGTCATGTTGTTCTGCAACCTTATCATGGAAGAACATCCTATCACTTTTGCCTATTCCCTTTGTCAAAAACAGATCACAAGTCCCAGCCCACACTCAGCTACCTTTGTTAAGCATTTTCTGTGCATCCATTGTTTATGAGATTCATGCTTTTTAAGTGAATAATCTCAGTTCATAAGGTAAGTGAGAAGATGAATATTACCAGTATTATGGATAATACTGCTGGATATGACCTTCTTTCCTGGTGGCCCAGCCCTAATTTTGTTCAGGTGTCTATGTTCCGTGCAGCCCTGTGTAGGAGTGGTGGCTCCAACCACCTCACAAGATGAGTCTAAGCCTCTTCTCTATTAAAATCTGATAGTGCAAGGCCCTGGTTCAATCCCCAGACCAAAAACAAACAAAGAAAAACCGGTGGTGGGTTGCACCTGCCCCACCCTCCCAGCATTCAGTTATACACTGGTTCACATTATTTTCTAATTGCTTTTCAAATGTTCATCTTTGTCCCCAACCAGAAAACAAACTCTTTGAAGGCAGATCCAAAGCTCCTTTGACCTATCATAGCATGGGGTGCACAATCACTGCTAAATCTAGATAAGAAAAATTGATGCATGACCAATATGGATTATACTGTCCAATTAATCTAATTTTATGGGGATCATATAAGTAATTTAAACTCTCTACTGAGTTTTTTGGTTTTTTTCCTTTTATGGGAGGCTGCCATAAAATTCATGTTTGGGTGATTAATAATAATAAACATTATATAGTGGAAACTTCCATTTTAGTGCTCCTGGGCCAAACTTTATGTGTTTGTGTGTGTGTATACATGTATAAATATACACATGTGTATATATATATTTAATTCTCATAGCAGTTATGAGGTACATATTAATATTCCCATTTTATAGGTAAGGAACATTCTGAGAGAGTGACCTGATCATGAATATGAAATACAGTGGGCAAGTTCAAATTTAAAAACATCTTCTGGGCTCCAAGGCCATGCTTTTTCTTTCTGCTATATTGTCTCCATCTTTGCTGCCTCTATCTGTTTAGAAGCCAAAGAAGAGGTGGTATGTTAGTCAACTTTCCTTTGCTGTGACAAAATACCTGAGATAGAAGATTATAGTGAAGAAAGATTTATTTTGGCTCATGGTTTCAGTCTGCAGTCACTTGGTCCCATTGTTTTTGGATGTGGCAAGGTGGCCCATCATGGCTGAGGAAACCTTTTTACCTCATAGTGACCAGGAAATACAGAGAGGAAGAGGATTCATGGTCTCCATATCTGACTTGAGGGTATGCCCCCAATGACCTAACTTCCTTCTGCTAGGCCTCACCTCTTAAAGGTGTAATTACCCCCACAATAGTGTCAGAGCTAGCCACCAACACTTTAGCATATGGACCCTTGGGGACATTTAAGATCCAAACCATAAAAAGTGGCATTATATGACAAGTCCTTATTTCCCAGACTAGTTCTAGTTGAGATTCTAACAGGACCAACCTATGAGAAGTAGAATACCACATGAACAAAGCTAAGTTATCCATGTGTGTCTTTGTGGTGCTTTAGCACATCTTATTTAAAGCTGTTAAATTGTAAAATGAGCTGGGCATGATGGAGCATGCTTGTAATCCCATCAACTCAGGAAGGTAAGGCAGGAGGATTTCAAGACAGCTCCAACCTTAGCGTTTTAGTGAGACCCTCAACAACTTAGTGAGACCCTGTCTATAAATAAAAAATAAAAAAGACTGGAGATGTAGCTCAGTGGTAAAGTGCCCCCAGATTCAATGTCTAATACTGAAAAAAAAATTATAAAATGATTTCAGTCTTTCCTAACATCCTACCACAAAATAAAGCAAAATTTTCTATACCTAGAGCTTTTCCTAAATACTAACGTATTCAGTCCCAACTTTAGTAACCAAAAGCAATAGAAACGAGGCCCTAAATCTTTTATGTGCTGAGCAGAGCTTGGCTGTCTGGTGTGTTTTGTTGATGACGTTCATTCTGTGTGTATATGTAGGGGATAAGGTGTAGGTGGGACTGGCCTGCTCTTGTGAGGGCACAAATCAGACTTGGGGCACCTAGCACAATTTCCCCCTGCATTAAGTGCTATAGTCATAGTACATGGAGCCTATGAGTGTTTCAAGGGTTTATAAAAATATTTGAGGCTGGGGATGTAGTCAACAGTAAAGTGCTTGCCAGCAAGTACAAGGCCCTGGGTTGGATCGCCCAGTACAAAAAAAAAAAAAAAAAAATTAAATTAAAAAAAAAAATAAATAAAAAAGTTTTGTTACTTTTGAAAGTGATTTGAAAGTTCTGATTTTCTCATTGCCCAAGAATTCCCAACATATACAGTAGGCTATTTATAGAGCTACCAGAGCCACTTCACAAAATAAATGAGTCATTTGTGGTCATGTAATTTCAAAAGCAAAATCTTTTAAAAAATGGTTCCAACAAAAATGTATTTTATGTGGTCTGTAAGTGCATTTTGACATGTGATATAATGTGGGGTTGTTGGACCCACCAAGAGTGTCCAGAGCTGAGGCCAGCTTTGTGGGCATGTGACCTGTGCACTTGGTGCAGGTCCCATGTTTATAAGAGCCCCACGACTGGCTTAATGCTCTGCTGCTATCATCTCAAGTCTCAATAGGTTTTTAGCAATGACTCCCACATTTTAATTTTGTATTGGACCCTATCAATTGTGTAGCTGAGCCTGTCTAGAACTTGTAAAGACTGAAAACAGTCCTGATTGGTGGTATGTAGCATTCTAAAACAATAAGACTGTGGGCTTCCCTTTGCTCTGGTTAGTTTTTAAGTCTGAAAAGGTGAGATTTTTGTGTTTCTGATAAGGTAACTGCTATGGTTTAAATGTTTGTCCTCCAGAATTCATGGGTTGAAAAGTTAATCTTCAAAGTCATATGTTAGTAGCATTTGGAGTTGGGACCTTCAGCAGGTGACTGAGTGAGGGAGAACTTTGCACTCATGAACAGGTTAATCCATTCATAGACTAATGGATTAATGGGTTATGGAGGGAAGGAGGGGGTTATCAGGAGACCGGGTGTGTTGTAAAAGTCAGTTTGATTGTCTCTCATGAGATCCAATGCCATGTGATGTTCTGTGCCACATTAAGACTCCTCACAGAGTCTCTCCTAGCAAGGTCCTCATCAGATGTGGCCTCTTGACCATGGACTTTCCAGCCTCTCAAACTGTAAGAAATAAATTTCTTTTCTTTATAAATTTCTTTTTTTTTTCTTTTTTTTTTTTTTGCGGTGCTGGGGATTGAACTCTGGGCCTTGTGCTTGAGAGGCGAGCACTCTACCGACTGAGCTATCTCCCCGGCCCTCTTTATAAATTTCTTACTGTCTGGTATTCAGTTATAGCAACAGAAAATGGACTAAAACAGTAGCCCAGATATAAAAGCTGGCAAAATATTATACTACATAAAAGACAAATCTCCCATTAACCAAAGACCCAGACCAACAGAAGGTACGAAACATAGTGCCAAGAATTCATGAAAAATAAAGGGTTCTTCAAAATTAAATCCAAGCTAAGCAGTTCAAAAAGAATGGGAGGCCAAATTGTACCAGGGCTAGGAATCCAGAGTGAGCAAACACAACCTCCACAAATTCAATTTTACATAGCTGCGGAACATTTTCATCTAGGCAAAGTTTTAAAATGGTCCTAGCCACAATCCATCAAAGTACTGTCTAGACAAAGGACGGCATTTTCTGTTTTGGGAAACCAGGGGAGGAAAAGCACAGGGCCGCATCCTGTTGATATCCTAGAAGACTCAAAGGCAGGATAAGCCCTGAGTGTTCAGGTCGGGCAGGCCACCAAGCTCTTAACCCGCTCCTCCCCTCCCACGCCCGGAGCCACAGGGCCAGGTGAGGACACTGCCATTTGTTGGACCTAAAGAACAGCTCAGTCTAGGGATTGGTGAGAGTCACACCTCCCCTGGACGAAGGCCCAGCAGCTCCTGGGACAGGAGAAAAGGAAGGGCAGACATGGCATTGGTTTGTCATCATCCTTGTCAGTTTTATTGCCTAAACAAAGTTTATACTCAGTTTCTACCCCCCCCCCCCTTTTTATTCTAACAGTATCTGCTCATCATGGAAAATCGATAACAGAAAAAATGGAGAGAAGAAGAAATCACCCATAATTCCACTTAAAAAATACTGTTATATCGGGCTGGGGAGATAGCTCAGTCGGTAGAGTGCTTACCTTGCAAGCACAAGGCCCTGGGTTTGATCCCCAGCACCACAAAAAAAAAAAAAAAAAAAAACTGTTATATCATTAATTCTTGGATGTGTTTCTTTTCACAGTATTGTTTATTTTTATGTGAATGTGTGAAGTAGATATGTTCATATTCTATTTATAATTTTATTTTCTTTTTTTATTAAATGGCATGGAGTAATCAGGATAAATAAAAAGGACAAAATAAGAGGGTTGATATCAGCCCCAAGACATACAGTTGCCACAGTAAATTAAAACTGACTAACCTTCCCAAAGCACAGACAGAAATGGCCATACTGAATGAATGGCAAAAGCTGGACCTATAGGTTTACAAGAGATACAACCAAATGGTAAGGACCCATGAAACTGAGAAGAAAAAAGAAGGAGACGCTACTAACTTACCAGGCAGTAGTTATAGGTTATGAAATATATCATCCCCAAAATGTTACTATCATTCAATTTTCTAGGAAAATGGAATAAGACTATAATTTACTAATCAATGTCACCTCACACACACAAAACTGTACGGAATTACAAGGAAAAAGACAGTCCACATGTCTGGGGAGTTGTAGCATCCCAACCTCAGTGGAGAGAACTATTTGATGTGACAAGCACCCAAAAATATTAGTTAGGAAAGAGCCATGTTGAAATAATACAATCGGCAGGGCGTGGTGGCACACGCGTGTATTCCCACCAGCTCGGGAGGCTGAAGCAGGAGGATCACAAGTTCAAGGTTAGCCTCAGCAATTTAGCAAGACCCTAAGCAACTTAGTGAGAGCCTGTCTCAAAAAAAAAAAAAAAAAAAAAAAAGCGGGGGTGGGGATGGGGATGTGACTCAGTGGTCAAATGCTCCTGGGTTCAATCCTCAGTACACGCTGCCCCCAAAATTAAAAGCAAGAATCTAAAATACTGAGACTGAGCATACAACATTGAAAATGAAGATAATATAATACATGTGATTTTTAAAAAATTATGGAGATGCTTATTGAGAAACAGAGAGAAAACCAGATTAAGACTAGGAATTAAAGTACACATAATTACAGAGAAAGATATTCAAAATAAGAGGCTACCAAGAACTATTTTATGCCAATGAATTTTAGGTCTTAAGTGAAATGCAAAAGTTTCTAGAAAAATTAATAACTAGAAAGCTTGAACATGTGTGCACAGAGTACACATACACACACAGAGTTAAAAAACAAAATCCATAGTTTAAAATGTATCCACTAATAAAACAAAAAGCAGACCAAAATAGGCAAATTCTACCATACATTAAAAGATCAATGAGTTCCCTGGTTACCTAACATTTTCTACAGGAAAAAAAAGTGTAATTTCCCAATTAATTTAATGGAGCAAGTGTGATTTTGATATAAAAACTAAAGAAAAGCAATATATAAAAGGAAAATAAGAGGTCAATTTTATTTATGAACATAGACTTAAACATCCTCTTCAAAATAGTACCAGGTCAAATTTACTAATTTTGTTAAAAAAATTTACTATCAAGTGTGATTTCGCAGACATGTCATAAAAGGTATTTGAACTTTATCTTATCTACTAATTGTAGTCCCTACGGTATCTGATCCGAAGAGGAATACCCTGTGATCATCTCAATAGACAATAGAAACCACTTGGTAAAATGCAATACTCATTCTAGATGTTTTAAAAATGATTAACAACATAACAGACATAGAAGGCAATTTCTTTAATCTGAATCTATATCAGAAATTCTGGTTCTGGTAAGCATCTCGTTTGCTTAATATCTGAAAATTTGCTTGTAAAATCAGGAATGAAACAATGACGGCTAGTCATTTGCCAGACACTGAATAGTCCTAGACTAACGAGTAAGATAAAAAAGAAAAAAATCACAAAGTTTTAAGAACCAGGAAGAAAAAAGTCTACTTATTTATAAGTATCTACATAGAAAATCCAAAGAAATCTTCCAAATAACAACAGTTTAATAAAGTTGCTGGTAGAAGAGCAATATATAAAAACTTCATATGCAACTAACAAACTATTAAAAATTACAAAATTAAGTCACAGAAGTATTCTCCATAGTAACAAAAAGTATTATTTTTAGGAATCAACAAAAGACCTGCAAGATCTTCAAAGAGAAAATTATAAAACTATGGAGAAGTTTTATATTGATATCAGTATTTTACTGATATTTTATAATGATATTGACC
The DNA here is from genome assembly GCF_902686445.1 of Sciurus carolinensis. Classification (NCBI taxonomy): domain Eukaryota; kingdom Metazoa; phylum Chordata; class Mammalia; order Rodentia; family Sciuridae; genus Sciurus; species Sciurus carolinensis. The sequence goes on from NC_062217.1 coordinate 15,163,129, forward strand.
TAAATTGATGAAGAGCTACTAATTTTAATGAATAGGAGATTTACCACTGTAAAGATTGTGATTTATCTGTATTTTCAAGGTAATTCCAATGTATACAACAAAGAAATGTAAATATTTTTGAAGATTGATTAGTTGATTTAAAAGTCATATGGTGGTGCTAGGGACATAGCTCCGTGGTACGGCACTTGCCCAGCATGTGCCAGGCCTGGGGTTCCATCCCCCGTAGCCTTCCCCTCCCCACACATGAAGAGTTACGAGAGGTAACATAGGTTGAAATTATTTTGTCCTTATCATTTATATTTTGATATTTCTTTCTTTCTTTTTTTTTTTTTTTTTTTTTTTGCAGTACTAGGGGTTGAACCCAGGGGCGCTCTAATACTGAGCTACATCCCCAGATTGTTTTTGATTTTTCTTGATGCCAATTTTGCCCTGATGCAAAACTTTCTTTATAGTGCATCCTTTTTTTTATCAGCTTTGTTCTCCATAGTGTCTGGGACTATACTTTATTTACAGAGTCTTCTCTGGGCTGGGGGTGGGCTCAGTGGTTGAGAGCTTATCTAGGATGTGCTACATTTGATCCCTAGAACTGCCACCAAAATAAAAGTTCTTCTCTAATCCAGTGTTAATGGATAAAAATCAGTGTGTTTACTTCTAGGACTTTTATGGACTCATTTTTCAAAACACGTGAATCTTTGATCCATATATTCCTGGTAAAAGGTGTCACCTGTTCTGTCTTTTCCATGTGGTCAGGCTGTTACCTTAACACCATTTACTAAATAATGTATCGATTCTTCAATAATATGAATGAGAAATTCAAATTATTTTTTATCATACATGAAATTAATTCCTTGTATTGTTGTCTAAAATTAGAGTCCATTGTGTTTCACTTGGTGCCAAACTATTTTAATAATTTCAGCTTTTTTTTTTTTTTTAGTCATAGATGGACACAATACCTTTAATTTTATTTATTTTTTTATGTTGTGCTAAGGATCGAACCCAGTGCCTCACATGTGCAAGGTAAAGGCTCTACCACTAAACCACAGCCCCAATAATAATTTCAGCTTTAAAATAGGTTTTTGCATTTCTTAAGTTAGTCACTTTTTTTTTTTTTTGGTGGTGCTGGGATTGAACACAGGCCCTCAGGCATGCTAGGCACATGTTCTACTATCAAACGACATCCCCAACCCCAGCTCAATTTTAGTCTCTAGTCTAGTCTTTAAACATTTTTATTCTTTAAGACTTCGAAATTCTTTAAGCCATATTTGACTTAATACGGATCAGGATTTCTCCCAAATTTCCCTCTGCTATGACTGACACAGGGCCTTGGTCCCTCAAGGCTAGTACACTACTAGGTGAATGGGCAGGCCCCATCATTTTAGGAGATAAGACTCTTGACATTGGAATTATCTCCTTTGTTCAGTAAAGAGCAAAGTACCAGTGTTCTTAACTACACCAGTGTATGGCAAGTAGCCCCACTTGTGACGAAAATAAGCTTTATTCTCAGTTTAGTTGGAGCCACATTAGTAGTTATGCAGAATGACGGAGCCCATGTTTCTGCAGTAAAATATACATAGCATTATATGTATATAATATATACATATATTATATGTATATGTATATACTGCATATAAATATGCAGTAAAATATACATAGCATTAGCCAGGTGTGGTGGCCCAGCCAGAAACCCCAGCTGCTGGAGAGGCTGGAGCAGGAGGATCAAAGTTCAAAGCCAGCCTCAGCAATTTAGTGAAGCCCTAAGCAACTTAACCAGACCCTGTCTCAAACAACAACAATGACAACGAAAACCCAAAAAACAAACCAAAACAAAAAAACCCAAATGAGTTGGGGATGTGTTTGAGTAAGTGCCCTTTGGTGCAATCCCTGGTACCGAAACATAAACAAAAACAAAACCAAAACCACAGCATTAAATTTACAATCCCAACAGGTCTTAGGCATACAGTTCTTTAGTATTAAGTACATTCATATTGTTGGTGACCATCACCGCCATCCATCTCCAGAACTTTCTAATCAGCTCAAACAGGAACTCTGTCCCCATTAAATACTAATTCCTCATTCCCCCTTCCCTGGCCCCCGTGCCCACTAGTCTACTTTCTGTCTCTACTAATCTGACTACTCTAGGGAGTAGAATTGTACAACCTTTGCCAATTTGTTTCAGACTTATTTCACTTCGTAAAATGTCCTCAAGTTTCATCCATGTAGCATGGGTCAGAATTTCCCTCCTCTTTATGGTTGACAAATGTCCCACTGTAGACATATACCACCTTTTTTGGTATCCGCTTGAGAAATAATATATTTGCATTTCTTTCTTTTTAAAAATATTTTTAGTCGTAAATGGACACGATAGCTTTACTTTATTTATTTATTTTTTTATGTGGTACTAAGGATGGAACCCAGTGCCTCACACATGCTAGGAGAGCACTCTGACCACTGAGCCACAACCCCAGGTCCCTTTACATTTCTTTTTTTCAAATCTCTACATATATGCAGATGGATTTCATGCATGGGAAAAATGTCTGCAGTTATTTATTTCCCTCCTGGACTGATCCTCTCTTTTAAGAGAGAAAATTCAACCAACAGGAGCAAGATTCTTTTTCCCTCCTCTCCTGAAGATTAGTTTACACTTCCTATGCAAATTGAGTTGTAGGAAAATAAGCATCTTCTCATGTAAAGTGTGAACAAAGAATCTAATTCTGACCAAAATTTATTCTACCATAGGTACATATGTGATCTGTGCCTTTTTAAGTCCTTTAATGGTAAGTTGTACTTTAAAATTGTGTTCAATGTAGCCTGGGAGCTTTTTTTTTTTTTTAATTTGGCATTTTATTTTATTTATTTTAAAAATATTTTTAGCTGTAGATGGACACAATATCTTTATTTATTTATTTTTATGTGGTGCTGAGAAACAAACCCAGTGACTCACACATGCCAGGCAAGCACTACCTCTGAACCACAACCCCAGCCCTATAGCCTAGCAGCTTATTGTGTGGTATTCGGTACTGGGGATTGGGCCCTGGGCCTTGCGCATGCTAGGCATACACTCTATCAGTGAACTACACCCCTAGTCCAGCCTGGGCAAAAAGTGGATGTGTCTGACTCCTGGGCAGGTTGCTTTTCTGTCCTTCTGATTTCAGTGTCTGTGTTGTAGGCTGTGAAGGACCAGAGCATTCCTGCCAGTCGTTTACTGACTTGGCTCTGGTGACCCCATTTCAAGCCTGTGCTGAGGCAACCATTGGCTCCTGCAATCGTCTTTATGCGTGTCTAGCCTTGTGGCGCTCGATTACATCAAGTGCATCAGAACGGCTGACTCACTGACTGTATTCCTTGACTTTCTGCTGGTGACGCTCACATAATACTGGAAGATGGAGAGATTGCCAGCTCCAAGTTCAGTGGCACAAGGTTCACCAGCTTGGGCAAACCTTGTTTTTTTCCATTGTGGATAACTCATTTCACTTTTCTCTAAACTTCCTTAGGCTTTATTGTTTGTAAAAGAATAAAGATATACAACTCACAGTAGTATCCTGAGATGTTAGTGAGATGGTAAAAAGTTACCCATTCAAGGAAGGTTGGCCATTGGTTTTGAATGAGAAAAAAGTCATGTTTTGCCCAAGGATTACCTTATGTGACATAGCATTTGACCTGAACTGTAATCCTAGACTGATTCTTAATTTCTTGAAAGGCTGGATTTTTCATGTGAATATTGGAACTGCATTTGCTATGCTGCTGAGCAAGTCAGGATTCAGTGATTTCTTTTTTTTTTTTTTTTTTTTTAGTAACTTTTTTCTTTGTAGATTGCTGAAATACACAAACCTCCATTAATCTGTGTATTATAAATTCAGTGCTTCCTTATTTCTTTACTCATTTTTGTGCTGGGGGTTGAACCCAGGAGCACTTTACCATAAGCTCCATCCACAGTCCTTTTAAAATTTTTTAAATTTGAGGCTATTGGCATCAGATCTGCTATTTTGCTGCTGCCAGTATTCTGCACCCCCCACACCATTTTACAACCCAGATCATCCGTCTGCGCACATCCTAGCCCGCCACTGGACTGCTCGGCAGCCTGTGAACATTCTTGGCAGTCATTGGTCCAGATTGCTAGCCCCAAACTCCCTAGTCAGTCATTGGTCCGTTGTTATTAGTTCACGAAATTCCACTACTTAAGATTGGCTCCCCACCGTTCCATCTTCTAGTCTCTCTCTGCTCCTCACTCTCATTCACTCTCTCATTTTCTCTCTCTCACCCTGTGGGCAGACACTCTGCCAGTCTGCTTAATAAAATCTCTTGCATGAGTTCCCTGCGTCTGGAGTGGTCTCTGGCTGCTTTCAGAGACAGTTGCCTAGGCTGGCCTCCAACTTATCCTCTTGCTCAATGTCCCAAGCCCCTGAGATTGTAGGTGTGTGCTGCCATGCTGTGATAGTGCTTCCTCTTTCCCCACCCCCCTTTTGATACTGGGGATTAAACCAAGAGGTGCTCAACCACTGAGCCACATCCCCAGCCATTTTCATTTTTTATTTTGAGACAGTCTCCCACCAAGTTGTTTAGGGCCTTGCTAAATTGCTGAGGCTGGCTTTGGATTTGTGATCCTCCAGCTTCGGCCTCCCAAGTCTCTGGGATTACAGGTGTGTGTCACCGAACACAGCTGTCTCCACATCTTCATGTACCATTCTCTCCTCAACATATTTTAATAGGGTTTCTATCTCCTTCTCCTTAAAACATAGCTTTGGTTAACTCAACAAAGGTCTTAACTGTTCGAATCCAGTGGCTGCTCTTCTGTCCTTAAACCTCTCAGCAGTCTAAACTCCAGTTTCTCTTTAAACACTCTCTGCACTTCTATTACTGTATGTTTCTTCCTACTTTGGTCTCCTTTGATGGATTCTCCACCCAATGCTAAAGGGCCTTGGGGCTCCATTTTAGGACTCTTCTCTGCTTTTAATCTACACTCTCTTCCTAAAATATCTTCTCCAAGGTCATGTCCCCCCCCACCCCCCAGTTAAGGAGAAACACAGGGGACTCCTGTCCCAGAGGCTGTGATTCTGCCCATCAGCAGAAACAGGGGACTTTTAAAGAGGGATTCAAAGGCTACATTCCCCGTGTTCTCTGTTGGAGTGGTAATTCACTTGTTAATTTGGGAGATAGTCCTTTCTCAGATCTTCTGGTGCCATCCCCAAGTCTGAATTACTTCATTCCTATGATGGGTGTGTACTCAGGGGCAGATAACTCTGTCCAGGATGGGGAGAGATTAGGTAGGAGCAGGGAGAGAGGAAGAGAAAGAAACAAGTCCATTTTAAAAATGAGTTGCAGTGACAGAGCAGCAAGGGCTACATTCAACCCATAAAGTGGACCACTGCTACACTCTGATCCTGTGTCTCCCTTCCAGCTGATTCTGAATTCAGGCTGGGGAAGAAAGGTGTTCATTATTGAACAACCACAAATGCCCCCCAGATGAAAGTTAACTGTTCATGCTGGCCACGGGGAGTAGAGCTATCTAAAACAGAATCATGGTTGTTAGCCAGAAAGTGGAAATTTGAAGAAAAACTTCCTTAAATTTTTTTCTGTTTACTGTTTTGGAAAAAAAAATACTTTAGAGTGGCATTCATGGGTTTGAGTCTCAAATGTTTCCACACATTATTACAATGTCAGATTATTATAATATTAAAAGTTGAATTTCTAAAGAGCCAAATTTATCAAAGTGCCTTAAAAAGTTGTTTATTTATTTTCTTTGTAATAATACTGCTTTTTCCCAGTTACTCAAACTAAGAATTTCAGAATTATTATTGACGTTTCCATCTTCTCACCTTGACTTTGAATAATTGTTCAAAAAGTATTTAATGAGTAACTTACTCAGTGCCGGGCTCTGTGATCCTGAGATCACACAATCCTGTGACTCCTCTTCCAGAAATGTCTCAAGTTGCTGTCTCTTGTCTCTCAGTCCCTCCTACTTGGCTCTGTCACTTTTTCCCCTCCTCACCCCTCCATTCTTTCATACTAATGTTAGTTTTCTCTCTCAGAAACAGAGCCTTTCTTTGAAAGCACAGTTCCATCTCCCTGGTGTGGCTCACAGAGCCTTTGCTAATCCAACCCATGAACCATGCTTTCAGGGTCATAGACAAGGCAGGGTCTTATTTTATAGTCTTGTTTGCATCTTTCCCTTGATACGGGACTACCGACCTGTCCCTCTTGAACTGTGACTACCTGGTGGCGTTCTAACTCTTCAGCTGTATGTTAGATGAAATTTTATACCTCACAACCTACTCACCCCTCTTTTAGGTGGAAATCCTTCCTTATTAGGGTTTTTAGCATTTCCTGCCCTGTTATTATTTGCAGTGCTGGGGATCAAACCCGGGGCCCAGGCATGCTAGGACAGTGTTCTCCACTGAGCTACCCTCAAGGCCTGCCATTCACTTACTGTACTCATATCTGTGAAGGTCATTGTGTACACATGATTCTCTCCATTTCCTTTAGTGCTTCTCAACCCTGACTGCTATTTGACATCACCTAGAAGACTTATTTAAAAAAAAAATACCAATGCCCACACCCCACTACCAACCAAATGAATTAGAATTTCTATACTGCGTGCAACTCAAGTTTAGAAATTATGTTTAGTAACCTGAATATTTTCAGATGGCACATAATAGGCATAATATTAATATTGAACCTTGAAAAAATTTTAACAGTTTGAGGGATATAATTCACATGCCCCACGATATGTTTATTTCTTTTATTGCAGTGCCAGAGATGGAACCCAGGGCTTGGCGTATACCAGACAAGCATTCTGTCAGAGTTGTACCCTTCAGCCTCAGCCTCTCACTTGTTTTTACTTTTTGCAAGATGTTCACGGGGTTGCATAATAATACAGCCTAACTTAGGTATCATGACCTAATATCATAACCTAATTTTAGAACATTACCATCATCTCCAAGAGAAACCCTGCACTCTCTAGCAATTATTTTCTATTCTTCCCAATTCCTCCACTGGCCAAACACAAGTCTACTTTCTATCTCTATAGATCTTATTCTGGACATTTTATATAAATGAAATTATATACCATGTGGCATTTTTGTAGCTGGCTTCATTCACTTAGTGTTATGGTTTGGATCTTAAATGTGTCCCAAAGTCCCACATGCTAATGGCTTGGTTGCCAGCTTGTGGTGCTATTGGGAGATGGCAGAATCTTTAAGAGGTAGGGCTTAGTTAAAGGAAGTCAGGTCATGGGGTCACATCCTTGAAGGGGATAAGGAGGCCCTGTCCCTTCCCCTGTTTTCTGACCACTAAGAGTGGAACAGTCTTTCTCCACCACTCTCTCCCACTGCTGTGATGTACTGTGCCAACACAGGCCCAAAGCAACCAGATCAAGCAACCATGGCCTGCAACCTCTATGAGTTAAAAACCACTCTCCTCTTCAGTTGATTTTCTCAGGCATTTTGTCAGAGACGGAAATCCGACTAACATACACTTAGCATATTTTCAATGTTTAGCCACGTTATGACACTAATCAACATTTCATTCCTTTTCATGAAATAGTAAATAGTATTAATTGCATAGATATACGTTTTATTTATTCATCAGTTGACACACATTTATTATTTTTTCTCCTTTTTGACTTTTATGACTAATGCTGTTATGACATTTGTGCCCGAGTTTTCCTGTGGACAAGTTTTCATTTCTCTTCTGTGTATTCAGAGTAGACTTGCTGAGTCACATGATAACCAACTTTTTGAAGAATTGGCAGGTTTTTCACAGTGGCTATCCCATCACAATCATTGAAGTGTGGGTGCTCCAGTTTCCTCTTCTTCAAGACTTATCATTTGGGTTACAGCATTGAATCATTTAAGGTCTTTAAACAAGTGCAGATAGAGGTCTTTCTTAAGACATCTTCCTACCTTTGCAAGTTGGTGCCTAGTCCAGCTGTCAAGGATCCAGAAGGCTTTTAGTGCTGAAGATTAAACCTACGGGCTTTGACATTCAAAGCAAGTCCTCTCCTGAGTTACATCCCAAGCCCCAATATTTGTTGAATAAATGGCAAAATTCCCTTTCATTTGTATATTGTCTTCAGAAGGCATTTTGAAGTTGTGAAGTTCGCAATAACCTTTTAAAGTAAGAGGAGAGAGAATCTGATTCCCATTATAGACCCGAGGAAAATAAGGGTCAGAAGGGTCAGGTGACAAGAAAATGTCTGCAGCCCTGGTTCCAAATCAATGTCCAGTCCTTTCTCTACGATCAGACGCTGGTTCTTGGTATCGCTTCTAAATACCACATTAGTTAACGTTCAGGAAAGAATGTTAAGAAGCTTCAAAAGAGCTTAGTTAAAAACAACAGAACAGCTCAGGAGAAGCTGAAGGACCTAAGTGCTTTGGCAGTTTGGAGACAGCTAATTATGGTTCTGGCACAGTGGTGGGGGATAGAGAGTGCGCTTCTAACTTTAGCAAGCAAATTCTTCACCTTTCAAGTAGAACTGGTGGTTGAGCATTTACTGGGTTAGGGTTAGGGTTAGGGTTAGGGAATTTCAAAGAGCACTAAATCAGGTGAGGGAGACCTATTTTGGTTTATTGACTATATTATTGGAGAAACAGCTAATCTGGAAAGGAAGGTAATTGATCATAGTTTTCTTACCATATTCAAACTAAACCTGTCTTTCTTTTTGTGTTATGCATCTCAAACATACATGAAAGATCAAGAAAATAACCCCCATTGGTCAGCTAAAAAAAAAAAAAAAAAAAAAAAACCCTAACACCATTTTGCCATTCTTATGCACTTGTCTTTTATTTATTATTAATGTAATACGGGGGATTGACCCAGGGACATTCTACCACTGAACTACATCCCCCCCCCTTTTAAATTATTTTTATTTTGAAATGGGGTCTCACTAAGTTGCTGAGGCTGGCTTTGAACTTGCAATCCTCCTGCCTCAGCCTCCTGAGTTGCTGGGATTTCAGGTGTGCCACCATACCTGGGCATCCCTAGTCCTTTTTAAAAAAAATTTTTTTTTGAGACAGGGTTTTCCTAAGTTGCTCAGGCTGATCTCAGACCTGAGAGCCTCCTGCCTCAGTCTCCCAAGTCCCTGGGATTACCTGCACTACCATGACTGGCTATTATTTTTTAGAGATGGGGTGTAGCTCTGTTTTCCAGTCTGTTGGCCCTGGACTCTGAGCTCAAAGGATCTTCCTGCTTCAGGCTCCAGAGTAGCTGGGCCTACAAGTGGAAATCATTGTCCCTGGATGCATTGATTTTTAAATAAACGTTTGTATACAGTAATATTTTCTTTCTTTCTTCTTCTTCTTCCTCCTCCTTATTTTTATTTTTTTGGTCCTAGAGATTGAACCCAGGAGCCTTTTACCACTGGGCTACAACCCCAAGCAATTTAGTCTCACTAAATTGCTGAGACTGGCTTTGAATTTGCAATCCTCCTGCTGCACCTTCCCAAGTTGCTAGGATTACAGGCCACTTCATTCTTCTACACTAAGACTTTCTTTGAAAGTCATTAATGAGACCATTTTAGCGCATGTGCATGGGAAATGATCGAAGTAGGATAAAATGATTTTGTTACTAGCACCATGAACTTGTTACCTTTGATCTTTCTTCTTTTAGGTTTGCAGGGAAGAGAAGCTGCTGAGTTGGCAACACACATAGTTGAGGACTTAGTGGGGGCTCCAAAAGCTAGGAACACGATTTTGTTTATTCATTCAATCAGAGCACCCTGGCACTTTTCAAGCACATCATCTTCCAGCGAGACAGATCGTGATCACACTCAGACTTTGCACACGGATCAAGTTTCATCATTATTGACGTAAGATCTTGGACAAGCTCTGCCTTTGAATCTGTTTCTTCTGTACAATAAGAATAACCTTCTTGAATAAGGCACGGTCAAAAGTGAGGTAAGACACCCAGAAATGTGTGTAAACGTAGCCTGTATCATTTGTCCCTTTTGCCACCTTGTTCTGCTAGGCTTTCAGGGCGTGATCAAAGAAATCATACAGCAGGCAGAGTCTCTCCGCATATCTCCTCTTCCCAGTCTAAGCGGGCCGAGAAAAGCTCAGAGGTTCACCACGGGATGCCAAAAGCCCGCCCCCAGTGCCGACGTTCATTCATTTCCCCAAACCATTTAAATCCTAATCTCACGTTACCCGCCTGTCTTTAGGTCTTGCTGCTCTACAAAGATAATCTACGCTAAACCCTGCTGTCGTCGGAGGTCAAATGCTCGGTGGGCAGGTTGGAAAACCTCCCGGGGCGCTGTTTGGTCCTGATGAGGGCATCGCGCCCAGGGGGCGGGCTGCCGAAGCCGCCGAGCAGCTTTCTCCAGGTCTCCAAACCCGCAGCCGAGGGGGCGGTTCTGAGCTGGAGGGGCGGGCAGATCCAGCACCGCCCCGCCACCTTCAGGGTCGGGGCCTCGGCGCTGTTCTCGAACTTCTGCAAAGTCTGCTGTGGCTCCGGGTTCCCGCACGTGGGTGCCTCCGCGTCGGCTCCCTAACCGCGCGGTCCTTCGGTCCAGCAGCATCCGCGTTCCTCGCCCTGCACCTGCGCGCAGCCCCCGGCTCCCTGAGGCGACGGCCCCCGGCCCTCGGGTGCTCTCGCACTCCGCACGCCGCTCCGGGCTTTCGGCGGCGGCGCGTAGCCCGAGGCGGCCCGAGAGGCGGGGACGGGGCGTGCCGCCGGCGCCCGGTTCCCGGAAGCGGCTGGTTGTCGGCTCCCGCCGAGCGGACCGGCGCGGCGGCCCGAGCGGCAGCATCTCCACCGGCGCTTCCAGGAGCAGCGTGAGCGGCCGGTTGCCCGAGCCGCGCGCCCCCGCCCGGAGGCAAGATGCTGCCGGTGCACTCGGAGGTGAAGCCCAACCCGCTGCAGGACGCCAACCTCTGCTCGCGCGTGTTCTTTTGGTGAGTGTCGCTGCGCCGCCGTTCCCGGGAGCGGGCGCGTTCCTGTGCGCGGCGAGTGCGCGGCGGGCCGCGCTCCTGAGCGCCAGGGAGGGGGACGCGGGGACCTGGTGGCTCGCGCAGGTGGAGGCCCCCCAGCGGGCGTTGCGCAGCAGGAGGTGCGGAGGCGGAGAACGAGTCCGCCTGGAGGCGGAATCCTGCCCGGCCGAAGGACCCGCGGGACCCCCACACGCCCACCTACCGCCCGGGATTCGCAGCTCTTCCGCATTAAAGCTACACCTTTTTCTTTCATTTTTAAGCCCCTGTAAGAGCTGCCCTTTTCGCAGTCAAAGCCTGGTTAACGTCCTGACCAGTGCCATCTCCCAATGGTGTCCCCTACCCCTCTGATTGTCCTTACTAGACGACGCATTCCAGCCCCACCGGCTCCGCCTGTGTGTGCCCGCATGTCTGTGAATCATTCATCTCTGTGACCCTGGCTCTCTGTTGGTGTGTGTCATGGTGCCTAGTTATGACAGGTTTCATTTAAAGTAAGGCTATTACTATTTGTAATTGATGAATGGGGACACTATTCTTCAGCAGAAACTGCCTCCACGTTTTGCTTTTGGCGGGTACACTCAGCGTCCTGGTGTACCTTTGACCAGATCCTTTCCCTTTTTGGTGAAAACTTAATTTCTGCCTTTGAGGACTACCCTGGGGGTGGGCTCCCTGAAAACTGTGGGGTCTTACCTGGATCTCCATCTATGGTCTTTAAAAATTTTTTTTTAACTTGTTGATGGACCTTTTATCTATCATCTATCTATCTACCTATCTATCTATCTATCTATCGTGCTGAGAATGAACCCAGTGCCTCACACATGCTAGGCAAGTGCTCTACCACTGAGCTACAACCCCAGCCCTGATCTATGGTCTTGATGCAGGTTGTGACAGAGTCCTACTATCCTAAAACAACTAATGGTCCAGAACTGGGAGGTCCCCAGCCCTACCAGGCTTGCTGGAGGAAATGGGTGACAAAAGCTTAGATAATGGAGATTATGAACTAAAGATTTGCATCTAGCAGCTTGTCTACTAATGTGGGCCTGAGCCTTTGGGATTTAATCACACTTGGTTGATTAGTATAGCTTTTTTTTCTTGACCCCTGTTCTTTCATCTTTCCCACATTTTTGGTATTTTCTTTTTAATGAAAAACCTAGGGAATCCCAAGAAAACAAGTCATCTGTGCTTGTTTTAATTGTGGTGTATTCAGAGTACTTAGGACCTGCTCTTGGCAGATTGGAGGCCCTTAGGGAGAGAGAGGGGCGTGGAGGAGGAAGGAATATGGGTGTGGTTAACATGAAACATAATTCAAAGGAGGCAAACTGTCTCCTTAACTTTAGGCAGGGCCCAGAACTCTTGATTCACTTTCCATTTGTGGATTTTCAGAATGTAGATGCAGGGAAAGCCAGTCCTGGTGGTGAAGCCCTATAGTCCCAACTACTTGGGACACTAAGACAGGAGGATGATCACTTGAACTCAGGAGTTTGAGACCAGCCTGGGCAACATAGTGATACCCTGTCTTAAAAAAAAAATGTGGATAGAATAGATTCAGGGAAATGGGAAGGTAATTGGTTGGTGACTTGGGTGGGCACCATTTCTGTTTGCCAACTGGAAGGGAAGAAACCATTATTTCTATTTACATTTGAACTCAGGCTGAGGTATTTTGTATTTTGATTAAGTTGCCTAGGCAAACACTGCTAGTAAGGGTTGGAGCAGGATCCCCAAGCCTGTGTTCCTAGCTGCTGTGCTGAGCGTCTTTCACTGGGGAGTTTGTTCCTGAGTGCACGGAGGAGGCTGTCCCCCTGTTCTTGCAGGCTGGAGTTTCTCAGGGCAAGTTCTTAACATTCCTGTTTTTATTTTCTTTTGGATACCAGGGATGTAACTCATGGGTGCTTAACCACTGAACCACATTCGTAACCCTTTTTATTTTTTATTTTGAGACACGGTCTCCCTAAGTTAGTTAGGGTCTCACTGATTTGCTGAAGCTGACTTTTTACCTGCGATCCTCCTCCCTCAGCCTTCTGAGTTTCTGGGATCACAGGTGTGCGTCACCATGCCTGACGTGCATTCCCATTTTTTGGAGATGTTGCACGTGAAACATCTATTGGCATGCTTTGGGGCAGTTCTCCAAGTGGGGCATTCAGACTGGCAGCATTAGCATCAGCTGGAAGCTTGTTAGAGCTTCAGAGTCTCTGGCCTCTATTCTAGACTGGTTCAGTAAAACCAGAAAGAGTGTGTGTGTGTGTTTGTGAGTGAGTGAACATGTGTGTGAACATGTGTTCCAGGTGGTGCTAATTTAAGGGTAGGGGGGGCTCACTGCTTTAACCTGCTTCTGTTGGCCTTGCTGTTCCAGTATTTTACTTTTAAAAGGGGGCGTACCTGGAAAGTCAGCTGATGATCATCCTATATTTACTTCCCTTCTGCAGTTTGAGAAATTGCAAAGTCTGAGGCCCCTTAGTGCTATCCTTGTACATCCTAGCTTGCAGCAAGCTGGGAAACTGAAACAGCCCGGCCAGGGAGTGGCCTCCTGGAGGCAGTGCCCACCTTAGAGAAAAACCAGTTCTTCATCTTCTTATTGGGTGTTTGATTTTCTTCTCAAATTTCATCTGCTTTCTGAATTTGTAGCTGCCTACCCAAACGATGCCAGTAACTAATTTACTGACTCTTATCCAAAGTGTGCCACTGGAATTTTGATGTATTAATAACACAGTTTGGATTTGCCATACATTATGACTATTAATAACTTTTGAAAACAATATTTTGTTTTATATTTCTGCAAGAAATTTAAAACTAGAAACAGGCAAGGAATAAGGATGATTTCAGGTATACTCGACCACTGAGCCACATCTCCAGCCCTATTTTGTATTTTATTTAGAGACAGGGTCACATTGAGTGCTTAGCACCTCACTTTTGCTGAGGCTGTCCTTGAACTCATGATCCTCCTTCCTCAGTCTCCTGAGCTGCTGGGTTTATAGGTACGTGCAACTGCACCCTGCACTCATGCTTTTTATAAAACTGTAAATAGTTTTTGACTCTTGATTCCTTCTTAATTTTCGATGGTTAACATTCATAGTATTAAATATTCTACACGTGATATTTAATGACTCTAATTTGTGTAGTCTTTCAGTATTATTGAACATCCTTGAGTTCTAATGATCATGCAATATTTATTCATGCCCATAGTTTGGTGCAGTTGTGTGTGTGTGTGTGTGTGTGTGTGTGTGTACGCGTTGGGTCTTAAGCTCAAGGCCTTGGGTGGACTAAACATGCATCCTACTACTGAGCTGCAACCCCAGCCTTATTAATATATCTTATTAAATTTCCAGGATCACCTATATCTGTATGCATTTTCTCTTAGCTATTTTCTTATTACATTCCTAAAAAAGTTGAAGGCAGTTAGAATTTCGTTTTGTATTTAATATGATAGGCCCATTTTTTTCTAAAATAGCACATTTTCTCATCGCTGTCTATTGAATAATTTTTCTTCCCTGTAACTGAAAACAGGTGGTATAGCTTTTGAACCCTGTCCAGCTGAGGATGAGATCGTCTAAGCCCTTGAGACTCCCAGGAATTGTGCCGCCCCTTGGGTGTGCTCTGCCTCCTCTGCTGGGCATCTGGTGTGAATGGCTGGGGTTAGCAGCACGTGGAGGGTTAAAGTGACGCTTTGCCCCAAAGGTGGCTGTAGAGTGGATCCTGGGGTCAGATGCATTTGGTCTGCAGAGAGTGGATGAGTCCTTGCTCCCCTGTTGCTGGCTGTGTCTGAGTTGGTGAGATGTTACCTTGCAAAGCCTGAGCTGTTGTAGAAACTGCCACTGGTGACAGTACAGGCTCTCTGGAGACTCTCAGAGAAAGCTGATGACATAAGGGTAGAAATGCAAATGGCTTAGAGAGCTTGGCTCTGTGGGGCCCTCAATCAGTGTGTAGAAGTGGGAATTTTAAAATTCGGTACCATTTTTGGAATAGCTCTTACATGAATCTCTTATTGTTCTTCATTAACAGTCATAAGTCCAAATGTTGTAGACAGAGGCTGAGTTAGCTTTCCAGGGTTCTTTGTCTGGCCTGATTAATTTCTTCTCCTTTAAGCATTGTTTGATGACTTTTGGCAATTTTATATAATAGCTGTAGCCCCAAACAAGACAGGGTACAACCCTAAAGGTATATTAAAATTTGTTGCTAATTTTCTATAGTGGAACACATTATAGAATTTTATCGCCTCAACTTTTCTTGACTTTGCCTTTGTCCTTGTAGCCCTGCCTCTGGTGAGCGGGAAAGGTGTTAAGGAGTGGCCCTTGCAGTGCAGGTGGATAGTTTCTTTCAGAGTCCTCCCTGAGGCCCTGATTCTGTTAATTATCCTGCCTCCTTGAGGTGTACCTTCTCATCCAGTGCTCTGCTGTTGGGGTGCAGAGCCTGGGTGCCAGGGACATGGTGAGCCTCATCCTAAGTCATCCTTACAACTTTTACATGGGGCCTGGGAACCCGGTCCCTCGCCTTGAGCTGCCTCCCTGCCTTTCCTCTGTGAGCTGTAAAACCCTGCAGGCATTTCTTTGATGAGTCAGTGTGCATGAATAGTGTAGAGGTGGAAGCCTGGAGCACAGGGTGGAGGTCTAGGGTTTGAAATTGAGCTCACTCAGTCCTTTACCTGACCTCGTACATTCCCTGTGGCTGTGTGTGAGTCTCCTGGGAGAGGATGGTTCATGCATCTCAACCTGTTGGAGTTAAGGACTCAGGAGAGCCTAGGAAGTTATGGGGGCCAGTG
Source organism: Sciurus carolinensis (assembly GCF_902686445.1). Lineage (NCBI taxonomy): Eukaryota > Metazoa > Chordata > Mammalia > Rodentia > Sciuridae > Sciurus > Sciurus carolinensis. Next base: position 15,178,801 of record NC_062217.1, read on the forward strand.
GATGCTTGAAGCCTGGTTCTAGCCTTGGACAGCCTTTAATTTTTTTTTTTTAATATTTCGTTTTAGTTGTAGGTGGGCACATGTCTTTATTTTTATGTGGTGCTGAGGATCTGACCCAGAGCCTCCACTCATGCTAGGCGAGTGCTTTACCACTGAGCCACCACCCCAGCCCAGCCTTTGATAATTAGCAGTTATTTCCTTATTTATAATACTCCCAAAGAATGTCATGTTCATGAGACAAAAGGTAAATTCCTGCCCTTCAGAGATCCATGTAAAGATTAGTCCTTTCATTATCTTTATATTATTATCTTTATATTATGAATATTCCTAAAGCTAACTGAAAATGGAAGTCAGCAGAGGGTTAGCGTGGGATTTTCTCCAGACGTTAAAGGTTATGTTTACCTGCTTCAGCAATGTTTTCCAATCTGCTGTTAAAAATGTAGATGCAGGGAGCCTGCATGCCTGTTATCCCAGTGACTCAAGAGGCTGAGGCAGGAGGCTCACAAGTTTAAGGTCAGCCTCAGCAACTTAGCGAGGCCCTACGTAACTTAGCAAGACCCTGTCTCAAAATAAAATATAAAAAAGGTCTGGGGATGTGGCTCAGTGGTAAAGCACCCCTGGGTTCGATCACTGGTACAAAAAAAAAAAAAAAGACGGATGCAAGGTTCTCCTACCCAACTGCCAGGTATTATGACTGTTAAGTCTGTCTTGGGAATCTGCACTTTAATAGCTAACTTGACTAACATTGTCAGGCCACACGTTGCTGTTGGCTAACAATTATTTGCTAATTATATATGGACCACTAACGCCTATAGAATGCTGCCTGTAGGCTCCGAACGTGACTCAGTGTAGAATATAACTCATGCAGTTTAGTTCTCAGTATGACAGGGTATCATGCTTTCCAGTGAGGACATGGAGGTCTAGAGGATTGGGCACCACAATCCAATCATTTCACCTTTGAATATTCCTGTGTGAACACAGGAACTTTTGGGGGACACCTTGTATCCAAACCATAACAGGGCTGCTCACTGGTCAAGTTTATGTAAATATTCTAAAATCCAAAAAACTAAAATCTGCAGCACATCTGGTCCTAGTCCTATGCATTTTGGATAAGGAATCCTGAACCCGTACCAGGTCAAAGGGAGAGCCCTTCCAGCCTGCACCCAGTACAGAAATCCCGTGAGCACTAGGCAGTGAGGAAATTACTTGTGGGCCTCTCGTGACCCCACCTTAGGATGCCGGATTATGATGTGCAAGCCATGGTTTTCTTTCTGGGCAGTTTCTACACTTTCTTACGCCTTTGTCTCTTGTCTACATTCATGTCAATTTGATTACCTTCCTTCACATGCTGGCCTTTCTGGGATTCTGGCAGCTATTGTGGCCTCATTCATTAAATCTTGTCTTAAAGAATAATGTCTCCAGTTGTCATGCTGCCCTTGGATGGTAGGGTTTCCACTCCCCCATCCATATGGTTGAACTGAATGATCTTCAGTTTAGTAATGTCTTTATATTAACATGGCATCGAGGATGGACATAATATTCTACTTGTGATCTGACCAAGGGTAGTGTTTTAATTAACTTCTTCAGTGTTTTTGCAGTTTGTTTTTTTAAACTGGGGATTGAGCCCACAAGTGCATTATCACTGAGCTACATCCCCAGCCTTTTTATTTTTTATTTTGAGACAGTCTCTTGCCAAGTTGCTGAGGCTGGCCTTGACCTTGCAATCCTCCTGCCTCAGCCTCCCGAGTTGCTTAAATTATAGGCATGTGTTGCTGCACCTGGTTATCTTGAATGCTTGCTGTATTGTAGATAAGGTTCTAACTAGAGGTTGGCAGACCAGACCTGCAGTCCAGTCCAGCCTACCGCCTGTTTTTGTAAATAACGTTTCACGGCCATGCTCTTTTATTTACAGGGACTCTTATTTGTGTGATCCATTGCTCTATCAGATGTCTAGAACATGGGTCAGCCAACATTTTCTGGAAAAAACTAGGTAGTAAATATTTAGGATCTGCAATCCTCCTGCCTCAGCCTCTTGAGTTGCTGGGATTACAGGTGTGTGCCACAGCCCCTGGCCGCATTGGTATTTTTAAAAGTTTTTGTTGGCATTTCTGATGGACACTAAAAACCCAGGACCACTGACTTACCAGCTTCCCAAAGGTCAAAAAATAGTTCTGTGTGTATTTCCATTTTTCTGGTTGAGGGTTTCCAACTACCCTCATCCCTACCCGCTTTTAGGTTCCTTTCAAAGGACTTGCTGATCTCAAACCATGAAAACCATGACCACAGTGGGACATGGTCTTCCATGTGTGTGCCCAGCAGGTGGCAGTGAGGCAAGGGGGCTGTGGTTGTTTGCCAGGGATCTTAGAGATTCTGAATCCTTTGATCCTTATAGTAACCTTGACTCTGTCCTCATGTTACAGGTGAAAGAAACTGAGGCTAGAGAGCCAGGTAACATGCGGAGGGTCATCCAGGTAGGAAGGAGCTGTGAATTGAGTCAGGTCCATCAAACTCCAGAGCATGAGTTTGACCTCCATGTCCCTGTGTTTATTTCTTTACCGTGGGCCAGTTATTGATTGAGCTCACAAAGTGAGTAGAATGGAGTTTCACACTTGTGAGTGTACGATTGCTCATATAATAAATCAGATTTATCTGTAGATCTTTCTTGGTGTGGCTTTTTTGTGGTGCTGGGGATTGAATCCAGGGCCTTGTGTGTGCGAGGCAAGCACTCTACCAACTGAGCTATATACCGCAGCCCCTATTGGTGTGTCTTATTGGTCAGGATGTGAATGACATGTGTGCTAAACCTAATTGACCACTTCTGTTCGTGTTGCCTGTTGGAGTGATCCCTCAACAGCTAGACAGTATGCCCCAAGATGTGATGTCAGGTGTTTGTCCTGTTCTGTAGCATAAGGGCGACTGTCAATGGCTTAACATGGTAGGGTGGGCCTAGAGGGGTCTCAGTGTTGCAGAACCCAAAGGTGTCATTTATATGAGCTTTTAGTGTTCATTAAGCACCATAATTTGTTCACTGTAAAGTAGATAACTTATTCTTTGTGAGTGTGTGTGTGTGTGTGTGTGTGTAGCACTGGGGATCAAGCCCAGGGCCTCCTACGTGCAAAAGCTTGTGCTCTCCCAGTGAGTTACACTCCCAACCCCAGAGAATGCATTCTTAATAGATGTCACCTGGTAGAGTTCATTTACGTGCCTAATATATGTTAGACCCTTAAGAAATGGTGACAGTGGAGATTGTTGAAAAATTCACCCTTTCATTGTATCTTTTTATTGCCTTAAGTGACCAAGTCTTATTTAAGTTTTATTCCTTTGTGTGTGGGTGTGTGTTTTTAACTAAATTATTAGCCCTCTGTGGTAGTCAGCTTTCCACCATTATAACGCAAGGCCTGAGGTAAAAGAGGCAAGATTTATTTTGGCGCCTGGTTTTAGAAGTTTAGTCCAGGTCCCTGTCATTCTTTGGGCCTTGATGAGGCAGCACACCGTGGTGGGTAGCATGTGGTGAGAGGGGGCTCCCTTCGTGATGGTGGGGCAGCAAGGAGACGGAGGGTCCCAGCATCCCCTTTGAGGACATGTCCCCAGCGAGCTACTTCTTCCCACTAGGCCTCACATTTTACAGGTGTCACCCCCTCCCAGAGCTCCAGGCTGAGGACCAAGCCTTTAACAAGGGCCTTTGGGGGACATTTCAGATCCAAACAGTAGTGCTCTCTGAGGGTAGAAACCAGTGTTTTCTCCCTCTTTATCTCTCAGTTCCTACCCGAATGTTTTACACTGGACACACTTAGTAATTGTAAATTATTCCCTTAGTCTTCATCTGGGCTTCCCAGTTTAGAGACACCGATGTCAGTACCTTAGATAGGAGCAAGTAAAAAGCTGGATCTTAGGGAGAATGGGCAAACTTGAGCCAGAAGCCCCAGGTTCTAGTCTGTGGTCTTGTACTTATTAGGTGTGTGTGTGTGACCTTGGGCAAGTTGTGTCACTGTGGGCTGTGGTGGCCTTTTCTACACATTAGGGAAATTAAACTTACTCATGGCGTTTCCCAAGATGATAATGATTTTTTTTTCTTTTTTAGTAGAGGGACCAGTATCTTTATTTAGTTTACTTATCTTTATGTGGTGCTAAGGATTGAACCCAGGACCTCACACATGCGAGGCAAGCTTTCTACCACGTAGCTACAAAACCTGAGCTACAAATCCCAGCCCCTCCAAGATTTTTTTTAAGGATAATATGATAACGTTTCTTTACGTATATTTTTGCCCACTTCCAATCAAGCAGGGCAAGTAAGCAGGGAAATTACACGGAAGCGGTGCAGTGTGTAGTAGCCATCTGTGGTGAGTAGATGAGGGACCTGTTTGTAACTGCCACTAGAAATGAAGCTGTCTTTTAAAAAAAGGCAACAGGGAAGTTTAATTCATGCTCAGACCTGGGCTACTCTGTGGAAATACACTGAAAATTTTAAGTAGGCGCTGCACCATCCCTAAAGAAAGCTTCCAGAAAGTAGTTCCACAGACAAACAACATGGTGGAAACTGCCCCATTCAGCTCTGCTGGCTGGCATCCCACACCTCGTAACCAGAGTGTGCACTTTCTAGTTGTCTGAATGTGGGGCAGTGTCTGGTTGGTGACAGGGAGCTTGGTCCTTGCTGTGTTGGTACTGGGAGGTCTCAGCGATTCCTGATTCCAGCCCCACTCACGGCAGGCTTCGTCTCTGCAGAGCCCAGCTTTCTGCTCCAGAGCTGTGGTGGTGTTTTCTGTGGTGTTTGATGTTCTCTTGGCATGGGCCCAACTTAGCTTCCCCTTCCATTACCCACAGTCCCTGGGCACTCAGTGAGGGATGTCCCTCCCTGCCACCCTGGTTGTCTGCTGTTCCCCTGCCTTAGCTCAGTCTCCTCCTGGCCAGTACCCACCTCTCGACTCTGCTGCTGAAAACCTGCCCATTAACCAACTTTTAGCCCATTATTCTAAGAATGTGGATTTGTAATATGTCAGGTGCTTTTTATTATTTTATTTTAGACTTTGTTGCTGAACAGCACTTTTGTAGTCAGAGAACTACTTAAGTACCTTACAAAGACTAGCTTATTTACTTTTCACAACAAGTTTAGGTTGTAGCTCCTGTTATTTCCCAAGGTCACATGGCCTGTGAGTGGCAAAGCCCGGCTTCACAGCCAGGTGGGTAGTCTAGCCAGAGTCCTTGCTCTCTGCTGCAACATGTTACCACCTCTGGGTTGTCGTTGCTGGGGTCAGAGTGGAGAGTGAGCCCAGGCCCCGCCCTATGGGGGCTTATGTTCTAGTAGCGGACAGACCATAAGTACTTCTGAGCCTCTGCTGGGTGTCTGCTGGGAAGGCTGGTTAGCCATGGGCCTCCATGACTATCAGCTCCATGCAGCTCTGGTCCTGCCTGTGTGCTTATCACTGTGTGTGTCCCCAGTGCCTGCGTGGTCCCCAGCACACAGTAGCTTGGGTACCATGCTTGAGCGAACAACTAGGACAACTTTGCTTACACTTCAACTAATTGTGATGGGACCATGGGCTTTCCCTCTGGTGGAAGGGATGCTAATTACAGGGATAAAAGAAATCCTGATTCTCTTCCTCCCTTCCTGTAGGTCTAGAGCCAGTCAGTCCATCATTATAGAAAGCCCCGTTGATGACACTGCTCTAGGCTAGACGGTAGACCTCTAGACACTGAAAATCTTTTAAAAAAACTTGGTCAAAACCAGAGGCACCAATGGTTAGCAGGGTCCGGGGCTGTGGGTGATGAGGGTCAGGAGCTGGAAGTATGAGTGGGTGGCTGGTCTTGCAGAGTGGGACCTGGGTAGCTTCAGGGATGATGGATGGTGTCATCATCAACAGCAAACACCTGTGCAGCTCTTGCTTCGTGTTTTATGCATGTTAATTCATTTAGCCCTCCCAGCAATTCTGAGCTGCTACTTTATCATGTCCTGTTTAGAAGTGAAGAAATTGAGTTACGGAGAGGTCAAGACACTCTGCTGAGGTCACACAGCTAGTGAGTGTCAAAACAAGGAATTGAATCCAGGCCATGCAGATTTAGAGTCGCCATGCTTACTCTCTTCAATCTTCTGCCTTTCAGCTTGAGATACCTAGCAGAAAAAAGATCATTCTGGCTGTAGCCTAGGAAAGCTAAAAGAGGAGTCCAGTTTCTAAATGTTTTGATCCTGTTCTACAAATTTTATATGATGACCCAAGACACCTGTATTCTCTGTCTCCCTTTCTCATGTTTAATGTATATGTATTTTAACAAAAACAAAAGTTTCAAAAAACAATACTTATTTTATGAATCAACCATTATAATACACTTGTATTTTCTATTTGATTTCATGAAACAAAATAAAGTGCTGGTCATGGTCAGACTCACTGAACTGATTTTGGGACCCATCATAAACCATAGTTGAAGAGCCTCGTCTTGAGCAAACCAAGAAAGCCACTGTGCTTCCAGGATGCCCCAAGCCCTCCTGCCGCAACCTGGGTCTTTTCTGTCTTTCAGTTTCAGACCTGGGCTCCAGGGAGATCCTGGACTTGCCTCTTATAGCACCTCAGTTGTAATGGTGGAATCAGGGCCTTCAAAAATGTGTGTGTTGAAGTCCTCACCTCTGCTGCTTTAGAATGTGGTTGTATTTAGACCCAGAGTCTTTAAAGAGGCAGTTGAGAGTAAATTAGAGTAGATCCTGATCCAGTCTGACTTGATGTTCTTGTAAGAAGAGGAAATTTGGACACAAGGTACAGAGACAAGAGAATATGAAGATGCAGAGAGAAGACAGTCATCTATAACCCTAGGGCAAGAGGCCTCAGAAGAAACCAACCCATCCTCACCTTGATCTTGCACTTATAGCCATCAGAATTGTGAAAGAGCTTAAGTCACCCAGGCTTATTTTTTACGGCAACCTAAGAAGACTAATGCAACCTGGGGGCCCTGCAGAGCCCTTGGCTACGCTGGTGCCACTGGCTGTTAGGTATGAGAGCTTCTTGGTATTGTGGTAATTTGTCCTGTAGGAGACTGGAGTCACCAAGGTCTCTGACCCTGTACTGGACCTGCTCGTTTAGATATAATTCCTAAAACTCTTCAGAAGTGCAGCCAATTCCTATAAATCCTTCAGAATGCTAACTTATGTATTAATACGGAGGAGGAGAGCATGTTCTGTCCCTGGACAGGCAGTTCCGGTGTTCCAAGTATAATTATTACACTTGAAACAAGATCAGTCTTTTTGTTGCTGAGTTCTCCAGTGCCAGGTGGGGTCTGGCAGAAGGCTGCCCAGGGTTGCAGGTTGTGCTCTCTGAGAAGATGGGATGACTCAGACTCCTGCTCTGAACTTTCTCTTTTCCATCTGTATGCAAATTTTCCAAATGTTTACTTTTGGGAAAACCCCATGTAGGTCCTTAGGGTATCCAGCGTTAATAGTTGAGAAAAGAGAGGGCCCCATTGTTCTCTTGGGCAAACCCCAAATCCTCTTTTCTCTCCCCCTTTAGAAAACAATGTAGTACTTTTTTTTTTTTTTTTTTTTTCTTGAAAGAGAAAATTAGCTCCTTTGAGCTCCTTTGGGGATCTCTCTTCCTCTCCCTCTCTGTCCCCCTGCCTCTCTTTCATGGACTGGTCCTTTCTGTGAGAAGCTGCCTAGAAAGTAACTTGACGTCTTCTCAAGGAAAATTCCACAAAGCTGGCTCATCCGCACAGATCCTCAAGAGGATCTGTTTCCTGTAAGGGGGAGGCATATTTTCTGAGAGTCCCTTCCAGGAAATAGATGGTGCAGCTGGAAGGGAACCCACAGAGCAACCGGCTCAGAGTTGTGGAGAGAGGATTAATTGCCTTTGATTTCTGGGAATTGACCTTTTTGTGAAGGGCAGAGCAGAGCAAGGCAAGCAAGTGGTAGCCGTGATGGAAGGCGTGTGTAGGGGGTCAAAGGTAGACCCGAGGGTTTAGTTGGTTAGCTTGAGCACTGACTGGCACACTTCAGATGACCCCGAAGCCATTTTGATTCCCTGCCTCGGAGGCTGCCACTCTTGGGGAGATTTACTTTGAGAATTTGGTGACAGGTGAAAAGCAGGAACCTGGTCAGTGGAAGGAACCCACTCAGGGTCTCACAGGAAAGCCCAGGTGCTGTTTCCTCCCTCACGTGTTTAGATCCAGTTCCTGGCAAGAATTTCAAGGAGGGAAGAGGTGAACTTGACCTTGAGTGTGTATGGACCATTGCGGCAGGTGTGTGGAGTTGTCTTCATGAGTGAGCCGGAGTGTCCTTGAGGGGGTGGTCCTGGGGAACTGGGCAGGGACAGGCCACTCCCGCAGTCTGGCCCTGTGTGTCCTGCGGTTCCGGGGAGCTGGGGTGAGCGGGGTGGAAAGTCTGAGCTGTACTTCCTCCCTGCATGCTCACTTCCCCTGGCCTCTTCTGCCTTCTGCTCCTGCCTCCACTTTGTTTTGTCCCTGTGTTTCCTTCCTGGGCTCAGCAAGTCATCCCATCCCCATTTACCTGTTTCCCTGAAAATCCCTGCACAGTGAAGGGCAGGGACATCTTCCTCTCTGAAGTCAGAGGCAGCATCCGCCCCAGCCCAGCCCAGCAGTCCTGACCACTGCAGGACCCGAGGAGAAGTTCGGGAGGTTTCCTACCTTTCCCAGCAGCCTCCCTTAAGACAGGAACACTGCTGTGACCGAATCTGCAGAGGCCTTGCCATGGGCGGTCACTTTCTCTGCCTTCAGCTGAGGAAACTGAGGTGCAGAGGGGTGAATTTTCTTGCCAAAAGCAACAGAGTGAGTAGGAGGAGGGGGCTGGGCTGTCTGATTCAGCATTTTTAGATGCCCAGGGTCACACGCAGAGCAGATAGAGGAGGGGGAATCATGTTCCCCAGGGTGTTTGCTTGAAGAGTGGGTGGGATCCTGATTCCACTTCATGGAGCACGTGGTTCTTACAATGACCTTGTTTTACTGTGTCCAGAAATGCTCTTTCCTGTCCTTCAGTTCCCTAAGAAGTGCCCCTCCCAGAGTACACCACAGACAGAAGTGAATTTCCTTTCCTGGGTTTAGCGATCTACTTTTTTTTTTTAATTCTTTTAAGATGTTGATAGATCTTTATGTTATTCATTTACTTATATGTGGTGCTGAGATTCTAACCCAGTGCCTCACACATGCTAGGCAAGCGCTCTACCACTGAGCCACAACCCCAGCCCTGCAATCTACTTTTTTGGAGGTGGTACCAGGGATTGAACTCAGGGGTACTTGACCACTGAGCCACATCCCAGCCCTATTTTGTATTTTATTTAGAGACAGGGTCTCACTGAGTTGCTTAGCACCTCACTTTGGCTAAGGCTGGCTTTGAACTCATGATCCTCCTCTGTCAGCCTCTGCACCTGGCTAGCAAACCTACTGTTGATATTTAGCCCAAATCTTAATTTCCAAAGTATTGCTCGAGTCCTGCTGGATCTTGGCATTCTGTGAGATTGCAGAGCAAAGGGTTTGTGTTGGCCGTATTTGGGTCTTCGACCAGGCCATGTTCCCATGTGTTATGCCTGTGTCCTCTTATTTTGGAAGGCAGTGTTTGGTGTGATAGTCCGTCTTCTCCCAAAAGGAGAAGGAGACCCACACCTTGATTTTCTATGAAAGCAGAATCATAGTGGAATTTCTGATTACCTGAGGTCATAGAGCTGTGGTCAGCCTCTCTTTTAAATTCTCCTTTTCACCTGTACCAGATGGCCTAAGTGGACCTAAGTGGACCCTCGTCACATTGTAATTATTAATAAGTCCCTTTCTCTCCTAAGAGTATCCCGGGTTGGCTGCTAATTTGTTCCCTCACCCAATGAAGTTCGTACCTGCCCCTCTCACCCCTGGAGCATATACACTGGACTGTGGACGGGGTGATGTAAATATTGGCTAAACTTTACCCAGAGTAACAATCAGTGAAATCTGCTGCTCTCCACACTTGAGTGGGTGTCTTAGAAATGACCCGTAACCTTTGCTTGTCCTGTAAGAATGAAGGCTGTGACAGCCAGCAGGAGAGTGTGAGCTCCATTCTCTGCTCTGTCTTGAGGTGACCCCTGGCCTGGCCTTGGAGTGAGTCAGACTCACCTGCTGTGGTGCCTGGCCAGGTGGTGGGCGTCTGGGTTGGCTAGTGGGAGGCGGGTGGGGAACGTTGACAGGCACCAAGGACAGCTCACAGTTCAGTTTGTGGGGCCCATAGGAGCGTCCTGGAGTTGGGGTGAGCCAGCCAGTGAAGGTGGTTGTAAATTAGCAGTTGGGTCCCAAGATGCGAGACAGAGTGAGCACACTGGATAGGAAGCTAGAGCAAGGGGGCCTGCTGGGCCGTCCTGCACCTACAGACACCCTTGGTACCGGCCTCTGTGGCCACACAGACCTCCACCTCCTAGGCTTAGGCTTTCAGCCTGATTCTGTCTGGTGGGGTTGTCTGGGAGTAGCAGGGGGCCCTACTGCTGGGAGGCTCCCACATCTTTGGGGTCTGCTGAAGCAGCCTAGGCTGGAAAAGCAGGTTCCTGGACCCTAATGTGGGACGTATGACCCATGTCTGAGAGGCCACTCTCTGGGCCCACCTCTTGGTGACTGTCCTGGCTGTTGAACAGCATGGCATCTTGGTGCATCTCCAGTGTGAGCCAGTTGTTTCTGTCCTTGAAGTGTGTTGTTAACCCTCCGGTGCCCAGCTTGATGCTTGCCTGCAGGACGCAGCTCCCCACCATCTCCCTCTGCAGGACTCTCTTCGTGATACCTGTTCAATTAGAGGTGATGAACTGGGTGCCTAAGGACTTCTGGAGAGCTTTAGGCCTTCGACTTCTGCTCAGGCTGTTCCCTGCGCTTGGAGCATGCTGACCCCCTGCTTGTCACTCAGGGAGCTCTCCCTCTCTTGTCCCCACCCTCTAATGGCTCCCCTGTTATTCTGAATCTACGTCTGTAGTGTGATTGTGTCCCCACTGCCCCCGTGTGAGCTCCCTAAGACCCTGTCTGTGTCCAGGACCTAGAAAGTGCCTGTGCGGCTGTGCCTGGAGGAGTCAGTTTGAGTGAACGAGTGTTATGGTTCTAGTTTCCTGCAGCCCTGGTGTTGAGATTCCTGGTGGAAATGATGGACTCCGGGTTGTGTCCTTGTTAAAAAGCTGTTGTCCACGGCCCACGTTGTGTGAAGGCCGAGGGCTCCTTCCATGGGGATGAGGGAGGAAGAGTCCGTCTGGTTTTGATCCCTTTGGAGGGAGGCAGAGGGGTGGCTCGGACTCTGCTCCTGGCTCTGCATCCGAGGGCCAGTCTGCTCGCACTGTTCCTGACCCTGGGGAGTTTGCATGTGTGCGGTGCTCTCTCCCTGGCCTCCTTCTTGTGAGTCACAGGTGGCCTTGGTGGAGGGGCAAGGGCAGAAAGGCCAACGGGATGAGCTTGAGAGAGCTGGCATTTAGAAAGCAGGGTGTGGGTATAGGACTGTGGGGCAGACCAGGCCAGCTCGGGAGTGGCGAGCCACGTGTGAGTGAAGGTTCTCCTTCCCCACGTCACCCCCACATCTCACTGAACCTGTTGGTGTCGTTTAGAGTGGCTTTTGTGTTTTCCACCTCTGTGAGCACTCTGGTTATATGAAACACCTTTCAGCCTGGAGACCAAGGTTAGTGTGAGAGCGGAGCCCTGAGAGTCACTGCGGAGTGTCTCTTCATTTATTTCCTACCAAGTAAACCCTTTAATAGACCATGTCGGGAGGCTTTTCAAAGAAAGTTTTTGTTCTTTCTGAATATGCAGCTATTCAAGCTGAGTGTTGGTAATTCATAATTGACCTAATGCTTCAAAGAATGAACTGGTTCAGCTGGAATTTTCCTAAAATCTGTCCCACCGACATAGCATGGCCCAGTAGTAAAGCATATAATTTGTAATTTGCTTTTCCCCTTAACTCTAAAGAGGAGGTAGAAATGTTATTACATTTTAAATCGATGTTACCATTTCGGACAGGTATTGTTAACCTGCTTTCTCTGAAATGCATGTAAAATATGGTATAGTGGACCTGTATTTTGACAGTTGTTTCTGCTTGTTGGAGCTTGGCTGAGAAATCCATTCTAGGTCTGGAGTCCTTGCCAACGAGCTCTGTCCAGGGCCCAGGAGATGGTTTGGGTGGTCACAGAGAAGCATGACAGGTTTTCACGGAAAGTCGCTTCCATGTTGTAAGCCAACACAGACATTGTGGTTTGGATCACACCAGTTCTGCCGCAGAGCTGTGAGGGTCTTGTGTGTGTGTGTGTGTGTGTGTGTGTGTGTGTGTTTTAAATGGAGCTTACTTGGTCTCAGTTACTAGTTCGTGGATAAGTACCAGAAATGTGAACTTAAATTGGTGCATATTTATTTAACCCTCTACCCTCTCCTAAAAATGTAGGGTGGTGACATGATACAAATTAAATAGAAACTGAGGCTCAGTTAACTTGAATAGCAAGTCTTTTTCCTGGTCGTGAAATCATAGTGTTCTCCTTCTTCTTCATTTCTGAGCTTTATGCCATTTGCCAAAAAATAAGTTTGAATTACAGGGTAGCCAAGGCTGGGACTGAAGCCTCGGTGTCAGAATGTTCCAGTGTGGGAACTTAAATATTAAAAATTAAGCAATTCCAATTAAAATCCCAATGACGTACCTTACAGAAATAGAACAAGCAATCATGAAATTCATCTGGAAGAATAAGAAACCCTGAATAGCTAAAGCAATCCTCAGTAGAAAGAATGAAACGGGGTATCGCAATACCGAACTTCAACTCTACTACAAAGCAATAGTAACAAAAACGGCATGGTATTGGCACCAAAATAGACAGGTAGATCAATGGTACAGAATAGAGGACACGGACACAAACCCAAGTAAATACAGTTTTCTCATACTAGACAAAGGTGCCAAAAATATGCAATGGAGAAAAGATAACCTCTTCAACAAATGGTGCTGGGAAAACTGGAAAACCATATGCAACAGAATGAAACTAAACCCCTATCTCTCACCCTGCACAAAACTCAACTCAAAATGGATCAAGGACCTCGGAATCAGACCAGAGACCCTGCATCTTATAGAAGAAAAAGTAGGTCCAAATCTTCAACTTTTTGGCTTAGGATCAGACTTCCTTAACAGAACTCCCATAGCACAAGAAATAAAAGCAAGAATCAATAACTCGGATAGATTCAAACTAGCTTTCTCTCAGCAAAGGAAACTATCAGCAATGCGAAGAGAGAGCCTACAGAGTGGGAGAAAATCTTTGCCACTCATACTTCAGATAGAGCACTAATTTCCAGAATATATAAAGAACTCAAAAAACTCTACACGAAGAATACAAATAACCCAATCAACAAATGGGCTAAGGATATGAACATGCTTCATAGAAGAAGATCTACAAGCAATCAACAAACATATGAAAAAATGTTCACCATCTTTAGTAATAAGAGAAATGCAAATCAAAACTACACTAAGATTCCATCTCACTCCAATTAGAATGGCAATTATCAAGAATACAAACAACAATAGGTGTTGGAGAGGATGTGGGGAAAAAGGTACACTCATATATTGCTGATGGGGCTCTGTAAAGCAGTGTGGAGATTCCTTAGAAAACTTGGAATGGACCTACCATTTGACCCAGCTATCCCACTCCTTGGCCTATACTCAAAGGACTTAAAATCAGCATACTACAGAGATACAGTCACATCAATGTTCATAGCTGCTCAATTTACAATAGCCAGACTGTGGAACCAACCTAGATGTCCTTCAATTGATGAATGGATAAAGAAACTGTGATATATATATATATATATATATATATATATATATATATATATACATACACACAATGGAATATTACTCAGCTATAAAGAATAATAAAATTATGGCATTTGCAGGCAAATGGATGAAATTGGAGAATATCATTCTAAGTGAGATAAGCCAATCTCAAAAATCCAAAAGACGAATGATCTCACTGATAAGCGGATGATGACACATAATGAGGGTGAGAGGGGGGCAAGAATGGAGGAAGGAGGGACTGTATAGAGGGAAAAGAGGGGTGGGAGGGGTGAGGGGAAGGAAAAAATAACGGAATGAATCAAACATCATTACCCTATGTAAATGTATGATTACGCAAATAGTATGCTGTTACTCCATGTACAAACAGAAACAACATGTATCCCATTTGTTTACAATAAAAAAAATTTTTAAAAAAATTAAAAATTAAAAGGGAAGTCTGGGGGCTGAGGATGTGGCTCCGTGTTGAGTGTTCACCCAACTTGCCCCAGGTCCTGGGCTTCGTTCAGAGCTGCGAAAAAAGGAAGTGTGTTCTGAGTTCTTCCATGTGCTTATCACTCAGGTGTTGGCCACAGAGACCCAGGAGAGGCGCGGAAAGCAAAGTCAGCATCCTCACAGGTTCTAGAGACAGGAGGCATGGCACATCATCACTCAGGGCCACGCAAGGAAGCAACAGGGTGATCAGGAGACACAAGGGAAGGATCAGTGAAAATCTAGGCCACAGCAGGGCAGGGCTAGTGAGCAGGTCAGTCTAGTAATTCTGGCAGCTCTGAGCTATCTGTGTGGTCCCTGGACGTGGTACTTGGCCCTGGATGACTTGGGCAGAGGATCACAGCTGCCTGGGCTGGACAGGCCAGGGGAGGAGGCCTGGCTCTGCAGGGGTTGGTCTGTGTACATGTCAGAGTCCCTGCACAGCTGGGCCCTCACTTTCTCCCAGAACTGCCTATGGGCAGTCTCTCCCCAGCCAGAAAGATTTTTAAGATGTCAAAACATTATAATACGTAGAAAATACGAAAATACGAACAGTATGAAGGCCTTGGAAAGGATCACCTTGTTGAATACTAATCTAGAGGGCAGTCTGAAGGCCCAGCCAGAGGAGAAACTTGCTTTGGCAGAAAAAAAAAAAAATAAAAGAGCTGTAACAGGCTCACTGGGATAAGCCTGGAGAAGCAGGAAGAGGCAGGGAGAGACCACGGAGCTCAAAGTCTTAGCACAGTCTCTGCATGCAGCAGAAGGAAATGTACCAAATGTTATCTTGGGGCTCATGCTTCCTTTCTTTTGAACTTTTCTAAATTTATCAAAGACCTGCTCCTCCAGGGCCTTGGCAAGATGGACCCTGGAGTTCACTCCTGTATTGCCCCAGGCTCTGCAGTGCCCAATCTGAAAGAGACCTCAGGGAAAGAAAATGTTGGAGTTCATTGTAACACATGTGCTATCTGTTTGCAGACTAAGGGAAAATGTTTAGAAGTTTTGGGGAAGATTCCAAGTAAGTAGGGACCTTGTTCTACATAAATTACTTTTTTTAAAAAATGTTTTTTAGTTGTCATTGAACCTTATTTTACTTTATATGTGGTGCTGGGCAAGCACTCTACTGCTGAATTACAACCCCAACCTCATAAATTACTTTTTGAATTTGGAGAAAAAAATCAGTTGCCATAGATACAGCTTCCAGCACTTTTATGGCTAAATATCTGTTTGTTTTCTTTCTTGGCCTTTTTGAGGACATAAAATTAACAGGGTCCCATAGTGTGTGTGTGTGTGTGTGTGTGTGTGTGTGTGTGTGTTTTGTGTTAAGCAGTGAGTATAAGGATGGTCAGGCATATGCTTCCTTCCCATTACACTAGCTGCTCTGGAGAAACAAAAATGTCAACCAACCTGTAATCCTGTGGAGCTTGTACCACACCGAAAGCAGAGAGGATTAATTTAGGTTTCATGTTTGTGAGACTTGTGGTCACTTAAACACAGACTGGACTGGAGAGTCCTTTTTGCTCTGCCTGTGAAAGACTTTTCCAAGACAATGAGCATTATAAATGAGGTCTCCTGGAGAATGTTGAACATGCCTTTCACCACAAACACTTTCAGGGCTCAGCAGACAGGTTCCCCCCAAGGAAGTTATCTCAGGGACTTGAGATTTATCCACCTCCTCAGCTTCTAGTATATTCAGTGATTTAGAGTTTTCAGGGATTCCGCTGGCCGCCTCTTGACCTTAGTGGGCAGAGGCTTGTGATCAGCCTTCTTTTGTGGGAAGGAGCTTCTTGGATGGAGTTCAACCTGTTTTCCAGGCTGTTGGTGAAGGCCGATGGGAGGCTGTGGGAATCCTGCTCCTTTATTCTGGTTTCATGTGACACTCCATCATGCAGTGTGCTCTTAAGAAGCTTCCCTGCAAACCAGAGCTCCTTAAAGTATCCTTGAGGGCTGTCAGGTTCTCATCTGCTCCCTGATAATTTTGGAAAAACAGGGTATCATAAATGCTGGACTGCTAGGATGCCGAGGGCCGAGGTGATGCAAATGTTTGCCAAGGATTTATAGGCTAATAATCTCTTAATCACAGCCATGACCTCAGAGAATGAACGACTTCCGCCTGAGCCTCCACGTGATCCGCGTGGCTGATGGGGGCCTGTGTGAAGGACAGCGCAGCGTGTCTTCTTGCTCTGTGTTCTTAGGCCAGTGCTTGCAGTGCTGTGGCTGTGACTGCCTTTGGGTCTCTATGTTTACAGCCCTGTGCCTGAGTCAGGGTGGTGGGTACTGTTTTTGATAGAACCCGGCCAGCTCCGATCCCACTGCACACTAATGTGATCTGGCTGCAGCTGTCTCCGATTCATTTCCTTGCTGCGTGTTTAATGCTGGGGTTAATCATAGACCCAAATTAAACTTTGTTATGAGTCAAGAAAGAAAGGCCAGCTGGTGCTTTCTGGTTGGGTCTTTATTTATTTATTTTTTTGGTGTGTTTTCCACTGTTGATCATTTGACTGCCATCTTTATTTTTTTATTATTTTTTGATTCAGTGTACACAAATGGGGTACAACTTTTCATTTCTCTTGTTGTATATGAAGTAGAGTTACACTGTATGTGTAATCATCCATATATATAGGGTAACGATGTTTGTCTCATTCCATTATCTTTCCTTCCCCTGCCCCCTCCCCACCCCTCATTTCCCTCTACACAATCCATCCTTCCTCCATTCTTCCTTTGCCCCCCACCCCCCATCATGATTATCATCATCCAGTTATCAGAGAAAACATTTGGCCTTTGGTTTTTTGGGCTTGGCCTATTTCACTTAACATGATATTCTCCAACTGCATCCATTTACCTGCAAATGCCATAATTTTATTCTTCTTTGTGGCTGAATAATATCTCATTGTGTATATATACCACAGTTTCTTTATCCATTCATCTATTGAAGGGCATCTAGGTTGGTTCTACAATCTAACTATTGTGAATTGAGCTGCCATAAACATTGATGTGGCTATGTCACTGTAGTATGCTGCTTTTAAGTCCTTTGGTTTAAACCGAGGTGTGGGATAACTGGGTCAAAAGGTGGGTCCATTCCAAGTTTTCTGAGGAATCTTGGTATTGCTTTCCAGAGTGACCGCAGCCCCACCAGCAATGTGTGAGTGTACCTTTTCCCCACATTCTCGCCAACACCTATTTTGTTGCTTGTATTCTTGATAATAGATATTCTAATTGGGGTGAGATGGAATCTTAGGGTAGTTTTGATTTGCATTTTTCTTATTACTAGAGATGTTGAACATTTTTCCATATATCTGTTGATTTTTGTAGATCTTCTGTGAAGTATCTATTCATTTCCTTAGCCCATTTGTTGATTGGACTATTTGTATTCTTGGTGTAAAGTTTTTTGAGTTCTTTATAAATTCTGGAGATTAGTGCTCTATCTGAAGTGCATGTGGTAAAGATTTCCTCCCACTCTGTAGACTCTCTCTTCACATTGTTGTTTCCTTTGCTGAGAAAAAGCTTTTTAGTTTGAATCTATCCCGCTTATTGGTTCCTGCTTTTATTTCTTGTGCTTTGGGAGTCTGGCCGCCATCTTTGAGACAGCAGAGACAGAGAAACTCTGGTGATGGCTCTGCTGGGAGCCTTGCTACTTAAAGTGTGGTGTACACACCAGCTGCTCAAAGTGTGGTCCTACACCAGCAGCCTGGCTGTCACCTGGGGCTTGGGAGAAATGCAGTCTCAGGCCCCACCCTGGACGTAGTGGATCAGAGCTTGTATTTTAATAAGCGCTCCAGCAAAATGATGTGCAAGCACCCAGGCCAGGCCCCCTGTTGTCTGCTTGGTTGAAACTTGGTTGCCGTCCTGTGCAGGGTAGGAAGAAGGTAGGAAGAGGGAAGGGTAGAGGGGTGGTCATGGCTCACATTTCTTCTTTCCTGCCTCAGCGTCTTGCCTAAGTACAAGGGAGCTTAGGAAATAGAGTCAAACTGTGAGGAAGGGCAATGAGGGGGTCGGTGAGCTCCACCCAGGTATAGTTCAGTGGTCAGTTAGTTAGTGTTGTACCTAGCTTTCCTTTCTACTTTCCTATTAGCTTATCTTGAATCACTATGTTAAGTAAAAGATGAAAAAAGTACAGTCATTGTTGACTGGAAAAAAACATACTCATTTCCTTTCTAACCACAGATAACACTAGTATTAATGGTTGGGTGATGGTCCCTCTTCTCATAGTCAAAACCCAGTGCTTATCTAATACCCAGTGTGGAAGACCTGCGCTAATGGGGATTTTCTCCCAGTCTCCCTCCTTCCTTCCTCTCTTCCTTTGGATGATGGAAGATGACAAGCATATATAAAAGTAGAGGGAACAACAGATGAACCCCAAGTATT
The DNA here is from genome assembly GCF_902686445.1 of Sciurus carolinensis. NCBI lineage: Eukaryota > Metazoa > Chordata > Mammalia > Rodentia > Sciuridae > Sciurus > Sciurus carolinensis. The sequence continues at coordinate 15,197,375 of NC_062217.1, forward strand.
CATTTGTGGGTGTTGACAGTGGTCAGCTCCTGGCCAATCTAGCCTTGCCTCTTCCCTGCTCACTTCCTGTCTTGGATGGCAAGTCTGAGGAGTGAAGAGTGGCTTTCATTGTTTTTCTTTTTTTTTTTTTTTCAAAGGAGGAAACAACCTCACCTTATTAAATCATCATACATTTGTTTTGTAATTTTTTTTTTTTTTTCCGGTACTGGGGATTGAACCTAGGGGCATTTTGCCACTGAGCTACATTGCCAATCCTTTTTATTTTCTGTTTTGAGACAGGGCCTCACTAAGTTGCTTAGGACCTCTCTAAGTTGCTGAGGCTGGCCTTGAACTTATGATCCTTGGCCTCCCAAGTCACTGGGATTATAGGCGTGCACCACCAGGCCTGGCACACTTGATATTTGAACCTTCATATTAGAGATAGAGTATTATACAAACAAATGCAACTTAAAGAATTATAAGGTTAACACCTGGTAACCACCATCCAGGTAAAGAAAGAGGATATTTGCCCCAGATGTCCATTACCAATCTCAGGTTCTGCGCTGTCCTCAAAAAGAACTGGAAGTCAATCTCACCCTCTTCCTGGTTTATATCTTTTACTTCTTCATTGATAAACCTGTAGTGTTTCTCTTTTATCATCTAAATTAAATTATTCTGTGTATACTGAGAGGCTTTCACGTTTTGCCCTCTTTTAAAACGCAGTATTGCTTAATGTAAATGGCCCCTTTTGGTACTCTGAGTACGTTGTATGCCCCGGGTGCTGGCCCAAACAGTGGGGGAGGGAAAGTAGTAACCTTTTGTGGGGTTTAAAACTTGTTTTGTGAAGAGAATTTCTAGAAGTTAAATGTTGGAAGCAAAGACCTATCAGCTTTGTAGATTTGATTTCATAATACTGATTGTTTTAAAGAAAAATTGAATCAATTTGAAACATGCCAATCTTGTGAATGTATCTTTGTTAAGTCAGAGCCCAGGCAACATTGGAATGAAAAAAAATATATATATATATATATATATGATGTACCCCATTTGTGTAAAAGAATCAAAATGCAGTCTGTAAAAAAATTAAAAAATAAATAATTAAAAAATGTTTTTGAAAACAAATTCGGATTTCCAGCAAGACTGGTGGTTTCCCAGCACAGTTTGGGTTTTCCGAGAATGTGGACTCTCTCCTCAACCTCTTAACCAGGGAGCCCAAGTTCTCCTTCCTAATCACCCTCCGTGCATCCCTCCTCTTGCCCAGCGTGGCCCACTGGAGCTCATGTTCCCTCCATTGCCCTTTTTACTTAGTCCCTGCTGCTGCCACCATTTCTCACAGCTGCCTGGAGCCTGAGCCTCTTCTGTGCCAGAAACCAGTGATGGCAGAACTGGTGGCCCTGAAGGGACTCAGGGCCGGGGACCCATGTGTTCCCATTCATTCTGGGTTGCAAGGTGCGATCCTGAATCCCTGCTTCTAAGCCCCTCTCTTTGGCTTCTTCTGCAGGTGGGTGAGGGAGTGATTGTTGACCTATTCTCTGAGTTTCCTTGGACCAGGTGCCCCAAAGCCTGGGTTTTTGGTCCTAGTTTAACCTCTTAAATGATCATGAACTCTTAAGGCAGTTTTTCTCTGGGGCTCAGGGGCTCTCCTAGAGTTTGAGGTCTGCGTCTGCCCCAGCCTGTTTTCATGGGTAATCATTTACGAGCCAGCCTTACTGGGACTAATGGAGAAGCAGGGCCCTCCACATCCTCAGCCTCCACCTTAGGCCTGTGGAGTCAGAACCCTGACAGGTGGCACCTGGGTTTATGTTTCTTGAGCTGCTCAGGTGGTTTCCTTGCAGACTGAAATTTGAGAACTCGTCATACAGTTAGTATGGTGGGAGGAGGGAGCTTTCCTCGTATCCCTTGTCCTTTGCTTTTAGTGCCTACAGTAGAAGTACTCGCAGGAACAGTGATGGGCTGGTTGGTGCCAGGAAGAGGGCTGCAGTCCTGTGTTAGCTGAGGTGGGGACAGGGAAGATGTTGGGGAACGGGGGTGGTCAGGACAGAGGAAGCTGAAGGTGAGCTGACATCTTGGCTAGCAGAAGCTAAGGACACTTCTTCTGCCGTCCTGAGATGTGAGCCTCTGCTTACAGTGACTTCTGATGCCAGCTCCCCGGAGTGGATCTGAACCTCACAGGGAAGGGCTCAGTCTGCCTTGCGTCTGCCCTCCCTTTAGACACCGGTGCAGGATCAGGGGTACCCCGCCATCCTCACTTCTGACCAACTGGCTATAAATTTGGGGTTTCCTGTCATCCCTTAGGTTCAGCAAGAATGACAGAACTCAGGAAAGTGCTAGTTAGAATTAGAGATTTAGTATAGCAAACAGATGCCACTTAGAACCAGTCAAAGGGGGAATAACACAGGGCGAGGTCGGGGAGGGTCCCAGGTTCAAGACTTCCTTGTGTCGCGTCCTGTGGAGTTGGGACATGTCAGTCAACTGCACATCAGTGTGCCACAATATTCAGAGTATTGTCAATCAGGAAAGCTCATCTAAGCATTGGTGTCTAGGGCTTTTTCTGGGGTTTCCTTCTGTAGGCATGATTGATGGGCACATAGGCCATGGACTCAAACTCAGTCTCCAGCACCCCTCACTCTGGAGTTAGGCCCATAGCACTCGGCCCAAAACTCAGACCTCTCAACCCAGGGTTGGTCTTTCTTGGGCAGCCTCCATCCTGAGTCACTGTTAACATTAACTCTCAGGGGGCCCACCATGAGTCACCTTGTTAGCATAAGCTATTGGGTCTCACTCCTGGGACTTGGGAAATTCCGAAGACTTAGTGGAACCAGGGACAAAATCCAGCCAAATTCTTTGTTACACAAGCTCCTTCCCTCCCACTTCTTACCCACTGTTTCTCTAGTCCCTTTACTTTGATCTCCAGACCCCTCTTCACCACTTGGATAGCTTCGTAGAGAAGTTAATAACACACAAGGGAGAAAGGACAGAGCCCGTGAGGAAATGCCCACCGTGCATCCTGACCAAAGGGACAATGCTCTACCTACTAGTGGGGGAAGATCTGGGCTGGTCCCTTGGGACCTCTGCTTGCTGTATAAGAACCCAGTCCCTCACTGTGTGGGTTAGAATCTCAGCTGCATCACAGATGAGCTGTGCGCCCCTGGACAAGCTGCTGCTTCTGCGCTGGGCTGGTTTCCTCATCCATAGGGAGTAACAGTAATGGGACTGTATCAGTTTCCTGAGGCTGCTGTAACACCTTACTTCATATCTGGTTGCTTGAAACAACAGAAGTTAATTCTCTTACAGTCCTGCAGCCAAGAGTCCAAACCCCAGGTGCAGGTGGGGCCTTACTCGCTCTGGGGAAGAATATCCCTGGCCAGTCTGGTGCTGGCAGTCCATGGCTGTGTGTGCACCACCTCAGTCTCTACCTGTCTCCACATCTGTGTATGAATCAGATCCCCTTCCACCTTTTTTTTTTTTGTGGTGATGGGAGTTGAACCCAGAGCTTTGTGCGTGCTGAGCATGTGCTCTCCACTGCGCTATGCTCCAAGCTCTGCCTCTTTCTTATAAGATCACTTGTCATTCCATTTAGGGTTTAGATAATCCAGGATGAATCTTGGCTACTAGTGTCCCTCCACTTTAGTCCTTTCTCCTTCACAGTTATCTAATTGTGCTTTGGATAAATACTTTGAATTTTCAGTTCAAGCCATTTCCCCCCATTTGTACAACAGCTGTGCATAGGCTTCACCTTCAAAGCTGGGATTGTGTTGCATTTCCTGGGCAGCTCTGTTCTTTGCATGTGTGTGTTGGACTGTTTTCCTGATGCCTGCCATGAGCTTGGGAGCATGTTCTTCCCCGTTGGCTCAGCTCTCCTTTTTTTTATTCCGCGGTACTTCATGATGTCAGCCAATTGCTTCTGACAGCAGTTGCTTATTTCCTAATTTTGGTGCTTTGCCTTATTATCTTTTAATTTTTTTTCCTTTGAATTTGTTTCTGGGATTTCAGTTGCTTGTTTTGAATTCCCAGGATAAATTAGTAATAGGATGATGAATTTTAAGTTCTGATTTTGGTTCACTTGGTTTGTCTTTGTGGCACAAAGTTCCAGAGTTAGGACCAAGAAAAGAGAAGTAAGATTTGTGTTGTTCAGGGGGAGTGAGGGCAGGGTGATCTGGTGTGCGTACTTGAAGGCCTGTGACCAGTCGTAATGGTTACACTTTCTGTTTCTTTCAAATCCAGATCCCGATGGGCTTCCTGACCCTCCACAGTCCAGCACCTGCAAAGCAATTTAAAAACTTACTGTTTCCCTGGTACCCTCAGGATAAAGTTCACATTCCTAAGTTGGGGATACGAAACCTCTGGCTACCCTGTTACCACACCAAAACCCTGCCTCTGTGTCCCTGCTGTCTCCGGGCAGTGTCTCCCGGAGTGTGTTGGCGCCGTGTTTCTGGACAGCTTGTTCCCTTTCTGCCTCATCTCCTCTGTGTTCTCCACATTATTCTTCTAGTGTGCTCAAGTTTTGTGTCTTTCTGCAAAAGCCTTCTTGCCTGTTCTCTTTACCATATAAATAGTTCCTAGATTTAGTGGATCTGCTGGATGCAGGGAGTGGTGGGCATAAAAACCATCAGTTGCAGTTCATCTTGTTTTACTCTGATCGAGGCATTTGGGATAGGGCCCTGGAAATCTGTGGGTGTCTGTTTGAAAACTGCCCAGGCTGAGGTTGAGATATTGTAACGAGCCAGGGTTGGACTATTGGTGTGTGTGCCGGATGAGTGCTTCCCACTTGGGATGTCAGAGCACACTGGACAGCAGCTTCTCAAACTCTAGTTTTGCTTCTGCCTCACCTGGAGGACTTGGTAAGAGACAGATGGCTACAGATTGTCTCTGACTGAGGTTTGGGGTCGGGTCTGAGGATTTGCCTTTCTACAGTAGATTTTGTTTATTTATTTTGCTGTGGTGTTGGAGATCAAACTAGGGCCTCACACATGCTAGGCAAATCCTCTACCATGGGTCTCCAGCCCCAGGCCAAAGGAATTTGCATTTCCAACAAGTTATGGAATGATGCTGAGGCTGCTCTGGGGACCACACTTTGAGATGGGTCTTTGGTGAGCTAGAATATTGATCCCTTAGCTCTGAGACTTAAAAGGAAGCCAAGAGGCAGGTTCTGTACATAGCTCAGGACCACACCTGCCCCATCTTATTGTAATTCTTTGTTAACATAGATAGACTATGTTCATAGATTGTGGACTCCTACAGGAGAACTGAACCAGGGAGTGTGGTGATGGGTTTTTATTGTTTTGGTGACTGAGGGACTTGCTGCCATTGTCCTGCAGCTTCTGTCTGGAAACAGCATTTGAAGTAAGGTTCAATAACTTTTCCAGCAAGGCCTCAAAGCAGGGGTTCCCACTTATGTGATATTGTCACCCAAGCAACATCTGGAAATGTTTTTGGTCGTTCTCACTTGGAGTAGGAGATGCTACTGACTTCCTGAGGGTAGAGGCCTGGGATGCTGTTAATCATGCTAGGACGCACAGGACAGCCCTCCACAACAGAGAATTATCCAGCCTGCAATCACCAGTCAGTGGTGTAGAGGCTGAGAAACCCTGTCTTAGGGGAGGGGGACATAATAGCAGGGGTGGTTCTCACCAGGAGATTACAGTGTGGGCCTCCCCCTGTTCCTGCCCCCATATGCCATGAGGCCCTCCCCTACTACCCACCCCTGCCCTGATGGATTCTGAGGCTGGGCCAAAGGGATCTCCAGCAGCCTACATTGGCGTTCTCCAAGGAAAACTACCCAATGATGAACTGTTTGCCACAGTTAAAAGTGCTTTAAAATGCATTATTCCTTACAAATTCCTCCAGTGGACCTGGGGCATCTGTTGAATGATTTACTGACCTCAGGTGACCTGCGCATTCCCCTTCTTTTCGGGGAAGGAGTTGGAAGAAGGTTGCTGTGGCCCAGGGGTCCCGATGGTCTCACCTCTGCTTCTCAGCTGGGAGAGTCATTCACATAGTTATCCCAAAGGCTTACTGTGGGTGCACCTGCGCCTGGCCAGTGGCCCAGGCGAGGCCCTGGCTTCTGCCTTCAGAGACCTTTTGTTGTGGAGGGGAGAGCTGCAAATGAATACGTGGATTGTTTTCTTTTTCCTCACCAAATGGTCTATAGTAAGTGGGTAAAGAAAGGAGGAAGAAAGACAGCGAGGCCCTGTTTGTTATCTTACACACAGCAGTGAGACTTCTCCAGGAGGGTGACAATTTGGTTAAGAGATGGAGGGGAGAGGGTCCAGTCATGGGTGAAGATAGGGAAAAACAGTTGTGTCCCCCCCAGAAAGGGGACAGGCAGACAGATGCTTGGGAGGTTTTTAGAACTCAGGTGAGTATGGCCAGAACACAAGTTCTTGCATTCCATTCTTAATGTCTGATATCCGTAACCCTCAAGTCACACATCTTATTTCACACAATGATTGATGTATATCACAGAAACACCAAGAAAGGGTCAAGATGGCCTCAGGGTTGTAGGATGCTCAGTGCCAAGGGCACAGGCAGAGAGAGATGAACAGAGTCAAGAGTCACTGGGGTTGGTCAGATAAGGATTTTAAGAACCAATTCTGAATAGTTGTCAAAGCAGAGGGACCTGGTGGACAGACCGCAGTTTCAGTTTCAGAATGTCAACTTGGAGTGGGTTGTGCATGCGTGGTCATCTTGGGCAGGAGAAGCAACACTTTACTGAAGCCCAGTGGGACAGACATTGGAGGTTTGTCACTGTGGTTGTGGTGAGTGTCCAGATGATGGTGGTCAGGATGCCACCATGTCTAGTCTCAGGGTCTCCTCCCTTTGTGGGTCTTAGGTGAGGGGGTTCCGTCTGGTGAGACTGATCAGCTCCTATGTTTGGTGTCTTGATATGATTTGGGATGTCCCCATGTCCAGGTATTCCTTGGTTCATTTTGATAAGTTGGCATGTGTAAGTTATTTATTAATGTTTGCCTTATGGTTGTGCCAGGCACGTGGTGGTTGTTTGCTTGTACAGACAAGGCAGACCTTGGCACTTATACTCAAAACAGGGTTGTTCATGCGAACCGTTTTTTACAAAATGCAGTACCTCAGGTTTAGGCTGTTCTACACATCATGGAGTAACTCTGAGCAGGGCACAGCCTGCTCTCCACAGACTATTGACATTGAGGTGCTTGACATTTGAAGGCAGGGCGTTGACAGGGAGGTGGACTCTGGTGAAGGTAAAAGACTTAAGTTAGTTATTGGACTTCAAGGATCGGGAAGTCGCGGTAGAAATAGAGTGACGGGTGGGAAAGCCCATCTTTCAGGTACTCACATTCAACTGAAGGGAGAGAGGGGGGAAAGTTCCAGAAGACATGAGAACAAGAAGGTGGACAGCCTGGGGTTTTAGGTGCCCTTTGTCCTGGATGTGGGGGGCATTGACACTTTCAGCTGGGCTGAAGGGGAAGCCGGTTCTGCACTGATGATGGATGGGAGAAGCAGAGAGCTGAGGTGACGGAAGGCTTTAGGGTGTTCACACTGGGAAATGGAGAGACTGAAGGGGCTAGATGGCAGTGTGAGAGGAAGCCATGTCCTTGGGTAAGCAGGGAGCCAAGAGCAAGGGGGGGTTTGCAGATCATGAAGTTTAGGGCATTTAACAGGAGATTTGGGCAGGGGGTCAGAGCTTGGGTGGTGGGGGTCATGCACAGGGGTCATCTGATGGGGAAGAAGGGACGTGAGAGGCATGAGAGACAAACCTTGTGGAGGAGTGGGTGATACTGCTGTCTTCATGGTGGCTGGTCTAGTGGCTTCTTGGCAAATGTCCTCTTGGGCTGCAGCATGTGGCTGCCTGAGGCTGACTGTCATCAGGCAGCTAGGCCTGCTTGGTGTGCAGAAAGCCTAAGGTTGAAGATGCTGTCCCTTCAGTCTGCTCCCCAGGGTCCCTGAGGGAAGGTGAAGACCCTGCACAGTGTGACGTGTTCAGTGAAGTGATGTTTCTTTGTGATTTTTTTTTTTTTTCTATTTCCTTAGTATTTATTTTTTTCTACTCCACAATTTACTGAAACTTCCAGAAAGAGGTGCCAAGTGTTTCTGTGCCTTGTGGCCTCCTGGGCTGCTCTGGAACACCGCTTGGGGTGTGGGCCCTTGAGCAACATGGCCCGAGACCTTGGGTGGGTGTGCGGGGGCCCTTCAGTGAGGGAGGGACTTGTCCTGTTGTCATTTTGCATTTCACTTCCTCCTTGCATTGTGGGAGACCAGAGGCCACACAGAAGTGGCCCCAGGAGCGCGCTGCACCAGGAGGAGCTCTGAGTGAAAGGAACCTCAGTGCCACCCTCGTGACCATCTATCGGGTGTTCTATTTCCACGCAGTGCGTGTCATCATGGAGCTTGGCTGTGTCCTAGGATCTGTGCTGGGCACCGAGTGTGGGGAGATGACAGAGAGGCCATTCCTGTGCTCGGGGGCCCCATGCCTGTCGGGGAGATGGGTGCTAAGGGCAGTGTACACACAGTGGGGAGCATCTGTGCAGCATTTGCCCATGAGAGGTCTCGACCCCTCAGTGTGCCAGGAGGTCAGTTTAGATTTCAGCTGGCACCACTTCTGTAAAGTAAAACATATCATGGTAAACACACACGAGGTGAGCTTTACCATCTTTCCATTTTGTAAGTGTGGTTTACATTCGTGTTACTGTGCAGCCATCCCCACCTGGGCTGCTGGGAATCTGGGTGCAGCGATTGGCATTTCTTTGGCAATGAGAGTGGGTAGAATAGAAAACTGCAGTGTGGTGTGAGGCAGAGGGGACAGCGTCAGCGGGCCTGAATTTTGGGAATCTGGATTTGTATAGGAAAGTTCCTTAATTCTTTAACTGACATTTAAAAATCATGATTTAAGAGTCATAAATGCACTTGCTGCGGGGATCTCATATGTGGGCCCTCAGGGGTTGGGCTCTGCTGTGAGGTTTTGTGCCAGGGAGTTTTCCCAAGTGTCCATGGATCTAGGCAAGGAAAAGTGTGCTGGAGAGAGGTGAGAGGGGCTCCGTGGAGAAGCTGGAACTTGAAGCAGGAGTGGATTAAATCAGACAGAAGAGGAGGGGCCAGGGAGTTCTCCTTCATTGCAGGATGGTGCAGCTGCCTGGGAAGACAGTTCAGCAGGTGAGTACGAGACCACGCTTCCCCTCATGTGACCAGTGTGTTCCTTGGTATTTACCCAAACGAATTTAAAGCTTATGTCCTCTCAAAACCCTGAACATAAATGTTTATAGTAGCTTTATTTCTAATGGCCAAACCTGGAAGAAGCAAGATGTCATTTAGTTGGTGAATAGGTAAATAAATTGTGGCAGATCCAAATAGTGGAATATGACTCAGTGATTATACAGAAGTAAACTATCAAACCGAAAGAGTGGAGGAGTGTTAAACATATGTTACTGAGGGAGAGGAGCCAGTCTGAAAGGCTGCATCCCGTATGGTCCTGACTGTACAATGTTCTGGAAAAGACTCTGGGGACAGTAAAGATCAGTGTTCGTCAGCACAGAGGAATTTAGGGTAGTGAAAATAACTGTATGAATCCATGATAGTGGGTACGTATCACGCATTTGTTCAGACCCTTAGGATGGATCACACCAAGAGTGAATCCTGATGTCAGCCGAGGACCTTGGGGCTTCTGATGTGTCTGTGTGGGGTTCATGAGTTGATGGGTATGTTGGTAGCGGAGAGGGCTGTGCCCGTGGTGGTAGCGGGTCATATGGGAACTGTACTTCCTGCTCAGTTCTGTTGCAAACCTCAGACTGCTCTGAAAAGTAAAGTGTTAAAATCTAAACCAACACCCCACCCCACACACACACTGGAGGAAGGAGGCCAACTGGGTAGGGATGGATATAGGTGCATCAAGATGTGCTCAGGGGCTGAGGCAACCAGCTGGCTGTGAGGAGGGGTTCTTGCAACCTGAAAAGCAGGTTGAGGCCATTGCAAATGTGCAGTCGCCTGTACAGATCGTGTGGACATGAGGCGTGGGTTTGCAAGCTGCGTGAGATGGCACATCTGCTGGGTTAACCTAAATGCACAGATGTTCATTTCCTCTGGGCTGATAAACTTTGCGCGGTGTTTAGCCTGCAGTGGGGATCTTTTTAATGAAAAACAACATGCATTGTATGTTCACATGCGCATGATTCAGTGTTTGGAACGGCCCTTTAACCTAAACAAAGTATATTCTGTTCCGTGCCTCTTGGTACACAAATCCTAATGCAGTGCTTGCTTTGCCGAGCAGCCTGATCCTTTGGTCTGGAGAGGAGCTCCATCAGCCTCGAGGCAAGAGTGTGTCCTCCCTTGTGGAGGCTGAGGTTTAATCACCTGGAAGAAAGCGTTTGATGTGAACAGGCACTAGTGGCCAGACTTTCACAGTCAACATCACATGCTCATGGGCTCAGAAGGGATCTTGGTGACAATTTATTCCTATACTTGGCGGGTGGCCCTTGGGTGTGCTAATTAGAGTCAGCCATCACCTGCGAGGAAAGGTTCTTTCCCTGACAGTTGCAAGAAGGAACAGTGTTTTCATCCCCGCTTGATGTGGGCAGGCCTCAGAAACAAAATCTTATGTGCGGTTTCTCGTTTTATTCTGTTATGTGTATCTTAATTTTTTAAATGGAGAGGAGCAGGACATTTGTCCATTCACAGCACTTGCCCATGCCTGGGGCTGGTTGTATGTAGTGTGGGGAAAAGAGTTGTAAAGACGTGAGGTAAGAGGAAGGAGGCTGTGAAGGAAACGGAGTGGAGTAGCCTCGGGAGAGAATAGGACGGGCAGCCTGGGCCTGAACCAGTGAAGGCCGGGCCTGGGCTGGGACCTCTCCCCTTTATCTGCAGGCTCGTTCTTTTCCCTTCTGCTTTCTCTCTCCCCAGCACGTTCCCATCCTGGGGTGCTGCCTCACCACGGGCCCAGAACAACAGAGCCCAGACCATGTCCTGGAACCTCTGAACGACCTGGGAGGGCCCACGTGGGCCCAGGGCAGAGGCAGTGCAGGAACTGAACGGTCCCCCACCCCAGCCATGCTGCTTATATTAACATAGAAAGAAGAGGCAGCAGGTGAAGGGAAAGGGGTGAGCAAGGTTTCCAGCAAGTGTCACGCCTGGAGGGACATCACCAAGGAGTAAGAGTGCATGCCATGTGTTTCATTTGGATTTGACGATGGACCTGCTGGGGTGGTGACCCATGTTGATGGCACACTTGCTGCGTGTGTGTTGCTGTCCCACCTGGGACCCATTCCAGTTACCACCACTTCTTTTTTTTTTTTTTTTTTAAATAACACCTATCTATCTGTCTGTCTGTCTGTCTGTCTGTATATTGGGTGTTGAAGATAGAACCTAGTGCCTCACACGTGCTAGGCAAGCGCTCTACCACTGAGCTACAACCCCAGCCCCTCCAGTCACTTCTGTGCCTGAGGGAACCCATAACTCCAGGGCTTGGCCATCAGGGAGAGGTGGAGGGAGTCAGGTGAGTCAGGTCCTCCTCTGAGCCAGGCCCTTGGGGACTTGATAAGAGGGCAGCTCTGGTGAACCTGGAGGGATGATTTGCTCTTCTTTTATTCACTGTGTCTGCAGCGTGGGCCTGAGCTGGATTGCTGGGGTGCTGGAGAAGCGGCCAGCTACCCCGGCCCTGCCCACCCGGCGCTCAGTCACTGACTGTCAAGAAATTCACATCTGCATCTGTTTGCCTAACTTCATCGTCTCCTGAAACCCATTTGCAGACTCCAGGCTAAGAGCCAGTGCCCTTGGACAACCTTAGATTTATTTCTGCAACTAATAACAATTCTGTTTTAGACTAACAGTGAGTTTTGGAGTTTGTATCACGTGGGGGATTTGCAGAGGGTGTTTTTGAGTGCCCTCTGTGGGCCCACATGCTTTTGGTGTGGGCAGTGTGGTAGCAAACAGCACAAAAGATCTCAACCTTGTGGAGCTTATGCGCTTTAGGGGAAAACACTTCAGAGAGACGGGGAGAGAGAGAGAGAGGGAGAGGGAGAGGAAATACAGTAGCCTTTTACCTGCTGACAGGTGCTAAGTGGAAAATTTAAGCAGGGTAAAGGCAAAGGATAATCAGAGGGTCAGAGTGGTTGTTCTTGGATTATGACTTGAAGGTTGAAATAATAAAGTTTGCTGACGGTGTGCCTGTGTGACATTGGAGACAGTGAGGAATCAGCCGGGGATTCTTAAAGTCTGAGCAACGGGAAGATGTGATTGCTCTTCATCAGGAGGAGAAGAAACTGGGAGGAACAGGATTTTTGAGGCAGACGAGGTGTTCTTTTTGGGACAGGTTTTAGTTTGAGGTGGCTGTGAGCCATTCAAGAAGAGGTACTAATCAAGGGGTGGGTTACAGGAGATGGGACACTTTATATGCCCATAGATATTAGGCATTGGTTTTTAGCCAACTCATGTCCATTTCGAGAAATTACTCTATATAATAAAGTGTTGAAGCTTTAATTAACTGATTTAAAATATATAACACTCCTTGAGAAATCCTGTTTGCAGTGCCATGAAGAAAGTATTAATTCTGAATTAAAATCCCATTTCAACCAACACTCACACTAGGGTTTTACCCGCCTCTGGAAGGAAACGTGACCTCTCGTTTATCATATTTATATGGAGACTGGCCTCTGAAGCGGGGGGAAAGGCAGCGATGCGCTGCGGCTGACCCTCCGGTCTGCGCAGGTGTGGAGGGTGATACAGGCGTCCACACACAGTTGCTTAGAAGCACAGGGGGACTTGGATGAGGATGCAGAGACCCCCAGTTGCAGGAGGATTTAAGGATGGCGAGGTCAGGCCAGGGTCGAGGGCGGTGCTGACTTTCCATTACTGCGACACAGCTGCGGTGCTCAGCATGTGAAGAGGAAAGAGTTGCTTTGGCTCACGGTTTTGGAGGTTTCGCGGAATGGCCCCGTCGCTTGGGGCCCGTGGTGAGGCAGCACAGCTCGGCAGCAGACGTGGTGAAGCCTGTGCACCTCACGGCCGGGTGAGGAGAGGAGGGAGACGAAGGAGCGCTGGTCCCGGTGCCCCTGTAAGGCATGCGCAGTGACTTAACTTCTCCCACCAGGCCCCACCTCCTAAAGGTGCTGGCACCTCCCGTTAGCTCCGCAGGGTGGGGAACAAACCTTTAACACACGGGGCTTAGGGGACATTCAGGATCCAGACGGTAGCAAGAGTGGTGCGTGAGCCAGTGGATATTGTTTGAGGAAACATGAATGGTGGCTGTTTGGGATTCCTGGCACCAGAACTTGAGTCCTTTTCTTCTTTGTGACTTCCAAATAGAAACTGTGTTAAGCATTAGGCATCTACTTCATCTTTACCCCTGCGTCAGGAGTTTCTTTATCTTTTTTTAGATGTGTAACATCAGGAAACATGAGCAAACTCTATGTGGGCTGCAGTGGGGGTCTGAGGTCACCGTGCCCCCCCCACCCTCTGTGGTCTGAACTCTGACCTTTGCCCATGGCTTTGTCACTTTTCTGGGTCTGAGTGTGGACTTGTTCTGTCACCTGCCTGTGGCTCCGATATTCCAGAGGCGAGTATAGTAATTAGAGAGCAGAGAAAATGTTCCCTCTTAAATCTGTTCTTCTCCTGTGTTTACTTCCAGTGAAATCTTTTTTTTTTTTTTTAAGAATATAATTTTAGGGTCATGTAAGTGAATAACCACTTAAAAGGGTATATTAGACTTGACTTCTGAGAGGAATATAAAATATTGAACTTGTTCATTACAAAAAAAGAATAAGCTTGGTTCAATAAATATAAGTAGTGAAATAATATTTTAGTTCCAGCCTGGCTAATTGTTAAAAAAAAGTGAGGAAGGAGAGAGAAAAGAGGAGACCCAGGGCCCTGAAGGAGAGGCCTGCGGGGACGGAGAGGCGGGGGACTCACCGGCCCATGGCATGTTTGCTTTCATTTCCTCTGTACACTCTGCAGCGGGAGAAGCTAAGTTCATGGCAATGGAGACCTTGGGTCAAGATCACAGGGAGGGGTCTTGGATGGTATTCCAGGACACTGGACTCCTGTTCTGGTGTTCTTACCTATGTACCATATCAAGTACACATTATTGAGAACTTATTAAATTCTTGGGGGGGAAAATTTCCACCAATAACAATAAATAAAACTTCAAAACCCTCCAGTGAATTCCTGTGGAACAGTCTCCTGCCATCTGATGCAGTGGGCTCCAGTACTGGGGTGCAGAATGTCCCCCCCCCACCCCAGGGGCATCTCCTTATTTCTCAGAAGCCGATGGCTTCCTGCATTTGAGCATGACTGTGTTACATTGAGTTGCACTCTGGATAACCTAGCCATCTGTCTTACTTAAGATTTCGTTCATTCAGTAGCTGTTTGTTGTGCATGTATCCCATACAAGGCACTGTGTTTGGTAATGGGGGTCCCAGGTAGTTTGGGAGCAGTGACTGCTTTGAAGGTGTAACCATTCATTTCAGGTCAGTTTTGAGAGAAATGATGTCCTCGTATTAAGGGTTGTGGAAGAAGAAGAGACTAACCCCTGCAAAGAAGGGTTGGGGGCAGGGGACAGATCTGGAGTGAAGAATGGCTTTTTTGGGCAGTGGTCTGGAATCTTAACTAAACTCCCTCAGGGATAAATTGGAATGAAGGTGCTAAGTGACACGGGGCTCCAGGTACAGTCATTCATTGCTTGAGGATGGGGTAAATTCTGAGAAATCATGACTAGGCAGTTTTGTCATTCTGCAAACATAACAGTGTACTTACTCAACTGAAGACAGCTCCAGCGTCACTAGGCCATCTAGGCTCCGCAGTCTGTTGTTGACTGAAATGCCATTGTGTGGTGCACTGCTGTATATGATTCCTTTACGGATGGTCAGAGGTAGTTTCATCTTCTGTCACAGGAGGCTTGCCATCAAGTGGAAATTAAACCATGTGTCTCAATCTGGCTTTTTGACATTTGGGCATTGGGAAGGACTAGGAAGGTCAAGGGTCAGGTACTAGATGATTTGTGACATCTTCTTTTATTTAGAATCCGAGTTTGTGCTCATTCAGATACTTTAATTCAACAGTGGCACCCTCCTTTTTTTTTTTTTTTTTGACGTTTAAAACTTTATTTTAAAGAAGAAAAATGAAAAATTTTTTTCTTTTTTCTTTGCTCTAATTAGTTCTGCATGACAGTAGAATGTATCTTGACACATCAGTGGAACACCCTCCTTTTAATAGTAATGCAAGTAACTGCTCATTCTCTGAAGCAGAGTTATCAATCGCACCTTCCTTGCCTTTATTTATTTATTTTGGTGCTGGGGATGGGACCCAGGACCTTGTGCCTGCTAAGCATGTGCTGTACCACTGAGGTGTACCCTCAGCCCCTTCCTTAACTTTTCAGCTCTCTTCTCCAAGCCAGTTCTGTACCCTGATTGAAAAAGCTCTTTAGTCTGAGAAGACACCAGTGAATTTGAAAATGTAGAAGTACTTGCTGGGAAATCCTGGGTAATGTTCCACTGGAAGGAAAGGTCCCAGGTGTACAGAAGTCACCTCAGATGTGTCTGGGAAATGCATCTAAGCTGAATCTCGGCAGGCTAGGTTACAGTTTTCTGAAAACTCCTTGGGTTGTGGGGAGAAAGAAGTAAGCCAAATGGTTCCTTTTCCCCCTGGGTGCATTGGATTCACTATGGCGGCTTGTGAGGGGCAGCAGAGTGTTCTGTGATCCTGAGTTTATCTTGGATACCCCTGCAATGCCTGCTGTAGTCTTGGGGAACTGCAGCTCTGGGTCAAATTTTTGTGCCTTCAGAGAGCTCTCCGAGTCCCTGATTCTGAGGTGGAGCTGGATGGAAGCTGAGCCTGATGCCCTGTTACTTGAAGTTTCTGAATGCCCACCAGCTGTATGCAGCAGAAATTCCTGAGCAGCAGGTTCCCATGGGGAGTGCTTCCAAGTAGATAGTCACCACGTGGACACATACCTGCTAAGATGCCACGCAGCCAGAGAGCCCAGATGAAAGGAATTTGTTTGAGTAATTTTATCTTTCAAAATTATTAGAGGCTCTCCAATGGCCCACATGGCTCAGGGCTGTGTCACGATAATGTCTGGTATTTATCTGCTGGAATTTTGTTGTGTTCGAAGCTACCCGAGCTGATGCTCTTACCTCTGGACATCCTCCTGATATGCCCAAGGCCCACACTCGGAGATATCGGGGGCTAGTTCAAAGGCACACAGCCTGACTCTTAAAGTCCAGAGGATTTCTAGCCAAGACACTCAAGTAGAGTTCTAAAGAGGGCTTCTCAGTGCAGTATCGTTCATGCCAGTTCCAGTTCCAAGGACCTGAGTTTAGAATAACTATAGAATAATTGACCCAGCAAGTTTTAAAATCTGGTGGTGAAGCTCATGGATACACACACACACACACACACACACACACACACTGTTTTGGAGGAAGTTGAGACTTGGAGAACTTGTAGAAGTGGAGTGGGGAATGACAGACCATGGGAACCCTGAATCTTCAGTATTGAATCCAGATGAGAATCCCATCAACCAGGGTTCCTTGGAGGAACCAAGTTCCCAAGGTTAGCAAAGTCTGAAGCTCCATTTCTGAGACCTCACCCCTAATGGTTCATACATCCATTTATTCAATGTATAATTTCTGGAACCTTGTTGTTTGCCCCTGCTGTTTGCAGGATATATCCATCAATGAGACTAGTTATTGCCTGGCCTTGGAAATGTCCTTATCTTGGCAAAATTGAGAAAACGATGCTTGACTTTGGATTGCACATTATTATTTAAATATTTCTTAATGAATACTTTTTTTTTTTTTTTTTTTTTTAAGTAAAAAGAATCCCAAAAATAGTTGAATAGATTTTTTTTTTTTTGGGTCCCCTACCAAGTTGCTCTTTTTGTTTTCAAAACTCATAAGTAATCTCTAGGAAGATAATTGGAGGTTATGTAGATAGTCCATTTCTCACCAAACTTCCACCCCCTGGTTTCAGCTTTCACAGATGATTTTCTAACTCTGTCGTTCCTTCTGTGCAGGACCGTTTCGTTTCTTCCCTGTTAGGTCTCAGCAGGGACATGGATTCTCTTTGTTATGTGGTGGGTTATGATTTGCTGCTATTGTTAGTTATTTGCTTGCTTGGACTATCCCAGATTTGCCCTGTGGGACCTCTTTAGGTTGACTCTTCTGACCTTTGCACCCATTCTCATGATTCCTTGAATGTTTCCTTATTATATGGTGCTAGATTATTATATAGTGTTCATGGCCTGTCTTGTACCTCCTCTGCCCCGTCATGGGATCAGCTGTTTCTTCAAGGAGCCCTGCTTCCTTGGGGAGATGATACTAAGAAACCCAGATCTGGGTGCTAGAGTGCACTCTGTTACTGGGGTGTTGTTGCCTCTGGGCCTCTCTCTGGATAGGACTAGGGGATGTGTGTAAGCTCGTATTTATTTATTCTTTTCCTATAGCTGTGTGTATTTAAATAGCAGATTTTCGCAAAACTCACGAGGGGAGGATTCTACTGAAACACAAATGTGCAGTTTGGGGTATCTTGTCATTCTTCTTTTCCTTTTATTTTTTACCAGGTGGCTAAACCCCTTGTTTAAAATTGGTCATAAACGGAGACTAGAAGAAGATGATATGTATTCAGTGCTTCCACAAGATCGCTCGAAGCACCTTGGAGAAGAACTGCAAGGGTAAGCAAGAGGTGGTCAAAGAGAAGGGTAAGGAAGAGTGAGAACTTCTTAGTGTGTGGCTAATTGTTGTGGGTTTGCCTTCCATTGGGCCTTTCTGGAACCTAGTTCCCTGGACACTTTATACCTCTCCTCAGGCTGTCCCTGGTCTTGGCCTACCTTGGTGGCCTGAGGGAAACCTGTGTTTCCAGCACCTCTGTAGAAGAACAGGGAGCCAAAGGCCCTGGTGGAAGCCTAAGGTCTGTCCCTGAGATGGGATTACCAAACCAGGTGTCTGACCTGTCTGTACTGTCTATCTTCTCTTGCTTCTGAGGGTAGTGTAAATCTAGCAGAACTTGTTAGTAACCAGTGTCCCGAGATTTTTCCCCTTTTTTGGTGCTACAGATTCTCTACCACTTGTCTCTCAGGAACCCCACAGCCTGTGTTTGTGGATAGTCTCAGAATGCTGTGTAATAAGTGTATACTTGTCTCTCTGCCACTTCTCCCGTTTTGCCATGTGGCAGTGTACAGTGTTCTTAACCCAGCTTCTGTCTCATTTAGGTACTGGGATAAAGAAGTTTTAAGAGCTGAGAAGGATGCACAGAAGCCTTCTTTAACAAAAGCAATCATAAAGTGTTACTGGAAGTCTTACGTAATTTTGGGACTTTTTACATTAATTGAGGTAAGTTAAATATTTTTATACCCAGCTAATGTTTTTTTTTGGCAAATGATCATGTAATGAAATGAATGGGGACTGTGGGGAAGAAGTGGCCAAATGGGTTTTGAAAGTATGTTGATGTGTGCGGATAAAACGTGTAGAAGCATGATGTAGTTGCATTTATCATTGGGAGGGGTAAATACATAAGTGACTGAAGCTCAAGGACATTATTGTTTTTTCTTTTAATCAGTTTAAGTCTGTGTCACCAAAGGATAGCACTGTTTTTTACCATGCTGGAATAGTGTTGGTGCTTAGTAAATGTTATAAATACTAAAAGTTGTCCTTGATCCAAAGAGGATCATATAGCTGCAAGGAGATGTGCCCTGTGGTTTGGAGGAAGTAAATTTGGATTAAAACCCAGAATAATAGAAGACATTTTACTGGTGTCCAACAAACAATCATGAACTTAGTCATGCCAAATCTGATAAATGCTTTTCCAGTAAGGTATCGTCACCTCTCCTTTACCCAGTGAACAGAATTTAGGGACATGTACCTGGATTGTCTGTGGCCCTGTGGAAGCCATGGCTGTAGTTCCTGAGAGCTGACCCGCTTCCCAGTGGGCCAGGCTGTGAGAGCCAGACCCTGTCTATGGAGGAGATCTAGCTTTTCTCTGAATTTCAATGAATTCACGCAACACGAATCCTGGTTTCTTCTTGTTGGATGGATTGCTGGTTCAAGGTGGAGCTTTGGTCGCTGGCCATTATAGAGCCATTCAGTGGAAAACCAAGGACATCAAGTCATGTGGACAGTGAACTTTTGTACCTCACAGGACTTCCACTGGGGTCCTTCAGTAATACATTGTGCATCCGGGGCTCAGTGGTGGGGAGCCTGCCTATTCCTAGTCTGTGGCCTGCTGGAGGGGGTGCTGAAAATCTGGCCAGGTGACTTACGCCTGTTGTGGGGCATTATACTGTTGCCTTAGGGACATTGGAGGTCCCAGTGCATGTGAGTAGCAGGGGTGGAAGTCACAGTTCTATAGAAGGGTGTTTTTTGAGCAGAAGGGTGGGGAGTTGTCGTATGTCCATTTGGCTGGGGTAAGGTGGTTGGGTCAGTTGATTTGACCTGGGTAGGGAGACCTGGCTTCCACTCAACAAGCTCAGTGATGTTGGAGGACACTGCGGCAGGGGCAGGTGGGTGGTGGGCTCTGCCCTTCACCCCTGGAGAAGAATGGGGTTCTGTCAGGTGATGGGTACAGGGATGGGCCTGGGAGATTGAAGTTCTCTCTGGTGATAAAGGTGTGTTGGCCAGTGTTCCAGAAGGTGAATGCCACCTTTGAAAGGGCACCTGCCACCACCTGGAGGTTGTCTTGGCCTCATGGAGGGCAGGGACTGACTTGCGGGGAGGATGTGGTGCAGAAGTCCCCAGGTTTCCCCAGTACATTGGCAACCTGTTCCAGGTAGCCTAGTGATGGTGCTACTGCACGGTCACCATGAGTCTGTCTGAAACAGAGTAGCAAGCTGGGGTTGCCGTAGCTTGCATGTGGGGTTTCTTGGTCGTGTGACCATGCAGCTTCAGTGAGCGGAGTCTTTGGGAATCTCAGATCTGGGAGCCCTGGAGCCTTGGTGTGTGCCCGAGGCCCACTACAGGTGTCTGGTGAGGCGCACCACGAATTGGCGTCATAGTGGCTGCACACAGGTGTTGGGTCATCTCTTGGAGCTGGCCTTGCTTTGCTGCCTTGCTTTCTAGTTTCTGTTTATTAGCAGGTGCTTAAGAAATTGAGATCTGGTGATTTTTGAAGGACAGCCCATGGGGCTGGGTTTGAACCTGGCATTTGGATGTCCTTGCTATCACAGCATCTTGTCCTTGAGGTGGGGGGTCTCTGGATTCCGGATGGTGACCAGGTTTCATTTCAGAATGAGCAGAGGACTTGCTGGGCAAGCTTTTGGGTGATGTAGGCACAGGGGTCGAGGCTGCAGAAGCTGGGTGAGAGGGGACGGCTCCACTGTGTTCTGGAAGCATTGATGTCAGACTTGTCAGGCTGAGGGAGAGGATGGATCCAGGGAGGCCAGGACTGGGGGGAACTTGATGAGGTGCAACTGGTAGAGTGTTGGCCTCTTTTTTAGGAGTTTGATTATTGTACTGTCATGGCAGAAAAGTGGGAAATAGAGAACTGGGCACACATAGGGTTCATATTCAGGAGGAGTAGTGGAGCACTCAGCAGGGGTAATATTCAGCAGCAACAGGAGTACTTCTCCACAGTAGTAGAGTACTGTTAGCAGTAGCAGCATATTTAGTCCTAATGGCCATATTACTACCAGTATTTTTAGTCATGATAATAGTACTTGAAAAACATTATGTGCCAAGAATTGCTGTGAGCACCTTATTTAGAAGATTACTTTTTATTCCTTTGACTGACTTCTGAGTTGGGAGGTATCCTTATTATCCCCACTTTCAAGAGATCCTGAGTGCCAGGTTGTCACACAGTGTGCCCAGGACCACACAAAGTGTCACTGAGAGAGCCAAGCTTGGGTCTCAGCTGTTCTGATGTGTGAGTGTCACAGCCTTTCGACTGACTGACAGCCCCTCTGGGGTTGTGATGTGTCTTGAAAACTTTATCCGAAGGGTCTCAAGTGCCTGTTCGTTGAACCTGGTGTAGAGATAATGAGTCTGACTGTAACAGCTGCCTGGAGCAGTGGAGCATGGTGGGAGGAAGTCAGATTAGAGGTTGTCAACTAGGGTAGAGACCAGGTTATCATGTCCTCTGGGGCCAGAAAGTCACAGGCAGTGCTGGAAAGTGGAATGCTGACCGGGTGAGACCATGACCATGCATTCAGATGGACCAGGAGCCCTTGGGAAAGCTGTCTCCCACCATCACCGCCCCCACACCACCAACGCATGCCAGCCCTCGGTCCTCAAACATCCACACTGCAGAGACAGCACTCTGGCCCAGCAGTTTGGGTGGATCGGGGGGAGTCCTGGTCTCGGATGGCGTATCATTGGGACTGATATCTGGGTGGGGCACAGTGCTCTGTTTCCACTGAGCCTTCGGCCTGCGTCTTGGAGTGGGTCGTGTATTTGCTCAGCAAGGATGAGAACCCTCAGATGGATCACTGGTGGGGGCAGCTCTTCTGTTCTGGTGTCTGAGACTCTCCGCTCTTCATAGGTTGGCCACCAGGCCTTGCTTAGTGTGGTACAGTGCAGCCTGCTTGTTCATGCTGAGTTCTGACCAATATCTTGTTGGTTTATGGTGTGAGATCAGACTGTGTTTGGTTGTTCCCTGGATGGGCAAGGTGACTGGTGTTTAATGCTCCTTTTAACTTTGTGTATTTAGTATAATAACTGGCAGAACTTTTGATTCCAATGCAGTGAAGTTCAGGGAACTGAGGGTCATCAGAGCCCAACTAGGTAAACCTTTTTTTTTCTTCCCCTGTCAACAAAAAAGAAACCTGAATTCCAGTACAAATATTCTTATTTTGGTTGGCTTGCCTGATAACACCACTGTTCTGGAGAAGTCAGTGAGAAGTAATTGCTGATGGCAAAGCTAGTAAGGATCCTGTTAACATTTCAAAAGTCCTTTCAGGTGCTGTTTTGGTTTTCAGTTGTTACAGCTAGTTACTGAGTCAGACAAAACGAGCGGTTGTTAAAGCGGGCACGTTTCCTTGACCTCTTGTGCCTTCTGACTTCCTCTGGTGGGCACAGCACTTGCACAGTATGTCTGTGGCTCCTGAGCTCTGTACTGTTACCCAGCCAGATCCTGAGCCAGACCTTCCCTGGGTACTTAGGGCCATGAGCAGGAACAGGCAGGTGACGCCAGTCCTGGGGGAGGCTTTGAGGTTGGCATTGTGTGCCTGGTCTTGTGAGATTCAGGGAATAGTTGCAGGGCTCAGATAAGCGGGTGCAGGGGTGATGGTGAGTGCGGGCTCTTGCAGGCCAGGGCCAGCTGGAGCAGGACAGACCACGAGTTCCCAGCAGGACTGTCCCCAGTGTGCACCTCCCGGGGAGTACCATGGGGACAGAAGCAAGTCTTCACCCGCCCAGAGCTCTCGGTGAGAAGAGGAGGAGCGTGGGGAGACTGCTTCGAGACGGGAGGCGTCTTGCCTGCTGGAGTGTAAAGTTGGGGGACATCGCCCACTCCTACCTCTGATAAGGGAGTGGGGGCAGGGGCTTGGGTCTTACTCATCCTCGACCCTTAGCGAATGGATCTAACTGGCTGCCGGCCTGGCCCAGTGACTTGGTCTTCCTCTAAGGCTTTTGCTGTGATGCTCTGTGGCCCGGATGGAGGCAGTAGGAAGCTGCTGGAGGCTAACGTCAGAGCAGATCCTCACTTTGAAACTCAGCTGATGGGCAAGAAGTAAACGGTGACCATTGTGCCTTTACTCAGGGCTGGCTTTGCTTCCCCTGCCTTTTCTTCCCAGTGACCCTCACCTTCCACCCAACCCAGGAGGCCAAGGAGTCGCCGTGGTGCAGGATACCTTTTGCTCCTGAAGATCACACAGTGAGAGAGGTGGGAACTATTGAGAAGGCCTTCCATACCCTGCAGGTTCCTGGCACACCTTACACTAGCTTAGCAGTCTTCACAGTGACAACCCTGAGTCATAAAGGACATATAAACCCCCCCTTTTTTTTTTAAGAAAGTCAGGGAAGCAGATGACTCACTTGAAGGAGATTATTCATTATGGGAAGAAAAGAAAACAATAGGAACAAAAAAACCCTCAACTTTTTTGAAAGCTGGTGTCTTGGCCTTTCAAAAAAAAGAAAAAAAGGAATGGGTCTTTCCCCAGGACTTTTCTGTTTATTTTTGCAGTCGTGAGGGTGGAATACAGGCCTGCCACATGCCAGGCACTCCCTCTGCCTCTGAGCTTCACCCGCCTCCTCCCTAGACTTTTATATAATAAAAGTAACCAAGACCCCACTCATTTCTTCAAGGTGCTGCTAGGCACCTTCTGCTGTCCCGGACTCTTCCCAGGTGGATAGGGTAGAGTCCCATGACTGTGAGCCTTCACGCCATGGCAGCGGGTGGGATGCACTTAGAGTTAGTCCTGTGGCCTGCAAGCAGCAAGACTTGGCTGCTAAAGCTGAGTGTCCTCATTTCCAGATTTTCAACCATGCATATTTCCTCTCTGCAAATTCCCTTTGAGGGTCAAGCTTTGTGTGGCATTTTTTTCCCTAGGTTTTTAAGACCATTTCAAAAAATAATAATAGCATAGGGTCACAAGCCCCTCTTTCCTCCTAAGCCAGGTTCAGTAATGACCATGACCTTGCATGCGTTATCTGAAGCCTTGCTCACTCCATTTTGAAGATGGTCCTAGAGAGTGCATCATTTTATCTATAAATGTTTTAATATTTTTAAAAGAAAGTGTTTTCCCCCTAGAAAACCTCAATGCAGTTGTTTTGTGTTCCCATTAATACTTTAATATCAGTATCTAGCCAGTGTTCATCTCTCTCTTCTGTTCTCAGCCTACATTATAGTTATTTATTCATTTATTTTTAAGAAATGGGGATTTGCTCTGTTGCCCAGACTGACCTCAGATTCCTGGGTTTGAGCAGTGCTTCCTCAGCCTCCCCAGTTGCTGGAACTACAGGTGCTTACCGCCGCACCTGCATGCCTGTGTTCATTCATTCGTTCATTTTTTTAACTTTTAAAAATTTAATTAAAAAATTTTTCTTTTTTTTTGGTACCACAGATTGAATCCGGGGCCCTTAACCACTGAGCCACATTGCCAGCCCTTTTATATTTTATTTTGAGACTGGGTCTCACTAAGTTGTTTAGAGCCTTGCTAAGTTGCTGAGGCTGGCCTTGAACTTGGAATCCTCCTGCCTCAGCCTCCCAAGTTACTGTGATTACAGGCATGAATACACTTTGAATTGGTATCATAATGAGTTTCTGGTTTACTTAGGTTGTACTGGTTCCTTATCTGTCTCCCTCTTCGTTTCCTATTGTTTTTCTCTTATTGAAGGAACTTGGTTGTTTGTCTTGCAGAGATTTCTGCAGTCTGGGTTGGGCGAGTTGCATCTCCCCTCCCAGCATTTAACATGTTCCTTTGGCGCCAGGAGTGGGTAGTTAGATCTAGAAGCTTGATCTGACTGGGGCTGATTTGGTTTCTTCCCCTTTGGCAGTGTTGCTTCATTGCAGGGTTGTGTATTACCACTACCAGCTACCTGATGTGTGGTTGTTTTCTTTGTATGTGTGATCAGCTATTTGTGATCGTCACTTAAGATCCAGTAATTCACCAGGGGGTTTTAGAATGGTGATATTCCAGTTACTTCTTTATTGGCTGGCATATTTCTATAAAGAAAAATTTGACTGTTATCAACTTTTTGGTTAACTTGAGATACAGTATGTTTAGGAAAATCAGGAGAAATTCTTAATTTTTTTACTCTTTTAAAAAAATAATGAGTGGTTCTCTAGTGTTCTCCTCTGGGGCTGATGAGGTTTTGTTATTGTTTGTTTTGATGAGCCTCCTTATGGGCTCGTGGATTTCAACACTTCTGATGTGCTTCAGTCCATTGTAGTTACCATCTGCATGCCATGCTTTGGCCATGTCTGGCCTTTGAGACCTGGAGGTCCAGGGTCTTTTGCACACTCTCCAGCAGACCTTGCTAGTTTTCCTCTTTTCTGATGTGACAAGGTGTTTCCAGCGTATCCTGAAGAGTTTTTGCCCCAGCTATGGAAAGAGCCATTTCTTCAAACTGCCATGACCTCTTTTAGTGGAAGTGATATTTGGAGACTTGTCTGAGCACTGCTAGTGTCATTGCTACTGGGTTGGGTGTTGCTTGGCTTTTATAGAAAAAAAATATATTTAAAGACAATATATTTTTGAAGAATACTTAAAGACATATTATGGATTTATGTGGGTATTTCTAATCATTCAGGACACTGGTATTTTTACGTGATCTCTTTATTCTTCATCTATTTCTCTTTTTTTTCTCCTCATCTGTTCTCTTTTCTCCTATGCCTAATGCAGTTCTCAATATCAATATAATATTCATTTGTTTTATTTTATAGTATCAATACTATCACCCATAATAGGATTTCTGAAAGCAATTTTTTTTGGTAGTTTGTATTGTACTTAGGGTAGATATATCCTGTAATGCTGGGGAGATAGCTCAGTCGGTAGAGTGCTTGCCTTGTAAGCACAAGGCCCTGGGTTCGATCCCCAGCACCCCCCCCCCAAAAAAAGATATATCCTGTAAGGAATATTTTCAAATTATTTTGTTTAAAATCACTATAAATAGTGTTTTTTTTTCCCTGTATGGTTAGACAACTGGATAGGTATACATTTGCTTCATTTTACTCTAAAGTTTTAGAAATTGCCTTTTGAAAGTTTATTTTATTTTATAATTCTGTATATTTTCTTGGTTCTAAACGCAAATACACCAAAGAGGTTATTTTAAAAGAGGCTATTGTCCTTGTTCTTGGTTATACTCTATTACCTCTGTCCTTTTAGAGCTAACTTTTTAAAGCAACTTACGATTCATTTCATTTTGTAAATACAGTCTGTTTTGAACATTGAATTTTCCCTACTGTGAAAATGAAGGGTCTTTGTTTCAAAGTTGAAACCTCAGGATTCTGGGTTCCTGTGAATTTTGGGGGGAATGCAAGATGTGTGGCAGCAGCCCCCATTAAAACCCTCTGTGGTTTTTAAGTTCTGCGCAGCAGGTATCAGGACCCCTCCAGACGCAAACATGGGCAGGGCGGGACAGGAGGATAGCAGTGCTTATCTGAGGTTGGTTTCTGTACTCAGAACCTTCCAGGCAGGAGGAACTCAGGTCCTGACCCATCAATGGACTCTAAATCTGGGCTTTAGTGGGTTCTGCCCATCTTAAACATCCCTGGTGATTCTCACTTGTAATCAGGCCTGAAGACCCTGATTTAAAGAGGACTTCAGCTGCTTTGGGATCTTGGTGGTTATAAGTTCCCCGGGTTCACTGTATTCCTCCTCCATTCTGAATCTTTCTCCACTCTGCCTCTTACCCATTCCCTCGTGTCTAAGTTAACTGCCTATTCATTTTCCCCATAAACTCATTCTTTTCCTCTGTTTTCACTGAAGTATGATTTTCTTTGATAATTTGTTTCTGTTTCCCATGTTTTCTTTCCTTCTCATGGATCAGGGTGGTGGAATTGGATAAGGATTGTCGCAAGTCCGAGGGGAGCAGAGGGGAGCAGAGGGGAGGTCCCTTACCCACTGGGGATGCTATCTGAGATTGTGATAAGTTATTCTACAAAGCCACGGATGTGACCCAAATGACAGTGTTTTAAGGAGACTGAGTTCTAGATACTCTTTTGAGAAATGTCTACCTTCATGTACTTGGAGAGTCTGCAGAACCTTGAGCTATGGGACATTGAGGGATCGCATTGGATTCTTAAAATCTCATGTGTTTTTACTTTTGAGAATTCTTGTGAAGAAATAAAGACAATATTCTTTGTTGGGTTGTGGGGAGATTCTTCTGTAGGGCACAGATTCTTGTCCAAGATGAAGGATTTGTGTGAATTTTGATTTTTTTTTTTTCCTGATAACCAGGAAGTTTCAATTTGGTACATTGCAAATTTGAGAAAAAGTATTTTCCCAGTTGTTTTATTTCTTAGCAGTTGAGGGTTAGGATCAGGGATGGACAGGTCAAGGGAGAGAGGGCAGGCATGGGCAGATAAATAAGAATCATTCATTAATGAACCTGTTTGCTCGACTTGATGGTTACATTCTCTCCCTCAGCAGGAAAATTTAGACAGTTAAGTAATAGTGACCTACCTTCCTTTTGTAGCCTCTTCTGCTTTATTCATTATTTTCTCTGCTGGGGGACATTGCTCTTACTTTCTATTTGAATCACACCCATGTCAGGACTGTTTAGCAGTGAGTCCTGGATTGCCGGAGAGGTTTCAGGCAAGTTTGGGATGGCAGAAGTTTCTGCCGGGCCTCCTGGTGGATGACCCAGGTGTACATGCTGCTGGCCCAGCCTGCCCTTGACCACTCCTGGGCAGGGTCTGCCGGTGTGTGTACAGCTCGGCCTCCTCGCCTCTCTGTGTGAACCTGTGGCGTTTCATCTCTAAACTCTGGAAGTCCGTGTGCCCCACCGTGTCTGGGCTCTTCCTTCCACAAGCTGTCTTGAAATGAAAGATGGGCATGCTGGCGATGCAGCCTGCAGGCCTCTGCCTTCTGCATATCTGATCCTCTCACTCCTCATTCTTCAACTTGCTTTTCTTTACTTGTGCATAGTAGACAGAAACTTCCATGACTCATGGAAGACAGTGGGGTTGGTGAAGTCAGTGTGTGTGCAGGACGGGAGTGTGGGATTTAATGTCATGACCCATTTGAGGGTCAGAGATATCTTCTGTAAATGGCATGACCTGGCACGGGTTGGTTGGGAAGAAAATGCCAGTTAGTGTTGTTTCTTTTTTGTTTTTACTCTCCCTCCCTCTTGTGCGTGGGTTCTTTACTTCAGCTAGACAGAAAACAGCTGTGAAAAGCAGACCTGGTGGTTGTTTGCCATGTTTGTTAATAAGGACGGGTTGCATGAAAGGAAGAGCTTGTTTCCAATCCTTGGAAGATTTCCAAACTTGTGGCATTTTGTCTTTTGAGAAGTCAGAAGGAAATGATATGGAGGGCCTGTGTGTTTACTTTAGGTGACTTGGATTTGCAGTGTGTGTTTGATTTTCTTTGATGGGGGTCCCTTATAGGGCGTTGGTGGGGGAAGTAGATTGTGGGGTGTGGGATGCAGTGGCCATCTGCCCAGGAGAGGCGTAGTGAGCACGTCAAAGAAAACTCCTTCGCCTGTTGTGCATCAGGCCTCAACACAGCTTTGCCGTTTCTCTGCTCTTAGAAAATTTCTTTCACTCTGTCTTATTCAGGAGGTCCAGGAGTCACTGGGGTAGGATTTAATTTTTGCCTTGGAGAGTATGTGATAATATTTCTTTAAAACTGGCACCTCCAAGATGAAGCTGGTAGAGACCTGCCAATGCCTGTGTCCTTGACTTGTGCTGGGTTTAACTTTTGGCTCCTTCTGCCTGAGTGGAGAATGCAGTACCTCCGGGCACATCCCAGCTTCCGGTGGGTAGAACCATGTGGAAGCTGCACCCCCCAGGGTCCGAGAGCTGGGGAACCTGGCAAGCCTGGCTCCTTTCTATACTCCCAAGAAAAGTTAGACCCTTTTCTCTTGGATTGACTGACATGCGGCATTTGGGTTGGGCAAGATGGGAAGCTTCTCTTTTTCCCTCTGGATTTTGTGCCAATATGTGAGTTGATGCAACTCGGCAAGCAGGAGATGGCATGGGTGTGCGCCTGGGAATGAGCCGCTTGACTTCTCTGCGGGCTGGGTGCTGGGGGTTCAGCGGGAGCAGGCAGGCAGAGCCCTTTCCCTTTTCCTCGTTGGCCTCCTTTCCCCATTTTCATCCTAAGCCAAGACCTTTCTTGATAGTTTGCCAAATGTGCTTTAAATCACTGGTTGTAATATTATGAGCATCCACAGTGTACCAAGCACAGTGTACCAAGCTTGATTGTCTTTGAACTTGTAATTTTGACTTCAGGTGGAACTGTCAGCTGCTGTTAAAGAAGAAAACTGTTCTGTGTTTCTTTTAGGTTAGTGATGAATGTCGTGCTTTATCAAAATGCTTTTTTAACATGCTAATAAAAGTAAACCTTGTGTGGAGAAAAATTGGTGTGGTTTGTATTTCTAACAAAGACTTTTTTTTTTTTATTCCTTCTTGTAGGAAGGCACCAAAGTAATTCAGCCCATATTTTTGGGGAAAGTTATTAATTACTTTGAAAATTATGATCCCACCGATTCTGTGGCTTTGCACGCAGCTTACGGCTACGCCACGGTGCTCACTGTCTGCACGCTCATTCTGGCCATTTTGCACCACTTGTATTTTTATCACGTCCAGTGCGCTGGGATGAGGTTGAGAATAGCCATGTGCCACATGATTTATCGGAAGGTAAGTGACACTCAGCATCGAAGAAGCATCAGGAGCCTTTTGGGAAGGTTTTATGAAAATTAAAAATCATGTAAAGAGGATCGTTTAAGATAAAATGGAAGTTTTCTATTGCTATGAGGTCACAGCTGCTGATGCAGAATATTGAACTTATAATGGAATCTGGGTAAAAAGTAAATATCAAATGAATAACTTGATGTTTTCCTAGCTAAATCTCATAGTTGTATTTATAGGAATTTTTTTGTTCATTAAAATTTTTATTGATTTCAAATTTGTCTTTAAAGTGAACTTCAGGAAAATTGGATCTCTGACCTTAAATCCAGGAGAAAAGAATGCCTTTGAGAGAGGGAATTATATTTTTTAAATGAACCATTTGATTACATTCAATGTAATTTTGTCAACTAAAGAAATATAAATGAAATGCAGGCCAAATACAGTTTGTCTTTAAAGAGTGAAAGCTAATTTTGTTTGTTTTTATGGTATTTAAGGAAATGGTTGACTGTTTGGGATAACACTTTCAGTCTTAAGAATCTTTTAGTCATTTCGAAGAGAACTTTTATAGTTTTTCCTGTTGCTGGCCATTCAGATTGTTTGTTTTCCATTTACTGCAGTTTTAATAAGACCTTATTTGATGTGTGCGGCGCTTCATGTGTTGAGAAGTACCGTAAGATCCCACACTCATAGCTGTTATGAAGTGGGTAGGATTTCAGGTGTCTTTACAAAGGAGTCGCCACTAAGATGCAGGTGCCAAGAGCTAAAGATCTTTATAAACTCCATCCTGGGAATCTCTTTGCCCTGGCCTATTTGCTGCTTCTATTTTCATTTTTTAAATCCTCATTTAAAGATGAAAACAGTAATTTAAAGTATTGCTTCTTGTACCTTCTCTTGAGTCATCTAGAACGTCTGTGTATTGTGAATCTTTTTCTCAGTGGAATGTTCAGTGACCTCTCCACATCTGCCCTGCGTAGTCTTTTTAGTCTTGGAGTTGTGTGAGTGAGTGCTGGCGGCTTGGCATTTTATGCCTGATGTTGGGATCAACAAATACACCCAGTATCCCTGTTGGTGCTGTGGAAATGGGAACAGTGTGCAGAGGCTCTAATCGAGTGGTCTTCATTGTCCTTTTTTTTTTTTTTTGGTGCTGGGGATTGAACACAGGGGTGCATAACCACTGAGCCACATCCCTAGCCCTTTTTACTTTATTTATTTATTTATTTTTTTGAGACAGGTCCTTGCTAAATTGCTTAGGGCCTCGCTAAGTTGCTGAAGCTGGCAACTTGAACTTGGGATCCTCCTGCCTCAGCCTCTGAAGCTGCTGGGATTACAGGTGCTCAGCATTGAGCTCGGCTTCTTTGTTGTCTCTGTGGTCATCACTGTCGTTGTTATTGTCAGTCTGTTGCATTCCCTTCTGCCATTCAGAAGGTCTTTCTATCAGTGGGCTCCAGTTTCATCTTTCTAGCTCATGCTTCGTTCCGATAAATACATGGGGAATTTAATGGGCACCTACTGTGGAGTCAGGTGTGAGGTACCAGTTTAGTCAAACAGAGATCTTGCACAGGTGAGTTATTGTTCACCTGTTTTTCTTCCTCTTTCCACTAAGGCTTTGGAAGTAGCCTTTGGGAAATCTCATCCTGAAAGTAAGCAGCTCCCAAAGGTATTCATTTGCTACCTAGATTATCCTAGAAGAATAGCCTCTTTACCAAGTCAAGAATTACTTGGGTTAAACCATATACTTAACCTGAAATTCTAGAAACGTGAGAAAGAAGGGCTGCCTCTTGCCTGCCTTGCATCTGGAAACATGCTGAGGTAAGGAAACAAGACCTGCAGTGCAGGAGGACTGGGTCCTGAGGCGGGTGCTTCAGAGCCCCTGGGACAGGCCCTTCTGTACTTGCTTGCAGCTTAAGCTCAGGCCCCACCCTCTAATCCCTGGTCCTGGGAGAGATCGGGTTGGATGTTGCGGAGGGAATGACCACCGAGATCACTGTTGGGGCAGTTTGTCGTATTGAATGATCTTGTGGGATGTATCATATAAAAAAATGACTTGCCATTTACTTACCTTTCCATAACTTTGGTACAATTACTTTGGGCATTTGGTCCCTTTTTTATTATGGTAAACTATGCATGACATCAGATTTACCATTTTAATTTCTCAAGTGTACATCCAGTTCAGTGACCTTGATCACAGTCTCACTGTGGTGCAGCCATCTCCACCATCCTCCTCCAGAACGTTTTCATCTTCCCAAACTGAAACCGAACCCAGTAACTTCACGTCCTCCCTGCCCCCCAGCTGTCCCCTTTCTTCTCTCTGCCTATGAAATGGACTGCTGTAGACGGCTCCTATGAACCGAGTACTCGCTTTTTGGGTCTGGCCTACTTCAGGTAGCATGAGGTCTTCCAGGTTTATCCATAGTGTAGCATATGTCACAGTTTAATTCCTTTTAAGGTGGAATTACAGTGAACACAATGCAGACAAGCCACGTTGTATTCATCCCTTCGTCTGGTGATGGACATTTGGGTTGTTTCCATCTTTGGCTGTTGTGAATAGTGCTGTGTGGACGTGGGTGTGCATGTAGGTTTCTCTTTAAGTTCCTGAATTCATTTCTTTTGGATCTATATCCAGAAGTGGGATTGCTGGATCATATGATCGGCCTATTTTTAATTTTTGGAGGAACTGCTGTATTGTTTTCTTCACCAGCTGCACATTTTATATTCTCACTTGATCCTTGATTTTTCTGTTTAACTTGAGGACTCAATGAAGAGAAGTTTTCTTTTATTTGGATCAGTGGCTCCAGGGGTGGTTCATTAAAACAGCCCATGAGGTCTGTTGAGGTTCCTCAGATTGAGTCTCAGAATTTTTGCCAAATAAAGGACCATGTAACACAGGCTGTGTTCCCACGGAATGGTGGTAAGAACACAGACTTCTCATGGCAGTAGAAGACACTCATTTTAGAAGATTTCTATCAGTCACTAGTCAGATTTCCAGCAAGGTTGCTATGACTTTTACACTGGGACTGGTGGCCTGCTCCCCATCTTTACTTCTTTGCTGGGACACAGAAGAGGGGACATGGCCATCCTCAGGCCTCAAAGAGTTACTTCCCTGGCTTGAGCACAGGAGGGGGCCAAACAGGGTGAAGAGGTGACTGTGTTCAAGGAAAGACAGCTGAGGGTTCTCTGCCAGCCCCGCCCTTGGCTTAGGCCAGGGTAGAACTGAGGCCAAATGCTAAAGGTCTGCACTCCTGGGACAGGCAGTGTGAGGGTCTCAGCACTCAGGATGGTCTTGTCATCCTCCTTCATGGTATAAAACTTATGGGGTGCAGAGACACCCCCCGCAAGGCCTCTTGCTTAATCGGCTGTAAATTCCCTGACTTTGTGTCCAGTGTAGGGAACCACACTGGTTTGTGTGTTGGACTGGCTTCTGAGGAGTGGATTTTGATGATGGGTTGGCTTGTTCTGAATGCCAGGTAAAGCCAAAGTAGTTACCGAGCCTGCTGGCACTGGTTCTGCTGTACTTAAACAGTACAGACGTCTTGCCAAATGGAGTCAGTTTGGCTTGACTTCTTGTTCTGAATAAAACTGCTGGTCTTCACTTTCTTTAGAGTTACTCCACAGGAAAGTTGGTGGGAGAGAATTTGTCGTTCTCTGTTTTGACTTCCAAGGTGAGCTGACTCCCTGCAAACAGTCTAGCTTCCCTTTATCACTGTGGATCTCTCCCAATAACGTGCCCAGTATTTTGTGAACATAAACATTGGATTTACTCTGTGATTGTGGAAAGGCAGCTGCTAGAAGGTTCTAGCAGTGTCTGGGCCATATGTTATCATGTTCATAGTTCTCAGAGAGGCTTAGTTTTATTTTTATTTAAAGCTAATTTTAGTTCAGCATAGATTCCATTCTGCTTTTTATTTAGGCTGGACAGTAAGAAATTGCAAATCTTCAACTGATTTGGGCTTCCAAAACCAGCAATTTTTGCCCATTAGTCTATGGTTAGGTTTTCTTTCTGAAAATGTCTAGGAAGATCATGAGAGTAGTATCAAAGTGGAACTCTGGTACTTATGAAAATAAGAGTATCTTCTTTGGACTTTGTTTTCTCATGGTGTTTTCTAGCATTTTAACAAAATTAGAATAGTCTAGTAGTGTTTCCTACAGTATTTATAATACTACTTTATTTTTCTTCTAAAGAGTTTTTTTCTATTTTGCTTCTGATACCAACATGAATTAGACCTGGGGTTTTGCGAAAAGATAATCCCATCAAAGGGCAGTTTGTCAATCTAGTTTGCTAGGGAAGAGCTAAGAGAAGCTATTTTAATTTTCCATGGTTAGGAGTTGGAGCTAACAAAGCAAGTGGCTGTTTTGTTGAGCTTTTTCAGAGGGAAGTGTCTACTGCTGCAGAGTTGTGTCAGTTGCACCATAAAGTTCCTAAGATCACTTTTTCTGTTCCTTGGGGGTGCAGTGCAGACTGTAAGGACTCAGTGGCTCCCAAACTTTGCTGCATATTGAACTTACTTGAGGAAATCTTTAAAGCTTCACTGATGTCTGACTTTTAAGCTCAGACACTGCAGTTTAATTGGTGGTGAGTTTTAAAAACTCCCAGGTGATCCTAATAGCCCTCACATATAAGCCCAGCTTAACTTTATCATAAGTCTTATAACCAAGACCTTCCAGGTCATGAGGGTAGCATGTGCGTAGCATGGGGTTATAGGTTTCGCCCTTCTCTGCGGTGAACAACTAACACTGTTGAACTGCAAGGTAAAGCTCAGTGATGGTAGTTGTTCCTCAGCCCCCAGGGTCTTAGAGTCTGGGCTGAATCTCATCTGGAGGAGGGCCCAGGTGTTGAGTCAGGTGCTGGGCACTTTGTGGAAGGCACTGGCAGGTTGCCTGGGGCTGAGATTGTAAGTGTGGACTCTGAGAAGTCAGGCCTGAGTTTCAGAAAGTCCTGGTTTTGCCATCTGCTGTAAAATCTTAGAGAAGTGCATTCATTTTTCAGAGCCTCGGTTTCCTGATCTTTAAAATGAGGATAAAGATTCCTGCTTCATGGGTTTGTTGTGAGCCCTGAGTAAGATAATTTCTCTAAAGCACGAGGTGCAGAAGAAGCATATTACTTGGAGGTGGGGACACTGTAAACTTGGAGCTGAGGTTCTGTCGTTGGACTATTTTTACTTGCAGCCCAGTTTTCCTCTTCCTGTTGGCCTCAGGCAAACTGCTCTGAGCCTCCTTGTTCTCATTTGTATAATGAAGATAATAGTGCTCAAATCCCATGTTCGTTTTGAGGACTCAATGAGTCTATCCGGTGTTTAGAATGTGTTGCAGCCTTCCTGTTGTCTCGTTATTGGCAGTCAGTCAGGGTTCAGCTCCTGCCAATACCCATAACTAGACAGAATGGCAGCAAGGGTGCTGAGTGGTATATAGGCAGGTTACTGAACGGATTAGGGAAGGAGCCTGTGATGGGTGGAGATGGGTGGGTGGGGGCAGGGGAGGCATCTTAGGCAGAATAAGCCCTGAGTGGGGGTGATGGAAAAGAGGAGAGGGTGCTCAGGGAAGGTAGTAGCACCATGTGGTGTAAGGATGTAGGGGAGCACAGGAGGTCAGTCTAGAAGGGCTCACTGGGCTTAGGTGGTGGTAGACCTTGATCTTGAGCTTATAGCACTTGGGGTTACTTAGTCCACAGAGGCAGCCACTGGAAGCTTTTGAGTAAGGAATAAGCGATGGGGTTGTGATTTAGGAAGAGCATCTATAGGTGCCTTGCTTTCTTATGAAGGGTAAGAAGTCCACATGACCTTAATGACCTTGGGATTGGAAGGAGAAGTCGGATCTGGGAGCAGTCTGAGTTTCTTATGGGCCAGTTATTCATTTGTTCATATTTACCATTTTGTTCATTTGGTGAAGCTTTGTACATGAGAACAGATAAGAGTTGTGGGGCATGGTAAGAAAATATTGCCATGTTTCATCTAATACAGGTGAAGTGATCTAGTAATATGCAGAAATAAATATTTATTAAATTAACTACCTCCCCAAAATAAATATAATTTAAGTCCAAAAAATAAATATAATTTAAATAAAAATAATTTAAATAAAAAAAATAATTTAAATCCAACAAAAGTAATTTAAATCTAAAAAATATAATTTAAGTCCAAAAAATAAAATAAAATAAATATAATTTAAATCCTCCCAAAATAAATAAATATAATTTAAATCCCAAAAAACCCAAATATAATTTAAATCCAAAAAAAAAAAAAAAAAAAAACAATTAGTAAACCTAAACAAGTTTGGGATATATGAAGTATTGTTTAATATTAAGAGTTGGTTATTTTCATATAACTTGAAATTCTGTTCTCTTCACTATTTTTGAGTCAACTCAAGAGGGTAGTGTGTTAGTTAGCTTTTTGCTGCTGTGACCTAATACCTGACAAGGATAACTTGGAGGAGGAAACGTTTATTTTGGCTTCCAGTCTGTGGTGGGCTGACTCCATTGCTCGGACCTGAGGTGAGGCAGAAATCATGGTGGAAGGACATGCCAGAGGAGCTCTGCTCCATGATGGCAGCCAGGAAGCAAAGGAAGGGGAGAGGGAACAGGGCCACAGGGAAGATGCACCCTTCCAGGGCACGCCCCAGGGACCCACCTCCTCCAGCCCCGCCCCACCTGCCTGCAGTCACCACCCAGTCAGTCCATTCCAACCAGGGTGGACTGATTAGGTTTCAGCTCTCATCATCCAATCACTTCACCTCCGAACATTCCTGCATTAACAGGAGCTTTGGGGCACACCTCATGCCAAGCCATAATGATACATTAAGTGTGCACATTTTCAGTCTTGACACATGCCCGTGCAGTATGTGGATACTGCTGTGCCATCAAGATCTGATCTTTTCGACAGTTCAGAATGTTCCCTTTTGCCAGTTTCCAGTCTTCCCTCCTACTGCAGCTCCAGATGACCATTGATCAGATTGCTGTCATCATAGATTAACTTCTAAAAACTCACAAATGAAAGCAAAGTGCTTTTGAGATTATTATTATTATTATTATTGGTACTGAGGATTGGACCCAGGGACACTTAACCACTGAGCCACATCCCCAGCCTCTTTAATACTTTATTTAGAGACAGGATCTTGCTGAGTTGCTTAGTGCCTTGCGCTAAGTTGCTCGGGCTGACTTTGAACTCAAAATCCTCCTGCCTCAGCTTCCCGAGCTGCTGGGATTACAGGTGTGTGCCACCATGCCCAATTTCTTTTGATTATTTTGAGATTATGTCATGCTGTCAGTATTATTTATCTATTTATTTTTAACTGCTGACTGTGTAACACCCTTATGTATTCATTCACCTGTTAGTGCTCTTCTGGCCTGGTTCTGGGATTTGGCCATTAGAAGTAAATCTACTGGGCACAGTCAAGTACATGTCTTTCTGTAGACATAGGTTTTTATTTCTTTTAGGTCTTTTAGGTTGATACCTTGGAGTAGAATTTCTGTGTAAAATCATGTGTCTTTTTGAGCTTCTTTGCTCTCACATTTGTTTTTTGTGAAGAACAAAATCATAGTTTTTCATTTACCCATCGAATTACAGTTGTTGGTGCTTTTCATGCCTTTCTGTAGCTCCAAGTTTCCATTTGAAATAATTTCTTTTCAGCCTGAAAGACATCCTTTGCATTTCTTGTGTTCTTTGAAGGCCAGGTATACTGGGTATTGAATTCTGGGCCCCCTCCTCACACTTGGAAGATATGTCCCATGTCCCTGGCTTCCTTGTTTCTGATAAGTCAGTTATAATTTGTGTCTCTGTTTTCCTGTATGCAATGTTTCTATTTTCTCTGGATAATGTTTTCTGTTTTTTTTTTTTTTTTTTTTTTAAACTATTTTCCAGGAGGTTGATAATGATCCTAGGTGTGATTCATTTTTTTTTTTTTTTTATTTCTTGGGGTTTGTTGAGATTTACAGATCTTTAATTTGATGATCATAAAATGAGGGAAATATTTGATCATTCTATCTTTTGAAATTTTCTTGTCTGGCTTATTCTTCTGCTTTTCTTTCTTGGACGCCTGTCACATGTGTATTCTAGTTTCCCAGCTCTGCTGGACCTTCAGCCTCTCTGCTCACCTTGTTCCGTCATAGTCCCAGATTTCTCTTAAGGCCTGGGTGGGTCCTTTGTAGCCCACCCCTTACCTAAGGATGTGTTGCAATGCACACACCCTGCCCCTGCCACTTCGGGGACTCTTCTCTCTGACACCTTTCACTGTCCATACCCTACTAACAGATGCCTGCTGCTGCAGCTGACCCATATCTGACCTCTGCCCCCTCAGCTCAGCAGGGCTACCGCCCTACCTGGAAAATGGAAATGGAAATGCTGCCCTACTTCCTCTCTTGGCTGAGAGCCAGGGGAGTGGGGCTGTTCACCTCTTGAGTGTCCCTTCTCTAGGGATCGATCTTGTGCTGCCTGTTAACCTGGTGCCTGAAAACATCTGCCTCATAATTTTGTCCCCTTCTGTGGTGGTTTATGGCAGCGTGGGAGGTGTGGGCTGCCCAAGCATCACTTATTTAGCCATTAGTTTAATAGCCTGGCTGTGTCTGAGCCTCAGAGCCAGGAGCTGTGTATACTGTGCAGGGTGTGGTCACATTAGCTGTAGGGCAAGCTCTCTGGACTTCCTTGCTGAGCAGCTAAAGAATGAGTCCATAGGCCAAGAGAGAGCCTCCCATTCTGTCTTGAATTCCTTGTGTGCTTAGTAGAAGCCCAGATCCTGGGCCCATCCCAGATCTGCTCCTTCAGAATTTCTATGGAAAGGTCCGTAGATATCTGTGTTTTAATTTGTGCCTCAGGGAAAGTTTGGGGTGTGTTATTGTGGAGGATGGTCAGGGACAGCGGATTGGAGAGAGGGTCAGGGTGGCTGTGGCCCCCTCAGGAACTGAAAAGGTAACAAGAATCTGTTTTCCTTCTCCTGAGATGCATGCTGAAGTCATGGCCTATGCTTTATTTTTTTAATTAATTAATTTATTTTTTGTATGGGGATTGAACTCAGGGATGTTTAATCATGGAGTCACACCCCCCACCTCTTTTTATATTTTATATAGAGACATGGTCTTGCTGAGTTGCTAAATCTCTCCTTAAGTTACTGAGGCAGGCTTTGAACTCGTGACTCCGAGCTGCTGGGATTATAGGTGTATGTCTCTTGGCCTGGCTATTTTTTAAAAATTTTAATTAGGGGCTGGGGAGATAGCTCAGTCGATAGAGTGCTTGCCTTGCAAGCACAAGGCCCTGGGTTCAATCCCCAGCACCAAAAAAAAAAAAAAAAATTAATTTCACTTTTAACATTTCTTTGTTGGTCTGACTTTTTTCTTTCTTAATTCTTTTAAGATATTTTTCTAGGTTCAAAATTTGTGGTTGATGATTGTTTCCTTTCACTTCTTCAAAAGTAGTTGGTTTGGTTTTGAAAATTTTTCAGTTTAAAAACTGTGAAAAAATTTAAAGATTGGGGCAAAATATATATAGCATACAATTTACCATTTTACATCATTTTCTAGTATAATTTATTGGCATTAATTACGTTTGCATCCATCTCCAGAACTCTTTCCTTTTGGAAAACCGAATCTCTGTACCCATTAAACACTAACTCCCTGCTTCCTCAGCCTCTGGCAACCACCGTTCCATTTTCTGTCTCCACAAATTTGACTCTTCCTGATACCTCATTTAAGTGGAATCAGTTTTTGTCCTTTTGTAACCGGTTTATCTCATTTAGCATGATGTCCTCCAGGTTAATTTAAATTTTTAAAATAGGTTTAGGTCATACCTTTCCCCAGTATCCACAGAAAAAAATAGTTCACCCTGCCTAACTGTAGAGATGGGCCTTTAGTGAGTTGTGGAGGGACAGGAGGAATTTCAGGTTCTGCTCCTGCCTGCTCCCTGCTCTGAGCCAGCACCTCTGCAGGTCCTGGCTGTTTTGAAGTTCTCCTCTCCTCCTTCCTACCCCCCCCCCCTCGGGGGAACCCATTAGCTGAACTCACAGGGTCATTTTCCTGGCGGGCTGTGTCCTCCAGGTAACAGCTGTTGGCCCACATCTGCTCTTTGATACGCTTATCTCTCTACACTTAGAGCTCACCTAGTTGCTGTGCTGCTTCCTCTTAAGTTCTTTGTATCTGCTGGTGAATGACATTGAAGACATGGCTGCTTTTCATAAAGTTTGCTTCTTAAAGTGTGTGTGCTGAACGAGTCATCGCTTTGTAGCGTGTCCTTGCTTCTGTCAGTGTTTTTCCTTTCTGCTGCATAGATCTCTCTATTGTCTTAACGCTTCATAGGTGATGTTGGGAATTGGAACTAGGGACCGTGCTCATTTTGTGGTACTACAGGTGTGTGCTGTTGCTTTAGGAATGTCCAATAGCCAGCTGCTCAAGGTCAGAGCTTTGATAAATACATGTTAGGAAAAAGGGAAAATTACATTTTCTCATTTCAATTAATTCTTAGTAAAATTATGTACCATGGTGAGTCTACAGAGGGAGTATTATTTCCTCTGACTACCTTGGCCTAAAAGAAGGTACATGATAAGAAAAACAAGAACTTTGTTGTAGACAAAACAGTTGTAAAGATAATTGTTACCCAAGAGTTGGCTGGGTATGGCGGCCAGCACCTGTCCTCCCACCAGCTCTGGAATCTGAGGTAGGGGGATTGCAGGTTTGAGGCCAGTCTCAGTGACTTAGTGAGACTGTGTCTCAAAAAATAAAAAGTACTGGGTTGTAGCTCAGTGGTATAATCCCTGATACCGCGCCCCCAGCACCTCAAGAAAAAGTTGGCATTGGCTTTCTATGTGAGCTTTTTTGTGACTAAACATGCCATTTTTGAGAAGATAGATTACCAACACCTTTTTTTTTTTTAATATATTTTTAGTTGTAGGTGGACACAGTACCTTTGTTTTATTTTTATGTGATGCTGAGGATCGAACCCAGGGCCTCACGCGTGCTCGGCAAGCGCTCTTACCACTGAGCCACAACCCCAACCCAACACCTTTGTTTTTTTGTTGCTTGTAGTTTTGAACTTTTCTTTTTGAAACAGAAACCAGAAAACCCGCAAGCAGTTTTTAGAAGGATGGGAGAAGCTTGCGCTCTGCTGCTTCTCTGGGCGGGACCCTTCATTTCTGCTCCCTCTGAGGTCGCCTTCTCACCTTCTCGTGGGCTTCCCAGTCTCCATTTTCCCCCTGCTGCCCTCAGCACGGCCATCTCGTCTCGCTCATCTGTCTGTTCCCTCTCTTGCTTGGCCCACCAGTCAGATGAGCTTCTCTTTGAAACACAGAAATTGGCGATGGTGGTTCTGGGCATGAGAGGCCTTGCAGAAGTCATGGGACCCTTCTGAACAGGCTACCATCAAAACACACCGTCTGTTTTCTCCGTGGGTGTTAGAGGAGCTTATGAATTAAAGCGTAGTTACTGTGACAATATATGTTGACCACCCTTCACTCCACACAATACCTATTTTAGTTCTGTAACTAGGATTTCTCAAAGGTTCCCAAGTATCAGTGACATTCAGGTCCCCTCTGGGGAGTAACGTTTTTAATCTAGCACCTTTACTAGCAAACTGCTGGCTCCCTGTGCTGCAGCTGCCAGCTGGGGCCTGGCCGTGCTCTGCTTTGCCCCTCGTCCTGCCAGGGTTGCAGAACCTCTGGGATTCCAGGGCGTTGGACAGGCCTGTGCCAGAACCTCACGCAGCCTGGAAGGCGAGGCGTCCTTTTTCTGGCCCTCTGAGGGGATGAGGTGAGGGAAGGTGGAGAAGCTCCTCCTGCTGAATTCATCTCTCCTGGATTTTTAGAAGCAGCCAGTGCCTGATTTCCAACCTGACCTGAGAACAGGTATCACAGGGCCCTCCGCAGCTGGAGTGGCTCCTGGGTCTGCATCGTGGCCCTCGGGTGTGGAGGCTTATTTATCCGGGGCCAGATCTGGCTGGTCAGCCCTGTGAGTGGATTTCTAGCCTCTTCCCTCTAGTAGGTCATAGTAATGTCATGCAAAAATGTAGCAGCGGGGTGAAACTGGGGGTGCCTCTAGGAGGAGAATGTCACATCCTTCAGAGCTTCCTGGGGACTTCTCTACAGGTTTGCCTGCTTGGTGCCATCTTTGAAAAATCAGGCAAAACCGAAACAAACCCCAGGGGCCAGCGGGGCTGTCAGATGATAGAGCGCATCAGGTTGTTGATTTTGTGCAGTCTTTGTTTTTCATTTCCTCGGATCTTGTTTTCCTCTATAGAACCACAGCAGTATCGTGACAAAGGTTGTGGATGGAGGATATTGGGCAGTTCCTGGGTCTGCTTCTCAAAGCAATGACTGTCTTCAGATTGTGCAATCAGAAACAGGTGTGGCAGCATGACCAGGCAGCTCTGACTGACCATATTGGAAAAATACAGGCAATTTTCTGCTTCAAGTGAGCTGAACCTGCTCTTTGTAGTTGCCTGTTGCAGTAATGCCCAGTTTACCTGGAAACTGCATTATCTGACAAATTCAACTGGGTTAGGGCCACCAACCAGGAAGCGAGCCCCAAAACCAAAAATTCTTGGGTGCTTTCCTATTCTGTTCAGAGCCTACCTATTCTGACTTGACTTGAAATACTATTGAGCCTTCTAAAAACAGTAGCAAGAAATGGGGAGAGATTCTGACAAGAATTTGAAGGAACAGCAGATAGCATGACAACAAGGGACGAGGAAAATGACAAACTATGCAAATCCCAAAAGCATGGACGGTGGAGCACTTTGGGAGGAGCACCCACACCACGACTGGGTGAGTGACACCTGGCTGGAGCGAGCTGGTAACGAGGAGTCTATGTCCTGTAGATGAGCCACAGTGTGCAACCTCTTTTAAACGGACTTTTAGAGGATTTCTATTAAAATGAAGATTGGATTTCTAGAGGGAGAGTGTATTTCTTCAGTCTGGAAAACTCATCCCTTCTCCCATTCCTTAGATGGTCATATTTATGTGTACACACTTGGGTTTTATGTTTCATATTTACTGATTAAAATAATTGAGAAAGAAGAAACAGTTTTTTTTTCCCCAAAAGAATGAGACGCTACTTAATTTATGTTTTTAAAATTGAATACAGTTAATGTTTGATTTAGAAGACAAAGATCTCTGCTAACCACCAGTGTATCATCTGGCCTGCCCATAGCAGGAACCAACCATCTCAATCCCTCCTTTGACAGCAAGTTCATGGTATTGTTCTTCATGCCCATATGGATTCTAGTGTGAGGGAAAATTAGACATTTAGACTGTTTTCTAGTGTTTCTGTATTATAAACAGAAACAGTGCAGTGAACGGGATTAAAGCTAAAGCTCTGAACACATCCCTAATTTCTCAGGTTATACACAATTTAAGGCTTTTGACAGACTAGTTTTCCTCCCAAAGAGTTGTTAACTATATGTATTCTCCCTGTGGTATGATGACCCTATGTCCTTGATCAGACTGGATGTAACATTTTGAAAAAAATCTTTGCTGATTTCATCAGTTTCATAGGTAGGAAAAAAAATATGGCTTAGTTACTTTATTTACCTGGCATTGAGTATTAGTTTGGATATTTGCATATATTCATTATCAATTTGCATTTTTGTCAAGTGCTTGCAGTACTTTCTCTTTCCCTTCCTCCCTTTCTTTACAGTTCTGGGGATTGAACCCAGAACCTTGTGATGCTGGGCAAGCGCTCTTCTGCTGAGCTACCCCCTAAGCCTTGTCTGTTTTTTTAAATTAGTAGATTAATAGTACTTATTGATATTTAGGTGTTCTTGACTTATTAAAGATGCACACTAACCCTCATTCTGGCATTTATAATTCCAGTTTGTTTTGTCTGCCTTTTATTGTTCTCATGGCAGAACTATTTTACTTTCAGAAGAAAAGCAAATTTAACCAAATTGTGCCTTTTATGCAATATAAGGAAGTGTTGAACCACAATATTATCAGAATGATCTTGCATTGATTTGCATTTTTTTCTCTCTACATTGTTTGGACATGAACTGTCCTGAATTACAACACGTATACTTTATTAGCACCAAATTTGAAGTTTCTATATTAGTGGGAAACAGTGGCAACTTTACTTCATTAAAAAAAAAAAGGCCATTTTAGTCTTAAAGGGAGAGTGTACCTTTTCATGGGCAGAGGAGGAATAAGGGAATAGAAGGTGAAA
Source organism: Sciurus carolinensis (assembly GCF_902686445.1). Classification (NCBI taxonomy): domain Eukaryota; kingdom Metazoa; phylum Chordata; class Mammalia; order Rodentia; family Sciuridae; genus Sciurus; species Sciurus carolinensis. The sequence goes on from NC_062217.1 coordinate 15,240,657, forward strand.
ATAGTTAACAAAATAAAGCCCTGGACTCTCTGACTGCCAAAAGGAAAAAAAAAAAAAAAAAAAAGGAATGAAGGCAAAATTGAGTGTTTGTCCTCTGTCAGGCAGGACTACTTTTTACTTATTTTCTCATTTATGAAATAGAAATAATTCTTCGTGAAGTTGTTTTCATATCTGGTTATCTGGCTTGTCATAGGGACTTATCAGAAGATGGCTCCTTAGGGTTCCAGTGACAACTGTTTGTGGCAGAGCCTGTGCCCAGCAACAGAACTGTAGTCGGTTACCTGACATGCTATTCTTGAGGTGTGAACAGACTTTCTGTCTGTTTATCTCTTTGGTCCTGGTCTTAGGTAGCCTTTTAGAGCATCAGTTTTATACCTCCTTCTTCAATGTAAAATTTTTAAAGCCAAGTTTCCTCTTAAAGACTTTTTAATAGTTGTATCCCTCAAATTATAATAAAGTATATTTTCATTATCATTTCTTTAAAAAATATTTGATTTCCCTGCTTTTATAACAAATCTGGTTTCCCTGGAGACGTCTTTGACACATGGTTATTTAGAAAATTGTTCATTTCCAAATAGTTATGCTTTTAAAGGTCATACTGGTTTTTAAATTTTTATTATCAGAGAATATTCTACATAACTTTTTATGTTTGGAAACGTATTGAGATTTGTTTTATGTTCTAGCAGGAGGTCTATTTTGGGGAACTTCTCATGTGGACTTAAAAATCTGTTGACCAGTTTTTGGTTGTGGAGTCCATAATATATCTCATGTTAAGCTGGTTACAGTGCTGTTCAAGTCTTCTGTATCTTACTAGTGTTTTGGTCCACTTTTATCAATTACTGAGAGAGGGATGTGGGAATCTCCAGCTATGATTGTGGAGTGGTATCATTTTCCCATTTGGCTTTGTATTTTTGTCTCTGATGTTGAAACTCAGTAATTCGGACCTGGCACAAGTCAGAGTGGTTAGCTATCTCCTTTGTCTACATGAAATGTCCTCTTAGTCTCTGGCAATATTGCTTGGCCCGCAGGCCATACTGTCTGGTATTAATGTAGCCACACCAGGTTTCTAGTGCTTATTGTTGGTATGATGTATCTTTTCCCATCCATGTGCTTTTAATCTATCGTTAAACAGTGACTCTTGTCTATAGCATATAGTGGTTTTTTGCTTTTTCATTAATCTACTCTGATAGTATCTGACTTTTTTTCCTTTTTAATATACTCTTTTAAAAATTAAAAAAAAAAATTATTCTTTTCATTTATACCTGACAGGGAAATGTACTTTGATACCATACACACCTGAAGTAAAACTTCCCATTCTTATGGGTTGTACACGATGTGGTGTTTCACTGGTTGTGTATTCATATCAGTGTATGACTTTTAAATGGAATGATTTGTCTATTTACCTGTAGTGTGACTGTGAAGGTTAGACTTAAACCTTCGTCCTTGCTATTTATTTATTTTTTATGTTTCCTTGGTTTCTTTTTTTTTCTCTTCACTTTTGTCTTTTGGGTTAATCAAATAGCTTTTAGCATTCCATTTTGATTTCTTTACTGGCTTTTTAGCAAGATCTCTTTGTACTTTTAATGTTACCTCAAGGATTAACAGCTTGTCATAGCTCCGTGTTTACATTACTTTAAATATAAGACATCTACAGTGGTAAAATTCTGTTACTTTCGCCCTGTTGTTTTTGGTTCACATTTTTCTGTTTCTTTGCATGTGTAATAATTGTTCTACTGTGTCGAATGTTATAAGTGATACATTATAGAGTGTGAATTGAAGGGTCTTGAGTTTGATCCTGTAGGAATTGGTTCTGTCTGCGCATCTCATGTAGAGCATGCATTTCCTCTCTGAATTCCAAGGATGGTCCTGACTCGAGGGAGATCTTTATTTCCAATGTATGGTCTCCCTGGCATCCTATGAAGACCCCCATGAGGAACTTTTTTCTGTAGTTGGGCAGCACCTGGCACCTCCTAGCACTGTATGACCTCCAGAATTGTCCTTTGGTCTTGGGGCTCATGGGCCTTGCCCTGTCCACGGACAGTCAAGCCCCTGGCAAAATATCTTTGGTAAATCCCCACAGAGACTCCTGGGGCCTCCTTTCTGTAGCTCTGGCCTATGAATTCCAGATGCTTCTGCAACTTGGAACAACCACCTCTTTTTCCTTGGCCTGGGGAAACTACAGTTCTGTCTGGGCAGAAAATGCCCCCAGGCAGAAAGCCAGACCTTTTGGGGCCACCTCCCACATTTCCTTCTGTCAGGGCTCACAGTTCTGTGTGCCTTTGGTTCAGAGCCTGAGGACAGGCAGCTGCTTCCTCTGCTGTATCCAAGTGTGCGATTTTACAATGGAAGTCACAACCAGACCTGTTGACCAGACCCATTGCTCTCTGGTGGCCGGAAGACCAGACCCATTGCTCTCTGGTGGCTGGAAGCACAGGCTGGTTGTCTGCTTCTCACTTGACGTTTTTTCTTATCCTGTCAGAAGTGCGATGGATTTTCTTTCGATAAAGTCTGGATTTCGGTATTGACTGCAGAATCATCGTTACCTTTCCTCAACTTCTGTTCCAACCCGAGTGTCAGAGCTTGTGGAGCCTGGCCTTTGGTCCACCTCCATCACAGATGTGCCTGGTGGCAAGCCGCCCCAGAAGCCTGGAGTAGCTGTGTCTTTTGCACAGATGGTCACCCATGCCCTCTTACCCTTTAGTCCTCGTTGTCAGCAGCCGTCTGTGAAAAACAGTTCAAGTTGGACAGTTGCCTTGAAATTTTTTAAAAGTGATCAGCTCAGGATCACGTTCAGTGAACCATTTGGCCTTATTTTTACTATTACAATTAGCTGTCACATTTTGACTCCTTTAAACCTGTGGTGTATTTTCTTTTTGCTGGACTGATTGTGTGTTTGTGTATAATGTTGGTTTCAAAAATATTTTCGGATAGCTTTCAGTAATTGAAGCACAGTAAGTTTCTCCTGTAATACACACGTAGGTGTGTGCACGCACACACGTGCTCTCTGTATATTTTATAATTGATTCACTTGTGTTTGCTTGGCACTTTTTGTATTTCAAGTGTTTTCAGCTTGCCTGGCCCTTCCTTTCCATTCATACAGTGCTGGTTGACAGTCATTTCCTCTGGCGTGGGCTACTGGGGCAGCCCCCATTTCCCCCTTTCCAGGAATCTCCTGGCCAGTTGCTTCCATAGTTTCATCCTTCTAAGATTGAGTTTCTCACTGTAACATAAAAACCACACACTCACTCTTCCACATTCTTTTTTTTCTTTTTCTTTTTTTTTTTTGTGGTGCTGGGGATTGAACCCAGGGCCTTATGCTTGCAAGGCAAGCACTCTGCCAACTGAGCTATATATACCCCAGCTTCTCTTCCACATTTTTTTCAAGACTCTAGCTTCCCTTCTCTGTAGTTTCTTCTCCTTGGCGCCCCAGGGTCCCTCCTGCTCATAGCATCCCTCGATGGCGACCTTCTTCCCAATTCATTGGGTCAGTGTGCTGACCGTTACCTTCACACAGAATTACAGGTGTTTGTGTGCATGTCTGGTCCTGTCTCTGGTGATTGGAAGACATGACTCACCAGTCATCCTGTTTTTGGGGACCCCTGGTCTCCTCCTCCTAGCAGATAGTCAGTAATGACTTGTCATTTCTCCGGTTGTGATTCTATGACCCAGGCAGGGCAAGGACTCATTTCCATTCACAGAATGAGGAAACCAAGACTCCAGGTGTTTAAATGACATCGTACAGAGAGTTACTGATTGAGTCCACATTTATAATCCAAGTCTTGTAATTTTTTTCTTTGGCTGTCTTTCTACTCTTATCTCACTTGGCTCAGAATTATTTGGTAGGTGCTTCAGTGTGAACGTACCTCCTTTTCTACACTGAGTGTGTTCACATTCATTAAAAAGTGAGGTGGAATTTTTTCCTATTTCCTTCTCCTCCTCTTGCCGTCCTTGGAGGCCACAGCTGCCAGTGGCCTTCTTAAAGCAGCTGTCGCGAGTCACCTTGGCCTTTACAACACACAAGTCCACAGGAAAATGTGCCGTTTTGCTGTTTTCTATGCACGAGGTAATATCACCTAGCCATATGATTCTCCCCCTTTCCTCTTTTCTTTCAGGCACTTCGTCTTAGTAACATGGCCATGGGGAAGACAACCACGGGCCAGATTGTCAACCTGCTGTCCAACGATGTGAACAAGTTTGATCAGGTAACTCGAGGGGCTCCTTTTTCATGCATGCCCCACCTTTTAGTTTAACCTATTGGAATGCCAGGATTCTTTTGAGGACATAAGACAGAGGCACTTTTTAGTACACATCTCACTTCTCCTGTGTATAATTTAGATGTGTAGTAATATGTGTTTATCCTAGAGATTCAGGTTTTGCTTTTTGAATGTTGCATGCAACATCTTTCAGTAATATGCATGCAGAGTGCAGCAATCCTGCCCAACTGGGTTGACTACCTACCAGTCCTCGATTGTCCCTTCTTAAACTCTTGGCCTGTGGCAGTGGGATAGCCAGCTAAATTGACTTTCTTGTCTTCTAGAGGCTAAACTTCTGGAGGGCGGGATGAATCTTTTCCCTGTGGTCTATACAATGGGTGGACTGTAAGAATCCTTTGCTACATAATGCCAAGTGGGTGGTCCCTAAGTAGAATAATTGACTTTCCTCTATTGGACCACTTATTTTTTACACTTACCTTATAGTTGTAACATAAAATCTAGGACTTTGTAGCTGCTGGTCAGATCTGTGTTGCACTGGGGCCACTTCTTTTTCAGTTACTCATTCATCAACATAAACTAGGGTTCCTCCTTCTCTGCTCACTGTCAGGGGTGAAGATTTTAGTTTCTGCCTAAAGAAGCTTGAAACCTGTCCAGGAGTTATGTATGCATTAATACATATAAGCATACATAATAATAATATATAAGCTGGAGAAGGTAGCAGGCCCCATTGTACAGCCCCCCAAGGTGCTGGGAAGCCCAGGGGAGATGGACCCAATTCTGTGGCAGAGAGAGTTCTGGGATGTTCTGAGGTTGTCTGTGAGTTAGATTAGTTCAAAGTCTTCCTTATGCTGCCAGTCAGGTGCTCCTGTGAGGGCCTGACGCCTCCCGCTGTGGCCCCATTTGACTTCATCTCCAAGAGACCCTTGAATTGCCACCTCATAGGTTTGAAGTCCGCTGTGGTCATTTCTGTTTCTGAGCAGAGTGTTTCTGTGCTGTGTTTTTACAGTTTTTTTTTTTTTTTTTTTTTTAAATCTAGTCCTAAGAACATGCTGTCTTTTCCTTTGAAGGTGACAGTCTTTTTACACTTTCTGTGGGCGGGGCCGCTGCAGGCCATCGCAGTGACTGCTCTTCTCTGGATGGAAATAGGAATATCATGTCTTGCGGGGATGGCAGTTCTGATTATTCTCCTGCCTCTGCAGAGCTGCATTGGGAAGCTGTTTTCATCTCTGCGGTAAGAGAAATACTGGTGTGGAAACAATGTCGCGTGTGGGTAACAGCCAACATCTGCCTGATGCTTTTGTTGAGACACAAAATAAATGCCTCTGATTAAAAATAAATGCCTCTCTCCTCTTTGCATATGTTACACACTCTTCAGGCTTAACTGAAGGCCAGTGTTAAAGGGAGAAGGTGAAGGCCCTCACTGCTCCCAGCTGCCTTGTCACGCACGGTGGCCTCAGTAAGTAGAGTAACCCTAAGCAGAAGTTAGATATGTAGACGTTGTTTAAATGTATCTTAACAATAATAAATGCAAACATTTTCTAGGCTGACTTCTATTTTTTTTTTTTATTTTTGCGGTGCTGGGGATATGAACCCGGGGCCTCATGCTTGCAAGGCAAGCACTCTATCAACTGAGCTATAGCCCCAGCCCTAGGCTGACTTCTAAATGCATATATTTTTATCATGTCTTTTGGTGCTATTTTCTTGCATGTTATTTTTAATTGTTTCCATTGAATTAGAAGCTTCCTAAGCACAGGGTCGATCTTAATGACATACTATAAAGTCTTATAAAGTTTTACAGTCCTAGCAGCATATGTGTTAGAAAATGGCTGTTGACCAAGAGCTTGACAATGGTAGAAGTGACTTAGACTTGAAGCAGGTGCCAGAGAATTGGAAGTGGGTCGTTGCGAGGGTGGTCAGTTGGTAGAGACGCCCTGCTGTTTGATGTACCTTGGACTCTTTCTTCTCTGTCTTGGCTTGTGGTGTTCTCTCTCCCTGGGAGTTTCCTCTGCCCTCTGTTTTTCTTTGGGGGACCCGGTTCCAGGGCTCTTGGTGGGCTGGAACCTTTTTGCTTTCCTGATGGAACAGTTGGCACTTTAGTCCTACTTCATTCCACCTCTGCCAGCCATGCCATTCTCAGACCCGGGTGCCTTGCTGCCTCCTCCACCTGGGCTCCCTTGAGGGGGATGGATTGATTCTATCGGACCCACTTTCATGTCTTCCTCTGGGGACATTGCAAATGCTCCGAAATACTCACGGAGCTGGGATGCCTTGTTGGCTTCCTAATGGCTGCCTCTTCCGTTCGGGCTGTGAGAAGGACCCGCCTGTGCCATCAGCAGAGCTCAAGGAATCGTCTGGTCCACGGTCTCAGCCTGTGCCTGCTGCTGATAAGGGAAGGTAGGCTGCACCTCCACTCCATTGTCTGTAATGCCATATATCTCACCACACCCCCCGTGTCTGTCCCCCTCAGGAGTAAAACTGCAGCCTACACGGACGCCAGGATCAGGACCATGAATGAAGTTGTAACAGGAATCAGAATAATAAAGATGTATGCTTGGGAAAAGTCGTTTGCAGAGCTTATTACCAATTTGAGAAGGTAAGTTTTTGTGTTTATTGTGCTTTTCTATTTCCTGTTTTTACTGAATGAGAGTAGAAGTCTTTCTGTGCTTTCGCATGAGGATGAACTTAAATATGACCGACACCACCCCTGCATGTGGCAGTAGGTTTAAGCAGAATGGCACCAGATACCATGTTCACCTGTGCCTCCATTCATTGTTCACCTACAGCAAAAATCATGTGCTTCTTTGTGATATGAGAATATGTGTCACTTTTTTTGTATATGTTTTTGAATACTCCAAATCCCCCATAAGCAAAGATTTCAAGATGCAACTGTTTGAGAATATTGCATTTAAAATAAAACTATGATTTATGCTAATGTAGCCAGATGGGACGATGATAGAGTCTGGGCAGATCTGAATTAGGTCAGACTATACCAATGGGTGTTATCCATTCCAAACGGCTATGGAAATACTCTTCCTTTTGTTTTGCTTTAGAGTCTTGAAATTTCTTTTGACTTTTGATTCAAGTATTTGGTTACTTTAATGTGCTCCAGTCTGAGGGACTTTGAAGCTTCTGGTAGCCCTGGCCCAGTCCTGTAGGAACAGTGTTCAGACGTGCCCTTCGCTTCGTTCTTCTCTGCCTTCCTCTGAGTGTGCAGCGCTCCCAGACTCCACTGCTGCTTCTCCCACCTCTCCTGGGTCCCTGGGACGTTCTGTGCCTGCTGCTGCTCGCTCCAGTGTTTTGGGATCTCCCAGCTTTGGAGTTGCTTATTTTCTTCTCCCACAAGTTCCTGAGCTCCTGCAGGGGACAGGCTGTGTCTTGTTTATCCCACTGCCGTTGGTGAGATGCCCAGGACTTAAGACTATGAATACTTATTGAATAAATTTGGTAGAATGATTCTTCAGTTTGGTCTGATTGACCCACAGTGACTTGAGCATCAGGCAGATGGAAAAACAGAGGGGTTATCTAGTGCTCTTTGTGGTCACTGGAGGAAGCTGCCCCAGGGCCTGTGCTGGCCAATGTTTCCATAACATAGCAGGTCGTTTATCTTAATGTACCCGCTGCCTGCCAAGGGGCCTCATGCACAGGGTACTCTGTTTCATGACTTCTGACATGATGCTTCTTGAAAGCCAAATGTATTTGACTCTGTTTTCCAGGAAGGAAATTTCGAAGGTCTTGAGAAGCTCCTACCTCAGAGGGATGAATTTGGCATCATTTTTTGTTGCAAACAAAATCATCTTGTTTGTGACATTCACCACCTATGTGCTGCTCGGCAATGTGATCACAGCCAGTCGTGTGTTTGTGGCCATGACACTCTATGGGGCTGTGCGGTTGACGGTCACCCTCTTCTTCCCCTCAGCCATCGAGAAAGTGTCAGAAGCAGTCATCAGCATTCGAAGAATCAAGGTTTGGTGGCAAATAATATTTTAAAGTTGTAGGTGGCTGTTGGGTACAGCGGTGCCTATTCCTACTTAAAGTCACTGTTCCCGATAGGCAAGTTTAACTCTTTCAGCACCAACACACACAGTCAGTCCAAAATGTTGTATGTTTCTTAGGTAGAGTGTACTAAAAATGGTGCAAGAACTGTTGCTCATTTATGGCAGCGAGGTGGGGCTCTGGAGGAGTGAGGAGCATGTCTAGAAGCAGGAACAGCAAACACATGTCCTCTCCTAGGCTAACTGGAGTGTGGAGGCCGGGGCTGTGCGCAGTGCTGAGTGGAGTGGGAATCCACTTCTGGCTGGAACCAAAGAACTTGGTGGAAAAATTCCTGCTCCTTGGACAGGAAGAGTGGCCTGAACTTCACATGGTCATCCCCGTTGAAGAATGGGTTCTCTTCTCCATAGATGTTTTGCTTGTTGGTTTCTGGGTGTGCCTTTTGGACCCTGCCTTTTTTCTCTCCATCCTGTCTTCACCTTTTCTTTCTCTCAAGGAGCCTGTCTTTAGCAGACTTCAGCCTTGTTCAGTTTATTGAGTTCCACAGTGCTGCGATTGCTTTTCCTAAGTAGCCTTCACTAAATCGCTAGGGGCAAATGATTTACATAGTCGCAATAAGGGCCTGGCCCCTGGAAGGTCTCAAGTGTTTGAGTGGGCCTAGGCATGAACTTCAGGATCTAGGCTTTAAAATAGCTACTTTGTTTTGTTCCTGGTTCCCAGTAGTGCTGGATGCCCAATAACAGACCAACAATGAACTTACGTGACACTGTGTGGGACTTTTTTCTTTTTAAGGTGGGGGAATTGGGACTTTTCATAAATTATAAGATTTTTTTAAATGGTGAAGTTTCTATTTTATAAAAAGTACTCATAGAATAGATCAGTAATACAGGGTCAGTTCTGGTCCTGAGCTTATCATTTTTTCTGCCAGTGATCAAGCAACACTTTCAAGGGATGGTCCATGCAGTTCAATAATTTTTTTTTTTCTTCTTGTGATAGTGCACCTCAGTGACTCAGGAGGCTGAGGCAGGAGGAACCAAGCTAGAGGCCAGCCTGGCCTGGATGTCTTAGTGGGAGCCTGTTTTAAAGAAAAGTAAAGGAAAAGAAAAATTTACGTTGTTTTGCATCTTGAAAGAAAACACTGAAGAATTTCCTTCAACCATAGTGTCCTCCCAAGTATACACCATAACATTTCCCAGTGGTGCTTCTTTCTCATGTGTCGAGCTGTTGTCATTCTTTTGTTGCTGTTGCTGCTGTTGCTACTTCTTACCTTGCGGGGGGTGGTGGGTACCTGTACATTGCATTTTGTCTCATCCTGACAACAGCCCCAGGAGATAAGCCTATAGTGTTCCTGCTGCACAGAGAAGGAAGCAGGTTCCTAGGAGCAGAAGCAGCATCCTGTCCTCACATAGCTTGTTCATGACAGAGAGAGAATTCTTCCAGGAGCCTTTCCTTCTTAACCATTGTTATGCTGCCTGTTTTGTCATCTGGGGTATGGGATATTTCCTAAAGGATGTTTTAATCATCTAGTTGTAGTCCTAAAACCTCCCAAGTTTCTCTCTTTCCTTCAGACTCAGAGTCTACAGGACTTTTTGAACTCTGGATTTAAAAAAAAAAAAAAAAAAAAAAAAAAAAACCAACAACTTTGGGTTTAAGACTCAAGTGGTCACACTGTGTTTCCCAGCATGTTGCCCCCCCCCCCCCCCCGTCAGCTCCCATAGCCCTCTCCTGCTGTGCAAGGCCAGCACCGTGCAGTTCAGTGTCATTGGGCACTTATGGGCACCAAGCAGATACTAGATTTGTCATTCCTGTGACTAGAGATTACAGTCACAGGATGTTATTCAGCTTCCTATCACTGTGTCAAAATACCTAAGATAACAAATTTAAAAGAAGAAAAAGGTGTATTTTGGCTCATGGTCTAGAGCGGGGTTAAGCCGGTAGTTGCTCGGCCCTGTCGTTTTGGGCCTGTGATGGCACAGTACATGGTGGCAGGAGTGTGTGATGGAGGAGGCCTGTTCTTCTCCTGGTCTCTGGGAAGGAAAGAGAGGGAGAGGAAGGGGCTGGGATCTTCAGTATCCCTTCAAGGGCACAGTGCCAGTGACCTAACTCCCACTAGCTTCACCTTTTAAGGATTTCACCACCTCCCAGTAGCACCACAGGCTGGCGACCAAGCCTTTAACATATGGGACTCTGAGGGGCTCGCTTATCCAGCCCAGAGCATAGGGAACGGCAGGGGCCTAACAGAGACATGGGTTGGTCTAACCCGAACAGAAGCCAGAGAAGTGCCTAGTGAGCAAGCAGATTGGAATTGGCAATTTCTGGAATACCTGGCCCCAGCGGGTGAGGGTCTCAACCTGGGAAGCTCACTCCTTTCTACAGTAGGCCTGGGTCTGCTCTTGCACTTGCTTGTGTGTCCCTCTGTGTATCTCCAGCCTGACTGGACTCGTTGGACCTGCTCTGGCTGCAAAGGCAGAGTCTGCACCTGTCACAGCCTGGCCTAGCTATGGCCTCTGCCAGCTCGGCTCCCAGGCTGGGTGCACAATGGGTTTCCTTGGGTCATGTGGATAGTGTTGTTGGGCTAATAAACTTAGTCTTGATTGTGGTTCTGGCCATCAGGCGATGAAAGGAGAAAGCCATAGCTTTCTGTGAACAGGTAGCAATTAGTGAGCACCACTTGGTGACCAGGGCTTTATGAATTTTCACTCTCTTCCATCTTTCACCACCCTGTCATTCCTGTTTTACAGATGAAGAACATGCAGCGTGGGGAGGTTAAATAGCACCTCCGAGTTTTCACGCTAGTAAAAGCTGGCTTGGGGCTTCAGCCTGAACAGTCTGTCTGTCTCCAGAGTGGACGCTCTCACTCCCACATGACTTATACCTTAAGTCAGGGTCTAAGAAAAGCATAACCCATGGGGGTCACAATGCACATACAGAGAGAGATGATGGATTGATTTTTAAAAATTGGCTCACTTGAGAGCAGAGGTATGTCAAATCTAACCTCTGCAGGCTAGGCTGTGAGGCTGGAGCCCCAGGACTGAGCTGGTGTTTGAAGCTCAAGCCCAGGGACTCTTGAGACAGGATTCCCTATTCTTTGGAGTCATTTTTCTTTTAAAGACCCTGAACTGACTGGATGAGGCCAGCTCACATAGTGGGCCTTCCAGAGTCTCTTGATGCAACACGGATTTCATTTGAAAAATACTTTCATGTTGGCATCCAGATGTGTTTGCCCAAATGGACACATATAATTAATCATCACACACACTTTAATTCCCATCTCTTCTTTTGGGCCACATGTGATTTTGTCGATGAAGAGGAAAAACACAAACATCTGTCTTGACATTTATTCATTCATTCAGTCATTTACTCCTCAAAATGACTGTGTACCTGACTCAAGCCAGGCACCATAATAGATGATTCTATACATTGTTGAGTAGGTATACAGAAGTCCTTAACCTGTAGTCTATTTTTATTTTATTTTTAAATTTAATTTAATTTTTTAATTTAATTTAATTTAATTTTTCATTTAATTTATTTTATTTTTTATTTTATTTTATTTTTTGGTACCAGGATTTAACCCAAGGTCATTTACCCTCTGAACCACATCCCCAGCCCTTTTTATATTTTATTTTGAGATAGGATGTCCTTGAGTTGCTTAGGGCCTTGCTAAGTTACTGAGGCTGGTTTTGAGCTCATGATATTCTTACCTCAGCTTCCCAAGCCTCTGGGATTATAGGTGTGCGCCATTGTGCCTGGCTTTACCCAAGTCTTGAAGCTATGTTTATAGATTTTTTTTCCCTCTCTAAGCTATTGACTTCTAAAAGGGGAGGTACTGTGCCTCGCTCATCTTTGAAATCCTTGCAGATAGCAGGTGCTCAGACGTGTGTAATGAAGGAGACTTCAGCTTCATCAGGCCTGTGGGATTCTGTAAATGCCTAATAACCACACATTGTTTTAGAGAAAAGTGATGAATTATGTCCTATGTCAAAGATTGGCATGGAAAGGACCCTGCAGAAGGTTTTTAGGGAATTGTCATGTATTTGAGTAGGCAGAATCTTGAGGACTTTCCCTTTACCACTAAAATACAACTGGATTGTGTTTAAAGCTTGGAATTCCTTTCTGTGTAGATGTGTGCCATGAAATAGGAATTAGGACCTGCTGAAAAGTTTGTCTTTTCTCATGACAAATTTTGTCAAGGTGGTTTGTGTCCTGAGAAAGGAAGCATCATTAAATTGGGCGGGAACCCTTCCTTTCTCCTCAAGCACTAAGGACTTGCGGATGGCAGGTAGCCTGGGGAATTCAGCTGCCTGCTCAGCAGTAGTTATTTTCAGTAAAGGTGGGACAAATGACAAAGAGTAAGAGTGATAAGTCTTGGTGATGCACACTGGTTCTTGGTGGCCTTGAAGGTGTGGGAATCTTTTTTTCTTCTTTCAAATCTAGAATTTTTTTTTCAACTCGGATGGTTTCTATAGCCTGTTTAGAAGATTTGTTTTCTAGTTCATTAGAAGCTCCTGGAATTGCTTATAAAAACTAATTTGCTGGGTGTTGACCTGGGCTTAGCATACCTGTGTGTTTAGTGTCCCCATGTGCCTAAAAATATGCCAGTCTTGGGAAATCTTGCCCCTCTGTTTAGGGAGGGAGCACATAAGGTCAGACTGTGTCGAGTAAATATGAGTCACATCTAGATCACCTAAGAATCAATTGGGAGGAAAAACACAAATGCCTGTCTAAGCATTTATTCATTCATTCAGTCATTTACTCCACAAGTGATTATACCTAGCTCAAACCTGGCACCCCGACAGATGGTACCATACAGTGGTGAGCAGGTGTGCTGAGTCCGTACTGCTTGGAATTTGTGTATTCAGCTGGGTTAACAATCATTTAATCTCCCTGGCAATAAGCCTTTGGGTATTGTCCTTGGAAGGCAGAGTCCACATGTCACCAGGGGCTTTGGTAGGATGCTGGTACCATTGCGGAGGCACACATCCTGGGAAGGCTGAAGCTATCACCTAGAGGATCATGTAGCGGGGACGGGGGGAGACAAGGAGGGCAGATGGGAACCTGATGCTTTGCACTTCTGTGGGTGTAGTTACCTGACGGAAGTGTTTGGTGCTTACCAAGATCATGTATTTGAGGAATCAAAAATGTCTTAGGTTGCAAAGTAGAGTGCTAGAGGCCTGGGCACAGACTATTAGGACCTTATGGACAGTATTAAAGATTTTAGACTCTTCAAGCTCACCCTGGCTGCAGCCTGGGGAAGCAGTTGGGGAAGGAGAAGAATGGGGACCGCCCAGAGAGATGGCGGTCCACAGGCAGATGCAGCAAGGGGCCAGGAAGGAGATGCTGTGATTCCTGCCGGGACCCAGAAGAGACTCGGACAGATTCAGGTGCTGCTCATAAGCATATCTGGGGTTGGGTTTGGTGGGGAGGGGAGAGATCGGTTATGGGGGCAATTAAGGGCCGCCTTGTATTTTCTGGCAGCAAAATCACCTGGATTATTGGACTGTAGGATACTAGAAGAGGATCAGACATGGGGATGGATTTGATTTTGAAGCCTGAGATGCTTTTGAGGTGTCTAGGTGTTGGTTGGAAGACCCACCCAGGGGCCATCTGCCTGATTTGACTCTCCCTATTTATCAGAGATAATAGGCCCCAGGTGTAATGAACTGATCCAGTGTTCACTTTTCTTCCTCCATGTAGTGTGTTAGTGAGCAATTAGAAGGTGAAATCGGCACTAGGAGCAGACACTGAGCAGGTGAAGTTTGAACATAGATCAGAAGCCTGCTAGTCACAGCAGTGTGGTCCTCTGCAGCCCGGGACTCAGCAGATGAGTCCATCTTGAATGATATCCAGTAAGGTCATTTTGGGGAGCCCTTGGAAGAAACCCTGGCACACCTTCCCATCTTGGAGGTGGTGCTAAGATTCATACCTACAGGGCAAATTTATATGGGGGGCTTTGTAGCATAGTGTCTTTTAAAAAAATCATTAATTTTATTTATTTAAGTTCCAATTAGTTATACATGACAATAGATAGTGCATCTCTTTTTACACCCCCCCACCCCCCGCCCTCAGTGCTAGGGATCAAACTCAGGCACATGCTAGCTAGGCAAGCACTCTAACACTAAGCTGCACTCTCAGCCATACACATACTTCTTAATTTCTTCTTTTACGTGTACAAAAAATGAGGGACTTATTAGAAGTTTATTGACCCAGGAGGTTCCTTCTATTTTTCCCTTGGTAAGAATAGGCCTTATGGCCTTGGCATTGAACAAGTCCAGTAGGATCACGAGTGATCTTGTCTTACTAATGTCAAAGCACCTGAGGTCTGCAGAGACTGCTTCCTGGGTGCAGTGAACTCTGGTGGTTCCATTGTTGTCACGTCTCTGATTGACGCCTGATCCCTCTCTTGTCCTGGAGATGTGCTTCATTGCTGTAATAACTATGTAATTTTAGCTTTTTCATCAGCCTGAGCTGTGGAGAAATATCCAGCCAGCACGCTGGCATCCTTGCAAGCTTTGGTGTGTTGCAGGGAGCCCCACTGAGCCACTGGAGGAGAGCACCCTCTTTCTCCTTCAGACCTGATGTTCACGGGCAGCTGCTCAGTGAACGTACTTCCTTCTTGAATGATATCCAGTAAGGCCATTTTGGGGAGCCCTAGGAAGAAACCCTGGCACACCTTTCCATCTCACACACCGCTTTTCTTTCTCTCTGTGAAGGTGGGGAATTTCTGTTCTAACAGTCACATGCCAAAGATTGAATTTTGTGTCTTGGTAATGCACCTAAGCTGAAATCAGAATTTTATTTTGTCTAGAGCAAGATTTGTAACATACAACCTTTTGCTTGTTGGTGTGCTTCCATGCTGTGAAAGGCCGTAGTGATGTAGTCAATGGTTCAACTTACCAACCAGATTGTCTGTTTATACACGAAGCACCTGTCTGTGAAGTGCAGAGTGTTCGTGGGAGTTGGGACAGTGTTTGTGTGTCTGAGAGTGTGAACATGTTTCTAAGTGTGTGAGTAACACAATCTCTTCTCTATATCACTAAATAGCAATACCAGCTTGGGGTCATCCTGAGCAGGTCCCTAGCAGGATTAGCATCAGGAGGGCCCTGCAGGAGGGGGCAGGGTGTGCATTCAGGGTGTGAGGCAGAGGGCCTCTTTGGGAACATGGTATAGGTGCTGGTGGGTCACTGAAGACTTTTAAGGCCTGGTTGACCAGGGTAGAGGTGCTATAGAGAGAGAAGTCAGAGAACCCACGGTTGGTGCTGTGGGGAAGTCCTCAGACCAGCATTTGTCCATCCACCTGTCTTCTTGCTGGACATAGGCTGTGCAGGCAGAAATGGCAACACCTTGTTTTAAGTAGGTTTCAATATGACTGGTGGGTGGGTCAGTGGGGGAACAGATGGCATTGTGTCTTATGCTCCTGGGGTCCGTTATTATTGAGATATGTTTTGTATTCCCAGTCATTTGGGCTTATTTTTGTTTTTTACTTGACTTGGTTTCTCCTTTGATTGGCTTTCCCTTTAAGGTAGTTCCTCCCTTTGCTGACCTACATTGTTGTTTTTCATTTCCTCCTCATGGAATATTTTGCTGAGAATGTTCTGTAGCACAGGCTTTCTATTTGTAAATTCTTTTAACTTTTGTTTATCATGGAAGGATTTTATTTTGTCTTCAAATCTGAAAGTTAGTTTTGCTGGATATAGGATTTGTGGTTGGCAACCATGTCCTTTCAGAGCTTGAAATATGTTGTTCCTAGGCCCTTTTAGCTTTTAGGGTCTGGGCTGAGAAATCTGCTGATATCCGTATTGGTTTCTCCCTATATGTAATCTGATGCTTTGCTCTCGCAGCCTTCAAAATGGTATCTTTTTTATGTTAGGCATTTTCATTATAATGTGCCTTGGTGTGGATCTGTTGTGATTTTGTGTATTTGGTGTTCTGTAAGCCTCTTGTATTTGATTTTCCATTTCATTCTTCAGGTTTGGGAAATTTTCTGATATTATTTCATTGAAAAGGTTGTTCATTCCTTTGGTTTGTATTTCTGTGCCTTCCTCAGTCCCAATAATTCTTAAATTTGGTCTTTTCACGACATCCCGTAGTTCTTGAAGATTCTGTTCATGATTTCTTACCATCTTCTCTGTTTGGGCAACTTTATTTTCAAGATTTAAATATTTTGCCTCATTGCCTGAGGTTCTGTCTTCCAAGTAATCTAGTCTGTTAGTGATGCTTTCCATTGAGTTTTTTATTGGTGTATTGTTTCCTTCATTTCAAGGATTTCCATTTTTTTTTTTTTTTTGAGAATCTCTCTTTGTTGAAATAATCTTTTGCTTCCTGTAGTTGCTCTTTCAACTGCTTATTGGCATGATCATTCATTGCCTGCGTTTGTGCTCTTATCTCATCTTTGCTTCATGAATCGTTTTAATTGTGCATATTCTGAACTCCTTTTCTGACATTTCTTCTACCTGCTGTCACTGGATTCTGTTAATATAGAATCTCTGGTTTTTTTTTTTGGATCATTTTCTTCCCTTGTTTTTTCATGTTGTTTACGTATCTTCCCCTCTAGCAGAGAAGAGGATCTGGGGTATTCAAAAGAAGTTGGTTGTTAGCATGAGAAAAGGGAGAAAGAGACTCTGAGGAAATAGGTAAACAAAAGGAAAATAGAGCAAGAAAAATAAAGACATAAAAACTTCAAAATTTTCAAAAAGGAAAAAAAAACCCTACACTCAAACAGTCATATACTATTCAACTCTCCCAGTCTTCAGTCGTCTGATACACGAGAGGTACCTGACAGTGAGCTTCCAGTCTCCAATAGGGGTCTAAGGATAGGATTTGCTCCAACTAAAGATGGATACCAGGATAATCCAAGATGGCTGCACTGGGTTCCAAAGGTTGTTGGCAAATGGGAGCTACAGCTCGGGGCATGGTTGTGGTTGGGCCAGGGGTCCTGGAGGCGGGTTGTGGTTGGTCTGGTTGAGGGGTCTTGGAGGCAGGACATGGTCACTCAGGCTGAGGGCCATGCAGGTCCTGGCTGTTGTCTCAAAATGGCAGCAGCCATGTATAACCAAACCTGCGGGTACTGTGACAGTGGACTTCCAGGCAACAGCAGGCAGCTGGAGATCCACCAAGGTCTGTGGTTGGTCTGCAAGTGGACGATTGGCAGGTGGACCTCGGGCGATGGGTGATGAATAGGTGAAAGACAGGCGATGGGCAGGCAAGAGGCAGGCAAATGGGGAAATAACGGATGATCACTGTTAGTCAGTGAGCAATGTGCACTCAAAAAGTAGTTGATATGCTGGTAGAAAGCAGGTGATCACAGTGGACAAATGGGGTAAACAGCAGGGGTTTGATAAGCAGCAAAGACTGCCTCACAGAGAAACAGAAATCCTCTGCTTGAAACCCGAGTTACAGAGCAACAAGGAACGCGGCCTCCCTCTAGTCCGCCATCTTGGCTCTCCCTCCTGGGGTCCTTTAGACAGATGCATCACGATTTTCCTACGCAGTAGAAAGCTTTCATTGTCAGTGTTTACCCTTTGATCTTTTGAAGTAGATCATTACAGTCCAATTTGTAGCTTTGTGGATTGGACTTAAAGGAACATAGTTTTTATAGTGGTAGATAACTTAGGAGAGGGTTTCTCTCTCTCAGACGTTGTTTGTGTGCTTCTGTCAGTTGCTACCTCCTTGTTAGATTAGATCTACCTGTGGGCAGTAGAACACCCATGTTCTGGCCCTTTTCACAGTTTATTTTTCTCTAACTCAGAAATCCATGTGAGATTCGTTGTGCCTTTGCCAGGCTGAGTAACAAAGTACCATGAATTGAATGGCTTAGAGCAACAGAAACTTATTACATGGCTCAGGAGCTGGAGGTGTTCTAGGTGCCCAGGGCCATGAGTCTCCCGAAACTGGTAGGGAGAACCTTCCTCACCTCATCTGACCTCCAGTGACCGCGGTGATACCGCCATTACCAGTGACGAGTTCTGCTCCCTCTAATGTTGAAGATTGAACAGTAGAGAAGCACGCCAAGGCAAGCATATTAAGCAGGTTTTATTTAAAGATAATAATACAGACTTCTCCTGGGAGGGAGAAGGGGGCCATGGCTGATGTTCTAAAGTCCCAAGAAGTGAGCGCACCCTACATCTTTTATAGGTTAAAGTCTCTTTTGTTCTCCAGTTCTCTTCCCCTTATCTCTCCTTCCTGCCTATGTGACTAGGCCTGGTTTTGCATAAAGTGAAAAGCCATTGCAGGGGGAGGGCCAAGGTGATTCAGGCAGGTAAGGGCGGGGGTGGGGTGGGGGGTGGGGGTGAGGTGGGGTGGTGGTTATTTAGCAGCTCCTTGATTGCAGTCCTTGATAAAGGCAGGTAAATTTGGTAATCAATGGGCTCCAGAGATCCTTGACATTCCATTCTCCCAGGGGTAGTCTCCAACTTCCAGAGGCAGATGACTTTCATGGCCTCCATTTCCTCGATTTGACCTGATCCTCTATTTCTACACTTAACTGCCGGTCCTTAATTCTGGCTTCAGCAGCAGTGCTTGGCATTACTGACTTGTGGCCGCATCACCCTGGTCTGTCTCCATTGTTGCAGGGCCACTTTCTGTCTGTCTGTCTGTCTCTGCCTCTCTCATACAAGGAAGCCAGTCGTGTTGGAATTAGGGAACCTTATTTTTCAATATGACTTCATCATAATTAATCACTTCAACAGTGATCCTGTTTCCAAATAAGACACATTTCAAGGTATAGGGATAAGGCTTCAGTGTATCTTTTTTGTGTCTATTTGCTACTATAATAAAACACCACAGACTGCTCATTTATAAAGAACAGAGATTTGATCCCCACAATTGTGGAGGCTGAGTAGACCAAAGTCAAGGTGTTGGCAGGTCTGATTGTCTGGTAATAGCTGTGCTCTGCTTCTAAAATGGAGCATCCTTGCTGCGTCCTCTGGAGGGGAGGGATGTTGTGTCCTCACAGGATGGAAGGCAAAAGAACAGGAGAGCTGTGTGCTGTGGGAAGAATATTCTTTCTAAATCCTGAATCCCGTTCGTGGGCGTGCTTCCTTGACATGACCTAATCATTCCTAAAAGACCCTCCTCTTAAAATTAGTGCATTGGCTGTTAAGTTTCAGCACCTGAATTTTGGAGGGACACACTCGAACTAGAGGGGAGGACACAATTCACCCGGTGGCAAGTTCTGGGCTAGTGTGATGCTCCATAGAGGAGGGACCCAGGCTCTCATTCCACTGAGCACGGCCCTGACTAATATGGCAGCTTCCCAGGCCTGGGTGGTGGGGTGGAGGAAGGTTCCTGGTTGTTGTCACTTTTTTTTTTAATGTGGCCTGAACTTGGGTCCCCTGGGTGCCCCTGACTTCCCAGGAGACTGGGAAGGGTGGTCTTTTTTTCTAGACTGCTATGTACCAGTTAAAGATGAAGGGTTTTGTTACCGTAGAGGATTAAGAACAGATTTTGAGGACAACCAGCAGTACTTTCTGCCTAAAGTACAAAATTTGGGGAAGGGGTGCTTGGGACCTCCAGGTTGTTTAATTTCTGTGCCACTATAGCTTTTCTAATTGAATTCTGTTGGCATCTGAGAAGCAAGAAGTTCTTTGTTTATTATCATTATGTTAGGGTTTTAATAATAAGCAGGGCTTTAATTTATTCAGTTAAATTGCATCAAATAGCTGCTAACTAGCATAGAAAATAGCAGGTAGTAGAAGATGTGACTGTTTTGCCATCAGAGAGAGGACATTTACTAAGGGAAAGATACAAGCGATTATGAAGATGTGCTTATAAGATATTTTTTAGGAGATGGGAACCTAACTGAATAAGAGCATTTTAAAAAATGATGAATTGATAGTGACACATTGTGATATATTGATTTGATATGTACAAGCGGGGGGAAAAGCAGAATTTGAGTCCATCCAGAAGGCAGGTGGGTAGAACCTGGGTCTGGCTTCCATCTCTGCCATTGGTCACGTGTTCCCTGCCTGTGCTTCTGGCCCAACTTGACTCCTTGAAGGCCTAGGAATGGCCTCCATCTTTGCACTCCTGGTCTCCAGCATGATGTTTGGCACATGTGAGGATTTAACAAATATTTATCACATCATTTCCTGCTACCCGCCTCCCCCCATGTTAGTAACACAAAAGCGGAAGAAAAAATGTTCTACATACATGTATTCAACTTAGAAGCAGTATTTTTGCTTTACGAAGGAACCCAGGCACTTGTTGAGAATGATAAAAAGTTCATTCATGGCTGTGAACTCCCTCTGTGTGTGTATAAAATCTGTTAATATATAGCATGTTCTGATGTGAATCAACACTTTATTTATTGCGGTACTGGGGAAGGAACCCAGGGCCTTGCATGTGCCAGACAAGCAGCTCTCCCACTGAGCAACATCCCCAGCCCTAGAATCAACACTTAAAATACAGCAGGTGAGATGTTGTGTAGTCTGCATAAAGGTCTGTATTGCAAATTATACAGAAGTAGTGATTTTTGATTGTGCTTTTTGGTTCTGCAGTTTAAACAGTCTGTGTTTTTCCTTTTTCTTTAGAACTTCCTGTTACTTGATGAGATATCACGGCATGACTCCCAGCTGCCACCAGAGGGTAAAATGATAGTGCATGTGCAGGATTTTACTGCTTTCTGGGATAAGGTAACATATCCTCTATTACAAGGTCATGACTTCCAGAAGACAGCAGGTGCCTTGACTTCATAGGAATTTTGAGATTTTACTTATTGTGTAATATAGAGTGGTGCTTACTAATTTACTGAGAGTTTGTTATAAAAATTCTCAAAATCAGGAGTAAGATTTGCAATCAGTAGGAAGTATGTATAAAATCAGCATAAAGTGTTTGACAAGTTGTTCTTTATCACAATTTCAAAAAAACCTTTCATTGCTGCCTTAGTTTGGACTTGATGTACCTGAGTTTAGACATTGGTAAGGTTAGATCTATAGGACGGAGTAGTCTTGGGGTGTGGCATGAACTGTGTTAAATTAATAACTCCATTATAGATTGTTTTAGAGACCCGGGGGAGTCAGTGTACGTTTTTTACCTTAATGTGTTCAGGTCATCTTACTACATACTGAGAAAAGCCTGTGAATTGGATTTTTGCTGGGATTAGAGGGGTGGGGGCTCCCTTATTTTGTGCCTCTGGAGGGTACGGGCAGCCCAGGCAGGGAGGAGAGGAGGCAACTTGATTTACTGAGGAGATTTAGGCAAATGGGAAGAACAACAGGACCACCTTCAAGAAATGCTCAGACTGGCAGCTGCCTGCCCCCCGCGCCCCTTGCCTGCTCTCCAAGGCTTCTCACTTGTGCTGCTGGTCTTCTGTGCAGAACTCCCTCTCAGTCTGGGTCAGTCTGGAAAACAGAAGACACAGCATAGGAGAGGAAATTTCATTCAGGGAGTTTGTTACCTAAGTGACGAAAGCAGAAGCGGCCGTGGTCGAGATTGGCAATGGCAGGAACCCACTCCCACCCCTAGGGCCGCAGGGAGTGTCTCTCACAGGATGCTGGCCGCTGGTGGGAGCTGGAACCATGGCGCCAGGGGCTATTTTCTGGGTTCTGGGACTGCAAAGGTTGCTTGAAGCAGGAAGGTGGAGCTGGAAGGACCAGCCTCTGACTAGGCTCTGTCCTTGGCTGAACTTGAGCTGGCTGGAGTCTGGCAAGCACAGTTTGCAGGAGTGCAGGACAGACTGACAGCCAAGCAGGTGGTTGAGCAGCAATCCTTCCCAGCTCCTCTCTGCTCCCCACTTCAGTGGTGAATGTCAAGTCATGGACTCGTCCCTTCTGTACCTGCCCTTGTCTCATAAATGTTTCCTGCATCTGATGGAATGCTGCCCTCTCTATGAGCTCAGCAGCAATACATTCGCAGACACAGAGAAACACATCATTGCACCTTTTGCACATGGGAACTTGTGCAGGCTTTTCTGACCTGGCAGTTTCTCCCTGCCTGCTTGGCACGTCCCAGCCTGTGGGTTCATGGGAAGCTCACTAAAGTCCCACTGTACAGAGGTACTTGGTGAATGCTGCTGAAATTAGATAAAGCACCGAGGTACCAACACATAGCTTGTAGGACCTGTTACCAGATTTCTTTTGTACCAGACTCTGCAGTGTTGTCAAATGGGCTGGTTTCTTCTTCTGAGGATGAAACATATTCTCAGCCTCTTTTGTAGCTGCCCTCGCAGAACACTTCATCTGTCTGACCTTGTCTGAAGATGATACTGCCCCGGGCTGGGGGATCCTTGGGTCATGTGACCCAAGTAGGGAGGGGCACAGATATGGGGGTTCTCAGAAGCTGAGGTGGAATGAGGAGTGTGTTGGCTGGTTGGAGGGATGTGGACTCCATCTGCAACCACACCAGAGAGTCTCGCCAACCCAGCTCTCATTTATAATCTGCGTGACTAAGCTGTAGGTCATAGTCCTGTGGGACCTCCAGATCTCCACAGGGGCAGGGTTTGTTCTCTCCTACATCCCCAGGGCCTTGTCTGGCTCGGAGTTGGAGCTCCTCAGTGTAGGGGGAGCCTGGATGACCAGGATGGAGGGGTGGAGCCCCCTTGGCCATCGAATGCTGCCCCCTTCTGGTATGGTAGAGCAGCGCACAGTCACCTGTATGGGGCCAGATCTGTATTCTAACCAGAACCTGAGGGGTGTGATGGGAGATGGGTACTGTACAGTTGTCCTCTCTGCCCGAGGTTCTGCTCTTCAGAAGACTTCAGGATCCTGAACTCCAGGTTCATTTTTGAAGAATCCTTTCCTAGAGTCCAAAGGCTGTATTGCCTTTGATTCACTCTTGATTGTTTTTCTATATGATAGAATACATCCTGGTATGTTGTACAAAACCCCAGGCCTTTAAGAGGGCTCCTCACACAGGGCTTGGGGCTCAAAGTTTACTAGATCTTCAGCCACGGGGTACAAATGGTCAAGACTTCAGATCTACGCTGTGGGAAATGCAGATGGGGATCCTAGCTATGAGAATAAAGCCCCCAGATGACTCTTCAGTAGCAGGTCTTTTTACTTCACTTTCAACAGTTACGTCAGCTTTTTTGTGATTGTGATGAATGTCAGGGTTTGAACAAAAGTTCTTGTAGTTGGTGGTTACTACTCTTGAGGTTCTATACAATTTAAAACCATTCTTTTCCTTATTTTTACTGCCTTTTTCTTAAAGGATAGGTAATTCAAAGTACCGATTGTCACTGAATGAGAAAAGGGAGCCTCATTTTGGTTTATCACGCTGTGCTGATCTTTTCCCATCCTCAGCCTGCATACTTGGATCTGCCAGTTGATTTTGTAATATTTGGAAGTTCTGTGCAAGAGTGAATCTGATTTGGTGTCCTAAAGAATAAATTGAACTGAGAAACTATAAAACAACTTTAATTTAAAAAAAAAACAAAAACAAAAAAATGAGTGATTATTGAGAATTTTCTTGACGTTTAGTAGAGGTTATGTATTCCTTATCTGAAATGCTCATCAAAAGAATTTGAGATTTCAGGTATTTTTAGATTTTGGAATATTTATATGTCCATAATGAGGTATCTTGGAGATAGGACCCAAGTCTAAATGTGAAATTCATTTATGATCTACATATACATGGCCTAAAGGTAGTTTTATACAAGAAGGTTAGATGTGGAATTTTCTACTTCTGAGATCCAAAAGGTTCAGATTTTGGATTTTGGACTTTGGGATCAGGGATGCTCAACCTATACATGTCATGTGTATAGTTTTAAATCTCTTGTTTTTCCTTTAATTTGTCCTTTTTAGATACATACGACAGAGTATATTTTGACATATTTATACAAACATGGCATAGCTTATTCTAATTGGGATCCCAGTTAAATCTCTTTATCTTAGAATTTATGCAGTATTCAGAAATGTGGTTCCTGATACTGTAGGAGTACTCTAGCCCCTTCTCCTGCTGTGCTGGACTGTGCGTGGTGGAGATGTCTTCAGTGTTTGTAGTAGAAGCACAGTGTTGATCCTGGCCCAGCAGGAAGGTAACATGCCACAGGTGTAGAACAGACTTTCCACTTTGACCCACGATCCTATGCTGCCCTTCATTTGTTCCCCTTTTGTTGTTGAGTTAGACCTTTGGTTATACAACTGACCATCATTTGTAGGTGTTCACTTGCAGAGAGCGTATGATATAAAGTGCCTTCCTGCTTGTCAAGCATTACTCATACTCAGTCTTTTTCAACTAAAGTTGGAGAGTTCAGTGATGATTTTTAAATTGTTTCTTAAGGACTGGGAACGCCATGTACTCATGCTGCCACCTTGTGGAGGTTGGTGAAACGGAAGATTAAAACCAAGTGAAAACTCAAATGGTTAAAAACCTTCCATATTGAATATTGTATTAAGAATATTATTTTAACCCTATGTACATGTATGATTGCACAAATTGTATGACTCTACTTCATGTACAACCAGAGAAATAAGTTTTACCCCAGTTGTTTACAATGAATCAAAATCAATAAATTAAAAAAAAAAAAAGAATATTATTTTAGGCAACGTGTGGTGACGCACGCCTGTAATCCCAGCAACTCAGGAGGCTGAGGCAGGAGGATTGCAAGTTTAAAGCCAGGCTCAGCAACTTAAGCACCCCTGGGATCCTTGGTACCCCCCCCCAAAAAAAAAGGGGGGGGATATTATTTTAATAAGTCAGTGTGAACTGGGAAGTTTTCATTTCAAGAGGATGGCCTTGTCATTTCTGCTACTTCAATGCTTTAGATGTCTAGTGCTGTATGCAGGTGGAAATCTGGTGCAAGGTGCTTCCTTAAATACTAAAGTTGCTGGAACTGCTATAAACCCCACAAAGAAATGTGGTTGGATGAAAAGAATGCTAGGACATGCCATTAAAATAGGAAGAAGAACAATGAGGGATATGTTCATGTGTGACTGTTGCTTTATTTTCTGTACTTTCTGGAGAGATTTCTATTATTTTATTAAAATAGGCACTTTTTTTTTTTTTTTTTTTTGGTAAACTTTAATTTGTAGGCATTGGAAACCCCAACCCTACAAGGCCTCTCCTTTACTGTCAGACCTGGTGAACTGCTAGCTGTGGTCGGTCCTGTGGGAGCTGGCAAGGTAAGTTCATGATGTCTGTGGCAACTCAGGCCGCACCACATTCCACGGGAAGTTCTGGAGTGGAGCCCAGAGCTGCACTTAACGCAGTTTTGAATCGACTGTACCTGGAATGGCCCTTCTCAGCATGTTCCGTGGGACTTTAGTTTTGCAAGAAGCTTATGTCATCCAAAGAGTTTGCCTCTCACATATTGTAATAGCTTTAGTGCTTCATATGGTACATTTGGGAACTCATTGTCTAAAAGTTGGACACATCAGGGAAGGAAGTTATGTGACCACCATTCAGGATGCAGTGGCTGAGGAAGTGGGGACTTCCTCTTGTCAGGGCATTCCCTAGATGCTACAAGACATCTGGAGACTGTCCATCTTTAAACATGTCCTTGTGATTCATAATGTCACGTCAGTGCACATGTAGTAAAAGTAAGTCCATGGGTGGTGCTGTGCTTGGAGCAGGAGGTACACATATAAGTCAGACCCAGTCATGCCTTCAAGGAGCTCCCAGTTTCTGGGGTCAGACAGAGACAGACAGTTTCAGTTCAGTGCTGGAAGCACTCAAATAGTGGCCATCACAGGCATGTCACGTCTCTGTACTGTGAAAGACGAGAAGGAAATGCACATGCACACTTAGACTTGTGCATTCGAAAACAACAAAGTAATCTAAATGTAGCATGTACAGATGGCAGGGTGATTGCTTGCTTTTATGATGGATTTTTGCTCTCCAGAGGTCCTCTAAATAAAAAAACTTCCCTAGTGCATTGGATATATTATTTCTTTATAGCTTTTCTGGAACAAGTATTTGGTTAAGTAAAGTATGAACCATGGGTAACAATTGCATTCATTTTCTGATATATGCAGTATATATCATGCAGTGTCACCACAACACTCAACGGCACACAGCATTTCATGTAGCAGTCTTAATTACCTGTAGTAATTGCATATAGCATTTCAATGGGAGAAACTCCTTTGGACACAGTAGATTGTCACACTCTATTTTGTTAATATTCCTTATAAACATTAGTTTACCTTGACCTATAGTGATATTTCTATTTCATTGAAGTGTCTAGTGCTGCCTCTTATCCTGTTTTTAAATGAAAGACTGATGTGCGTCCATTCCCAGGGCTCTCCTTCCTTCCCAGTGCTGACCGCGAACGTGTTTTTTACTGTCCCTTCCAGTCCTCCCTGTTGAGCGCTGTGCTGGGGGAGCTGCCCCCGAGTCAGGGGCTGGTCAATGTGCATGGAAGGATCGCCTATGTTTCTCAGCAGCCCTGGGTGTTCTCGGGAACTGTGAGGAGTAACATTTTATTTGGGAAGAAATATGATAAAGAACGCTATGAAAAAGTAATAAAGGCTTGTGCTTTAAAAAAGGTGAGTGACGACTTGAATTTCATGTCCTTGAATTACTAGTACTGTTGTTAGTTTAAACTACCGGATTTTCGCAAAATTTATTTTGACAGACTTTTGAATGTTATTTAATACTCTAAGCTTGTCTTCTGGGAAAACACACACATAGGCACTCTCACAACTCTGCTGGTTTACTCGTGGTGTGATAGTGACATTCACCTGACCCGTTTTGGGGGATTTGGTTGGGTTTCGTGAAGTTCTTTTGACTTTTTGTTTTTTAAGTGGAAAATTCCAAAGATTTGCAAAAGTGAGGATAACAGCATATTAAGCCTTCACGTACCCATCGCCCTGCTTCACACATGGTCAGCCAGTGACCAACCTGTGCCATCTGCACCCCTGCCCTCTGCAGGCACCCCTCCCCCCCTGTTATTCTCAAGCAGACCCTAGACTTCATGTATTTTATCTGCAAAGTTTTTCATTATTTATCTTTAAAAGATAAGACTCCTTTGAAAAAAAATCAGAACTTTATACCTAAAGAAATGACAGAATTCCTTGATGTGGTTGACTTTCTAGGCATCACGTATGGTTCTTTAATTATCTCATTAGGAATCTTTGTTTAACCTGCTAGTTTGAATCAGGATCCAATAAGAACTGTACCTGTTACTTGGTGGTCGATGTGAGCTGCCTGACCATAGATTCCTTGCTCTACCTCATTTATTTATTTTTTTGGTACTGGGAATGGAACCAAGGGGTTCAGTGTACCAGTGAGCTACATTCTCAGCCCTCTTTTTTTATAAAAAAAAAATTATTTTAAGACAGGATCTCACTAAGTTTCTTAGGGTCTTGCTAAGTTGCTGAGCTGGCCTCAAACTTGCAATCCTCCTGCCTCAGCCTCCCAAGTTGCTGGGATTACAGGTGTACACCACTGTGTCCGTTCCATTGGGTTTTTGACTTGTACCTTATTTTTAAAAGTAAACAATGTTTTAAAATTTATTTTCAATACTGCATCATTTCACCAGTGAGAGATTATTTTCAGGAATGACATTGACTGTCACAAAAATGGCAAGATGAAGGATTTTATTAAATGTTGTGGCAAATGATTGATGAATATAGTTATCTGAATATAAGTTGGCAAAGGATGAACTACATATTACTGATAAACACTATGATACCCTCTCTGGGTTAAAAATTGGTGAATAGGGCTGGGGTTGTGGCTCAGTGGTAGAGTGCTTGCCTAGCATACATGAGGCACTGGGTTCAGTCCTCAGCATTGCATAAAAAATAAAGTTATTTTAAAAAATCCTTTAAAGAACTTGGTGAATAATGGCAGCAAAAGGCTCTCTGCAGGCTCTGTTCAGTATGGCTGGATGTCCAACTGTTCTTTTATGTTTTGTGTGAAAGGCCAGACAATTTTCAGAGGGGTGGTGTTGAAGGTACCTAGCCAGCTTTGTGAGGAAAGCATAATTTTGCTCAAACACTGGCTTGAATGGCATAGATTGTATTGGTAAGCAGCATTTTATGATAGTGTGGAGATAAAAAGATAATTGTTTAATGGGCTTTCATTACCTTGTCCTGAGTTATTGTTAATGAGAGACTATGTCACAAATGACATCAAGCAATGATGAGATGGATTTTTGTTTTTTAATTAAATAATTAATTTTTGCATTACTAGGAATTGAACCCTGGGGTGCGGCACAACTGAGCTCCATCCCCAGACTTTTTTTCATTTTGAGACAAGGTCTTCGTTAAGCTGCCCAGGCTAGCTTAGAACTTGTGGTCCTCCTGCCTCAGCCTCCTGAGTTTCTGGATGACAGGCTTTGAATTTTTATTGAATAGTATATATACTGTATGAGCAAAGGAGGGGGAAGCAAATGTAGAACAGTGATCATAACGGATCTCATTAATTGAGAGTCCTCCGGGTGTCAATCATCTCTGGTTCTTTCGATCACGTGCGTACGCTCTCTCTCCCTGTCATGTTTACACACACGAGTACACAAAGGTAACCGAGTTTTCGGGCTTTTACTGTAATTTCTTGGTCTTTGATGCTACTCTCCTTATTGGCCCAGTGGGGTCTGCAGACATGGAGTGGCTCACCTGAACACTTGCAGATCAAGTTCAGACGGCTGCATGACTGCAGATTCCATTCCTGCCTGTGCCCTGCCACTTCTCAATTGATGCTCTTTATAAGACAGAACTATTTAAAAACTGGGTGATTTATGAATGTGAGCATGGAAAAAAAAAAAAGGATCTCAAGCATTTCCTTCTTACCTTAATCAGGTTCAACTCCTGATGCTCATGTGAGGCTCCACAGTCCCATATCAAGCCAGCCTTTCTTCCTCCCCAAGGTTGAATATCTGCCATGGAAAGCGGGACAAGGGCTGCTGTTCAGCATCTCCCACAGCCACGTGGGAGGCCTGGACCAGTAACAGGGACAGTGTCTGGGGCTTGGGCCTCCTTAGGGCTTCTGCATGGCACACAGACTCCAGTGGGAATGGAGTCCCCTAGGGTTGGGCTGCATAGTGGCCCTGACGATGGGGATGTTTTATATGCTGTTTATGAACATGGACTTGGATCCTGTTCTGCTGAAGGGCACAAGTGCCCCCTGCACACGTTCCCATCCCCTGCTGAAGGCAGCCTGGTGTGCAGAAATAGAACTGAGCGGGAGTCCTGGCCCAGCCTGTCCCTTCCATGTTGTCACTTTGAATACAGCATCTTGCTACCTTGTGGTGTCCTCTGGTGTCTCCTGCAAAATGAGGACATTGACTGAGATGTTTTGCAGTTTCTGAAATGCCGCTGGTGATTCTACTTAGCAGGACATCAGCAAGATCATTAAGAAACCGTGGAACCACTTAATACTTAAGAGAGCCTCAGCCAGTCTCCTCTGTGAATTCCTGTGTCAGTGTGTGGCCAGGAGGTGGCCCCAGACGAGAGGAGTATCCTGGGATTATTGTGGCCTGTGTTACATAGACTGCAGGTGTGGTGAGGAGGCTCCGCCATTGGAGGGAAACTGTCCTGGGTAGCTCTGGGCCTTTGCCTCAGTTTCTTTTCTTATTAATTGGGGGAGATATGGGTTGATCTTACTATACCTGTGAAGTGCAGACATGCCAGGTTTTGGTAAGTGGTAGCTTTTGGCACTATTATAGCCCTTTTATCTAAATCAGTTAGTCAGCGATGAGTCAAATAAAGATTTCTCCTCATGGTTCACTATTACCCTCCTTCCCATAAAATCCTGGAAGAAAAAAAAACAGAAAAAGGCAGGATCTCTCATTCAGTATATTGATAACAACTAAATGCTTTGTACTGGATCTAATTGAAGTCAATTTATAAGTTCATGGAGATGAAACATTTTTGAGATTAACTAATGAGATGAAATGATAATTCCCATGTAGGAATAGCCATAGTCAAAGTGATCTTGTAGCGAGTTACTGAACTTGGCCCAGGGAGCAACCTAATCATGTTGGCATGGTGGTTAAAATCCCAGACCCTGTGGTCAGACAGTACTGGGATCAAAGTCTCAGTTCTTCTTAACTGGGAGTATGTTTGGATGATTGTTGAAAACTCAGAAGCCTCAGTTTCTCCATCTGTGAAGTGGATGTAGTAGAACTCTCAACCTCATAAGGCTTGTGAGTGTGGAACGTGATTATCAATTTAATACACTGGATCCCTTGGCACATGAGAGGCTTTATATTAATGCTAGCCCTTTAACCCCCAAATATTGGGGAAAATCTCCTCGAATGTAACATATTAGGAAGAAAGTGTCTGATGATTGAATTTCTATTTTTTGATTTGACATTTGTTTAGTTCTTCATAGAATACTGAAAAAAAAAACAGCAATAAAAATATAGTTGGGTTACCTCAATAATAAACACAGTGCAATATATTAAGTAGCATTTGTCTGCACGTTATCCTTTTACCCTTGACTACCTTTAGGTAATACATGTTCATACGTGTCGGTGATAAGTTCAAGTGTGATTTTTTCCACATAGACCACCCCTCTGGGATACCCACAAGTTTATAGTTTTTTACTTATTTATCACATTCCTGCCAACTTGGACATTTTTTTTTCAGTTTGACCTGACAGTTAAGGAATCATTATTATTATGTCTTTATTTCTCCTTTTCTCAATTGGGATAACTATATGGATTCCCTGTGACTTAGGAGGAAATAAGAAATACTGAGTCACGCGGGCTGCAGGAAGGCGATCTCAATATGGAGGCTTGAGTTGATACTGAAGTGGGCGAATGGAGAGGGCTTCAGGTTTTCAGTTGCTTTGGTATTGTCTGCATTTTATATATCTTTCACCAACCACTTGGGCCAACATGAACTGAAACAGTAAAATGCTCTGTTTAGAGATGAGCTCGGTTCAGATTCCAGCCCTCTTCATCATCTCTGAGAGTCTCTGGGCCACTTATACTTTATCTCCTTTCCCTTGTCTGTCAATGGGGCCAGTACTTCACTTGCAGATCATAGTGAGGGTTAGAGATGAGACTGTGCATCCAGTTGTGGAAATGGGTGCCTGGTTCTTATCATCCAGGAGCTGACCAATGGGGAGAGGAGCTGAGCGCGCGCACACACACACACACACACACACACACACACACAAATAATGAAGCAGAATAAGGCGAGTCCTTCATGAGCAATGTAAAGAAAGTCTGAGGAACCCACTGGAAAGAGGCGTGATTTCTAACTGGGGAAACGGATGGTTTCATAGAAGAGAAAGTTTGAACTGGGCCTGGAAGGTGGTGAGTCACTGATAGGCCACAAGAGGAGTGGCAGTTCTACATGGAGGAAAAACTAAGCAGAGACAGGAGATCCCTGCCCTTTGGCTCTGGGCCCCTGCTCTCCTTCTGCAGGGCCTCAGGGCCAGCAACCTCTCCATGGGGCAGCCACTATCATGGAAGGGAACATGGTGTGTTTCTGGCCTTCTGGCATCAAACCAGCATAGCCACTTCCTGATTTTCCTCTGGTTACTTGTCTCCTCTTTGGAGAAACCAGCTGTAGGTGGAGTCAATGGGTTAAGTTTTGCTGAGTGATAACTAAGGTGAGTGTGAGTACCTTCCTTTCCCTGGGACGTTTGACACATAGGCTCAGCTAAAGCTTTCCCTCGCCCAGACCAGGAAATCATGGTTGGGAAATTAGCCTGACTCAGACTTCATTTCAGATCCTTTTCCCTATGAGAGACTTGTCCGTAGGTTTGAAGAATTACAGCATTGCAGGTTGTAGTATCAAAGTTCTTCCGCCAGACTTAGAGACCTTCTTCTTCCCCAGTTATGCTAAATGAACCCACTTCTTTTTCCCTAATTAAGTGAAAAGAGTGGATTTGAAGTGTCTTCTGTGAAAATGGCTTTTTAAGATTGCTATGCTACCCTCTGGTGCCACTTTGAGAGGAAACAGCACCCAATCAAGGCATAGAACTAATCAGAACACCTTACACGAATGGTCAGCAATGAAACAGGGGCCACATAACCAGTGTGTAGGGCGGAGGCTGGGGATCTTTATTTTAAATCAAAACTTATTGTTTTTCCTGAAAACTGAAAGCAAGAGATGACGTCCACCTCTGGTTGCAGCAAAAGAACAAAATAAGAAATACCACATTTTCATACCAGTGCGATTGCTGCTTTTCCCTTGAAAGTAGTCCAGCTCAGCTTTGAGTCTGTGGGGAACTGTGTTTCTGAGTGTCATTGTGAGCTGTGGGGGGTGGGATACTGGAAATAGTCTCTTTCTCTCTTCCCTTGGGGGGCGGGGTGTGTTGTGCTTAGTGTGATTTGCACTGTGCCCGGAGTTCCTCTGTTGGTTGTACCAGGAATTCTGTCTGCAGGCACCAAGTGTACAAGTGAATTCTTGTTCTTTTTTCACCTGTAGAGGGTGTTCATACTCATTTTCCTTTGGTTCTCACAGCATCCTGTGAGTTTAGTAATTCCTGACCACCCTGTAGAAATTGGACTTTCCTTCTGGAATTCTATCCCCCAAATCAGCTTCCTTTGATTTTTCTTAATACATATCACCATGTACATGTGTGTTAATTTTTCATATTGTCAAATCTCCCAGCATGGAAACTGGGACTTTGCTTCCTTCCCTGCTGGAAGTCACTGTGCCCAGATCAATGTCTGGCCTATGACCAGTTCACAATACATACTTGTTAAAATAGTTGAGGACATAAAATACTCTGGAAGACTACAGCATTAAAATGCCCCAAGAGTTTTCTTGAAAGGGTCAAAGTTACAGTTTAGTCACTATGAAATATATCCATTGCTGGTGATCAAATATGCTTGTATTTCTGAAGAACTGCTGCAAAGATTAGGGTGGTGACAGGAGAACAATTTTAAATCTTTTTTCCCTTTTCCTGTATTTCTCCACATAGGACTTACAGCTTTTGGAGGATGGGGATATGACTGTGATAGGAGATCGGGGAACCACACTGAGTGGAGGGCAGAAAGCGCGGGTGAATCTTGCAAGGTAAATGCCTTTCTGCCTCTTCTGGTGGTGGTACACGTAGAACCTGCTTGCCAAGGGTTGGGTCCAGTGGGAAACATTGGTTTTGGGTTATTTCATTGGCACTTGGAATAAACATTCAGTTGGTGAAATGGGATATGATTCCCAGGAAGGAGTTGGTGAGTGGGATGTGTTCTGCCTGACACCTTTTCCCATTTTCTAGAGCAGTCTATCAGGATGCGGACATCTACCTCCTGGACGATCCGCTCAGTGCAGTGGATGCAGAAGTCAGCAAGCACCTGTTCCAGCTGTGAGTCTGCTCATGTCTTACCTCACATCTACTTTCAGGAGCTCTTTCAAATAGGCTCAGGGAAGGCCTTGTAGCTCAGAAGGTTTAGCTCGTCCCGTTTTGTGTCCCTCTGCCCCTCTCATCTGCCTCACGAAAGATCCATTTTAGAGAAAAGTTTCCATTTGTGTGAGGTCAAGGTAGGGAAATGCAGGAGATGTCAGCGTGTTGAAATGAGGGGAGCACATGCATTGGGGAGTTAAGGAATGGATGGCTTTGGGTGTATCCAGACCCCAGGAAGAAGGAGGATGATGTACAGTTTTTAAATTGAGGGTGGGATTTGGAGACTGGTGCTGACTGTTGGTTCTTTTCCTCCATGGTTTGTGGCTCTTGAGTGGTGAGAATTTCAGAACCAATGCAGGGCTTTTGTGGAAAGACCTTTTCGGTTTATGCTTTCTTATCTGTGGGTTTAGAAATAATTAGTAGTTTAGAATTTAGGAACGATTTGTTCCATAGCAGAGTATGGCTTCAGGAGTTCAATGCTACTTCATGGAGTCTTAATAAAATGAAGGCTTAAGACCCTCAGCAGTGAAGGGTTAGCTTGTATGTGCGGCTGGGCTTCTGCAGTCCAGTGCAACTCCTTGCTTGCATGTGGTTTTTCTGCAGTTTGTCTTTGGTTCTTGCTTAACCACTGAGCCAGTGAGGTAGAAGACTGGAGTCTTCTCTGTGTGCTGTAACCTATGCAGATGGACACTCCCTATGTATTCTAGATTGACCTTTTCAAAGCTTGTGCACTTGGTCCTGCTAAAACAGTATCTGATCATGCACCCCTCCCAACCCCATTTAGCTTACTGCACGTCATTCACCTTGCTAAGGGCAATGAGCCCCTTTGGTTATGCTGGTGGAAGCCCTCTGTGCATGCTGAAGATAAATGCTCTGACAGATGTTATAGCATGACACATCTTAGTTTGCCAGGGAGGGGGACAGTAAGCCAAAAAGAAGTTAATGACCTGCAGTGGGCAGACTATGGGAGACAAAAAGTTTTGATCTCATTCTTACCCTGAAGGAATTTGTTTCTACATGTAGTTTATAAAGACAAACACTTGGGAAAAGTTCAACATACCCAAGACTTAAGGAAGGTTCAGTGTATAAGGTCCTGTGGTAAGCTGCAGAAGTAGGCAGCTGCATGTATTCTGCTGAGATCTGGATGCTCACTGTGGCCTGGCTGTGCTGAGAAGTGACTTGTGTTCCTGCAACCTGTGGAGGTTTTGGAGAGGCCAAGGATGGAATTAAATTCCTTTTGGCAAAAGAAATAGTAAAAGCAGAGATGTAGATACAGGAACAAGCAAGGCACAGAAAGAGGACCCCAAGCAGGCAAGTCTCTGTCAAGCAGAGGGTGTCGATTATAGAGAAAGACATTTGGAAATGCTCACCATAAGGTCCTGAGTTATTCACCTTGGGCTACTGTAACAAAACACCATAGGCTGGGTTGCTTAAACAGTCGAAATTTGTTCTTTAATGGTTTTGGAGGCTGGAAGTCTGAGATGGGGTCATAGACTGGTTTGGCCCCTCCTGTCTGCTTACTCGTAGCCTCCTGTCCCTGTGTCCTCAGTGTATTTCCTCCTTCTGTATCTGTGCCTAGAGTTCCTCTTCCTAAAAGGACAGCAGACAAACTGACTGCAGGCCCACCCTCACAGCCTCATTTTAACTGATTACCTTAAAGGTCCTTCCTCCAGATCGTAAGGTGCTGCGGTTGGGCTTCCACATACAAAACTCGGGAATCCACAGTCAGTCCTAAATCGCAAATTAAAGATGGATTCAAGCAGAGTGAGACAATCACATCGCCAGGCTCTGGACTCCAAGGGCCCAGATGCAAGGTCATCCGCTGAGTGTGGAATTATGGGGTGGAGGGTCACTAAATGTTTCCCCATCAGAGTAGAGACATAAATGTGTCTGGTACTGGGGTGATGAAAAAATTCTGGAAGTGGAAGGTGTTGAAGGTTCCATAACATGAGTGCACTTTCTACCACTGCGCTGTCCACTTAAGAGCGGTTACAGTGGTCAGTTTTGGTATGTTTGTTTAACCACAATCAAAAAATGTGCCTGGTAGCATTGACTATTTCCAGAAAGCAAAAAGTGGGAGCAGCTGGCACTTGACTTTAGCTACAGCTTTCCCATCTGACCTTCCTTTCTTGCCCACTCCTGACTGACTTGATGGCTTTTCCTTTGGGCCGAGAAGGGTCTTTGTCACTTGTACGATTCTTGTCCCCTCAAATTCCTCATTAGTTGAGAAGCAATTCCCAGTGGGACTCTGCAGTAGAATCTCTCGGGAGGAGAGAGGAAGGCATTCTAATTGCTAGGTCTCAGTATGCAGATTGCAAGAGCTCCCCCAAGTTTTCCGGTGAACACGAAGGTGTTTATAAAGTCCTCTTGCACCTTTAAGGTTTAATGACTTTGGATATACACTTGATAGAAGCAAGCTTGTTAAAATTGTCGTTTGCTAATCAGAACCACATTCTTTGGGGAAACTTAGAGCAGGGAGCACGAATGCAATTTAGGAAATCACTCAGCAGCGACTGGAGAATGTTCTCAACGAGTTAGAAAATTGGATTGAACAATATGCTATGAAAGATGGCGGTTGTGTTGAAGCTTAGAAATGTGAAGTGTTTTGTATTAAAAATGAATGAATTACACTTCTGTTTGCCATTAACAGTCTTACTTCAATCATGAATATACATCCAAGGCATTAAGGTTTGCGAGTTTTACAACTATATGTTGTAAACACAGGAGAATCTTCACATGCCGAAGGTCAGGGGTCCTTGGATTAACCGGTGCCAGGCTGATCTGTTGCTAGCCTTGGATCTGGTCTGTGAGTGTGCGGAGGTTCCCCAGAGCCATTACACCTGCTGACCTTCCCCTTCTCCAGATATTCTCAGGACTCACGTGTCACCTCCTTGCAGACAAGTCTTTCCTGACCACTCCCTCTAAAATAGCAGCCTTCCCCTTGCTTTTTCTTCATAGCTCACATCATGACCCAATAATGCATTTTCTGTTAGTGTGTCTCCTCTTTATGATGCAGGGTGTTGTCTGTTTGGCACTGAGAATGGTGCCTGGTATCATGTAGCTGCTCAACCAATGTGTGTTGACTGAAAGAATGAAAGTAGTGAGCCTGTCTTCCTTCTTTGTGTCACCTGCCTCACAGTGTGGGTCAGCCCTGAACAGTCCTGGTGTAGGATACCAGTCTTTGTATAGGCTCATTGCTGAACCAGTCTGTCTTTTTATGGCACAGCCAGGTAGGGTGGTTCACATCTGCAGTCACAACTCAGGCCGACACAGGAGGACTCCTTGAGCCCAGCAGTTCAGCGCCAGCATGGGCAACATAGAAGGACCTTATTGCTTTCATGGCTTGGAAATTTTAACTCTAAAAAATTCACAAAGTATTTTCCTGGAGATTTTGAAAAACTCCTAATTCAGGAAAATTTTAATGCCATCAATTATAATATTATTTTGATTATTTATATTAGCTTTTCTATGATGGAAGATGTTAGGAAGAAAACATCTAGAAACCTTGGACTTGGGTCTCTGGGTCCCAGTGACACATATTTGATCGATAACATCTCCCTGCAGATATTTTTATACAGGGCTCATTGGCAGGTAATTTTGAGTTAAGGAGAAACGGTTCCATGGAAAGCTTGAGTATTTTACCCGAAGAGAGGTTTAGTCAGTGGACAAACTTAGGTCTGAAATAACAAAGTAAGACACTTGAAAGAATGAAGTAATAATTTTCATCTGTACAAGTTGAGGTCTTGGTTTTGATCATTGGCCCGGTTCCAAAAGCATCTTCTATTTATGACTTGCCAATCCTGAATCAAAAGCCCAGAGCTGGTGGATTGGAGGAAGGGTCCAGGATGGAGATAACATTTACTGAGCATAGTTATGTTCCAGGCTTTTTTCAGGGAGTGGTGTTTTAATTTCTCAGATCATGCCTTTGAGTTGACATCAGCCTTGTTTTGAGATAGGAAGAAAGTGAGGTTCCTAGAGGGTTAGGGCCTCGCCCAGCATTGTGAGGCTGGTAAGAGGGAGCAGTGCTCTGAGGGGCTTGGAATCTGTGTTCTCTAGCATGTGGTATTGTAACCCCATGCCTGACATTTGCTCTGCATAAGGACTGGGAACTCACAGTGTCTGCCAGCAGCCCTGCCATGGTCCCTGGGCCTCATCCTGCCTACCTGAAGATGGGGACTGGGATTGGGCTTCCAGGGTCTGTAATTAAATGTAGGAGCACTTTTGAGGGTTATTTGAACCATTGGATGATTTCCACTATGATTTAGATCATTGGAATTTTGTTCTTTCATTTTTGTATTCAGTCCTAACAGAAGAAAATTGGCTTCTGGGATGGGACTGGGGGTGTTGTGGGGACTGACGGTAGCCTCAGTTCCAGTCATTTTTCTATCCAGGGTCTAGAACATGCACTCTTACAAAGCTTACTGAAAATCTAAGACCTTTCCTGTTTTGGTTAATGTCATAAATCATCACCTAGGAAATAGTCTAAGGAGAAGAGCCACATATTTATATGACATCAGCCTGTGTCTTCCTCATTTCTACATAAAATGCAATAATTAGTGTTTTAGTTAAGTCAGGTTTTTGGAACCTCTGTATTGTTCAATTGTTTTAACATGAAATATGTTAACAGTTAAATTGAGTAAAAAAAATTAACAGCCATTTAGAATTTCTTAGCAGATTAAGCTCTGATTTGCTGCTAGTG
This sequence comes from Sciurus carolinensis, assembly GCF_902686445.1. Lineage (NCBI taxonomy): Eukaryota > Metazoa > Chordata > Mammalia > Rodentia > Sciuridae > Sciurus > Sciurus carolinensis. The sequence continues at coordinate 15,278,736 of NC_062217.1, forward strand.
AGTTTGAGTACCTAGGTGGCTTCATCAGTTTATATTTGCATTTGTATGTAATCCATATTGACATCTGTACTTAAGCTAAGCATCTTCGACTGCTCTGTTGTCTCTGTCTCATTTTAGCTTGGAATGATCTTTTTTTTTCCATTTGGAGTGCCCCCAGTGCATTTTTTCATATTGTACCTTTTACATTCTTAGGTGCATTTGTCAAACCTTGCATGAGAAGATCACAATTTTAGTGACTCATCAGTTGCAGTACCTAAAAGCCGCAAGCCATATTCTGATATTGAAAGATGTAAGTAGTTTCTAAAGACCTGAACTACTCAGGTTGTAGACAGAGGTGTCACCCTCCTTGGGCTTTATGGGAAACTCCCACTTTTTCCTCAATTTCAAGTCCCTTTCCTAGAGCTCAGATTCACATCTTTGAGGATAAATTCAAAGACTTTGTAGAAATTTCACTATTGCATTTTTAAAAATCAAATCCTAAAGTATATAAAATTGCTGCCTTGCACTTACCAAATTACAACTGTTCTAGTGAAATGGTTAATGATAATAAGAATAATAGGTAGATAATTAAAAGCTTTGTTTCCTTTTCCATGACTTAAGTAGAAGAGATTATTTGGAAGTTACAGATATTATGACACCTGTGCACCCATTTGATTGTTCCCCACCATTTTCCTAAAGAGCACCATGCGTTAATAACAAGCGCACAGGTGGAAAGCTGAGCTCCCACCTTCCTGGTACAGCCACTTGCCAGTCTCACTGCACAGGTGCTTCCAAGTGTCTGATTCGTATGGAGCTTGTGTGGTGATGTGTGAGACAAAATCCTGGCAATGGTGGAACTTTCATTCTTCCTGGGGATGATACGGTGGTCAAGATAGAGGGTTGGGGGTTGCCTTGTGGGGACCTGAGTGCTATAGATGCTGAGGGAGGAGCATCTGAGGGAGGGGGCCCTGCAGCTTGGTCCTGAAGAAGGAGGTCATCTGGCACCAGGGAGACCTGGTGCTACAGGACATGGCCCAGAGCTCTGGGGCATGGACCTGGAATTGGGATGGGAGCTATTGTGTGGTTCAGAGCAGGGGAAGGATGTGGTCTGATCTGTGATTTTTAAAATTTTTTTTAAAGAACCCTCTTGGTGCTGGAGGGACTACAGCAGAAGCAGTTAGAAGTCTTTGTAGTTCAAAAGTGGATCAGTTTGCTAGGGCTGTCCGCATAAGTAACACCAACCGATGGTTTAAAATAGCAGGAAATTATGGTCTCTGTTCTGGATCCTGCGAGTCTGACGTCCAGGTATTGGTAGGGCCATGCTCAGTCTTAAGGCTCTTGGGGAGAACCCTTCCTGCCTCTTCTACCTTTGGTGGTGGTCCTTAGCACTCCTTGGCTTGGAGCTGGGGCACTTCAGTCTCTACCTCTCTTGTCACGTGGCATGCTTTGTGTCTGTCTGGGTTTCTTCTGAGGACATCTGTCATGTTGGACTTAGGACACACCCTACTCTAGGATGACCTCATTTTAACCTGATTATACCTGCAGAGATCTAATTTCCAAATAAGGTCACATTCATAGATACCAGAATTTAGGACTTGAACCTGCCTTTTTGGGGGTCACCATCCAACCCATGGTGTAAGTGTGGTTGGGGAGGTGGAAGTTAGAATTTTCAAATTTTGCATCCTTCCTCACCCTTGCTTTATGCCTTAGCATCCTTTAATCCTTGTCATTTGTAGCAGGCCATTGGTCATTCATCCCTGTAGGTCATAAACAGTCCCTGTAGTACCCTTCACATGTTTTCATATTTCCTCTCTGTATTAGACAGCTTTGCATTACTACAACAAAATAGCTGAGGAAGCTAATTTGTAAAGAACAAAAGGTTATTTAGTACACAATATTTGAGGTGATAGGGCAGGTGTTGGCTTAGTTCCGACAAAGCTGTAGTCACATCACAGAGGAGGTGTGTGTGGGGAAGAGCTTACATGGCCAAATAGGAAGTCAGAGACTGAGGTCCCACAGTCCCTTCTGAGGGCATACCTCCGGGACCTAAGAATACTATTCTGGGGAGCAAGTTCTCAAACACCGCAGACCATTGGGAAACACTATTAAACCATTCGTGAACCATGGCACCCTCCCACAATTTCTTGGTAAAATTATAGAAATGACACACAGCGACTATTAGCCATAGTTCACAATATCTGTGTGTACCATTCTCAGAGAGAAATTTCACATTAGTGCAGTAAACAGTTTATATAATGATGGCAGAGTTCTTGCAAAAATCTTTGCCTCCTGGATATTCAATGTACCTAATAAAGCACACTGAGGAACCTGTCAATCAAGGCTCTGTCAAATGAATCTCTCACCCCCAGGAGAATTATAAAAACACAAAGTAGCTACCACGTCAGTAACAGTGTGGCAGTTCTTCCCTCTTCCTCTAGGAATAGAGAGCTTGGATTCCTCAAACTTGAAAACAATTAATTTTATGTGCACCGGGTTGAAACTGGTATGGTAAAACCCAAATGTCAGTAATAGGATGAGCGCACAGTCAGTAGGTGTTAGATTAGCCTTGCCACCAGTCCCCAGATGGGGACTGCTTTTGGGGTCCTGCTTCCTGCTTATTTTGAGGACACCTTCCAGTTCTAGTATCCCCCCAAACAACCAGTTGTCCACTGTAGGGTACCTTGGATGGATTGGGGTCCATCCTGGCTGTTTTTCTGGCCCCTCTCTAATAGCAAAGGGAATGGCTGCCTGTTTTGGCCTCTGAAGTCTCAGTACCGGGCTTCTCAGGAAAATTGTCCTCTCCATACCAGTTATAGTCTCCTTGTGTCTCATTGATCCTGAGTAAGAAGGGGTCATTTCATTAAACAAGCTTGTGAATCTTACTTCCTAAGTGGAACAAGACACAGTGTATCAGGAATAATATTTTTATTCTCCTGTTATCTACCTGTACAAACAACCCAAAGGTGCTATGGGATTTTCCTCAGTGGACAACCTGGGGTGGTATCCAAGGACAGAAGTAGCAGGTGGACTCCTGGCCACCTTGCCCCACCTGACCAACCTTAAATCCAGGGCTCTGTTCTTTGATTTGCTTTGTGTCCCAGGATTTTGTCTAATATTTTATTTGTGGCTCTTTGAATAAATCAAATCAGTCTCATTTCATGGGGTGAAAAAGCAGTGAAGATACTTGTACATTACTTTCTCTAAGTTTGTAAGGGGGAGATGTGAGATGAAGTGTCACATGCACCTTGAATTTTCAGTTGGGATTTTCTTTCATTTGGGGGCAGTTTTAGAGTTAAGACCATGAGGATGCAGTTCATAGGGTCTGTGTCCAGGACTAGTTTATACATCTTGTCCCAGCAGGGGCAGGTGGCCATCTGAGACTTGTTGAGCGATCTCTGCCTGTACACATATGCCCATGTCTGCCTCCTTGTCAGTCAGGTGTCTTTTCTGGAATCTCTTTCCCTATTTACTCTGTTCTACACGAGGCTTATCCCATTTTCCATGTACTCTTAAAATACTATACTGATTACTCCCCTCCCCCTCTATGCTTTTTGCTTGCTTAAATGTAGTATTTATGTCAGTGACCTCCATTCTTAATGTACAATCACACTGCATATCTATATCTACATATAGATATATATCCATATCCCCCAGCACCTAACATAGGACTTAGCAGAAAACAGAATTCTTAGGTATGTATTGAAATAAGTTATACCAGATTTGTCAACCTGGATTTCATACCTCAGGACAATCCTAGTTTAAGACCAATTAATCTTCGATCAGTATTCATTTGGATTAGATTAATATTAGCCCATGCAAATGTATTTCTGTGAAATTATTTTTTTTAGGGCAAAATGGTACAGAAGGGAACTTACACTGAATTTCTGAAATCCGGAGTCGACTTTGGGTCTCTTTTAAAGAAGGAAAATGAGGAAGCCGAACAGTCTCCAATTCCAGAGACTCCTACGCTGAGGAATCGTACCTTCTCTGAGTCTTCTGTTTGGTCTCAGCAATCTTCTAAACTGTCTTTGAACGATGGTGTTGCAGAGCGCCTAGATGTGAGTTTGGCTCACCTTACAATGTGTCCTGGTTTTGGTGGCTCTTAGGAGCCTCATGAGTCTTTGGTCTACTCTGCTCATGGCATCTTCAATTTGTGCCAGGGTAAATTCTGTGGTTCCAAGGCCTTATTCAGCAGAGTTGGTAGAATTAAAACAGATCAAAGGAGAGCAAGCCTGGTTGGGACTGTCTTTTGGGTGTGGGCTGGAGAACCTCATAGATACCAGTAGTGGATATACAGCTAGACATTCCCAAGGGATGTGTGACTGACATTGATGTCAGAATTCTTGACTTTATTATTGGTCATCCCTACTTGCTCTGGTGGCTCCTAGCTCCCCTTTTGCATCCAGAGGCTTAATTTAAAGAACACCTTAGGCTGAGTTCTGCTGTGGCCTGTGTTAAATCAATTACTTTTCCTATTTGTTGTGAAGTTCTGACACTGCAGATGGTTGATGGGATTCTTTTACCCTGTTTTCCCATGGTTCGTGTTAGGCCAGAAGTAGTTTGTACAAACACCTAAGAATTTCCAGCACATGATAGACCCTTTACAGTTAGTTCCTGTCTTTGCTTTATATTCTTTTTTTTTTCCTTGGCTTTTTTTTTTTTTTTTTAATTGTAAACAAATGGGATACATGTTGTTTCTCTGTTTGTACATGGAGCAAAGGCATACCATTTGTGCAATCATAAATTTACATAGGGTAATGTTGTTTGATTCATTCTGTTATTTTTTCCCTTCCCCCACCCCTCCCACCCCTCTTTTCCCTCTATACAGTCCTTCCTTCCTCCATTCTTGCCTCCCTCCCTAACCCTGACCCTAACCCTAACCCTAACCCTAACCCTAACCCCAACCCTAACCCCTCCCACCCCCCTTTATGTGTCATCATCTGCTTATCAGCCAGATCATTTTCCTTTGGTTTTTTGAGATTGGCTTATCTCACTTAGCATGATATTCTCTAATTTCATCCATTTGCCTGCAAATGCCATAATTTTATCTTTCTTTATGGCGGAGTAATATTCCATTGTATATATATACCACAGTTTCTTTATCCATTCATCAACTGAAGAACATCTAGGTTGGTTCCACAATCTGGCTATTGTGAATTGAGCAGCTGTGAACATTGATGTGGCTGTATCTCTATAGTATGCTGATTTTAAGTCCTTTGGGTATAGGCCAAGGAGTGGGATAGCTGGGTCAAATGGTGGTTCCATTCCAAGCTTTCTGAGGAATCTCCATACTGCTTTCCAGAGTGGCTGCACTAATTTGCAACCCCACCAGCAATGTATGAGTGTACCTTTTTCTCCACATCCTTGCCAACACCTATTGTTGCTTGTGTTCTTGATAATCGCCATTCTAATTGGGGTGAGATGGAATCTTAGGGTAGTTTTGATTTGCATTTCTCTTATTACTAGAGATGTTGAACATTTTTTTCATATATCTTTAAGCCATATCTTAGTCATCTTTGAATGCCCAGTGGTCAGCATAGAGCCAAGTATGTCCTCAGCTCATGTGAATCTATAATGTATTTTGAAGTCCTTCAGGCAGAATTCATAAAGCTCCCTTAAAAATAGTTACCCCTTTGTATTGGGAAGGGATTGGTTCTGGGTCCCTTGAGGATACCAGAATCTGAGGATGTCCAATTCACTTACATAAAATGGCACAGTATTTGCATATAACTTATGAATATCCTCCTGAATACTTTAAATCTCATCTAGATTCCTCATAATACCTAATACAGTATTGATGCTGTGTTTGTGGTTGTTATGGTTTATTGCTTAGGGAATGACAACAAGGAGAAATATGTATACGTTCAACAGAGGTACATTGTTTTTCCCCTGGGCATTTTCAGTCTGTGGTTGTGGCACCCATGGTTGCAAAGGTCCAATTATATATTACAGATATTCTTTGTTAGCTAAACCCCCACTGGCCAAATCTGTGAGCCTGAATGATTCTGACAAGCAGCTTGAGATAACATACTATTCCTTCTATCCAAATTTTCATTGCCCCAACTCTTAGAACTCAGTTACTGTATTTGGCTAACATTTTAAGCCTCTGCTTTGTTTTATTTGTTGTGGGTGGTGGTGCTGGGGATTGAACCCAAGGCTACTTCCATTGTTGATTGACATACATAATCTAGAGTGACACATCATTTCCACGTTGTTATCTTTTGATTTTGGTATAAGCTTCAGCATTTACACTTGAACTTTGGTATGTCAGTCATGTGCTGAAAATCATGTTATGCTTCAAGCAAAGCCATGCCATTCTCTTATTTCTGAGAGACTTCTAGAGATGGGATGAGTCAATCCAGGTCAAATGCCTCTACACATCAGTTAGCTATTTGCACACCCTTCTCTATGGAAGAGGTGCCATTTTGGACTCCTACAGCTGCATGTGCCTGTTTTCCCACCCCTTTGCCAGCAGGGGGCACTGGCAACTTCTGAAACTTTCTGGTGTGCTAGCTTGTGCACTACTTTGTCTCTTAACAGCTTTTTTCCCTTCATAGGTAGAGAACGCACAGGCAGTGCAACCAGAGGAAAGCCGTTCTGAAGGAAAAGTCGGCTTTAAGGTCTACAAGAATTACTTCACAGCCGGGGCATCCTGGTTTATCATCATCTTCCTCATTCTGCTGAACATGGCAGCTCAGGTACATAATGACAGTCGTTTGGGCCTCAGGGTGATCTTCGCATACCCAGGCTGTGCGTGCTGCACCTTGCGGTTCACGTGGGGTTTTCAAGGAGGTGCTGCCTGTGAGACCAATAGGAGTGGTGCTAGCTGGGATTATGTGTCCACTACAAAGAGCTTCTAGAGGAAAAGGGCATTGTGGGGGTTTAGAGTTTCAAATTGGTAAGTCATGCCAATGCTGGAATTTTTTCTCCTCCTCCAGGTTTCTTATGTCCTTCAGGACTGGTGGCTTTCCTACTGGTGAGTTGTTTCTGGTTGAACGTGAAAGGCTATAAAATCAGTACCAAGCCTCACTTCTCCAGAGTTCAGGGAAAAAGGTGGACTTTTTTGAGCCTTCTCTCCTCATCCTCGCACAGTTCCCTGAAGAAAACATTAGTGTTCTTGCTGGTAGAGTGTGACCGTAAGGGTCTCTACCCATGTCTCATTGTCAGCAGCATGTTGAGAACTAAAAGTCATGATTCGAATTAAGTTTTATAAGATGGTTATACAAAGCTCTGTGTGAGACAGGAATCATTTTCTAGCATAAAACATTTCATCCATATTGAGACCCTTTTTTTGGTGTTTATCTAATTTCTATCTATAGCTTAATATTTCTTTTTCTTCCTGTTCCATAGGGCAAATGAACAAAGTATGCTGAATATCACTGTCAATAGGGAAGGAAATGGAACCCAGAAACTAGATCTTAACTGGTACTTAGGAATTTATGCAGGTAAAGTTTAATCATTTGGTCTATTATATGAGAGCCTGAGATGCTTACAATGAGCCAGTGTGGGGAACTAGGGCTTCTAGGAGTAATTCAGTAATGTCTTAACAGATTAGGAGTCTGAGTCGCATTTACTCTGTGAATTAATTAGAATAATTATTTTTAAAATCTACTAGAAGAAAGAGGTTGAATGAAGACTCTTAATTTGCTCTGTACTGGATTTTGAAAGTTAAACTAGGATTGAGCATTCAGAAAATCAGCCACTGGAAATATGTGGCTATTGTCTATTCTAATAGGTTGCTTTAGCTAAATCTTATATCATTATATGGATGGGCAAGGGGATTAGAAACGGATCCCCACCCTGTGGTTCGGATTGTTCCAATTCTGTCTGAATAAACCCTGGCTTTTATTGAACTTGGATGAAATCCTCTGGCAGCAAGGCCCCCCAAATAAAAGCATTATTCCCTCACAGGTATGCAAAGCTTCCTCCCGTGTACTGCTCATCTCTCGGGCTTCACTAATTACTTAAGAGGGAAGCTAAGCAGGGAGAGACCCAGTGTCTGGGAATTAGGGCTCCTTCTCTTTCTTACCTCGTGATCACAATGTTATCGCGTCCCCAACTGTGTGATTAATTTAACATTTGGCTTGCCAGACTAATATTAACGACTTGCGTTGTTTTCACAAGAGTGCATAGAATATATGTAGCATTGCATGCTTTTTAAAGGAAATCCTCATTTTAAATTTTAAATATTTCCACAGAAAACGCTCTCGTACAAGCTTTCCTCAGAGATAGAGTGAGTTATCTCTGTAAGAAGCTACTCACTGAAACTTGGTACTCATTTTGTTGATCTCTTGCTAAGAAATCTAAAGCCATCAGCTATTTACCATCTGAATTGGTGGGGGATGGGAGACCTAGAGGAGAGAGGAGACCGGTTCTATTATTTATTCAAGTAGGATTGGGGGGGTGGGCGGCAAAGGCAAATAAATGCCTGTTGATGAAGTTTGGACATTTGCACAGCTTTCAGAGTTTAAATAACATGAGGTGTCGTTAGAAGGGAAAATATTTATTACAGAAGTTATCGCCACTGTATGTAGCATTGTGCATTAAGTGGGGGATAGGGCTTGCTGCTCTGGGGGAAGGTGTTTACCTAGCATTCCTGAGACCCTGGGTTTGAACCCCAGCAGGGCAAAAAAAAAAAAAAGGGGGGGAGGGGGAAGATAATAGGAAAATTCTTTACCTGTCAACAGGCATACTGGATCCTCATGCATGTCTTATTGTTAATGATCATTCACAGATATTTTGTATTTATACGAAACAGATTAGCTGCTTATTTAGATTAATTATCTTTTGTTAAAATGTAATTTCTATTTTCTTGAAATTCAGTTATTTAAGAGTTTTTCCGTGTGCAACTTAATGTGGTATTTTCAAATTCTTTAAAGCTACTTGGGCATTTTCTACAAGGAAAAGGTAAATCATTTCTCCTGTTCCTTGTTAGTATCATGTGTTGGTATCATAACATACCACAACATTAGACTATAGGATGTGTTATAGGTAGTAAGATTTGGGATATGGAGAAGGCAAGGTTTTTAAGTTATTTTTCTTAATTCTGAATTTCCAATAGAACTTGTTATTGAATTAGAAAAACCTGGAATGAAATTATAGTTTACACCTTTCTTTTTCCCCCATGTAGTTTCCTTTCAATAGGAGGAGAATGAACCACTTTAATTTTTCTTTGTCACTGCATCTTGTAATTACATTATATTTTTGTAAAGTCCAGATGCTTTTTGGAATATATTTAGTACTGTCCTTAAAGACCACCTGATCCGCTTTAGCTTTGTGGAAGGAAAGGCAAGGATCCTGTGTTCTCTGAGTGATGTTTCTTTATTTCAGGTCTAACCGTATCCACGGTCCTTTTCGGCATAGCAAGATCTCTGTTGGTATTCTACGTTCTCGTGAATTCTTCACAAACTTTGCACAACAAAATGTTTGAGTCAATCCTGAAAGCCCCGGTATTGTTCTTTGATAGAAATCCAATAGGTAAGTCAGACACTGCATTTCTCAGTAAATATGTCCTGTTAACACATTGAGGATCTGGTGACATTTCAGTCTTTGAAAGTGGAGTCAATGCTGGGAGAAAATCACTGTGCCTGTTGATTCGTTTTCTACCAAAAGCCTCACTGATATTTTTCCCCCATCACAGAAAATAATATCCGGAGCATACAGTCTTTTATTTGAAGTTGTATGTGTGTGGAACAATGAATGAATGTTTACTTTGCAGAATGTTTTAGAAATTCATTTGTCAGAGGCATTTAAGTACCCTGTGTTCCATGCAGATGTGTTTAAATGAGTCAGACAGTTGTTAAAACATTGGCTGTGGACACACAACCTTGGCCTCAGCCCCCTTGGGGAAGAGTTGTCTCTGGAGGAACGCTCTGAACGCAAGGCTGCGTGCTAACCTTTCCTCAGGAGGCTTGTCCATTTCTGGAGCCACTGAGCTCTGCAGGCCCTGATGATGAGGTTTACCCAAAATAGTAGTAAAGAGTTAACTGAAATCCAAGATTGCTGGGTGTGGTGGGACACGCCGGTAATCCCAGCAGCTTCGGAGGCTGAGGCAGGAGGATCGCCAGTTCAAAGCCAGCCTCAGCCAGGCCTTAAGCAACGTAGTGAGACCCTGTCTCAAAATAAAAATAAAAAAGGGCTGGGGATGTGGCTCAGTGGTGCCCCTGGGATTGGTCCCTTTCACCAAAATAAAAACAAAACAATCTAGGATTGTTAAAATGTAAACATCCCTCAGTCAAAGCTTTTAATTCTGTATGTTTTTTAAAAAAAACCCAAACCTTTCCTTTCCTTTGTTGATGCTGCTGTTGCCGTCACCTGTGACTCGTTGTGGTTTTGAAATCACTTTGGTTGCATCATGGGGGTTTGTGGTACTTGCCATGGAGATCCTCAGTAGTTAGTTTTTCCACATGAGTGTACCTGATAGTTTCCAAGTGGTGAATGTCTCTGTCCTGTGACCCTGTGACCCTCCACCTGGGTGCCTTGCTTCTGAAGTAGCCTCCTCAACCCAGGTTCCTGGGTTAGGATGGCCATGTATCCTCACGCTGGCCAGCTGAGTGCACTTGTGGCGAGGCCCAGATTGGCTTCACTTATGCAGGTGACGGTTGACAGGGAGTAGGTCTGGAGGGAGCACAGGAGAAGCTTTGGCATGGCCCTTGACTAGCTGTGTGACTAAGACCAAAGCACGTAGTCCCCATTGCACAGAAAATCTCAAAGTAGGGTGTAGTGGGTGAAGGTGTGGACCTGGGAGCCAACTGTCCGGGTTCAGTTGTGGCTCTAGTTACTAATCATAATAACTGAGTGTAGTTACATTAATACTCACCAACTAGTTACTTAATTTCTTTGCGTCTCAGTGTTCCCATATGTGAAATGGGGATAATATTCATACCAACCTTATTAAAATGCTGTGAAAATTAAGCAGGGTTATTCGTCGCCTGTGCTTGAAGCCAAACCTAGCCCCATGGTCCATGGCCAGTGAATGTTAGCAACGGTGACGGTGTCCTGAACTTCAAGTTCCTTTCCTGTGGGCTGGAGATTCTAACTCCTCCTCTTTCTGTTTTGTGCCATTGTTGTATGGATGAAATAAGACTGTTTTGGAAAGCATCTTGTGTAGGTTTATTTAGAAACTGTTGTTTAATCCAGGTGCTGTGTGAAGTGCAAAGAATTGTGAACTGCAGAGACCACGCAAATAACAGGGTGCGGTTGTGGCTGTAATTGGAAAGTGACTGGCGGCTTCTGTGCCATCTGTCAGGGCTGTAAGGTTGCTCCACTCTCCCAGTCACTTGAAAACTACTGACACAGAGCGTTCAGGGGCACTGCCTTTGTTTTCATGGGCCTCCCTCTGTACCTGACTGCCCATTTAAGCGGACCCTTTTGAGTTCAAGACCCATAGCTTCTCCTCATGATTTAATTCTTTTTTTTTTTTTGGGTGTTGGGGATCGAGCCCAGGGCCTTGTGCTTGCTTACAAGGCAAGCACTCTACCGACTGAGCTAAATCCCCAGCCCTGATGATTTAATTCTTAATCAGGGTTTTGGGGCCCCATCTAAATCTTGGAGGTCACTAACCTTACAGTAGCTCACAGACCTTCATCTTCTCTCCCCATACCTATTATCAGGACTTCATCCCTTCAGTGAAATAAGAGCCCAGATAAATACTATGAAGATAGGCCTGATTTGCCCAAAATGTTTGGAAGTCATATATCATTTACTCTTCAAGAGGTAGATTTAAAACAAAAATATAAACTTAAAGACTCATTAAGATTTAAATTTTCATTTAGATAAAATTTCGGTACTTTTTACAATGGTGAAAGATATACCACAACTATCAATTATGGCCCACAGTTCACTCTGCTTATTTATGAACTGTAATGCTCATCTAACATCTACTAGAAGAATTGCTCCCTAAGGTAGCAAGGCAGGCATGTCCTCTTTTTCAGCGTTATTCAATATACATGCTAAGTGTACAGGCCCTCCCACCCCCGCTAACCCACCCATAATGCCATGCCTCCTGAATTAACAGAGTATGTTTTATAAGAAGTGCTGGCAGGTGAGGAATCATACCTTTTTTCGACTTGATATTTAGTTCTTTGGAGCATGCTCAGTAAGAGTTTCCTGTGAGCTCAGACAGGAAGGACTTTTGCCAGCAGGTAGTGTCCAGGAAGCTAGACAGAGTATGAAGAGTGGGGCAGGTCAAGTTCAGTGGGTCTGCCTCCTGCAGGGAGCTACCTGGGGTAGCTCAGCCCAGCTTGGGCCTGAGGTCTGACCAGAGTCCCTTCCACCCTCCTCCGCAGTTCCCACTCAGTGACCCTGCTCTGGCCGGTGCAAGTGTCTTCTCCGTTTGTTCACGAGCACTCCAGCCAGGTGTGCTATTTCTCTCAGCACGCTTCTTTCCAGGTGCTCATCCCTGTTGCTAATTAGCAGGGAATACTTTACACTTACCATCCAGACCTTCATGGAGGCTGCTAGAAATACTGACAACACCTGAAGTTCACCTATTTGGGGTTACAGAGAAGAGCCGGGCAAACCTGGACACACGTGTTTCTTTTCTGTCATGACATGCCGACTCCACTTCCCATTCCAGATAGTCGGCTACCAACCTGGTCACCCCTCTCCAGGTCACAAGACTTTAGGTTCCTCTCTGTCTTGAACCCATGCATGGGTGCATGAAGATTTATCAGGAGGACCTAATTTGTTTGTATAATGTGATTCCTTATGTCTACTCATCTTTCATACCTGATTAATCTTAAACCATTGGGGTAAAATTTGAACCAAAGCAGTATATGACCTTTGAATGTCCAGAGCCAGATTTTTTTTTGTCCTCCTCTTCTGTTTCTTGTCCTCCTTCTCGCTCATCCTGATTTTTATCCTCTCCTCCTGGATGTATCTTGGTAATGGTATCATGTCTGTTAAAGACCCTCACATTCTGCTCTTCCCAGGCCTCCTCCGCCTTTTGATGGTGACTTGAGTTGAATAGTGCATTTGCAGATGTCATCTGTCACCTCTGCCCCTTCCTTCTCAAAATTTGTCTTCCATTTTAGCCCCATTTCAGTTCCATCAGATCTTACTAACTGGGTCACGCAAATCCCAGGTCAACAGTAAGTCATTACGAAATTAAGAACCAATTTCTCTTTTAAAGGTAAATCAGGCTTTCCTTGCCTGGGCAGAATCTGTGCTGCTTTTGGCATCTGGCACAAGAGGGCAGCATGATCTGCAGGATTTCAGAGATAGTGTGTCAGAGCAGACATGGCAAAACGCAGTCTGATTTTAAAGCTATCTTGGAAATTCCGTTTTTATAGCTTAGGTCTTTGGTAACTTGATAGGTGTTGATAGGGAATTTAAAAAAGCATTGTTTTTATCATATTTGGAGCATTAAAGAAATATTCCCAACATTATTTAGGAATACCTAACCTTTCAAACGAAGGATGCAGATTTCCCAGTTAACACTCTCTGGACTAGAAATTGGACTAGACAGCCGCTGACTTCTCATCTGGGTATATTTTAATTCCTAAAGGGTAGATTCTGGTTGCTCGTTCAACCTGCTTCTTTCTCCTTCCAAAACATAAATTTAGGGAGAATGTCACAGTTCCTTGAGTTTCCTCAGACTTATGCGAGACATTTCCTTCTCTCAGGCCTCTGAACTTCATTTTGGAGAGCGGATGAGTGCCTAGGTGTCCTTTCTTCCCTTTCCTAATTATGGTGACATAAGGTGTGGCTGAGTGCATCGAATATTTATCTGAGATTCCAGATAAATATTTATTTGCTTTCAATTTATTCTTTTGGCTTTAGGAAACCGAGTCCCTGAAGTCTGTCGATGTGTTCGTTTCTTCTCCCAGGGAAGTACAGAGTTAGTCCTGAATTGCGGCCAGTGTGTTTGTCACATGGATTTTCTGCGGTGCTATGTGTGTGTGCTCCCTTATGCATTTTACAGGGTGAAAACAAAACAAACAAATTTTTCTCATTTTTTTTTTTTTTTAAACGGATGAAGTTAAAACTAAAGCCTTAGAAAAAGAAACATGCCGACATCTCTGCTGCTCTTTTATTCTTCTGGTGGAAGTTTCTTGTGGTCACTGAGGTGTGGAGCATGAACGGTACCCTGGATTTGAAGACCTTCTCGTATCCTCCCTAATCAAAAATCTAGAGTTGCGTCCATGATTAAGATTCCCCGCTCAGTCAGCTGGGAAGTGAGTCTCCATAGACAACTTTACAAACATCATATGTCCTGAATTAGGATGTGTGTTTTGGAGGGACTGGAGCAGAAGGGCAGAAGTCAGGGGAATTGTGGCTGTTTCCTCAACCTGGAAGGGGACCCCTCACGTGCAGGCTGCTGGACAGCTGGTGGAGAAGTGAGGAGTGAACCAAAGCAACAGGGTGAGCTTCTTGTACTATCAGAAAGACCGTCTTTCTGTACTGCTTATAAAATCAATTGTCAACGTAGCGTTTCCTTGCCAGGAGGAAAGAAAAGAGTCATCAATAGGGAAGGAGCATAATTGCAGGGATGCCTGTCTGTCTGTTTATTCAGTTCAAATGACCACTGGAGTTAGCGCTAAATGCATATTTTAACACGTATAATATTTCAGCACTGTCAAAATTACTCTGACAATAACAGGCCTGTTAAATTATAGCTCTATAAGTTTGGAGGGAAAATGGCAGTGCTTAGCATGCGTTAATCTGTGCCTGTTCACACAAGCGCTGCTGCGGAGCAGGTAGCGTGTTTAAACAAGAAATACTGGTCTTAAAACCTCTGATTTATGGTAGGTGTTGTTTTGACACAGCATCATCCAGACGATTTACAAGGCAGGGCTTCATGTTAGAATCTCTCCAGTGTCGTCATTCGTCACGACATAAATATTCAGCAGTGATGCTGGAAAATTGGTAATATGCCCATTCATGCCAAATCACTCGCCGTGTTTCCTTTCAAGTGAGATCTGTTGTGGATATGGTTAAAAGAAACTGTGCGTGCGTGTGTGTGTGTGTGTGTGTGTGTGTGTGTGTGTGTGTGTTTCTTCCTTGAGAGCAGATGAGCTGCAAGAAACTGAGAATAAGAACGACTGTCCTGACTGCCTGCATGTGCTCATCTTGCCTAGCTGCTTTTATTCTGGCTGGAGCCCTTCTCTCCCCCTCCCTCGCTTGGCGCTCTTTGTAAAGTGCATATTTATATGTACATTAGTTAGTTTAAGAGCCTCTTTCTGTTCAAAGGAAGAAGTTAGTCATCATCAGAAAAGCTTTGTGGCAGAACAAAAACACACATTTCCCCTTTCATTTTTCCTTGTTAATAATAACAAATGCAAGTGACTATAAAGGGAGCTACACAAAAGATTGCATCAATCATAATGGTGCTCAATAGCCACATAAATATTATTTTTTCAGGTTTGAATGAAACAGCTAATGGTTTGAAGTAGGTGTGGTAATTAAATCCTGTCTAGTTGTCACACATTAAAAATAATGTTTTTTCACATAACAATGGTTGTATGTACTTAGACTCTTATCAGGGGTGATATTAAGTGATATTTTATGGGAGTTGCTCATTTACTGCTAATAGTATGATAAAAAGCCTTTGTTACAAGTTTAAATAGTTACATAGTTACATGTATTTGATTGCTATTGTTATTTCGTCAATAATCTTTATAAATGTGATTATTATTACACTTATCTGCAGCTGGTAAATATTGTACTGTTTTTGTGTATGTTTTAAATCTTCTAGAATGTTCTGATTGCTCTTTATTCATGTTTCTTCTCCATAATAAATCATGCATGGAAATGCGGGCAACTTAGTAACAAGAAGTACTGGGTTTGTGGTTGTTGGATAAAATGTTAAAAAGGTAAGAGTTAGGAAATTGGCATCTCCTTCAAGGTGATAGTCATATAATCTTTCAGGAAATTTTAAGGATCACATTTTGCTTTATTGTTTTATTATTTTCTAATAGATCATAGAATATATTAAATGATACATGCTGACTTTGATTTCATCCCCACCCCCTTTATTACAAATATTATTTATTTTGCCATAAAGAGACTGGGGGAAAAAACCCTGAATATTTACAACTTTGAGACAGTGACATTTTATTTCATGTAGTTAAAATTTTTTTATTTTATCAAATTTTGGTAGTACTTAACAAAATTATAGTTTAGAATTTCTCAAAATTTTGGTTACATTATCATGTAGGTAGTAGGTATGCACTGCCTGAGTCTTGTATTAACCTGGTGGTCCCTGCCCTCCCATAATCTATTTAAGTTCTTCTCTTCAGTTTAACATCTGTGGCTGTGATGTTGTTGCCTGACTCTGGCTCTGAGTTTCCTTTGGTTAGTGCCTGATTATCTTGGCTGTTAGTTAACTTAGGACTGGTCAGACCTTGGTGTCCCTGTGTCTAGTGATGGATAGTGATTAGGTTTGTCATATTGAAGTTTCCCCTCAACCCTTAGTTAACATTTCTGCTCTTTGTGACTCAGAAATGCTCCAGGGTAACTTTATGAAGCTGTTCTTTGCTTTTGTGTAACCATTTCAAGGGAAAATGAAGTAGTATTAGTAGTATTTCTGGACCAACTTAAACATGTATTAGTTTTGATAAGTATATTACTGACAATGTGATAGGAGCAAGCATATTTTTCAGATGGAATGTGTAAGTTGGTGGGGATTTGCTGGGTTTAAATTCCATGGTTTTACTATAAGGGTAAGTGCTTCCCCTTGAAGATTTATCTTTGAAGCTCTCGAATGACATCACAGATGGAGTTTAATTTTCTTTTCTTTCTTTTTTTTAATTTTTTATTTTTACAGACAGCATTTTGATTCATTGAACACCAATGGGGTATATCTTTTTGTTTCTATGGTTGTACATGATGTAGATTCACACCATTCCTGTAATCATACATGTATGTAGGGTAATGATATCTGTCTCCCCCCTCTTTTTTCCCTCTACACAATCCAAAGTTCCTCCATTCTTTTCTTACCCTCCCCACTAGTTTTCATTTATAACTGGAGTTTTCATATTCTATTGTTTCATCCTTGTCCCCTTTATTATAAACATTATTTTGTCATAAAGACACTGGGAAAAATTTATGAGTATTTACAACTTTGAGCCAGTGACATTTTGTTTCACATAAAGTTCAAAATTTTTGTTGTGATCAAAGTTTTGATAGTAGGTTATCAAAAATATAGCTATATAATGATGCAGGTAAGTGTGTATGTGCTGCTGGTGACTTCATTGGCCTGTGCCCCCTACCATCTTGTTGTATTGCTGAGTCTCTGGATCCCAGGATTGGATGTATTGCAGCTAATGAGTAAATATTGTTGGCGGAATAGAACCAGGAAGTTTCCAAGGGTGTATTTGCATCTCTCCAAGCCACACCCATAAAGAACAACAAAACTTTCCAGTATTGAAACAGAATTCAAGCCTTGTTGTCTTACAGGTGGTGTTTATGTTAGATTAAGCTCTTCCCTATAATTAATTAATTTTCAAAAGTACAATTTATAATCGCATATTTATAGTAGACTTAGTTTCCAGTATGTGATGACACAGACCACATGCTGGTTCTTGGGAAGCTGTAATTCATGAGACTAGACTCTATGTGGAAGTAACTTCTGTTCTTTACCGGTCAAGGAGATGAACCTGTCAGATGCCTAGTAAATTTCCTTGGGGTTTGAATGCTTACTGAAGAGGACTTTCAGCACTGCTGTGAGTTAACAGATTCAGGTGTCATAGTTTTGCTGTATAAACGATGTGCTCCTAAGAAGTAAAGAGGAGCAATTCTCCATTTTAAAGCATTGGTAGACATTTTTAAACTGTGATTGGCAGGGATTTGGAGGTAGGTTGAAGTGTCGAACTGCTCCAGTTCTGATAGGGACATAGCATTGTGACCACTACGCCAGTCGTCACTTCTGTGGTTATTCACAGGTCAGCTTCTTTGCTCATGAGGCATTTATTGATCATCTGGTTGTCTCCTGTGACCTGAACATTGGTACAGAAATTCCTGTCTGCAAAGGCATTTGCAAACTTAAAGCACAGGCAACAGATTATTTCTAAAATATCACCCTGTTCCATTGTTCTGTGATTCCGTATGGAAATGGTATTGGTTAAAAATTCAGTACAGCAGGAGACATCTACATATGTAGAACGCACACACTTACAAGCACAGCCCAGTAGTATATATCTTTTTTGTAATCAATCACATAAGTGATTGACCTTGATTTCATAACATTTCCCAAAAACTGTTCTCCTGGTACTTCAAGGCAGATTGTTTTCAAACTGAAATCACACCAGTGGGAGTGTGAGAGGAGTTTAAGGAAAACAGAAGTCAGTGATTCTTTAAGATCACAGTCTTTAAGCTTACAGAAAACACAGCACAGTTTTGAACCAGATTCTTCACTGCATCCAGATGCTTTTCATCTCCGGAAACTGGTAGGGGCTTCCAACTTCACACTTTCTTTTATTTTTTAATTATTTAAAATTTTTTTTCTTCTTGGTATTAGGGCTTGAATTAGGCACCTTACCACTGAGGTGCATCCTCAACCCTTTTTTAATTTTTATTTTGAGATAGGTTCTTGCTGAGCTGTACAGGCTGTCCTCAAACTTTCAATCCTCCAGCCTCAGCCTCCCAAAGCACTGGACTTACATCCATGCACAACCACACCCAGTCCAGTGTCACCATTTCTGAGGACCTGCATTCACTTTGGGTTTTCTAGAAATCTTGAAAGGTTATAGAACATAAGCAATGATGTTTTCTCTATATGTAATATTATGGTAACATTGACCAGGTTCCATTGAGTATTCTCATTCTTGGTAATCAGAATTAATTTTTGAGAAATTTCCCCATCATTTAAATAGAAGTCTTTTAATGTTTAGAAGAAAGACTGAACAGCTTCAAAGTACGTTTTGAATAGAAGTTTATTAAAATACTGTGGTTGTATGTTTAAGCTATCAGAAAATCAAGTACTCAGTTCTGGAAATACTTTCATTTCTTTTCCCTATTTGCTTTCTAATAGATTGTATCACAGGGTGAATGTTTCAACCTCTTGAACACCTGGAAAGTCTGTTTCAGACTTGTTCTGGTGTTTAGAAATCTTTAGCCAGACATTATTCCAAATGTAATCACACTCATCATGATAGGGCAATCCTGCCTGCAGGTCTGCTATTGGCAAAGTGGTCCATGGTGCAGCTTGTTGTGAACACAGCCATGGAAACCAGCGTGTGTGCCCTGGTGGATTTGCAGCCTGAGTGCTTGATTTGGGGATGTTAAGTCCATATTTAGTAAATGACTTCTCTCTGAACTTTATGTGCAAGCTTATAGAAGAATTCTTTTGATTCAGTGATTGGTGTCCTTTCCCACGGGGTTTGATTGAAGCATACAATTAGAGTATAGATTTTGAGGGCGTGGTAAGAATAACAGCGTACCTAGTTCTTTTGTTGTATACAAAGATATTTGCAAATGTGCCACAGGGTAAGTTGATTTGTCCTTAAATATATTTCTCACACATATATAATTCCACATGGGGATCAGGATCAGTGCTTTATGGCATAGTTCGAGCCATGGATTATTTTCATCATTGTTGTTGTTGCCTTTAAATACTCTAAGGAATGGTTGCTTTCTCATAAGTATCATTGTTTTAAAATGAAAAAAAAAAAGTTTTTTCACCTGTTGACGTCAAAATGAACTGGGCTTATAAAATTTATTCCCTTTGTGGGAACTATAAAATTATCTTCTTTTTCTTTTTGGAGAATCAAATGGTAGTGATATCTTAAAATTATATCTCATGCTAATATAAATCTTCTCTCTACTCTCATTACTTAGCATAAAAGTGCACAGAAAGTCAAGTTTGGTTCATTGAGGTCCACCAAAAAGTTCTATTGTAGATAGAAGTGTTCTTATTGCTGTCAACTTTTACTTTTTACATTTTTGGTACTGGAATCAAACCCAGGGTCACTTAATCACTGAGCCTTATCTCCAGCCCTTTCTTATTGTGACTCAGGATCTCACTAAGTTGCTTAGGGCCTGGCTAAGTTGCTGAGGCTTGCCTCAAAATTGGAATCCTTCTGCCTCAGCCTCCCGAGAGGGATTACAGGTGTGCACAACCATGTGTGACTGGTGCCAACTTCCAAAGTTGGTCTTGACACAGTCCTGTAAGTGAATGGAAATTCACACATATTTCTGGATGATAAAAATTTACTAGAGAATTGTTCTTCTTTGACTTCGAGATTAACTAAATATTGATGTAAATAGCCAGAGTAATAAAAGGGAACACCTGTGTGATACAGACAGGACGAGTTTATTGCACAATCATGAACTGCTGTCCATTAAGGAATAGTTGTCTTTAGACCAGGTAAGTGACTTAGCTCATGCACTAGAGAATTTCAAAAACTGAGTGGAGGAAGTTTTAATTCCCCCTTGATACCACATTTTCTAACCATCCCTACTTTCATACACCATGGTAGCATTTAAAGCTGAATTGACTTGCCTTTCCCCTGCCTCCTTATCATTGTGGCTGAGCATTCTTGGATGAGATCAGGATTTGAAATTTTATACTGCAAAATGAGTACGTTGTAATTTTGGGATAAACTTTGGATTTTTTTTTTTCTCCTGATGTTTAATTTGATGTTAGATGAGAGAGAGAGCTTTGGTTGTCATTTACGATCTTGATTGAAACAATTATCTTAAGAAGTGTTGATGTGTGATGTGTGATATGTGTGTGTGTTTGTGTGTGTGTGTGTGTGTGACAGACTTCTTTTTAGAGTGTCAAACCACAATATGTTTTGTATTATTGCTTTCCATTAAAGAAGTGTGGAATATGAAGTTTGAAAATTAACCAGCAAATAAGGTGACCTTTGACTTCACCGTCCAGCAGATGGAATGATTTTCCTTTATTTCCTAATCGTGGTTTTGAACCGCCATGTAGTTTGGGATCCTTGGTACTTCATGGTGAAGAACATAACTTTGGAATTGGCCTGGCTGACTGTGAATCCCTGGCAGCTGCACAGTCTTGCCAAGTTGCTTTTAATCTTATCTATGCTGTGAGATGAAAATTAAGAGAATTTATACATATTTATACACACACACAGTTTAAGACAGTGGTACATAGCTAACATTGATTTTTTTTTTTAACTGTTTAACATGAAATTTTAGGTTTTTTTTTTGGCAGGTTCTAAATTAATATGCTAGTTTTGATAAGAAATAGAAGCTGAGGAGGGTGTGTGTTTTCCTAGCTTTCCGGGAAAAATAGATAAATGGCCAAGACTAAAAAGCCACAAAATAAAATCTATAGTGTTTGTTTTTTGTTTTTCTTTACTTGTTTTGTTTTTGTTTTCAATGGGGCTTAGCTTCATTCCAGAGTTCATTCTAAATTTAATTTGGTTTTACAATGAGAACTCAATTTTGCATGTAAGTACCAAACATCTGGTTTACTTTTTGTTTGAAAATGATACGGCTGAAGTTCGGTACAGAAGTCTATTGTGTAATTAAGGAAAGACAGTTTGAAATTTTATAAATTAAGTTCTATTTAACTGGAATGTTGGAGTTATTCCAGGGAAATGAACACACTTCCTAGGAGTAGGAGAAACTTACTATTTTTAAAAAAATGTGACAACAGGTCAACCATAGAACTTCCATGTGTTTACCTTTTTTAAAAAGCGTGAAAAATGACAAATTTCACAAGTGAAAGTTAAAGTTGACCTAAGGCAGTTTTAGATTGTTGAGCCTTCAAATTTTATTCATGGGATGTTTTTAGAGACAGTCTGTGGTTTGTTCACTCCACTTAATTCTGGGCAATCCTTCTGCATTTCTCAGATGGACATCCTGATACTTCAGGACTTCCTCTTGTACAAAGTACAGCTAAAACCGCCTGGGAAGAAAAAAGATTTCTGGTTGGTTCTTAGAAACTGTAGATTACATTTTACAAACATATAAAGGAACAATAAATCAAACAGGATGCATAAAACTCTTCTAGGTATATTATCCCATTAGCCTTAATAAAGCAACAATTTAAACGCTGTAAATCACTGACTGGTTATAATAGCCTTAAGATATA
Organism: Sciurus carolinensis; assembly: GCF_902686445.1. Taxonomy (NCBI): domain Eukaryota; kingdom Metazoa; phylum Chordata; class Mammalia; order Rodentia; family Sciuridae; genus Sciurus; species Sciurus carolinensis. The sequence continues at coordinate 15,300,724 of NC_062217.1, forward strand.
GCAAAGCATATAGTTTTGGGTGGAGAGACCTCAGTGAAGAGTGCTTGCTGGCGCACCAGCAGTCTTCAGGTAGGGAGCCCCTAACCCATCCTGAATCTTGGGATTCAACCTCAGTAATGTCAGAAGGACCTTCCACTCTGAAATTGTATGATTCCATCATCCTGTGGAGCTGATTTTAAAAAAGTTTAATAAAAGACCAAGAAAACCAAAAGTAGACTGTTTGTAAGAACATCAGGATTTTTATATTGGTTTTTGCACCCTCTCTAATGTCTTCGGTTCTTTTCTGACAGAGGTTTCGTCTCTTGGCAGTTTATAATCGAGTTCTCTATCGAGTTCTGGCTTAGCCAGAAGCATGATGGATTTGGACTGTTTCCCTGTGTCTTGTCATTTTGGAGCAACAACATTAATTTATTTGACAATTTAAACTTACCCAAATTCTGTCACTTCAGTGTCTCATTTCATCTGCAGTAGCAACAAAGCAACACAAATTCTGCTGTTGTCTCTGTGCCTCTGAGCACAGTGGAGCCATGCTGTCCTCTGCCTTGTTGGGTCCCCTGGCTGTTGTCCCCATTGGTTTAAGTGAGATACAGTGCCTAAAATTGAAAATTTAAAGAACAAGGTTGCTGAAAATTCTTAAATTAGAGTATAGATTATAACTCAGCATTTATTAAGCATCATATGCTAGTGTGCTGGGAATTTTGCATAAGGCAAACAGATACCCTATTCTGAATTCTCCATGGTCATTTTCTAAAGGCATGCCATGCATTCTTAAGCTGCTATGATATTTGTCACTAAATAATACTTCGCCTCTTCAGGTAAACTTAAATTTGTTTAGTATTATTTTTTAAATGATGGCAGACATCATATTAATCAGAAATATTTTCAAAAATTCAGAATACTTGCATGACCTAGACAGTACATCACAGGTTCACAGGATTCGCAGAGTGGCCCTAATGGTTGTGTGTCTGAATGTGTGTGTGTCTGTTGAAGTACAAATTCTAACTTGCATTACAAATGTGAAAGTGATTAAAAAATGTGTCTGTTTTTCTGGTCTATACTTTCCTTGTTCCGTGTATTCAGGTTTTACATGAACTTTCTGGCTTTTATCAGTTTTCAGAAGGATCTAGCATTTGAAAATGAGTTGGATCCACCATGGGAGGAAGAAAACCATCTTTGCTGGAAAGACCCTTGTTTCTGAAAGCTGATGATCGCTTGCCTCTTCTCTTGGTCTTCTGCTGTCCAGACTTTCCTTAGCACATGGTCATGACTTATTAAAGTTTTTGTGATTTTTATGACTGATCATTTATTGGGAAAATGTTGGCTCTGAAATTTATAGTATTTAACATTACTGGAGATAATGTAGAATAGTGAGCTCTTGTCATTCACATCCTTCCTGGGAGTGAAAATAATGAAGCACATGGAAGAACTCTGTGTGTGTGTGTAACTTTATACGCAAACATACACATATATATGGGAAAGGAGACTGAGATTTCTCAAATCCTATCAAATTAATCATGCTATTAACTCTTCCAAGATGTCTATTGACATGAACTCTGTATATACTGTCTTTTCTTATACCCAGGCCTATGATAAAATTAAAGTTACATATTAGGTTTTGTAAGAGGTTAAGCACAAGTAATAATGAAATGAAACAATGATAACAATATGCTATAATAAAAAGGCATTTAAATTTTTTGAGTTATTTTGACTATTCTCATAAAGATAAATTTTTTGTTTAATTATAAAATCATCTAGAACTCTTTATGTAGGCTATTTTGGAAAGGCAGTTTTGTTTAGTAGGACTCATTGCTCTTAGACTCTGAGAGAATGCCACAGTCAGAGAGCTTAGTAATGGAAGTGATCAGAATGGACACCTCAGAAGTTTCCTGTTGGCAGAACCACAGTTAGGAGATGTCCGTCATTGGGGGAATTCCATACAACTGCTCTCTAGGTTTAAAGAAATGTGGGAGATCAGAGACTGGGTGAATTCTTCTGTTGGTCTAGTCAAGAAAATCCTTGTTGCGAGTATCAGTAGTTCAGTGTCAAACTTGGCCTGGGCCTGGATCTTATGGATGGTAACCTAGAGTTACAGTGTCCCGCTGAAAAACTCCTCTTCACTGTTTTATTTATGTACTTAGGCTTTGGTTCACTTTCCAGCTGCTTGTCTCCTAGTCACAAATTATGGTGATGGAAAGACAGTATTCTTTCACGATCCATCTTACTGCCTTTATCTTAATTGTTTTGCAGTACAGTTGCCCCCTCTTAAAACCATAGAAACAAAATGATGCACCCCATTTGTGTACAATGAATCAAAATGCAGTCTAAAAAAAAATAAAAACAAATAAATAATTTAAAAAACCAACCTAGGCCATATGTTCCAATACCCCCCATAAATTCCTGGAAGCGCACATGCAAATACTTGTTTTTTCCTATATATACACCTACAATAAAGTTTAATTTGCATTTTAGGTACAGTTAGAGATTACCAACAATAACTAATAAGAAATAGAATAATGACAACATGTTGTAATAAAAACTTTTGAATTCTTTATTTCTGGAATTTTCCAATCATATTTTTGAACCATGATTGACTGTTAGTAACTGAAGTCACAGATAAAGGAGATGACTATGACTCAGAATTTTTCATTCTTTTTGGTTTATCCTTTATAGATGATAAATGATCTTTGAATCTTTGCAGGAAAACATGAAATCTTATTCAGTCTGCACAAAGCTCAATATTTTTATAATAAGGTTCTTTGATTTTGTCATACACTTTTGTAATCGGTGTAAGGATGAAATCCTAACATTAGCCATCTTTTTGTTTTATGTTGGAAAATTTAGGTATATAACTTAACTGTATTGTTATTTTCTTTGCTTCTGAAAAGAACCATTTCCAGTTTCCTTTATGTCTTGATGGTCCTTCAAAAAAATTAAGTGTTGAAATAAGTTTGCTGAATAAGCCCGCCATTTGCCACTGGGAGAGTGATTGGCCCTTGAATTACTAGACCAGCTTCCCTCTTTGGCTGAAGTGGCTTGACTGTGGATTTCCACTGCTCTCCTCTGTCCTCACTTCTTACTTTCTTTTCAAATATAGACTAGAATGAGACACTACATTAACGTCATTGATATCCCCCTCCCCATGTAATCTGCAGTGCAGTGAAAGATTGCATGCAGAGCTTTAGACTTACGGTATATCTTGCGCATTGTTTTTATAGTGCACCTCGAAGATTTCTTAAATCCCTGTCACTTTTGTTTTCTTTGCTAAGTTTGAGGACACATGCTAGACCAAAACAACTGGATAATAATACCTCTGAAAGAAGCATTAGAGAAATAAGGCAAGACTCTGATGGAGAGTGAATTGACCTAAAAAGCCCAAGAATCTATAATAGTGTTTTTTGATCCTAGCACAGAAAAACACAGTGTTGGACCACTTTTCTCCATTAATGTTTTGATCACATCTCACAGCATTTGATATCTTGACCCATTCAGCCTGAACTGACTTGTCCCCCTTTGCCTCCAAGTTGTAACATCTCGGCGAATTAAAGCTCCTTTACTCCTTTCTGATGAAAATATTAGCAATTTCAGATTCGTGACTAGTGGGTCTATTCAGCTTTAAGGGAACCTTTCAGTGATGAGCAACATGACATTTCATCTGAGGGACGCAGAGTTCATGACTGCCGGAGAGATTGGGATCCTGTCATGATTTTCTTTCATTATGAGCCTACACTGGCATTATTTAATGCAACCGAGTTTTGAATGCTGGTAGAGAACACAGTTAAGGTCATGGTCTGAAAGGACTTTGATGTCCTGCAGAAGCCTGATTTTCCCCTAATATGCATGAAAAGGCTGTGCAGTATGGCTCTTAGGAGATGAATATTTGTTCCTGTGGGTTACAATAGCAGACATAACCTGTGAGTGATGGGACATGTCGGGCAGAATATGGATTTGGAGGAAAAAGGGGAAGAACTAGTATGAAAAAATTAGCCGTGGAAATTCATAAATACAAGACCAAGAATGTTCCCGTAGACATGTCAGCTGGGTTTACTAGGAATGACGGACACATTTGCAGATCCTGCAAGTGGAGATTTGCTGATTTTTTTTTTTTTTTAAAGTTCAACCAATGACTTCCTTATAGATTTCAAACCCTTTCTTCCTTACCTAGAAATTTCTACTCCTTCCCTAGTTATCATGTTTTTGTGTTGAGAGAATGCACACAAGACGATTTTTCTGTGGATGTCTTTTTAACTCTTCTTAAAGAAATGAATACTGATTCCTAGGGCTGCTACTCTGGTGTGGTCGTAGCTTAAATTAATCAGATTATTTGCTATTGATTTGTTAAATTGTGCAAGGAGAAAACTTTTAATTCCATGTCAGGTTTTAATGCACCTGAAAATTCCTTGGCAGCCTGCAGCTTGCTCTTTGACTATCAGTTGCCTCCATATAAAGTTTGTGGAAAGTCTGTGGACTGCCCTCCTTTTGAAGGGAATATGGAGAATGGAGTCCCCTCCTGCCCACCATTGAGGAAATGAAGGGCCCCAGCAGTGTCAGATGGTAGTAGCCCACTGGGCGTGGTTGATGCGTGGAGTGTCAGTGGTTGACGTTATCAGTGAGGAGAGCCTCGTGGAGGAGCAGAACCAAAGGCAGGGCTGAGGAACTCGAACTGTCCCGAGGGTAGGGAGAGAGGGACATGGAAACCATCAAGGCACACAGGATCCAGCTTTGGTGGTGGATCGTAGAACAGATCAGCGTGAGAGCAAGCGATCAGGAGGTTGGCATGGAATCAACAAGAAGTTTCCATCTGTTCTGTTGCCAGCTTCATGCCAAGGGATGTCATGGCAATTATGGATGTACATATTGGTGTAGATGTGATTCACCACCCAGATATGCAGCCATGGCCTTTTTCTCACAGAGCACCTAACGGTTTGGGGCGTCATTTGGAGAGTATGAATGGAGTGGGCAAGAGCGATTGAATGTGACACGAGGCTGGTTTCATATTGTGAAGCTGCAGAGCAGGAACACAGAGGGAAGAGCAAGACGAATTCTTTCATTTGTTCCGTTTTATCCTGCCTTCCTTGAGGTAGAGGCAAACTAGAACCATATAAATGTGCATGCTGTTTCTGAGCCCTCGCAGCCCCATTGGGCATGGGCTGTGGAGGTGCCGAGGCAGGGGGCTCCTGGGGCTGGGGGTATTTATTTTCACTACCCCCCACACAGCTTGCCCCCATGCTTTTGTAGCAGGGCCAAGTTTCTGGGTTGCAGCTGCCACAGGAACAAGATGGAACATTCCTCTTGTTTCCAACTTGACCACTGGTTATTTTTTTCCCCTGCACCTTTATTGGCATCAATCTTTAGTGATCTCTTCATTCCTGCCCTGGGTGGTCAGTGGCAGCCAGTCACAGCATTGGTCTCAGTGCTAATCTTGAAGTTCCCACAGTGTGTCTTTTTCGGATAGGGCAAATACTGAAAGTGCCAGTTTCTAAATGCAGTCCTCCATTCACCTATGGAGAAATACTCACGGAGCCTGGCGTTGAGTTGGGCATCGGTTCTTGAGCTAGGCCAAGAAGTCCGGGCCTTGCTGCCTAGTGGGCAAGGTAGGCATTCGACCATGTGCAGCAAGTACCATAGAACCGTGCTTGTGATGGACGCGGTGGGAGAAGGGCAGGGGGCCAGGAGGTAGGAGGGTGGCTAAGGTGGATTTGAGGAGGGTGGACATTGAAGGGTCTCTAGTGGACCTGACCTGGGAGTGGGTGGTTAGCCTGACATTGAGCCTGGAAATAGGGGGAGGAGGCGATTGGCTGTGGAGTGAGTGCAGGGAGGAACAGCATACCCAGGCCAGGCAGGATCATGCAGGGCAGGTAAAGCATTTTTACTTATCCCCAGAGTAGCAGGAAGCCTTTCTGTTTAGTAAGATGCCTCCTAACTTGATCTTCCTGTGCTCATCAAAACATCATTTTATTGGGGAGCCCCTTACAGGTTAGAGCAGGGACTCCTTTGGGATTTTCCTTTTGTTTGTTTTGAATATGAAGGTATTCTGACTTGTCACAAGTTTTTTAACTGTGTGACTCCCCATTTCACACTTAACCATGTGGTCTGTAGCTGTTATGATTCTTTAATTGCGCTGGGAATAACTAGGACAATTTCTGTCTTCTCTTTTCATTACTGTTCCAAGCACCTGACATAGGGGAGCAAACCAGCATTTATTATACCCACAGCCCACAAAATTATTGCATAATGAGTTAAAATCTATACACGTGCATACTTAATTTGAAACTCTAGTACAAATGAATATATTTCCTGAATTTATTTTTGTCTTAAATAATGGCTAATACTTCATAAATATTCATCTGTCCCTGGCTGTTTAAAAAGTGAATTTTGGTAAGCTTCAGTTCTAGTAAAGTTTTAGTTGCTTCTTTGTGGGGAGGCAGCTACAAAACGTTAGCCCTCCACTTTCCATGTGACTTACAAACTTGAGCTTTCTAAAAGCTTTATTAGTATCGGAGGGGCTTTATCATAAGGAAAGAATAGGACATTTTTCCATAAAAATAAAAATGCTGTTCAGTGTTTTTGCCCCAACCCCTTTTACCCCCCCAAATAATAAAACTTTGGTGCTTAATCAGGGTTCCAGATGTTTGTATGTATTTATTTATTCGGATATTTATAGTGTCTCTGTCAAGCAGTTTGCCTCCCTGGGTGCATTCCAGAAATTTTAAAAACATACATTGCAAAGCCACAAAGATCAAAGACCTGTGTCTTATGAACTCTCTGCAGCACGTTGGGCCAGTCCCTAAAACGATTTATATTAAAAGAACAGAATAAAAGCTCTCACAGTCCAAGTCTTTTTTTGAGGAATGTTCTGGATGGGAACCAAAGGACCTCGCAGGACTTTGCCAAAAGAACCCATCCCGGTTGGAGTTGGTGAGTGAGGGACACTCATTGGAAACCTTCCCGCCACACAGGGCTTTGCTGAACTTACTGGCTCCTCATCAGTGTATTACCACATTTTATTGTTGATGTCTCTGCTAGTTCTTCCTTTAAAATATGGGAATTAATTAGTTCTCCATCTTCTTGAATATTCTATCACATATAACTTTAGATTGCCCGTGAAAGTATGGGTTTCCATTTTTTACATTATTTTAAGAATACATAATACCTCCCATAAAAATGGGAACCTTTATGTAGTGAGGATGCCCGGGAGACTGATATCCGTGAAAGAGGAAGTTTCAGTTGAGACCTTCCATAATCAGCCAGAGGCAGGACCATGCAGGAGCCTTCTTTGTTCTGGGTCAGAGTCTCAAATAGAGATGCCTCCTTGGATGAGTTTCTTCATGAATGTTTAAAGGCCCGTTGATTTGGCTTATTGCTTCATTGATAATTGTTATAAAAAGCACTCAATGGATATTTTCTTGCTTTATCTTCTTACACATCTGATCTCTTCTGACTGGGAACCAGGGTGGGAGATAGGGCAGGTAGGAGCATAAAGTGACTATCTTGGTGAGACACTGACTTCCCACCCCTTCATGCCTGCCCTGTATGACACAGGCAGTTTTGTCCACAGGGCAAACTATGAAGGAAAACATTGACTCTGCATCTTCTCTTCCTGGCCCAACTCTGCGTCTCAGGAAGTAGGAGGAGCTTCCTGTGTGAGCACAGGGACCTCTTGGCCATAGCAACACCTTCTTTTAGTGGTGGACAGAGTTAACAGGGTAAGGTGGCAGGCTGGGTGTGTGGCAGGTGTGCCGTTGGTGCTCCCCTGACTCACAACACTCTGAGGGGTTTGCTTCTCCACCCCCTTGCTTTCTCCCAGCATGTTGACCCCTCTAGGCAAGAGAGTAGAAAGGAGTTGTACTGAAGCCAGGTGAATTTCACTCACAGGTCTGGGTAGCTCTGCCTTCTCCAAGTTAGCCTACGTGCAGAGGAGTCTTTTGATGTCTGTGTGAGACCGTGAGCAGCAGGTCTGAGGAATCCACACTCGATCATCAGTAGCTTGAGAACATGGCTCGGCTGGACTGGCTCTCTGCCAGGTCACGCTGGGAATACCCTCAGGAAGCCTGTGTCTGCCCACACCAGAATTAACATCTTTCTTTCTTTTAGATTTGAGATCTTTAAATAAGATCTCAATAAAATTTTACTAATTTTATTGATATAAAATTAAGTGGTAAATAAAATTAATCACTTTTCCACTTTATGACTTTTACATTATGTCTGAAACATTGTGATCTACTGATGTTTAAAACACTATGTTTCAATTTTCCTAAATGCCTATTAAAACATAGATTGAAGTTTACAGAGAAGTTTGGCATTCTTTCATGATCGAATGTTTGGCATTTCTTTCAGTTCTGAAGATGAGCTGAGATTTTTAAAAATACATTTTATTTTTAAGCAATGGCTTTTTGACTAGTTATTTACAGCATATTTTGTGCAGTTGTATATGCTAGGTATAGTTTTTATGCCTAATAATTTATCAAATAAATGAAAAGCTGAACTGAATATAATTATCAGCATATTTTCTCTTTCTAACATTGGTGTTTATTTTTTCATGGTGCTGGGGATCAAACCCAGGACTTGATGTGTGCAAGACAGGTACTCTGCTGTGAAGCTGCATCCCCAGCCCTGTAACCTTGGTGTTTAGAATATGAGCAACTTCTTCATTTTTTAAAATGTCAGTTATGGATATTATTATATTTTTACCTGATCCTGACATTGTAGGGTTCAGGAAAAGAAACTTGAATTGAGTTTGAAAAATTATAATTTTTAAATTCTCGGTTAACTTCTGAAAAATTTTAACATCATTATTACCTTTTCCACTGGGTCTTTAGCAAAGTGTCTGCTTTAAATAGGAGGGAAAACAGTTCAGTAGGGTGGGGTGGCAGGCCCACACAAGTGTCCAGTGGAGGACAGCAGACGGACGGGCAGTGGGCAAATCACAAGCCTCGCCAGTGTGTCTCCTAATCAGCATTGGGTCAGCTCAGATAGCCTCTGCATTAAGGAGAGAGAATATTTAGCTAATGACTTTGCTTATTTCCTTTTAAAAATGTTTTATTTTCATTTTTTGTTACTTGGGATTTAATCCAGAGGTGCTTTATCACTGAGCCACATCCCCAGTCCTTTTTATTTTGAGACAGGGCTTTGCTGAGTTTCTAAGACTGGTCTCAAACTTGTGATCTTCTTGCCTCGGCCTTCTGAGGCTCTGGGATTATAAGCACCACCATGCTCAGCTGTTTTTTGCCGTTTAAAAATAAAATTTAAGAAACATGTTTGCTGTCTCCCGGGATGTGACATCTGCAGACAGGAGTATCCGTTCTAAACGGAGGGCCTGGTTTCTCCCCCGTGCCTGGCATTGCCTGGGGCTTTGGTGCTATGTCCTCACCCTTCTCTCCTCACCTCCCGACCCCCATACTGACCCAGAGCAACCTATCCTTCTCTTGTCCTCATTTAAGTAACTCCTGAGATCATACTCCCTCAGTGCATGTTCCTAAATACTGTTTCTAGAATAATCTATCATAGCATTTCCTTCTTCAGACTTCAAGACTAGCCCTTGGAAACCTCCCTTGATCCTGTTGTATGTTTATCTTTGCTTCCATTGCAAGAAGCACATCCCCTGGCAGTGCAGAGAAGGCTCATGTGTCACTGTCCTTTACCATGTAGACACCTCCTCTTTTTATATTTTAAATTTTGGCATCTCTTTATCTTCTATTTAGCTTTCTGATCTTTAGGTTGTACAAGCTCACCGATGGTAGGTGCCGCTTAGTGACTTTTAAACCTTTGGGTTTTGGCGACCAACCTAAATACTGGTTTTGGGGTTCTCACGGGGCCCTTGAGGTTCTAGTAGAGGATGGGAGGCTTTAAGGAACCCCTGGCTGTGTCATGGCCATGTCACCCAGTGGGGTGGAATTCCATTAGGTCTGTTCTTGACGTCTTAACTTGAAAGTGTTTTCAAGGCTGGGGAGTGGGCAAGAAGGGGGCCCAGATTGTGGATTATAATGTGAAATATTTGGGGGAAGGTAAATGGCCACAGTGTTGGTCCATAGGTCAGCCCTGCTTTGCAGAGTCAAATGCACAACATTGTTCCCTCTCCTTTTCTTTCTCTGTGCAGGGGGACATTGTGCTCCTTCCATGTCCCTCTCTGCCTGCAGGCGGGCTTCTCCCTCACTTGTCCCTCCCCCAGATGTTGCCCTCCTCCCAGAGAGAGGAGAGAGGAGAGAGGAGAGAGAGAGAGACAGAGAGACCTCCCTCAGTGGGGTGCCGTCAGGCCTCTGAGACCTCCTTCTCTCCACAAGCGCTGTTATTCTCTCCTTTCCTCACCAGGTGGTGACCCAGGGGCTGCCACAGCATAAGCCTCCTCCTCACGCTGGGTGCCAAGTGAGCCCGTGGAGCTTAACGCTCCAACAGCATGACCAGGAATCAGTGGGTGTGAGGGAAAGAATGGATGCTGGGAGAAGCCTCCCTGTAAAGTCTGAATATATTTTCTTTTTTTATTGTGGCAAAATAGACTAACAAAATTTGCCATTGTAACCAGTCTTAACTGCATGATTCAGTGCCATTGAGCACAGGAACACTGTGTGCAGCCATTGCCGGCATCCACCTCCAGAACTTTCCCATCGTTCCCAACTGAACGTCTGCATCCACCTTGCTGCATTCCGCCTGCACGAGTTCGACTCCTCTAGGTTCCTCCTGAGTGGACTCGTACGGTCTTCTTCCTTTCACGACTGGCTTGTTTCTCTCAGCACGGTATCTTCACAAACAACGTCCGTTGTCGTGATGTCCGAATTTCCTTTTCAAGACTGAGCAATATTCCACCCTATCTTTACATGCCACATCTTGTTTTCACCCATTCATCTGTTGTTGGAAACTCTGGCGTCGCTTCTACCTTTTGCTATTGCATATAATGCTGCTGTGATGGTGGGTATACAAATATCCAAGTCTCGGCTTCCACTTCTTTTGGGTGTAGGCCCAGAAGTGGAATCATTGCTGGATCGTGTAGTAATTCTACTTTTCATATTTTGAGGACCTGGCCTGCTGTTTTCCGTAGTGCCTGCGCCATTTACGATATGTTCCCACCGGTGGTATACCGGGGTGCCGGTTTCTCCACTGCCCGCCAGCACTCCTTACTCTCTTTTTGATAGCAGTCATCCTGCTGGGTATGAGGTGGTGCATCCTGTATTTTCTCAAGTTGATAAATCGCTGGAGGCAGCTGTGGGCATCAGCGTTAGGGAGTGCTCCGTCCCTGGCACAGCTGGCAGCACTCCCTGCAGCAGGCGGTGGTGCGGATCCTGGGATCCTGTGCTCCAAGGGCAGCCTTCTTTGTTGCTAGTCTCCTTCTGGCACCTTCCCTTGGCACGCTTCCTCTTTTTTAATCCTACTCTTGAAAATTAGATCAAACGCAAACCATGTTTAGATTTATTTACAGTTTAACTCCTTTCCTGTCTTCTTCTGACAGGCTTGGCAGGAGAAGTCTTTTTCAAGTAGTAAATTAATTTAGGTGGCAGGCACCCCACCTGAATTTCGTTACATGCTAGCAGTTTAGATAAATGGATATTATAATCTCAGCACATTTTGGCCCAATACCAGTGTGTCGACTTGCAAGCGGCTACAAAAGTGATAATATTCTGTCAGTTTGGGGCCTACAAGAAGAAGAGAGGAAAAACCCAGGGCGTATTTTCTTATTTGTATTTATAAGATGCCTGTGGGGGAAGCTGGAAATGCCGCGTGGCAGTTTACATGGCTAAATACACGCCAGGGGAGATAAGGAACCCAAGGATGTTCCTTCGCAGGCGCATGGAGCAGAGACAGGCCACGTCGGTTAATTGTCAGCTGTGTCTGGTGACATCCTCCTTCGCACCCGGAGATTTTTTTCCCCCTTAAATTCACCATTTCCTTGAAGAACGCGGTCTATTTTTAATGACTGTATTGATTTGACGATTGGGTTACAACGTCCTCTTTATTGACTGCAGAAACGTTTCGTTCCTGTCAGCACTTTAAGGCGAATAAATCTACTTTTTGGCACCACTTTGATAGGCTGTAAAACTGCTTATATTTGCAGGAAAATGTGTTTTGCCACGGTATGTTTATGTTAGACTCAGTGTGGCTTTTCTCCCCCTCTCGAAATCATTTTATGTCATAGTTTAGCTGAGACATAGGCGCACACAGGGCTGTTATCATTGTGGGCTGTTGGAGCAGAGGTAAAACAAAATGGGTTTACGACTGAGCAGCCCCCAAATCAGTTTCACGTTCACCACGTTAGTTCTTCTGGCTTTATGTTTGCTGTTGTGTCAAGACCTCTGCAGTGTTTGAGTCACGGTGTTTATGTACTTTTGACCTAGTAAGTGTTCATATGCACTGTTACAGGCATAAGAGTTCCACATTTTATATCCAGCAAGATACATAAAAGTGGGGTTTTATTTCCTACTGCCCAATGTATGAGCAGTGTTAGAATACATTTTACCAACAATAAATTCAGTTTTGAGTGGTAGGAGCATATATATATGTGTGTGTGTGTGTGTGTGTGTGTGTGTACACACATATAATATCAGATAATATATATAATATATCATCTTTAAAAAAACTTTTTAATGAAACATTTCTTTCCCTTCCAAAAATGTTTCCACGTTCATATTTTCTTGGCCAATGAAGAGAAATGCAATGGATTTTATTTATTTACTTTTCAATTTTTTTTTTGAAAAAAAAAAAAAACACCCCAGGATTCAAACCCAGGATCTCATGCGTGCCAGGCAAGTGCTCTACTATTGTGCTACACACCCAACTAAAATCATTTTTTAAAATGCATGATAAAGATGAGTAACAACCCAGCATTTAACTAAAATTGGGTTAGGTGACCCTTCTCTAAAGAGAGCAAATACCATCCTTGAAACATCTGCAGTCTGACACTGTAGAGCTGGTTTTTAGCCACTTCTCTGATCTCTGATTCAGATTCATACCAGCAATGAAGTGCAAAAATCATGCTTTTAAGAAATACTTACAATAGTGAAACTGCAGAGTTGCTTCTAGTGCTAAGGTAGGCAAAACTCAGCAAATATAGAGACATGTTGTTTTCTTCAATTCTTGCTCCATTTGAAAAAAAGTGTACTTGTGGGAAGGTGTAGTGTCCTGAGGAACATGATGAAAAGCCCACCTGTAATCCCAGTGACTTGGGAGGCTGAGGCAGGAGGATTGCAAGTTCAAAGCCAGCCTCAGCAATGGCGAAGCGCTAATCAACTCAGACCCTGTTTCTAAATAAAATACAAAATAGGACTGGCGTTGTGACACAGTGGTTGAGTGCTTCTGAGTTCAATCCCCACTACTCTACTCCCCCACCACTACAAAAAAAAAAAAAAAAAAAAAAAGAATGAACGAAAAATGTGGATTGGCTTTTTCCTGGATGGACAAGTTGTATGGACCCAGGGTTTCCGTGGTAGGTGATCTTGTGCTCCTTGGGCCGAAGGTGGTTCTGAGTCTGGGCTGCTTTTCCCTGCTTGGAGTGAATAAACACTTCAAGTCGGTGTGGCCAGCTATCCAGCTCTTTAGTGATACAGTTGGGAAGGAAAGAGTCGCTTAACTACAGTGCTCAGAGCCAAGGAGGACTTGCAGACGCCCATGGGCATAGAGCAACTGAACACATGAATCATGCAGCTGAGCAGTCTGCTAAGTGAGAGAGAAAAGAATATCACGCACCGAGGTTTGATGTCTTTTTATGGGAGAACAAAAGAGTTTCGATTCTTTCACATTGAGTTTAGCCTAACCATTGTGTGGCAGAGGAGGTTTAATGAATCATTGTTTAACTAAGATCCTGCCAAGTGTTTGACCATTAAATAGTCTCCAGTGTGTATCGAGTTCTTCTCTGACACACTCTTATTTGACTGTGATTAATTGGCATTGGATTGTTATTTAATTACCTCTGCAGAAATCTAAGAACAGTTTGTGTTCCGATTAAGTTATTTGATGTAATAACATGCATCGGGGCTGGGGAGGTCAGCTTGGGCCTTCTGACACCTTGCCACCAAGGTCAACTGCCGTGGTTGCTTAAAAGCTCATGGAAGGTCCCTAAAGATCAAGGGCTCAGGATCTGAATTTGTTATCTTTTTCTTTATATATAAAAATGTTTGGGCAACTCACATGTATAGCATAAGTCCATAAAGTTTTTTAAACGTTGAAATTCATTTGAAGTTATTATCGGACCATATCAAACCTCTTTAAGTCATCGAACTTGTCCTCAGTTCATTTAAAAACATCTTATACTTTCACATGCATCTGCAACACCCAAGGGAGAAAAGAGATTCACCAGCCGGGTGTGTTGAAAGTTAAGAGTAAGGGAGAAGAAAGACAGTGGATTGACATTCTGGTTTGGGAGTTGCTGTCCTTGGAGAAGAGCTTACACTGAGAGGGGGGATGAGACCACCCTTGGCCTGGGAAATAGAGTTCTTAGAGGCAAAAGCTGTGAGATATAAGGGAGGCCCTTGGATTTAAGGAATGGTTAGGGTAGCTTGAATGAAGAGGGATATATATATGAAAAGAAAAACAATAATATCCCCAAAACCAGTGTACATGAGTATTTCAAACAGGGTATTTAGCAGTGTCAGGTGCAGCAGAAAAAGTCAACAAGAAAGCTAACATGCTAATAGTGGGTTACTGGTTTTGGAAGCTGCACAAGTCCCTAAACTCATCTGTGACGGCCACAATGGGAAGAGGAGCAGGAGCCAGACTGGAAAGGCCTGTGGAGTGTTTGAAGAGGTCACAGTTCCCTGTGAGAAAAAGGCGACGGTTTGACAAGAGGTGTTGTGCATCCGAGGCTTTCGTAGCTAACAGGACAAATAGAATTATAGCACCCACAGCACGATTTCCACGCCTGCCAAATTTATGCTGATGTTTTAAAGAAGTAATATAGTTGTTGAAATGGTCCCCCCCACACACACCAGTTTTTAATGGTGTACTTTTTCCTTTTTTGATCCCAACAAAGGTCTGCACATTTACATTAACACAGCCCAGCCAGTTTGGTGTAACATCTGTTGGCAGTTCCCAGATATTAAAATGATGCTCTGGAGATAGAACTGACGATCAGATTTGGGTGTTGGTTGATCCGTTTCCAGCACTCCTGCTTTACATGGGGTGGGGAGTGGGAGGGCCCATTGTTTTCAAGTCCAGTCATGTTCTCACACCAAATGTTTTGCTGTCCTATTTTTGAGAATTACATATACTGGTATGTGTATTGGAGAGAGAAAGAGCTGATTCTACCTGCCAGATACTAATTTCCATTCTTGGTAACCTCAGGGATTGAGTCTAGCGCTGGCCTTTGTGGAAGTGTCATTTAGATGAAGGCATTATAAGTGGGTATTGCTGCTGCCATTTCTGTGGGCACATTCTTGAGACTGCTGGGTATTTCCAGGCCTTTGTATTTACCCATAGTCATCCTTCTAGAGAGATTTTATGAGCATTTGGCCATGAGTAACAGTCAAGGGATGCCAGAGAAGAAAAAAGTTGTTCTTGGGGACAGAAGTGGTACATTCTGATGACAGGAGAGGTCAAGTAATTGGCAGTTTCCTGTTCTCTTAGCATCAGAGAAGTTCTTGACTGGAGCTCTGAGGCCATTCTGCTTCCTGTGACTGATGGTTTAGGAATCCCCTGGAATCAACCGCACACTGTATATGTGGGCGTTTTGCAGTGGGAGGGCTCTGGAGCTTTCCCCAGGTCGGAAGTGTTTCAGAGCTTCCATCTTGGAAAGTCTTCTAGGGACCTGCACTACCCAGAGACCTGCACTCCCTGGCCATACCAAGGGCCAGGCCAGACTCACTCCTGGTGGTATGTCCATAAGATCATAGGTAAAGGAAATGGCCTGGTCTTTCTTCCTAACTTTTTTCTTTCTCATGCTTAGAAAATGTAAAGTACTGATTATTTGCCATAGCAAAGCGTTTAATGGCTGCTGCAGCAAAATGACTTACTGACAAAATCCACTTCTTCAAGTATGATCCTCTAGCTTCTTCCTATTCCTGAGCCCCACAACAGGATAAGACCTGGCATGAGGTGGCCTTCAAGCCCCTGGACTTAGCTAATCAGTTATGCCTTTTATCAGAGCCCCTGTCCTTGTTCATTCATTTGCTCCCTTATTAATAAATTCTTTCAGCCTACGGTAATTTACGTAATTTAATTCTGAGGTGGAGTTATTTTAAATATTTTACTTTAATTATGGTTAGCCAAGAGAGGATTCCTGAAACTCCTCTAACCAGGAGTGACAGCCAGAGGGCTTAGCATCCAGCGCAGCAGCCAGCAGCCAATCAGGAGGGGCCTGGGCCATCCATTGCTGGGTTGGTTATCCCCATTTACGCCACCGTAATGCCAGCCCAGCCTGTGACTTCATTGGTGCATCCTGTTAGTAGGTATTTAATAGAGTTGGCAGATGTGTCCAGTAAGGTAGCTTGGTGTCACCGATGTGTTGACATTCACTTGCCTTCCTGAATCTCTGCAATGCTGGGTGTGAATCCCAGCATGGCTGCTTCACACCCGTGTCGCCTCCAGTTAATTTCTTACTGTCTGGGAGCCTCAGCCGCCTTGTCCTTAAGTGGAGATAGTATCTGTGTCCTAGTTTGGAGGTAATGTGTACACCAGGCTTTATAGGGTTTTTGACACTTAACTTAGTGCCCAGCATCTGGTGGTTTTAGCAACTGTGAATGAACCCAAATGACTAGGAGAGTGAGTCTTGGGCACCCTTTGCTATGGTGTGAGGTGGGCCTGTTACATAGAGGTTAGGTCAATTTGGCAAATGTGTAGAAGGTCCCCTGGTCCTCATTCCACTTGGCTTCTTACACACATGGCTTTGAAGACGGGGGTTTCCGCAGAGGCCTCTCACTCATTGGTCCTTTTCCTCTCCCATTTTGCACCCAAGTCCTTTCCCGACTCAGCACACCTGGGTCATGCTCTTCCTGTCAACCAGGGGAATCTTGTTGGCCCTCTTCCCTTTGCCTCTTACTACTCACGGATGTCACTCCTCCCACCTGGACAAACTGCTCTTTTCCAAATTGTCAGGCCCTGTTCCCATCATGAAGGCATGTTAGCTGGCCCTGCCTGGGCCCTGGACCCACCCCTGCTGGCAGTGGCCCCCATTGTTGTGGCCTGCTTGTTGCCCCCTGCTTGGTGCATGGCCTGAGCGTTCTTGTTTCTGCCTCTGGGATGTGTGCTCATGTCATGCTGTGTCACTGTGTGTACACTGGCTACACTGTTATACAACAGCCTCCCCTTACCTGGGGCTTCACTTCTGCGGATTCAGTTACCCATGGCCATTGCAGTCTGAAAACACTAATATTTGTCTTGACTCTTGAGAGAGAGAGAGAGAGAGAGAGAGAGAGAGACCACGTTCACTTTTATTGTGGCACATTGTTATAATTGTTCTATTCTATTATTGGTACTCTCTTACTGTGCCTAATTTATAAATGAGATTTTATCATACTTATGTATGTGTAGGAAAATGCACAGCATTTGGTACTGTCCATGGTTTCAGGCATCCATGGGGGTTCTTGGAACATACCCCCTGCAGATGGGGAGGGGGATGCTGTAGCCCATTAACCTGCTGCCAAATACCCAGATGACACCAGACAAGAAGACAGATGCAGTTTTACTTTGAAATGGTAGGTTCTGAAGAGAGGGCAAGGCGTTCTCCCTAATTGGTGAGCAGGTGGAGAGAGTGTAAGGTGAGAGAACGTTGTGACTTAGAGGCAGAAGGAGCTGGAGGTGGATGGACCAGACAGACTCAAGGCTGCCCTTGGTCTTGAAGACACTGGGATTTTTACAGGTCTTCCTGTTTTGACAGTCCCTCCTGGCGTCTTCCAGGTGGGAGAGAAAAATGAGGAAGCTCTCATGAGAAGAGGAAAGAGTATGCACATACTTTTGAAACTCGTTGCTCCGATCTGTCACATAATAAAACCTTGAAATGAATATTTTTAATATGTCTTAATTATGCAAAAAGGCCAGAGACTACTAGACTTTGAAAACATAGTACATTTATTCTAGAACGACATTCTTTCACACCACCATAGGAGAATCCCTGCCACCCCGATTCTATCTGAACTCCCAGGAGACACAAACATCCCAGAACATTTGGTGACCGTCTGTCCCTGTGTCACTGGGACCACTTGCTCGGTGTCTCCCTTAGTCTGCTGTGGCCTCCCCTGTCCCATGGCTGCCATGAGAGCAAGCAGGAGGCATGTCTGAGACTTGCCATCAGAACCCAGTTGTGGGTTTCTCTGGTGCATAAGAAGGTAAGGCAGGAAGAGGAAGGACAAACAACTGTCAGTGCTTTGACCCTGTTTGCTGTGACAAGGAAGAAGGGGTCTTTGAGGGGCTATAAGTGGAGATCAGGGGGCCTCCTCCTCAGCACCCTCCTGGGCCTGTCATTT